>NC_081409.1:893193259-894430208 GCF_030272615.1 Cryptomeria japonica | reverse complement strand
CTACCTCTCTCCCCTCTCATTCTCTCTCACTAGCACTCTCTCCCCCCTCCCCCTCCCCACTTCCCCCTTCTCACCCACTCCACCTCTCTCCCCCCCCCCCCTCCCTCCTCCCCCTCTCTCTCCCCTCTTCCCACCTCTCCCTCCCTCTCCCTCCCTCCCCAACTCCCACCCCCTCTCCACCCTCCCTCCATCCACTCAACTCTCCTCACCCCTCATCCCCTCCCACCTCCCAATCTCCCCTCCCTACCCCCCCTCCCTCCCATCCCCACCTCTCCTCTCCTATCCTCTCTCCCCCTCCCCTCACCCTCCTCCAACCTTCTCCTCATCACTCCCTCTCCTCTCCCCTCTCCATATCCTCTCATCTCCCTCTCTCCTCCTCTCTCCTACTCTCTCTCCTCTCTCTCTCCTTCTTCCTCTCTCCTCCCTCTTCCCTCTCCCCTCCTCCTTCCCTCTCTCCCTATCCTTTCCTACTCTCCCAATCTCCTTCTTCCTATCTCTCTCTCTCTCATCCTCTCCCCCTCTTTTTCCCTAATCTCCCTCTCTCCCCTCTCCCTCCATCCCCCTCTCCTTATCCTATTCTCTCTCTCTCTCTCTCTCTCACTCTCATCTCTCTCTCTCTCTCTCTCTCTCTCTCTCTCCCCTTCTCTCTCTAGTCTATCTCCCTCTCACCCTCTCCTTTCCCAATCTCTCTCCCTCCCCCTCTCCTATCCTAATCTCTCTCTCACTTCTCATCCTATCCCTATTCTCTCTTACCCCCTCTCTCCATACTCTCTCTCTACTCTCCTTCTCTCTCCCCCTCTCCTTTTCCAATCTCCCTCCCTCCCCATCTCCTTATCCATCTCTCTCTCCTCTCTCTCTCTCACTCTCTCTCTCTCTCCTCTCTCTCTCTCTCCCCTTTCCCATTTCCCTTCTCTCCCTCTCCCCCTCCTTCCACTCCCTCTCTCCTCTCCCCTCTTTTCCTAATCTCCTCTCTCCCTTTCCCTCCATCCCCTCCTCCTCTCTCTTCTCTCTCTCTTCTCCCTCTTCTTTTCTTAATCTCCCTCTCTCCTCTTCCCTCCTCTCCTCCATCTCCTCTCCTATCCTCTCTCTCCTCTCCTCCTCCATCCCCCTCTCCTTATCTATACTCTCTCTCCTCTCTCATCTCTCTCTCTCTCTCTCTCTCTCTCTCTCTCTCTCTCTCTCTCTCTCTCATTTTCCCAATTACCCTTTTTCTCCGTCTCCCCCTCTCCTTTTCCCAATCTCCCTCTCTCTCCTTCTCACTCTCTCCTTTCCCAATCTCCCTCTCTCCCTCTCCACTCTCCTTTTCCTAATCCCTCCCTCCCTCCCTCTCTCTCTCTCCTCTCCTCTCTCTCTCTCTCTCTCCTCTCTCTCTCTCTCTCTCCCTCTTTTCCTATCCCCTATTCTCTCTCTATCTCTCTCATTTTCCAATTTCCCTTTCTCTCTGTCTCCCCCCTCTCCTTTTCCCAATCTCCGTCTCTCTCCCTCTCACTCTCTCCTTTTCCCCAATCTCCCTCTCTCTCCCTCTCCTTTCCCTAATCTCCCTCTCTCTCTCTCTCTCTCTCTCTCTCTCTCTCTCTCTATTTTTTCAATCTCCCTCACTCTCCCTCTCCCCCTCTGCTTTCCTAATCTCTGTCTCTCTCCTCTCCCCCTCCCTCCATCCCCCTGTCCTTATCCTTCTCTCTCTCTCTCTCTCCCCTTCTCTCTCTAATCTTTAACTCTCTCTCCCTCTCCCCATCTCCTTTTCCCAATCTCCCTCCCTCCCCCTCTCCTTATCCTAATCTCTCTCTCTCTCTCTCTCTCTCTCTCTCCTCTCTCTCTCTCTCTCTCTCTCTCTCTCTCTTCCTATCCCCTATTCTCTCTCTTACCCCTCCTCTCTCCTCTCCCTCTCCCTCTCCCTCTCCCCCTCTCCTTTTCCCCAATCTCTCTCTCTCTCTCTTCCTCTCCCTCCATCCCCATCTCCTTATCCTATTCTCTCTCTCTCTCTCTCCCTCTCTCTCTCTCTCTCTCTATCTGCTTATCTCTTTGTCTCTAACTCTCTCTGTCCCCCTCTCCTTATCCTATTTTATCCCTCTCTCTCTCTCTCTCTCTCTCTCTCTCTCTCTCTCTCTCTCTCTTCTCTCTCTCTCTCTCTCTCTCTCTCTCTCTCTCTCCCTCTTCATATTTGGTTCCTAGCTCTAGATAACTCGTACGGGTTATGCAGAACTAAGACAAAAACTTATAGTTCTGCATAACCCGCGGGTTTCTAAAAAGTATAATGTTCCTCAAAACCCATACTTTCATTTTTTATTATAAAATTTAACATTCCTCAAAACCAGTACGAGTATTGAGGAAATTTTGATTTTTTATTATAAAATATAATGTTCCTCAAAACCAGTACGGGTTTTGAGGAACTTTTTTTTTTTTACTATAAAATATAATGTTCCTCAAAACCGTATGGGTTTTGAGGAACTTTTTGTTTTTTTAATTGTTTTTGGTTTGGCTTGGTGTTACCAAGCCTAACACATTTTTAAATTTCCAGAACACGCACAGGTTCTGAAAAATTTCATTTTGTTTTGCATGTGGCCACTTTTCTATTCACCATCTTGGTGCACTTACCCAAATGACTACATCTGCTTTTAAGAGTAAATCTTTTTCTTTTGAGCATATTCTTGATTTAGTGCACACTGACTTATGTGGTCCTATGAGGACTAGAAGTTTTTATGGTGATAAGTATTTCATGTTGTTTATTGATGATTTTTGAAGGATGATGTGAGTCACTTTTTTGAAGGAAAGTTAGAAGCTTTCAACAAATTCAAGGCATCCAAGGCCTTATTAGAAAAGGAAACCGGTAAGAATCTTAAGTGTCTGAGATCTGATTGGGGTGGAGAGTTTACATTAGATGAGTTTGTAAGATATTGTGCTGAAAATGGTATAAAGAGGCAAATGTTTGCACCTATAACTCTTTAGCGGAATGGAATTGCAAAAGAAGAAATAGAACTATTGTTGAAGTAGGTAGGACTATGATGCTGCTGGGAGATGTGCCTAAGATGTTTTGGAGAGAGGCAATCAACACTGTTTCTTACACACTGAACCGGGTACTAGTGAAGAAAGGTAATGATAAAACACCTTATGAGTTATGGTATGGTAAAAATCCTAATGTCGATTATTTTAAAGTTTTTGGGAGTAGATGTTTCATAAAAAGAGATTATTATACTAGCAAATTTGATGCTAAGAGTGATGAAGGAACATTTCTTGGGTATTCCACTAAAAGAAAAGATTTCAAGTGTTACAACAAAAGGACAAAGAAGATTGTGGAGAGTGTGAATGTGAAGATTGATGAGTATTGTAATGAAAATAATGATACCAACAGATTTGATGAATTAGATGATGGTCAGAGACTTGTGATTATTGAACCAAAAGTACAGAAAGATGTGGAGCAGAATAGTGTAGATGATGATGCTCAACTGGTGGATGAAGAACTGGTAGATGAAGAAGATGGAGAACAAGAAGAGGTTGCTAGACCAAAACTAGTTGTACCTAGGTATGTTGGGTTAAATCATTGAGAAGATCAAATAATAGGTGACAAGAATGTTGGAGTGCAAACTACAAGAAAAATTAGAGAATGTTCTTGTCTGATTTCTATAGTTGAACCAAAGACAGTTAGAGAATTTCTTAAAGATGGTGGCTGGTTAAAGGCAATGAATGAAGAACTTGATCAAATTGAGAAAAATAACACATGATCACTTGTTCCTAGACCTGATGATAAAAATGTTATTGGTGCAAAGTGGGAATTTAGAAACAAGCTGAATGAAGAAGGAGAAGTTGTTAGAAACAAAGCAAGACTAGTATGCAAAGGGTATGCACAAGAAGAAGGAGAAGACTATGGAGAGACCTCTGCACCAATTGATAGGCTTTAAGGTATTAGAATGCTACTTGCATTTGCAGATTTTAAAGGGTTTAAATTTTATCAAATGGATGTAAAGTCAACATTTCTGAATGGTATTCTTGAAGAAGAGGTGTATATTGAACAACTGAATGGGTTTGCATTGTCATAAAATAAGGATATGGTATGCAAACTGCATAAAGCATCGTATGGTCTAAAGCAAGCACCAAGGGCATCATTTGAAAGAGTTCATGCACATCTAATTAAGATAGGATTTCAAAGAACCACTGAGGACAACAATATCTACTTAAAGACTAAAGAAGACAAGATGTTGATTGCAGAAGTATTTGTTGATGGCATTATATTTGTTGGAAATGATGATATGTCTATGAATTTTGCAGATGAGATGAAGAAAGAGTTTGAGATGTCTCTTATAGGTGAGATAAAGTTTTTCATTGGATTGTAGATCTAACAACTAGAAGGTGGAATTTTTATTTGTCAGTCCAAGTATGTGAAGGAAGTGTTAAAGACCTTTTGAATAGAAGATTGCAAACCCGTTGGTACTCCTATGGTTACTAATTGCATATTTTTAAAAGAAGATGATTCACCCTCAATGGATGAGAAGGAATACAGGTCCATGATTGGGAAATTGCATTATGTTGTTCATAGTAAACCGGATATTGCCCATGCAGTTGGTTTAGTTGCAAGATTTCAAAAGATCCCTAAGGAGACACACATGACAAAAATAAAAAGAATTTTCAAATATCTCAAAGGGACAATTTATTATGGATTGTGGTATCCATACAAAGGCAATTTTTCTATGCAGGTGTTCATAGATGTAGATTGGGTAGGAAATATTGATGACTGGAAAAACACAACCGGTGGAGCGTTCTTCCTAGGTGGTGGACTTGTATCTTGGACCAGTAAGAAGAAGAGTTATATTTAATATTCTACAGCTGAAGAAGAATATGTAGTTGCATCCATGAATTGTACACAAGCTATTTGGATGAGACATGTCTAGGAATGTTTCAAGGAAGATATGATAGAACCAATGACTATATATTGTGATAACACTAGTGCTATAAATATTCCTAAAATCCGGTGTTGCATGCTAGGAATAAACACATTGAATTGAAGTATCACTTTCTGAGAGAAATATTATAGGAAAAGAAAGTGAGAATGGAGCATGTATCTAGTAAGGAGCAATTGGCAGATATATTCACCAAACCTTTAACTAAGTTAACTTTTGAATATCCTAGAAGAAATCTAGGGGTTATACCCCTACCCAAAATCAACTAGGATGTTGGTGATGCATCAATCCAGTGGATTCCCTGAATATCTTTCACTGTGGATTGATGAGAAGTGGGATACTCCTCAGGGGGAGAAGCTAAGATGTGACAAAGCAGCAGCTGAGATGAAGTCCAAAGATGTCTTTGCACCTTTTGCATTGTTGTCAAAAGAGGAGAAGATCAATGAGAAAGATGGAAAATAAATATGATAAGGGGAGCAGAGCAAGATAGAGCAAAGGAGGAGAAGATCAAGTGAAGAACTGAAGAATGGATAGCGATGTTGTAGACTTTCTAGGTTTCATGTTGAATTTTTGGTGTTGCATTTTTTGGTGTTACCATCAATGCCAAAGGGGGAGATTGTTGGCATGTTCGCATAACTGATGGAGATGATGGTGTACCGATAAAGGATGATGTTGTTAGGACTGTTGGTGATGATATAATTATGATATGATCAGTTATTTGTGTTTTCATTGATGGCAATCATGTTTGTCCATATTTGTTTATGTTTTATATGTCATCTAAGTCTACTGGTATAAACTAACCAGTAATAGATTGAAATGGATTGAGTTGGAAAGATAAAATATTAAGTTGAGAGTGAACCGGTAAGCAGGAACAAAGAAGGAGATTTTGTAGTAGCAATCTGTGTTGAGTTAGGTGTTGCGGTTTGGAATGTGTGCTTATGACATTGCAATGAGTCTATGACATGAACCACATCATGTTTGGAGAACCAGAAGTCATGTTTGTAATTGACTATTGTTATTCAGCTAGGGTTTGATAACCGGTAACAAGATCTTATGATCAGTGATGTTTTATGGTTTGGTGGTGATTATTTTCATGTTCATAAGTTGGTGATGACATGTCAGATTCCATGTAAATGGATAAGATGCTATTTTGGCATGTACAAGGAGCAACTTTCTTGGAAAGTCGTGAAGTGCTTAGCAAAATGTGCTAAGGGTTTGACAACTTATCAGATCGATGTGCGGTGATGAGTTATGATCATTCAATGGTTGTAATTGTCTTAAAACTTCTTGTAATGATTTGTAATATGTTTTAGTGGATTATTTTCCCACTCTTGATGTAATTTTAATGTATTTTGAAAGTTGCTAGGTTTATGTAACTGACCTAATTGTAAAGGTTATTTAGGTCAAGTTTTAGTAAGTTTATTGTGTCGATGATCAGAAAGAAGTGTGTGTGCCGAACCAAATTGAGATGTTTGCATGAGAGAAGCTAATTGGAGCTAATAAGGATCTAAACTAGCAAGTAGAGAAGTGCTAAGACCAAATCATTTTTATCTTTTGTTTCCTAATAGTTGTAGCAGCATTAAAATCCCTTAATTTGGTAGGTCCTAACAGGCCTGGCATTGTAAATCCCTTCACTGGGTGGCTCATTAACTTGAGTTTAAATCCTTTTGCAAGGTTATTCCTAACAGAGCTGAGGTTGAGATCCCTTAACTGGGTGAATCCTAACAAGATCTACTCCTAACCGAGCATTATTATAAAGCTCCTAACCAGGCTAGTTTCTAACAGGGCACATTTCGAAAGAGTGCAATTATTGTGGGTACTAATTCCCACTGTGGTTTTTCCCATTTGGGTTTCCAGGTGAAAAATATCAATGTTCATATGTTGGATGATTTCTTTATGTGTTGATTTGATTTCATTGCATTGCTTACTTGTTGATGAACACATGGATGAATAGTTTGGTAAATCTATTTTAAATGGTTGATTGAGTGTTTACTAGTACTAGCAATGAACTATTTATGAGTAGTATTGATCATTTTTGATTGAAGATTTCAGTTTACTATTATTACTGATTCACCCCCCCTCTCAGTAATAATCGGATCCTTGGAATAATTGTAGAATGTATTTGATCACGATGTCATGATAGCTTTTTTATTTATTTTATTACACTTTTAGTGGGAGCTTTTGACAATGATGAGTTGGCGGTGTAGGATTGATTCCTAATTGGTGGTTTATTGATGGTGGTCGTATCTTCTTGATATGGAGTTCATGGTTTACTTGTTACTGTTGACATTTCAGTTGGATATGTGTAGACCTGGATGTTCTTCATTTAGGAGATGGTTTATCACGATGCTATGGAGAGCTTGGTATCATGGTTTAGTGGGAGCTTGTAATAGTGATGTCTATTCACCATGTTGGTTGGTGGATGATCTTCTTTGTGTGTAGACGTTGGAGGATACCTTAGATCCTGTTGCTATAGAAGGGTTCTCTTATATTTGCAGGTACACTGTCAGGAGATGTTTTAATCTTGAGGACTCATGGAGTTCTTGGTATAGATGTGGTTTTATGCCTTCATTTGACATGTTTATCCTTGTTGTTTGGATGAATTATATTATGTCATGGTATACTCTTGATGTGCATTTAGAGTTTTGGCATGATATGGTTATTTGATATGATCATATGGAGCATGTTATCTCTTTGAGATGGATTAGATCATGTTGTCATGTTTTTGTTCCTGATTCAGCTCTTGGAGCTTTGATATTGATCTTGGATTATTCTCTTTGTATTGGGTACATGATCATTTGCTTGATACTTCATGATATTGGTGTGGTTGCATTTGGAGTTTGACATGGATTGATCGGTTATAAATACTCATGGATACTTGGAGGATGTTGGTGATGCTAGTAGTCTCATTTGATTAGAGGCATATGTTGAGGTAGGTTGTTTTTTCAGCTGGAAGTCTAACGATCATTCACCTAGTTTATGGATTTGAGAGGAGATTGTTCTTAGTATGAGTCATGATGACTTGGATAGCTTTATAAGCATTCGCATTCCCCACTCTTGGTCTACTTAGTGGTTTACTACTTGAGAGGTATTGACCATTGTTTCCTTTCAGGTGCATTACATTTATGCTTATCTTTCATAGATATAGATCTTGAGCTATGGATAGATGGTTAGTTATGGATGGTTCAGTTTGAGAGTTGTATGGCATTGGTTATATCCTTGTGCATTTGAGTTATTATCATGATGGTGACAGTCATTGATATTATTTTGGGAGATGGTTTATTGGGAATATTCCCTTGGGATTGGGAATGGATATTTAGTTTGATCTTCTTGATTATGAGAGGCTTACATCCATGTGGATTACATGTTATATATGTTTGTTTGGTCCAAGGGAATGAATGATGTTTAGGTGTTGTTATGCTTTTCATGTGGGGTTTTATGGAGGAGATCATAATTGACACAGTTAGCATTTAGAGGTGTGTGTAGAAGGATATACTACATGATTTGATTTGCAGTGTTTCTCTCTTTAGTTCGGTTATCTTCCTGGATGTTCGTATTCACATTACATTGGATTTGAGATTGTTTGGAGGTATGTGTTGATTAGTTTGTATTCATGATATGTCATGTGGGAGATGACATGGTGGTTCCTTTATCTCTTTCTTTTGTTGGTGTGGAGAACATGGGAGAATGTTGGAGACATGGTGTGAGAGTGGTACTTGCAGGTTATCAGTTTACGTGATGTTCATATTCATGTGGATGTTCTTGATACTACATGGTTACAATTCTATGATATGTTGTTAGTGGATTCATTTCTCATATTGATATTACCTATGAAGTGGGATTTCCTTGGTGTACATACATGACAGGTATTGTACTTGGGGCTTATGGTTGCATATGTTGATGAGATGGCATTCGCTTGGTTTGTATGCCTTAGAGGCATGTATAACTGATGTGTTAACACTTGTTGTGGGTGTTATTTTAGTTATGTAAACAGCTACCTTTGCATTGGATACCTTTGGATTAGTGTTTGTGTTTGGATATTAGTTGGTGTAGGACTTATCATTTGTTGCGACAGATTGTGTGGCTTTCTCTTTGGATGGCCTTTTCATGTCTAGTGGTAGTGGCATGATGGAGGGTGGGAGCATTCATGTATGAGATGGTGGTCACTTTGTTTCTTGTTGCAGGTATCTTGATGGAGCACATGGAGCACTTGGATTCCATGATGGTATATGTGCTTGGAGAGACCACTCTCTCATTCATGTGACATATTACGTATTGGCCCTTATGCAATGTATACAACAAGTGGGAGAATGTTGGGAAAATGGTATTGTACACCTTGCATAATATTGTTTTATTGTTGTATTATTTTATTATTGTGTGAGGTGGACATGGAATTATATTGTAATATCATATTCTATTGTTGCACCTAGGAGCACCTAGATGGACGTGTAACATGTAGAGATTCCCTTAGAATATTCTTGTAACCACTTGATGAGTTGTATTGACACATTGGTATTATTATATTGTATTTATTTAATTTTGGGGAATGTAATTGTGATGAAGTATCCAATATTAAATGTGGGTCAAGGGTAGGTAGGAAAAGTATTATATTTTATTGTCATATGGTTTTAGACACATGGTTTTGATGTAATACCACTTAGCGGTTTTGTGGGAACTTGTGCTTAGAAAAGAAACCACAAGGGTAGTTGTTTGGGTTGGTCAGCGAGCGAGGTTAGCATTTGTGAAACAAGCATGGCATGGGATGTGTGGATTCATGCTTGGTCACATGGAATGCTTGTTGATGGCTTGTTATGGTTGGGTTTTTAGAAGCTTTCCATAGTTGTATTGTAATGGACGCATTGCTGATAATACATGGTGGATAATGCTTTTGGAGGCTAGGTTTTTTCCCTCATGAGGGTTTTCCCAGGATATATCTTGTGTCATTTTTTCATGAGGGTTAGAGTAATTGGGTCTTTACTTGATTAATTAAACAACATTTGTTTAATTATTTAAGTTCCCTTTATCTCTTTTTACACTTAAACTAACATTAGGTGCATAATAATTAATTCTTTTATTAATTATTATGTGCAAGCCTAGGTTTTCCCTTTTAGGGTTTCTTGACCTATTAGAGGTTAATTTTTTTTCTTTGTATTATTATCACATTACACATTTTCTGAATATTGAGCTCTCATCTTTTGAGCATATTTTCTGTGTATTTGTTTTTCTGTTATTACTTCCTTGAATCTCCTTGTAATAGGTTATTCAGCTTGCAAAGATCATTTGGGCTTTTGTGGTGTTGTATTTCTCAACTCTCACATGGTATCAGAGCTTCAGATTTGTAGCTATTTGTTCTTGTTTTGAGATTTTTTGGCTTTGGAAGCAGATCTGGGGTTTCAGGAAGTTTTTTATGCACCTAGAGATAGGCCTTTTTCTAAGCACTTTGGGCCTAAACGGACCTCACCATCGTGCTCAGAAGATCCAAAAACCCTTATAGTCATATAAAACTTACCTAGTTTTGACTCTTGAGCCTCTAGGGGTATTTTTTCTTCAATACCAGGCCATACAGCCTTGGCACGTAGTTTGAGAAAAAAATTTCGATTTTTTTTTTTGCCTTTTTACGGCATGCAGGCCGATTTTTTATTTAAAAAAAAAAATAGAAAAAATTCAAAAATCAAAAAGGCAAAAAAGTTTTTTGAAAAATAAAAAAAATAAATTTTTTGGGGTTCTGGAGGGTACCCCGTACCCCTTGACACTCCGATCGTCGGTTGTCAGTCCGGCCGACCGGCCTTGTCAGCATGGGCCCTTACTACTAACAGGTCTCCCCGCCAGCAATCTCCCCATCAAGAGCCTTGGCCCCCGCCGATGGCCACTGCTCAACCACAACTCCACCTCCTCAGCCCACACCCACCACCGCCGCTACTAGGCCCTGCCACCAGACCACCACCCTCTTGCCTCTTTAAGGGAGGGTTTGTTTTTTGGCCATATCTTGAGCATACAGAGTCATTTTCTCGAAAACGAATAGACATCGGAAGCGGGTTCCGAGACGGACCTCGTGGTGTTGGAATTTTTTCTCCATTTTTCTGTTTGACTATACTTTTTTCCAGTCAAAGTCGGGTCTCTTTTCTCTCAGCCTGTTCTATTCAGATATGTGATCTTGTTTCTCACATTTTTCATCAGGTACATGAGATTTCAGGTTGAATTTTTTTGCTTATGCACTACTTCCTTCTCATCGGTATGTACTAGAGTTTGGGTTTATCTATTGTGGGGGGGTGTTTTTTTCTCACTTTCTATCATTTATATCAGAAATCTAGAACACAAAACTCTCAAAACAAACAAACCCTTTTGCATCTTCTGTTTATTCTGAAAGATCACATAATAAAAAAAATGACATGCAGGTGCAAGTGCAGAGTTTTCATGGCAGATCCTTCAGTTGAGTTGTTGACATCACACAACTATCACACCTGGAAGCCCTGCATCATAAGGCTTCTCCAAGAATGAGGGTTGGGCCTTGTTTGGATGAGGTTCAACCTCTATTGCAGCATCCTTATGAGCTTCTTCAGCACAAAAATAAGATGGATGAGGCCATGGGATTGCTCTCTTTGCATGTCTCTGACAGTCTTATGTTTTACCTTGATGAGTTGCTCACTCCTCACGCTATGTGGTTGAAGTTTGAGTCTCTCTTCGGAAGGGTTGATGAGATTCAGACATTACAGATTGAGGCAGAGTTGGTTTCCTTGTCACCTGATTCCTTTCCCACCATTGACGATTTTTTGAACAAGTTCAAGACTACCAGATCTGTTCTCCAGGGATGTGGCAAGATCAAGACAGACACAAAGTGCATTCACTTGATTGTTTCGAAGCTTCAGGGTCATTTTCAGTTTTTTGCCTCTGCTTTCTACTCCACCATGGATGGCTTGGGTGCTCGTTTCACCATGCCCACCTTTGATGTGTTTTGTGAGTGTTTCTCTCATGAGCAGTCTCATCTTTCTCAGCTGGACATGCTCTCAGAGTCCAAGAACAAAGCATTGGTTGCTCAGTCCTCTAAGGAGAAGAAAAAGAATAAACCGAAGCCAAAGAAGAATTCTGTAGGTAGTGAGCATTCCTCCAAGCCACCTCCTAAGTCTGATTCTAAACCACCATTTCCTCTGAAACATGGGAAATCTTCACATTCTGGTGAGTCTTCCTCCAAGACTAAGAAGAAATGAGGAGACACTTGCAGTTTTTGTGGCAAGGAAGGACATCCAGTTTCCAGGTGTTGAAAACGCTTAAGAGGCTTTAGAGGAATCCATGCAACAGCATCACATATCCTCACCTCAGGCATCTTCTCCTTCCATAGGGAAATGTCATGCTCTCACTGCTTGAGCTTCGACCTATGGGTCCACTTGGATATTAGATTCTGGGGCTTCTCACCATATGACTCACACTCAGCAGTTGGTTACTTCTCTTGCCTCTTGTGGTACTTCACAGATTGTAGTGGGTGACTTAGTTCAACTTTCAGTCTTGGGTTTAGGTTTTGTCTCTTTGGATGGGGGTACTCTGTAGGATGTTTTGGTTCTCCTTGACATCTCAACAAACCTCCTGTCCATTTGTCATATTTTTCATTTTGGCTCTGGTAAGACAGTTGAGTTCTCACCACATGATGTGGTTATTCAGGACCTCCATAACTCTGATTTGGTTGTGGCTACTGGGAGTGTTGATACTGCATCTCGACTATACATATTTGATATATTTGAGACCTCTGTGGGTGCAGGTTCATCTCTTATAGCACCCTTGGAGTTGATTCATAGTGATCTCATGCCATTTCCTACTCCTTTTTCTGGGGCCAAGTATGTACTCACTTTTATTGATGACTTCTCCAGATGCACATGGGTGTAATTTCTTAAGTACAAGTCTAATGTCTTTGATTCATTTTGAATCTTCAAGACATTTGTAGAGAAGCAGTCTAGTTGTTCTATTCAGCGGATACATACAGATAATGGGGGGAGTATGTGAATCAATCTTTCAGATATTTTTGCACTGAGCATGGTTTGTAGCACTAGTTTATTGTTCCTTACACCCCTCAACAGAACTTTACGGGAGATGGTGAATTGTATGATTCAGTCCAGGTCCATGGATTCATCTTTTTGGGCTAAGGTAGTCGATTGTGCCAACTATATTCAGAATCGGATGCCTCACAAGGCAATTTGACATATGACTCCTGAGGAGGCTTGGTCTCATGACAAGCCTGATGTTTATTTTTTCCGAGTGTTTGGTAGTGAGGCATGGGCTTTTATTCTTGATGCTCAGAGGAAACCAATGGAGCGGAAGAGCTGACCCCTCATTTTTGTTGGCTACTGTGAAGATGTTAAGGCATACAGATTGTTTTATCCTGATTCCAGAGAGGTCATGTTTCGATAGGATGTTCAGTTTGATGAGCGCCTTCCCACAATGGATACCCTGACTCCAGTGTCTACTCCTCTACCTACTCTTCCCACTACATCTCTACAAGATTATTTTGAGGATGACTCTGATGATGCTATTGATGATCCACCATCCCCACCTCCACCTACTCCACCTCAGATGCCCAAGTGGGGTCACTTTACTATTGAGGCGGTAGGCTCTAGGGCCGGTGATCCTTCAGATACTCTTCGTACCCATTCTCATAGTGTTGGTTCTAGTCTTTTGAGTCATGCCATTTAAGATGATCGTCAGAAGTTTTTAGAGGCTACAGGACACCCTGAGTGGGGTTGTGCTATGGAGGAGGAGTATTCTTCTTTGATTAGGAATAATACTTGGGATCTTTGTCCTCCTCCTAAGGGCAGAAAGATGGTTAGGTTTCGTTGGTTGTATCACACTAAGTGTGTTGTTGATGGTTTGATTGATAAGTACAAAGCACGTCTTATTGCGAAGGTTTTCTCATAGGTTGAGGGTATTGATTACTCCGAGACATTTGCCCCTATCACCAAGATGAACTCTATTTGCTTTGTACTATCTCTTGCAACTTCTCAAGGATGTCCGTTTTTTATATGGATGTGAAGAGTGCTTTCTTGCATGGGGACCTACAGGAGGAAATCTATATGGAGCAGCCTTAGGGATTTGTGCAGGACATTTCTTTGCTTTGTAGACTTCGGTGTTCATTGTATGGTCTCAAACATGCCCCTCGGGCTTGGTATGAGAAGATGGATTATTTCTTGCTCTCCACTGGTTTCACCTATAGTCATTCCGATCACACAATGTACATTCAGCTTCTTGAGTGTGAGATCTTGATTCTTGTGCTATATGTTGATGATCTCCTCATCACAGGTAGCTCATCCTCTATGATTCAACATATTCTCTGAGCTTTGATGGACCAGTTTGAGATGATAGATCTTGGTCTTCTGCACTATTTCCTTGGTCTTCAGGTGATTCAGTCTTCTGATGGGATCTACAAATACCAACATAAGTGTGTTCTTGACATGCTTCAGTGCTTTGGCATGCTTGATTGCAAGCCTACTCCCACTCCTTTTCAATCAGGGGTTGTTTTGACTACTACTTGTCCCACTCCTTCAGTAGATTCTACACTTTACAGGCAGTTGGTTGGTAGTTTGTTGTACTTAACACACACTCATCCCGATCTTTCCTTTGTGGTTGGCCTTGTCTCTCAATTCCCCCATGATCCTCATGAGAGTCATTGGCAAGCTACCAAATGTATTTTGCGGTACATTCAGGGCTCTATTTCTCATGGCATTCACTACACATAAGGGGAACCTCACATTGTTGGCTACACTGACTCAGATTGGGCTCGTGATGTCACTAATCGGAAGTCCACTTTTGGCTTTATTTTTTGTCTTGGCTCTGGTCCTATCACATGGTCTTGCAAGAAGCAAATTTCTCATGCATTATCATCTACGGAGGCTGAGTACCAAGCTATTATGCTCGCCAATCAGGAGATCTTATGGATTTGACAGTTGATGACTAAGTTTGGTTTTCATCTTGATAGTCCCATTGTTCTTTGGTCTAACAATCAGAGTGCTATTCATATTTCCTGCAACCCGGTCAAGCATCAGCAAACGAAGCACATTGAGCTTCACATACATTTTATCCGCCAGTTGATTCAGGATGGTTCTCTCATTTTAGAGTACATTCCCACTTCCGATCAGGTTGCAAACATCTTCATGAAACCTTTTGCATCATTGCGCTATCTTCAGTTGCGCTCTATGCTTGGGGTGAAGGAAGTTGTACTTGGGGGGTCTTTATGAGGCCTTCCTTCCTTCTTCTTTCAGCATGTTCTTTTATCTCTTTTTAGAGAAGATTTTTTTCCCATTGGGTTTTCTCCTTTTTCTCCATTTCATAGAGATTTCATTGTATTTGGGTACCTGATCGGGCCTTGTTTCTGGGACCCATCTTTCCTGCTTTCAGTAGTTGTTCTAGGTTTTAGCTTCTCCCTAAATCTAGCTTAAGGGGGGGTGTTAGAGTAATCGGGTCTTTACTTGATTAATTAAATAACATTTGTTTAATTATTGAAGTTCCCTTTATCTCTTTTTACACTTAAGCTAACATTAGGTGCATAATAATTAATTCTTTTATTAATTATTATGTGCAAGCCTAGGTTTTCCCTTTTAGGGTTTCTTGACCTATTAGAGGTTAATTTTCTTTTCTTTGTATTATTATCACATTACACATTTTGTGAACATTGGGCTCTCATCTTTTGAGCATCTTTTGGGCTTCCTTGCATCTCCTTGTAACAAGTTATTCAACTTGCAGAGATCATTTGGGCTCTTGTGGTGTTGTATTTCTCAACTCTCACAGTATTGTAATGGACACATTATTGATAATACATGGTGGATGATGCTTTTGGAGGCTGGATTTTTTCCCTCATGAGGGTTTTCTCAGGATATATCTTGTGTCACTTTTTCATGGGTATGTTGTCTATTCTTTGCATGTGGCTTCTATGAGTTTATTTTGTTATCTATAATGGGTTATGTGGAAATAGTCATAAAGTTGGTTGCAAGTTTCCTTTCACTACTTCTCATTCCTTCCCACCACTCGAATGTTTAGTGTTGACCTATTTTAGATCTCTGTCTTGGCCGACTTAGAAGATTATGTTTCCAAGAAGACAGTCTTTGTATGAGGATGATCTGATTGTGTTAGCATGGAAAAAGTGTGGCATTTTTATTGAAGATATGTGAGATTGAAAAGGAAGGATCTGAATATTGATAATGTGCAATGTGTGTTGGTGTTGAGGTATTAGAAGCAGTTTGCTTTTGTAGTGTATGTTACAGTGGTGGGTTACCTTTCTTTCTTTAGCAGTGAGCCCTCCTATGGTGAGCATTCTGGTAGTGACCCATCCTTTGTAAAAATCACCTTAATCGGTGTCACCTTAACCAATGTTTTATATTGAGAACTAACATTCTTTGTAGTTTTTCCCTTTTTGGGTTTTGCATGTCATATCCGGTGCTCATTATGTGATGTGTTGTGTGTGTATGTTTTAATGTTGTATCTGTATTAATTAATTGTGTTGGTTACTCCAGATGTGCAAAGGAATAGAAGAAATTAATTTAAGTTCTCAACTAATTCACCCCCCTCTCAGTTGCCCATATATTCAACATAATTGACTATTCTCACCTAAATAACTATAAATTACATGTGTACACCTTGACTTCATGTACACAAGTGCCACTAGTACATCATTAACTCTTGATTGATTATAGTTAGGTGACAACCATATTAGTAAAGGTCACCCCTATCCTAGTTAGACAGAGTTAGTTCATATTTTGATTGAGAGTAATTACTTGATTTAACTCATGCCTCTTGGAAAAATCATCTCTTTGATTCGTGCTTCCAAAGACATAAATATTTGTTTATTACTCTTTATAACTTGTCTCCATAATATTGAATATAGAACATTCTTTATTTATTTTTCTAGTTTTGTGGTTAGCTTGTATACATTAAGAGTTTGGATAAACTTGTGATTCATGATATATTTTAACATGATATTAAAACTATAATATCATGAAATCAATATATTTAAATAATAATAATATGGTAATCAATTTTTCACAATACCATTAAAGTCTATTTTTTAACTATTTGCTGGTAGATGTCTTCACATGGATATTTTGTTTTGGTTTATGATTTCATTGAAGTTTTAATAATTTGTACCTAATGTGGCATAGTACCATTTGTATGTTGTGGGTGTTGCAAAAGGTAAAGTGCTTAAATAAGTGTTGGCCTTTTTTCCTCTTATTCTCACTGCTTGAGATGAAATGAAAGATTTTAATGACGTCCACATGACTAAACTATGGGATCGAGACAATTATTTTTAATTTATCTCTAAAATCTTTTCAATGTTAGATCTCCTACTATTAATTTTGACTAGGAGGCTAATTGATTGGTATCTTCTTCAAATAACTAGTACATGTTGTCAACCTTAAAGCCATTTTTGTACTAATTACAAATATCCTCATAAGTCGTGCATTCCATGATGAAGTGGAATTCTGTTTCCACCACTCCCTTATTGCAAAATATGCAATCTCTTTCTTGCAAAGTTTCCTTGGGTGTCTTCCACCTCTCAATCTCACACCTAAGATGATTTGATCCTATCCTCCATTATGAAAAATAGCAACCTCACTTTGACTGCTAATAATTGGGTATTTTTCTCATATATTCAACATGGTATGACAATGTACGAGAATGCACAAAGTACTTTGTCTTATCCAATGTAGCACTTATTAAAGGAGCTTCAACACCAAAATGTATCAGGTGTACATCCAACTTTACCTTATCTTGATGTGCAATGGGTGTGTGGAAGTTATTGCACTTGTGGAGTGTAATGTATCATTTTGCAAATAATAACGTTTTTTATTAGGGAACAAACAAATTTTGAAGGGACCCGAAACCCTTTTTACAAAACGCTGCTTAAAGAGACATGCATTTTAAAGCTAGCAGCCAAAAAACAATAAAAAGCCAGCAAAAAACCAAAAACTAGACAACAAACAAAAGACAACCTAGTTCAAATTCTTGGGAGCTCCACAGCCTCTGCCTCCAACTGAGTCAAATCCTGAATGTCTTGATTCGTAGATTTCTTTTTCAAATTAGCTCTAGTCCTTTAGGAAGGACAAGTGTTCTCATCTTGCATCTTCTCAAGGGAATCCACATCAACCACTCCCCTTTGCAAACATTAATGGTAATGTCTATTATGTGGTGATAATATGAGGAGGAGTTCTTATGGGCATTATTTATTGGTTTTTTAATTTTTTAGATGAATTGGTAGTTTAGATTAGCAATTCAAAGCTTAGTTTTGTATAGGACATGAGTTTCCTAATAAATCTCAAGTGGTGTGTAATGAACCCTCATCGACACCACGAGCAAATCGAGAGTTGAACTCACAACTTGGAATGCTTAAATCAATAGTTGAGACCAAGTGAGCTTACCCCACTGGTCTTAGTTTTGTTTTTAAATATTTTTTTGATATGTAAAACTAAAAGTTTGAAAACCTTATTCATCATTTTATTAAGTGGTGGGACATTATAATTTTGTGTGGAACTTGGCACTACCACTTTGGACATGCATTGTCATGCCAATGTTAACATCAACAATCACTATGTCATTTCCATATATTTATGATTAGCATGACATTATCATTTCCATTTTTTAACCTTTTAAGATTAAGTACATAAAAATGGTTGTATCTCTTGTCCTAATTATCTATTTTAATATTTTTGTGAGTGTTGAAAAGATAGTTTTATTCTCTTCTATATAGAATACTTTATATTATATTTTTTGTGGTACTTGTGTATATTTTAAAATAGATTATTAAAACTTTATGTGTACCTCTATGATCCCACAATTTACTAGGTTACACTTTTTGGTACATCTTGATTTTTGTTGAAATCATACATTTTTTTAGAAAATATGATGATTTTTGAAGTCTTGAGACGTCGAATTTGAAGTAATTAATTGAAGAGAGTTAGATCAAAGCCTCATAGATGAAAATCCTTTGGATAGAACCTCTCTACTCTTAAATCATATGTGTTATGGAATCTCCTTCGCACCTATTAAATTGCTGATTAAAAACCACTTTTAAATTAGGCTTTGGGGGATCAAATGAATTTATTTAGAATCTTTAATTATGTAAGTGTGTAGTCCTTATTATAAGCTTTCCAAATAGTTTAATTTTTAACATATTTAATTTCATTAATATATTTTTGTTTTATTTCTTATGAATGTAGGTTGTTTATCGAACATTAAGGATTGTGTTTCACAGTACATGTGGAAAAATTGAAAAATAGAGAAAAAATATTGTAAAACATATATTTTCTCTAGGTATTGATATCCTGATTTCAACACAAAAAGAAGAAATTAATTCAAATGCATACAAAAAAAAAATTATGCATTATGAAATACACCTCTATCCAAATTACAATTACTTTGACTTCAAAAATTAACTAAAAAAAATATGTAACAAAAAATTATGAAAAAATATCCATCTACTAGATATTGGTATAAAAAATCTATATTTTAAAATTTAGAATTTCCGTTTTTCTATTAAAAAAATGTTACACTCTATAGAATAAATGTCATTTATGAAAAATGTTGATTACAGTAAATATTAAGTTATTAAAAGTTACATAACAACATGGACAATTTATTTCTAATTATTTAAAAAATAATAATTTAGAATCTATATGAAAAATCTCACAAATCAGTAGTTTATTGCATCTACAAATTCTTAATGGTTTAGTTGCCTTAAGTGTTAGAAAGTAAATATTGGGTGAAAATTTCCGATTTTAGTGTCAAGATTGGCCAAGAAGTGTAACCTAATATTATGGGATCACCCTCGAACCAAATAAACTTTTATTCACACTAATTGTAAAGTGTGACATCTTCCACTCATTTATGGGAGTTATACAATCATGCATTATGTTGGTTAACAGATTTTTCCCTTCTTTAACTTTGTACAAAATGACTCATGTATGCCCTCGTTGAAAGGAAAAAGAAACCAACAGTTGGGTGAACTGATATTTGGTTAACCCTCTGCATAAGGGTACAACTCCCTGTATGATATTCAATGATTTTTTTTAAAAACACAAAACTAAATAATGAGTTCACTTTTAACCAGAAAGCGAGAAAGGTGTCCTGCATCCATTCATCAACACAATATGAATGATGCTAAAATATAAACACTTATATATGCAAAGCTCACAGATTTTATGATCAAATCAATTCAATTTTACGAAAATACCCTTTCCAATAGAATCAAAATGCCCTGGACTCTGATCGAGTCTCTCTCATGCCTCAAAGGACAAGGGGGATCAGAATGCCTAGAAAAAGAGCTAACAGTGGATTTTATGAGATAGATTCATTCATAGACTTATTCACTCATACAAATAAATGAATAATCAAGAAGATAACAAATTCTACACATAAAAATAAATCCCAATAGAGATCCACTTTCAAATTCAAATACACCGATTTGAAGATGACAGAAATTTTATCATTTCATTCACAGATAAAATTTCTTCATTGAAAATCCATAACATATCGAAGAAAACAAATTCTGCTAATCTATCTGAAAGTTTTTTAGACCTTTGAAATAGCTTGCATAATTACATAAATAGCCTCCAGCCTCATATTTTTTGAAAAATAACCAAAGTTAAATTTTAACTCTATTCAAGAGTTAAAGAAACTATCTATAACTGACATAACTAGAAAAGTTAATTGTCCAAGAGTCATCAATAGGGTGACAATCCATTGACGACACGATCAAGATTTTGACGCAGCCAAAGAATCTGCTTGCTTATCCTTCTTTGCTAAAGCATTACGTATGTTTCACCACTCCATATGTGTCATCAAGAAATTAAGGACGACCTGATAATGAGGAAGCCCAATATGTATAATGCAATATTTCTAGACCTCTTTGTCCTTGCTTACCTGCAAGACTTTTATCTTATGTGCTTCCAGATGATCAAAAAAACTATCAACATAGACTCAATCCCCACTACTTGAGAGAAGTCATCAATAGTTACGGATTCATCTCTTTGACGAGCTGCACTCTTTCCTCGAAGGATTTGATCATTTCCACTACATCTTTGATGGTTTGTCCATCATCCTTCAAAAGATGTATATCAATGCACTTCATATATTTTTGCATTATGTTAACGAGCTCTTCTAATTCCTTAAGAAATTTGATGGACTCTTCATGGCCTTGTTTGATAATTGATTTCCTCCATTCGATATTTTTCTTTGCTATACATATATCACATTGTCATCTAAACCATCTACAGGCTTCTTGGCAAAAAAATTCACAACCCCAAACTTTTGCACACCATTAATTTGTGTCACTACTGCTACCCATTTAATCTTTTCTTTTTTTGATGCTAAAGCTTCCAATTCCAACTCCATATAGCCATAACATCCTTGAACACTTTTATCAGATTATCGATGTAATATGTGCCTTGTTGTGCTATGGACTCAAGCTATTTATCAAAAAAATCAGCTATCATGCAGTTCCTTTGAACTTGATCTAATAGCTTCAGGTTCACTGATGATTTAGGATCAAAGGATAGTGACAATTATGACAGAGGTTGAGGATTCAGGTTATGTATGGCGTTGATGTCTTTTGCCATCTATCTGACAATCTGTTTCAACTCCTATTTTTCCTTTTCATCCTTCCAGGTTTTGGATATCATCCTTTTGGCAAAGGACTCCAAATGCTTGGCACTCGTAGACCTAGAAGAAAATCCTAGATCAACCTTTTCAACAGCATAATATTTTTCAGTGGCATTTTCTGCATCTTTGTCTAAGATGGGCCTACCCACTTCTACTACCTAGTGTCATGTGTCATCATCAATATCTATCATAGCCTCGTCTTTAAGCTTTTTGGACTTACATGTTTTGCCAAGGCATTTACTAACCATGTATTCAATAGGAATGGTGATGGGAAGCACACTGCATTTTTCTCTAATGGAAGCCTCTAACCATCTGGGAGCATCAGAGAAACCTTTGGGCAGAGGCATATGATAGCTAGGAGAACCAACAATGGTCATAGTGCCTATTGGGTCTTGGTCTTCTTCAGGTTCTTTTTCCTTCTCCATATCCTAAATTGGAGCATCGTTTGGCACCTATTCATCCATGGTCACTTGAGTCTCCTCGCCTTAGTCTAGATCAACAACAATCTGGTCCATCGTAGGTTTCCTGCTTTCCTTTTTGTTGTTAGAGCGTGTGACTCGAACCGGTGAGGGATTCAATGAAGATTTCTTTGACCTTTTACTCCCAAATTCTTTGGCCTTTTCAGTTGTGGCACCTGCAATATCAACAATCACATTAGAGGAAGAAGTGTGAATCTGAGTAGCAGCATGAAGTTGACCAATTGTTTCCACTTTAGGAGCGAATCTGCGGTCTCTCAACTACTTGTTTGTTCTCCTTATGACATTAAAGGACTTAGTCAAAATAATTTTTTCCTCTTTTCTGTCCCAATTGATTTCAGGAACTAGTTGCCCTTGAACTCTCTCATTGAACTCGAGATCTAACACATCTTCACCCTCTTCTTCGCATACTCCTTAAATATTTATTGACAATCCCATTGTAACTATTTGTTGTAAGGTGAACCTTGACCAAAGTCTTCTTCTGACCTCCAATTCATCATAACAATTTTCCCAATAGTCTTCTAATTGGGGTTCATGTCGGAAAGACACATCAACATTCAAATGCTCTATTTCATATCCTCTACTATCAAACTTACATCTGGCAATGAAGGGTTGCAAGTTCAATTTCTTTGAATTCCAATTCTAGGTTCAGAGTATCAGAAATAGATTTGCAACTATAATGACCAAGTTCAACCAGAAAGGCTACCCTAGACTTACCTTTTCCCTTAATCTCTTATCTATGTGGACAAATTTTCTACAAATTTCAATAAGCACATGGCTATCTAGGGCATACCTGGGCAGTTTAAATGGTTCACCTTCAAAGTTTCCTACCCTGATGTAGGTGAATCTGGAAAATTGGATATAGTAGCTTCAAAATATGTTGACTAGCTCCATGGCCTCAACTTAAATTCTCTTGTTTATATTTCCTTGTCATTCAAAGACAAGTTTGCTTGCAAAGACACCATTCCATCTCATAAAATTTTCAGCATACTTCTATTGTTGCAAGTGTGGGTAATACTCATAAAATTCCATGCCATCAACCCAGGGTTCATGATACAACCCCTGCCATTCTCTGGTACAAGCAAGAATATAAAATAGATAAGAATACATATAGAAACTTGTCATACCGATAAAATTATGTAGACCCTCATGGAGTCTGTCGGTGATAACCTATGCCCAGTCTAGATATTTTTCACCAGCCAACAACACTTATATATAAAAATACATCCAGTCTTCCCAGTAGAAGCCATGTGCATTCCCATTAAGTCTATTCAACAAAATTACAATATCTCGCACCTTTTTTATGAAATGCTCTCTTGTGAGAGGTTTGGGTAACCTAGAACCTCCTTTCTGCAACTTGAGGAGCCAATTCCTGGCAATGACACTCTTGTAGGTACTCTTTTTCTTAGAGAAAAATGCATATGAAGTACCAATGGACCAATCCTCATACGGCTCCTTATGGGGAATACCTATGGCGGCCATCACTGTTTCCCTGTCAATTTTCACCACCACCTCACCATTGCTAGTTCTAATACACCTATTGTTAGTATCATATTTATTCATGCATTCCATAACCAGTTTGGGGCAAGGGGAAGTAGTAGGGAATGCAATAGCTTCAATCAACCCACTTTTAACAATCTTTCCCATCATTGAATTACCATCTGGGTTTCCTGCTCTCTCCAGAATATCTCCCAAGTTAGCTTGAGTCAAAGAAGTGTCTCCTAGATTTAGAAGTGTACTCACTAAACATGATGTACGACCAAGTTTTAGCAAGGTCGGCCTCATGATAACCGCTCTTATATTCACCAAACAATTTTAAAACAAAAAGACAAAATTATACCCAAAACGAAGGATTTCACTACAGTTCCTTTTCAAGCAAGTAATATAGCAAGAAAGGTATAATCAAAACTCACCTGTTACTATCATGAAACCTTTGCAACCCTTGGAAGTATAAAGCTATAATTACCTTAGGCACCCTTCACTTCTCCAACAATAAGTAGCTATTGAATTACAGCTTAAGGTTTTGCATATTAAAGGTAAGAAAATATAAACAAGACTTACACATGCTTCTTAACATCTCATACAATCATATGAAGGAACTCTTGAATTGATGGGATTCTAACAACTGCTTTTTATTACAAATCACTTCCACACAAGCAGCTCAAGATTTCATGATTACTTTCCATAATAAGAATTTTCAAACTTGACATGCTCGAAATATTCCTTTTTCCACACCGCCTTTCCTTAGCTTGCCCTGCTTTGTTATATTTCTAGAGCCAACTTGCAATAAACTTTGAACCGTGAACCATTTAGAAAAAATTTTGAAGGTTCAACTTCAACATGAGAGAACAATAATAAAGAGGACTTGATGTATAAAATACCACCTCACGGCTCAACACAAAACTAAACTGGGAACGGGCAAAGACTTTTAGATGAATACAAATATGAACCTCAAACCTTGAACCAGATGAGAAAGGTTCAAAGCCTCAATTTCAAAAAAAACTTAACATACTTACACTTGCCCCTTAACAACAAAACAAAGCTGCAGGACACACGAGTGTACCAAGTGAACTTTTAACTCTGAATCGAGACACAGGATCAACATATAGGCTCACTGAGACAAGACAAGTAAGACCGCTACATAATTAAGGATGAATCATGCCAAATTTGGGGAGGCAACATTAATTATGTTTTATTTTACCAAAGATAGGATTTTGACTATTGACAAAATAATGGGGTAACATCGGCTCTGACTGGGGACCAGGACTGGAAAGGAGGAGGAAATGAATCTAGAATCTCTGGTTACACACACAAGCCAACAAAAACAAAGGCCCAACCACAACAAACCACTACAAAATATACAACATACCCAAAATCTATATACAAAGCAGGAGGACACCTGCTTACAACTGGTAAAGATTTAAATCCTGCCCATTATAGGATAGGGGCAATGCAGTTCCATTATGATATTCAAGTTTAAATGAGTTAGGGCCCAATACCTGATTAATCACAAATGGTCCCTTCCAAAGAGAATCAACCTTCCCGTGAGCTCCCTTCGGTTCTCTACATTTGTCCTAGAGAAGGACTTGATCTCCCAGCATGAACTTTCATGGTCTAGTTCTACGATCAAAATTTTTCTTAACTCTGGCCTGATGTGCAGTGATAAGGTCAACTAACTCCTTCCTTTCTTCCTCAATTTTTGAAAGGTACATAATTCTCTTCTCGAGAGCACTGTGAAAGAATTAATCTTCAATCACCTTCTGCAATCTAGCTACTGACAATTCCAGGGGCAAAGACAATTGAGCTTCAACCTCGTATACTAGTTCAAATGGTGTCATACGTATGGCCCTTTTAGGCGAGCTCCTATCTTCCCATAACGCTTCATATAGCCTTTTATAATAATCCTTTGCATTCTCAATCACCAATTTCCACATTATAGAGATCAAATTCTTATTGCTATATTCGGCCTGGCCATTTCCTTATGGATAGTAATCTGAAGAATGGGATAAAATAATACCATGATCATAACAAAATATGCTCAGTTCTTCTGAGGAAAAATTTGCGGCATTATTAGTTACAATTTTCCAGGGAACACCGAACCTAGTAAGGATGTTCTCTTTAAGGAAATTACAAACAATTTCTGAAGTAGTCTTCTTAATGGGAATGCCTCCACCTACTTCGTAAAATAATATGTAGTTGTGAGAATATGGGTGTGGTCTGCACTTGATGAGGGGTTTAATGGGCCAATGAAATCTAAACACCATTGCTTAAAGGGTTCATCTATGACTACCGATGTTAATGGTAACACAACTAATTGGGGCTTCCCTGAGAACAACTTGCATTTTTTGCAGCCTGCGACCCATTTGTATGTTGGCAATTGACACTCATTCGATTCATTTTGTTTTCATTGATGGCAAAAATATTTGATGGAAGTCGTAAAATGGCACTAGGAGGCATATACCGGCATTGGAAGAATTCAGGTCTACACCGACACCAGCACCGGCATCAATACTTCAAGGAAGCCGACATCAAGGAAGGTTTATTTAGTAAATCATTTTGTAATTATTGTCGAGGCCGACATTGAATATCTTTTGTAAATGCATTGTAAGCCGACATAAAGAATATCATATGTAATAGGTATATAAGTCAGTTTGCTAGGTCAATAAAAAGTAGAGATGATGGTATAGAGGTAGACATATAGCAGAACTGTGAGATGCGAAATATATGTATGGAGATCATTTTTGTATGAAAACATTATAGCATGCAATGATCTACAGATAGCTTGGAAAGCATTCTTGGAGAAGAAGTAATACCAGTAATAGTTCAAGTTTGTAAACTGGTACAAAGAAGAACCAGAATCGGAACTCTATCTAGCATAGAAAATGCATTCTTGAGTTCATTTTTCAGTGATTTACTTTGGAAGAAAGCTTGTAGTCAGTGAGGCTCTTTAGTGATGAGCAGTATGCTCTAGGCATTATGTCTTCCTGCAAGTGTAGGCCCCTGTATTATGTAATATCTTTTCATATGGCCAGTGAACTGATATTGTGGGTCACAAATCCCACTGTGGTTTTTCCTCATTGAGGTTTTCCACATATAAATTATGTTTGTTAATGTGCTCATTTATGTGGATGGTTTATTTTATTCTTGTTATATGCTTAATTGTTTACCGGTACATACATGCATGGTTTAGAAAGTTAAGTATTGCAAATTCTGGCATAACACTAATTCACCCCCCCTCTCAATGTTCTCAGATCCCAACATTGTATGCATCTTTAAACATGCCTTAGCAGTAGTAATAGCTCCTAAGGATATTTAAAGTTGTTACCATTGATGAATAATGTCCTTTGCATGCTTCGCTATGGAACACCTTCAGAAGCTTTTCCTGCTACTCCTTGTCAACACACCTCAGGAATGCTCCATTCAAGCCTTTCTTATACAAGATATCATCAACAATCACATATTTAGCTTCCTTCAGTCTAATATTTCTCTTTTCTTTAGGGCTTAAATGCTTAGGGAATTCTCCATAAGTCAGGTAATAAGCCACATCTGTGAACCATTCATCTTGCAAGCTGACAAATAAGGTCAATGACAGTTCTTCCTTTTCATCTTTGTTTTCTGCTATTAAATGACACAAACCTTGCCCCTAGACTAATTTAGTTGGCCTAATGTCTAGGTCAAATTCTTGAAACTTGAAAACCCAGGCTTCTCTGTTGTTCATCCCCACCTCTTGCTGGGTCAAAATACTTTTCACCATGGGATTTGGCACAAAAACAATTGAATGAGAATGTAGTATATAATACCTGAAGTGTTTGACAACTTTAATGACTGCAAAGGCTTTCTTCTCAACTAATGAATAATTCAATTCATTCTTCTTGAGTGGGACGCTCATAAATGCGATAGGGACTTCTTCATTCAACTCATTCTTTTGCAGAAGAATGTTGGACATTATGTGTTCGGAGGCATAGCAATACATAATGAAATCTTTTCTGAAATCGGGATTAATCGGAGTTGGAGCATGACAAATTGCCTCTTTAACCTCTTCAAAGGCCTTTTTTGCTTCTTCCTTCCATTTGAAGATCTTCTTTTTACTCATCATACCTACAATGTGTTTGGTGATTTCGGCAAAATCTGGCACAAATCTCTTGAGAAAACTCACCCGTCCAAAGAATGATTTGACACCGCTTCTGTTTGATGGCAAACTCAACTGTTGAATAGATTTTACCCGATCAAGATCAATTTTAATTCCATCTTGTGAGACTATATGCCCTAATAGCTTTCCCTCTGTGACATAGAAAACTGATTTCTTTGGATTTAGGGAGATACCATATCTCTACACCTTTGTAGCACAGTCTCCAAATCTCTTAGGTGATTTCTCCTCCTCTTAGAGAAAACTGTCAAATCATCTAGATAGATAACTATAATCTTACTAATGAGGTGACCAAATGAGAGGTTCATCACCCTTTGGAAGGTTGCTCCCACATTTATTAGGCCAAATGGCATGTGATTATAGGGGAAAGTTCCCCAGGGTGTGGTAAAGGCTGTTTTATATTGGTCTAGTTCCGCCACACTTATCTGGTTGTAGCCAGAAAAATCATTGAGCATCGATATAATTTCTGATCCAATAACAGTTTGGAGAATATGATCCATTACTGGCAATGGGTAGTTGTCTTTCAAACTGTCCTGGTTCAAGTTCCTAAAATCCACACAAATCCTTATCTCTTTGTTTTTCTTGCAAACCGGAACAATGTTCGCCACCCAGGTTGAATGGTGGATGGGATAGATAATATTTTCCTAAAGCATCTTATCTATTTCTTTGAAAATTGCATATGCAACCTTGGGATTATAGTTTCTCAATTTCTGTCTAAAAGGAGCCACTCTAGGTTTAAGGGGAATATGATGTTGAAACTGACCATTTCTAAAATCCTTCAAATCCTCATAAGAGTAGGCAAAAACATCTAGGAATTTCTTTAACAATTTAATGAACAAACATTTTTCCTTTGGAGTACAACACTTACCTAAATTAACCAACTTTGGGTTAGTTTCATCACCTATATCAACCTTTTCATATTCTCCTAAGTTACCTATACTCTGAGAACTGTTCTTTCCAATATACATGTCATTGCGATCAAAGAGACATTCTGAGGATACTAGGCCTTTTGGCATTCTATTTCCTTTCAACTGAATAACTTCCTTATTAGAACCTTCTCCCGAATCCAAACAAAATTCATTAAATTCATTCTCAAACCCTTCAAAGAAATAAGAGACAAACATCTCGGCATTTTGTAGGAAATTATTTATTTGTTTGTCATTCTCAAACACTTGCCAGAAATTTGAATTATCCAAAACATTAGGGTGATATACCACTTCAATCCTATAAACATCTACACCAAAGTCTAGATGTGGGAGTAATAGAGAAGTTGAAACTCCCAAGGAGTTTGCACGGGAATTTTGGTCTTTGGGAATCACCTCAATTGAGAAAGGATCAATATATTCTATCTCATCCCAGACTCTATTTATGTTATGTCTAAGCCTTTTGTTCTTTACTGAGAAGAGATTTCACACCTGATTGACAATCAATTTTGCATCACCTTTGACGCTCAACAACTTGATTCCTCTTTTCTTAGCCTGTTCGAGTCCCAATAATAACGCCTCACATTCTGCAGTATTATTAAGGTTTTTGAATTCTAACTTAAATTAAAAAGGAATCTTTTCTCCTTTTGGAGAAATGAGCACCACTCTGGCACCAAATCCAGTTGATGAACAATTTCCATCAAATTCTATCACCCATAGGCCAGCAATAGGGTCTAACACATCCTTTGGTGTTTCCCTCATGTCATTAGAGAAAATCAAATAATTTCCAAAATCACATTCTTGATACATATTTGGGATTTTGGGTATTCAGAAGGGAAAACTATATATTTGGATTTTGGTTCTAGTTGGAGGACAATTTTTTGCTTACTAATGGGAATTATTGCCTCAGACCAATCCATCTCAATCTCTTCTCTCAAACCTTTAAAAAAAGTTCTACCTAGCAGCTATAATGTGGTGAAAAAGGAGTGATGGAAAAATCAAGAGGAAAGATTTTCTCTCCTCAAGATAGGAGTGAAAGTTTCACAAAAGATTCTCCTCTTCCCTCTCACACACATTACATTTAAAAGAAGGGTGGGGGAATTCACTAGATCCAGTCTCAAGAGATTGAGTGCTTTGTGAATTGATAATGGATTTGGAAAGTGAAAGTAACCCCTTCTTTACAATGCAATAGGTTGAGTTATACGATTTAAGAATAAATGTAAATGCGACAAATAAATAACTATAACTTGAGATAGAAATGTGGGATGAAGATGTGCACCTAGAATTAGCAGTAAAAGGCCGAGACAAAGCTCCCCTACAAATTTGGGTGAAATTTGTTCAGACCGTGTTGAAAGTGCACAGGGTCCTTCGAAAAATCCGCGCGCCAAAAAGGGTTGTTTTGCCTCTAAAAATGAAGTCCAAACCTGCAAATACAACTGCGCACCTGCAACCTACACACAAAAAAGAGAGAAAGTATTGTTGGGATTGGGGATTTGCCTTCAGGTCCAACCCCGGTTTTGGAATTAACCAAATGATGAAAAGTACTTGCAAGTAATGAAAGTAAATGACTAAAATGGAATTCACCTCAAGAGAGGATGCAATTGAAATGTTGATAGAGTTGTTTGAAAGGATATGTAGAATTGAATGTCAAGAGATATCTCCTCTTCAATGGTTAAATCCTTGACTTGAATGCAACACCTAGCCTTCAAAGGAGACTTGAGAATGCTCAATTCTTGAAAGGAATGCTTGAATGCTTGATTTTTCTTAGGATCACAATTTCCACTTAGTGAGCTCATATGAACTTCTTGATTTCTGCAAATGGGAGAGAGAATACATCTTATATACTTGTCAATCAATGTTAATTGGCTGATTTTTCATCATAGTTTGACATAGGGAAACTTTTCCCGCTTCTAAAATGCAAAGGCTAATGAAGGATAAATGCAGAGTGGGCCCAAAATAGGGCAAGGACAGGGGAGCCATGCCCCTATCCGAGGGGGAACAGGGGCGCCACGCCCCTATCCTATCCTAATTCAGGCCAGGAACCAACAATGGGGAGTGCAAGATGCGAGGAAATGCAATCTTCAGGTAGTGTGAGTATGTCTTGGGTCTCCAATCAGACTTAGGGATTTGTTTCACCAATGTGAAGATGCAAATGTGGTTGAAAATTGCAAGGTTGCAATTTTATGATGCTACATTTAGCCCCCACTTTAGTGAGAGTATAAGTGTATGCTAATACTTCCGGTAAAGTACAAGGAGACAAGATTGAAAGACTTTCACCACATCAAGGAGGCAAGATACACCAAGACCCCAGTGGACTAAGGATCTTATGACATCGATTGAGAAAGTAAAAGGGAAGATCAAGAGAGACTGCAAGTAGTAAGGTTCCCCTCACTATGAGTCATGAAAAGCAAAGATACCAAAGAAATTAAAAAGCAAAGCCAAATTCACTAAGTAACTTTGAGTATCAAGAAGGAAAATATGAGTGAAGTGTATGCCCCCACGTTAAAGCGATCGCACATGCCTTATTAGGAGTGATTTCTTTAAGGTAGGATACACCTAAGAGAGAAAGAGAGAGAGGGAACGTTATCGCAAGGATTTAGCCCCAAAATGAGGAAAAAACCTAAGGATAATGAACACAAAACACAAAGCATGAGGTAGTTTAGCTTTCCTTAGGGTTAGTATGTTGTATGATAACTCATGTATATCATATATATATGTGCATAGAATAATTGTCATTCCCCAAAGAAAGGGAATAGAAGGTGTCTTTTGAGTCAACATGAAAGAGACCAAAAGAGATCTCAATGCTTTCCATCATCCTCAAGTAGACATTACTAGGGAACATAGAAGAATAGGGATACACATAGAAGAATGATCATAAAAGAGCAAGAAAAGGGAGAGAGGTAGACAATCTATGGTGCTAATGAAGTTATTCTAGCACGTCATCCACCTCCCGATCTCACTGATCAATATTTTGGGAAGGTAGGAAACACGCCAAAGGAGAGACATCGAGCATAGCAAATGGAGCTATCACAAGATCCAAACAAGGACTATTCTCATGTCTTAAGTCACTTTGTTCAATTCTAGGAGCTAGGATTAAGGATTTTGAAAATTTTGCAGATAAATTTTTGTCAACATCAACATATTCATAGTCACTATCAAAAGCATTAGGAGTTGTATTGCCATCATAAATAACATTTTCACCTATTTCTTCATCAAGGTTTATAGAAAGAGGAGCATGAATACAAATAGGAGGAAAACCATCACAAGTTTATTGTAACTTATGAGTTGGAGATGTAGGTTCAACATCTTGCTTAGGAGAAAAGGGAATCATGTCAATTGTTGGAGTTGTGGGAGATTGAATGTTTTGAGGAATAGCTTCATGAGCTTGAGCACAACACTTTCATCAGCATTCTCTCGCACAACAATTATGTCGAGTCTTAGCGGAATATTGAGAAGAAGGATGAATATTTGTTAAAGGAGGAATATTTGTTGGAGGAATAATATTCTCATCTTTGGTAGTTGGAGGTTTAGGTTGAGATCTTTTAGGTCAGACAAGAGGAGAGGCATGTCTCTTCTCTCTATAAGAGAAAGGAGGTGGAACGACACCATATAAAGGAGGAATATTTAGTGTGGGAAGGAGACTAGGTCCGTCATGAGGAGGAGGTATAGGTCTAACCTTAGGAGGAATATTGTTGTTCTTCTTAGGAGAAGACATAGTTTCATCTCTAGGAATAGGTTGGGAATCTTCCTTAGGATGAAGATTAGTTCTATCCGTCAAGGGAAGAACCTCATCTTTAAGAAGGATGGGAATATCAATTGTTGGAGTTATAGGTTGGCTTAAGGATAAGATCATATCTTTCTTCCATTTTTGATAAAATTAAAAGAGAGCATCGTTTCTTAGTGGAAGAGATTGAAATTGATGAGGCCAAAAGAAATCAATAGGAACACCTAGACTTCTTTCGGTTGGCCGAAATAAGATATGATTGACAATTATTATTTCTCCATTGTGGGGAAATTTCAAACACTTATGAATTGGAGAAGCAATTGCCTTCATAGAAGATAGCCAAGGGTAGCCTAACTTCACACGGAATTTCTCGGAAGAAGGAATGATAACAAAGTTGACATCCATGGATTTAGTATGAACCTTAATAGGAAGTGTGATAGAACCAATGGTGGGACATGAAAATCCATCAAATAACTTAATGACCACATTTGTATCATCATATATTGGTTTATGCAATCATAAAGTAAAAAGGTACTCCTCAGTAATGACATTAACCATGCAAGAGGGATCAATAAGCACACCACGACAAGGTATTTCCTGAATCTTTGTAACTATGTATAGAGGTCCATCGGGTGCTCTAATGGTCTCACTAGGGTCAAATGTGATACATAGATCCTTAGGTTTTCTTTGTTTCTCTACCATATTCACCAAATTTTGAACCATAGCAGTCACATCAAAAGGAGAGAAAAAGGTATGTTCAGTCTCAATCATATTAGAGGTATGAGTAGCTAAAGGATTAGTAAAATCTTAAGATTTTGATTAGGAGGAGCTACTAATTTGTTTCCCTTGTCAATCACACATGCCACAAATATAGTATTATTATCAATCAAATCTTGATTCTTACTTTTTAATGTAAAACATTTCTCAGTATCATGACCAGGTTGACAATGAAATTGACAAAAATAATTATTATCAAAGTAAGGTGAAGCTGCCTTAGAAGAGTCAACTGGTTTTATTGGAGGAAGTTTGATAACATTTCTTTGTAACAACTAAGACATAATGCTATGTAAATATTCATTCAAAGGAGTAAATTGTCTTTCTCTTTTTAAAAATTTAGAAATAGGAGGCACACCTATTGTAGCATTCACATTGTTGTTGTTGATGTTGTCATTGAATTTGATGAATCCTTTTCTTGGTTTGAACTTCGCAAACGGTTGTTGAGCATTGTCACCCTTATCACTTGGATCCATAGGAGTGGATTGCTCCAGTTGACTCATAGTCAGTTGATAATTGTGAAGTGTTGCACACAACTATGGAAAGGAAGTAAACTCAGAAAGGAGAAGTTTTTCTCTAATATCTTTTTGCAAATTAGAAATGAAAATTCTTTGAATATCATTATCAGGCACTTGAAAAGAAATTTGTGAACACAAATGCTTATATCTACCAATGAAATCAGTCACTTTTTCTTTAACACCTTGTTTGCAATGCATTAAATCAGTCAAAGTGATCTTAGGACCTATATTGTTTTGAAATTGTTGAATAAAAGTATTTTCTAATTGTTGAAAAGAAGTAATAGAATAGTAAGGCAAAGAGAAATACCATTGTGAAGCCTTATCTCACAATGTTCTAGTAAACAATTTAGCAAGCAATCTTTGATCATAAGAAAAGTCAGTACAAAAGGTTTGAAATGTCTTGACATGTGTTAAAGGATCACCTTTTCCATTATAGAATTCCAATTGAGGGACTTCAACATGTTTAGGAGGGACAACCCTAACAATATCAAGAGAAAGTGGGCTCGCAACATCAAATGTGGGCACACTAAACTTGGATTGACTCATAGAATCGATTTGTTATTGCAATGATGACATAGTTTGAGCAAGATAATTAATGGTTTCTTCGGTTGAAGGGTTTATGTTAGACATGATTGATTGAGAAGGTGGTGTGATGTTGTTGAAAGAAGGCATTGATTGAGATAAGGTGGTGGAACACTATGGTAAGTAGGCATGGGACACTAAAAGGAGGAATAGAATGATTGGATGAATTGCCCCCTTGTGTCACATTGATTGGGTGAGATACAAGGGGAATGCTTATTGAAGGCATAGGTAAGGATGACAGATTAATTGAAGAAGAGAGATTTCCCCCATGACTAATGGTTGTAGGTAAGACATGTTGAGTTGATGTAGCCATGATGTTTGAAGTAAAAGTAGGAATACTAGCCATCGGAGTGGTAAAAGGAATAGAATGATTGATTTGTGTGGAAGGTTGTGAATAACCTAAGTTCTCAGCACAACTCTTTATAGGCATGACATTAGAATCAACAATATGAGAAATGCCACGCAATATATAAATTCCATTATTATCATTTTGAATCATACGCTTTAGACCTTCAATTAATGAAAGAGCTTCACTATTAGGGTATTCTTGGGACATCCATTGTTGAAAATTGTCAAATTGATTATCCAATTCTAAAAGTTGATCTATGGAGATTCTAGTCAAAGCTTCTTCTTCATCAGTAGAATCATTGATTGGGTAAATAGAAATGTTATTAGGATGAGAAGAATTAGCATTATCCTCATTGAAAAAGTCACCCAAATTAGGCTCCACTTCCTTGGTATTTAAACCTTGGGAAACCTTAATTATAATGCTTCATCTAATGGGGATAGTATAGGTAGGATTAATAATGGTAAAACTCATGCACTAGAGGGAAAATTTGAATTTTGAATTTTAGGAACAAAGTTTGCAAAATTGAATAATGCAAAATTCAAGGAATTTATGATTACAAAATTTGAACTTTGTTGAAAGAAGAAATGACATAATTTCCAAAGTAATTCAAGAAATTGAGATTTTAAAATTAGGGCCAATGAAATACCACTTGATTTCAAAATTAAATTTGTCAAAATTTGAATTTTTAAAATTAGGGCAGATTATAATGAACCACTTAATTTCAAAAAAATTCCTTGAAAGTTGTGATATTCAAATTGGGAAGTAATTTTTGATTTTAGAGAGAGCAAAATTTGAGAAAAGCATCCAATTTTCTGGATTTAAGCAATTAAATATAGTCATAACAGTCTCTCAAAATTTTGGGAAAAAAGCCAGGGACCGTGTTGAAAGTGCACATGGTCCTCCCAACTTTTTCAGAAATTTTCAGGGATGAAAGCTACAATGATTTTAAAGCTAACCCCCCAAAATTGGTTGATTTTATGAAGTTAAAATAGGCGAAATTGAGGTTTGAATGTGAAAATAGGATCCTATTAGGGTTTTGAAAAAGACAAGAAATTGAATTGCAAATTTGAAAAAGGTCAAACCTAATGGATAGGACCACCTTGAAGAATGTTTAAAAAATTGAAATTGATTGAAATTTTGTACAAAATCCAATTAATTTTGAAAGTTAGGGTTTTAAGACCTAACCACTTAATTTTGTAAATTTGAATTTTGAAAAAGGGAGGGAAATTAAAAATTTGAATTGTAGGCAAGAAGACAAATTTGAAAATAGTCCTAAATCTAAAAATTAAATGTGAATTCAATTTTTGCACAAATTCAAATTGATTTTTGAAAATTAGGGTTTTGACAATTAACCACTTAATTTTGTAAATTTGATTTGCAATTTGAACAAGACAATAATGAAATTGAATTTTACAAGAAGAGCAATTTTCAGATCTAAAACAATAGGTAGCAATTTTTTACAAGACACAATTTCAATTCCAATTTTTGAAAACTAGGGTTTTGATTGAATTAACCACTAAGTTTTGTAAATTTACAAGAAAATAAAACTTGTAAATGAAAAATATGCAATGATTTATAATGTCAAGCATGTAAGACGTCAGGTTCACCAAAATGTAATATGGTGAAAAACGAGTGATGGAAAAATGAAGAGGAAAGCTTTTCTCTCCTCAAGAAGAGGATTGAAAGTTTCACAAAAGATTCTCCTCGACCTTCTCACGCACATTACATTTAAAAGAAGGGTGGGGGAATTCACTAGATCCAATCTCAATAGATTGAATGCTAAGTGAATTGATAATGGATTTGGAAAGTGAAAGTAACCCCTTCTTTTAGAATGCAATAGGTTGAATTATGCGATTTAAGACTACGTGTAAATGCGACAAAGAAATAACTATAACTTGAGATAGAAATGCGGGATGAAGTTGTGCACCTGGAATTAGTAGCAAAAGATTGAGACAAAGCTCCCCTACAAATTTGGGCAAAAGTTGTTGGGACCGTGCTGAAAGTGCACACAGTCCTCCGAAAAATCCGTACGGCGAAAAGGGTTTTTCCACCTTTGAAAATGAAGTCCAAATATGCAAATACAACTATGTAACTGTAACCTACATGCAGAAAAGAGAGAAAATGTTTTTGGGATAGGGGGTTTGCCTTCAGTTCAAACCCCAGTTTTGGAATTGACCAAACGATGAAAAGTACTCGCAAGTAATGAAAGTAAATGACTGAAATGGAATTCACCTTAAGAGAGGATGCAATTGAAATGTTGATACAGTTGTTTGAAAGGATATGTAGAATTGAATGTCAAGAGAGATCTCCTCTTCAATGGTTGAATCCTTGACTTGAATGCAACACCTAGCCTCGAAAGGAGACGAGAATTCTCAATGCTTGAAATGAATGCTTGAATGCTTGATTTCTCTTAGGATCACAATTTCCACTTAGTGAACTCATATGAACTTCTTGACTTCTGCAAATAGGAGAGAGAATGCATCTTATATACTCATCAATCAAGGTTAATTGACTGATTTTTCATCGTAGGACAACATAGCGAAACTTTTCTCACTTCCAAAATGCAAAGCCCAATGAAGGATAAATGTAGAGGGGGACCAAAATAGGGCAAGGACAAGGGAACCACGCCCCTGTCCTATGAGGAAAGGGGTTCCATGCCCCTATCTCGCCCTAATTCAGGACAGGAACCAGCAACAGGGAGTGCACGATGCGAGGAAATACAATCTTCGGGTAGTGTGAGCATGTCTCGAGTCTCCAATTAGGCTTAGGGATTTGTTTCACCAATGTGAAGACACAAATGTGGTTGAAAATTACAAGGTCGCAATTTTCTGATGCTACAATAGCATGCCATAGCTTGCGGGAATATTAGCAACCAGAATACTCAATTTCACTCTTTTGCTAGGATGTACTACTAGAGCAACTTGAGCATCTTTGATTTGACCTAGCAAAGGAATCTGCTTTGAGTCCATTGCATAACACTTACCAAAGGTTTTGGTGAGGGAAAGACCTAATACTTTAGCAACTGAAGAAGGCATAATGTTATCTGAGGTTCCTGAATCAATGATACAATTATTGAGTTTATAACCATTAATAAATAAAGATACATAGAATGGTTTAGGATTTTGATCTAGTACTAAAGGTGGTTCATCTGATTCATTAGCTAATACCTTTGGAATAGTTTCGGATGATTCTTCAGATTAGGTAAACTTTTCAACTTGTGAAGACTCAAGATTGATCAACGATGACTTATTGGATTGCAACTGAGAGGTTTCTCCCTGTACACATTTAATTAACTTATCTATGTTGTCATTTTGAGATTGTTCGCATTTTGCATAGAGATTGCATTAATGATATGTTGCCATTGATGTCAATTGAACTGGTAATGGTATTCATGTTATTGTTGATATTGTTGTTTTTGATATTGGCTAGTAACCGGTAAGATGAGCTTTGTGGAAGATGTTGTAAACCGGTATGTAAAGTTTGTGAGTTGAATCGGTGTAAAAGGTTAAACCTTTTTATGTAATGTAACCGGTAAACCCTATCAGTTGTCAAACCCTAACTGATCAAGTTTGTTAGTTTATTATCTGATAAGCGGTAAAGATGGAGACACATGTGATCGTTGTATGAGGATATGTTCAAATTATTTTGGCACGTTTGTTTTTGTCTAGGGAAGTAGCAAACCAGATTGCATCTAATGCACAATGCGTGATGAGTTACAAAGTCCGATGAAGCAATGATCATGGAGCGGTTGAACTTTTCTTGAACAATGTGAAGAGATTGTCATGATTTCTAACGGTCAAGATTGTATCGACTTGTTTAGAATCTCAATGATGAGAATTAGGTTTTTGTTGTGTTACTGACCTAATTACTTTGTATTTAAGTTCGATGAAGTTTTTTGTAAAGGTGGTTGGCAAGATTGATTGAAATCAGTTAAGTGTGTAGTTGCCTAACTGGTGAATGGATCTGCACTTTGAGTGAAGGAAGAAAGCTTAGAAGGATATGATCAAGCAAATATAGTGCTACTTAGACAGATCAAGAAAACTTGTTGTTTTCTAACAATTACAGCAGAAGTGAAATCCCTTAACCGGGTAATCTCTAACAAGCTTGGTTACTCATTAAATCCTCTAACAAGGTGGTCCATTAGCTTGGATTCTTAAATCCTCCAGCCAGGTTACTCCTAATAGGGTATTGTGATTTTCATTAAGGCATATTTGTAAATCCCTTAACTGGGTGATTCCTAACCAGAATTAGATCTTAACAAGACTTATTGTAAAGCTTTAATAGGCTTGGCTCCTAACAGGGAGAACTTCAAAAGAGTTCAGATAGCTATCCTTGTGAGTCTCATCTCACTGTGGTTTTTACCTATTTGGGTTTTCCATGTACAAACATTTGTGTCAAGTGGTGAATTCTTTTGTGGTTATGATCTTATTTGTTGATTTGGCTAACTTATGATAAGGCATGTTAAACAAAAGCATTGAGAGATGAATATTTTCAGTTATGATTAAGCATTGTTGATGTTTACAAGATTGAAGTTGTTTACTGTTAAAGTTGTCATAACAATTAACCCGGTTGATGTCAAGTATTCTTATGAATATTGATCTTGACTGAGATATGTTTACTTTGTGTGATTGAGTTTGAGTTTGGGAGCTTTGTATCAGTTTTTCAATATACTGATTCACCCCCCCCCCTCTCAGTATTCTACCAGATACTTATTCGTTCATCATACCATCAATTGGTATCAAAGCATCTCAGGTCCTCTTAATCTAAAATCCTAACAGCTTGAGGAAAAGATCTTGTAGATCTTGATGAAGAAAGAAGGTCTGAAGTTCCACAAAGATAACTATAGAATATGGAGTGACAGAATGAAGATTTACATTAAGAGTCTTGGTAGTCAGTATTGGGATCATATAGAAAATAAGTATACTACACCTACTGGAACCTTGACTGATGATCAGAAGACAGAACAACAAGAAAATAACCAAGCATTAGAGGCTATTATCAGTTCCCTTCTTGATGCTGACTATGTAGATGTTCATGGTCTTGAAACTGCATATGAAGTATGGAAGAAATTAGAAGAGATTTATAGCGGTGATGAACATGTTAATATTGCCAAAGAGGAGAGTTTAAGAGGAAAATTTTATGATATGAGAATGTCTGAAGGTGAGAATATCCAGCAATACGGTCAAAGGATTAAAGAGATAGTTGGTGAGATAAAGAGTGCAGGAGAGAAAGTGGAAGATGTCATAGTAATTAGTAACGTACTGAGAACCCTGCTACCGGTCTATGCTATCCGAGTTGCAGCTATTCAGGAGGTGAAATTAATTGACAAGACAAAGGTAACTCTTGACTCTATTATTGGCAAACTTACTGCTTTTGAACTAAATGGCTATGATGGTAGTGTACAAAAATTAGAATCTGCATTCAGAGATTTTGTCTCTAACCCATTTGTGAGAAGAAGTAGAGATACCGACCATAGCTAAGAATCTAGATCCAACAGAGATGCTAAAGATGAAGACAGCTTAGTGGAACTTGAAGCATTGTTGGCAAAATGACTACCTAGAGGTACTGGTAAATATAGAGGTAAGCTACCTTTAAAATGTTTTGCATGCAACAAGATTGGTCATATAGCAGCAAATTGCCCTAATGGTGAAAATGAATACAAGAGAGACAAATTTAAGAAGTATAAGGGTAAAGGCAAGAGAGATTGTCTTATAGCTATTGACAATGGTATTAGTGATGAAGAATCTGATGATGATGCTAGTGAAGATATTATGTTTGTAGCTATTAAGGAAGAAATATCAGATCAGAAGGCACTAGCATTGAGAATGGATAACTTTGATGATTAGATCATTGATAGTGGTTGTTCACATCATATGACCGGTGATCGGAGAAAATTTCTTTCCCTGAAGAAATTTGATGGTGGTGTTGTCAGATTTGGCAATGACTCACCCTGTATGGTTAAAGGTAAGGGAGTTATTTCTCTTAATGTGAAGAGCAGTGCTGACGATGTCTATTGGATTGAAGGCCTAAAGCACAATATTTTAAGTGTGGCACAACTTAATGACAGAGGATACCCACTGGAGTTTAAAAATGGAATGTGCAAAATCTTTGACAACAAATGTGAATTGATTTCAATCAGGAAACAGACTAGAGGTAATCTATTTCATCTCAATCCTAAAGTTAGCAACTATTTGATTGCAAAAATAGATGATAGCTGGCTTTGGCATAGGAGATTTTGTCATATAAATTTTAAAAATATTGTTAAAGTAAGCAAGTCTAAGACAGTAAGAGGTTTGCCTCAACTAGACAAATCGATTAATGCTCTTTGTAAAGAATGTCAGCTAGGAAAGATGACTTCTTCAACTTTCAAGAGCAAGTCCTTCTCAACAGAGCACTTGTTAGATTTGGCTCATACAGATCTATGCGGACCAATAAGAACAAGAAGAATTCATGGTGATAGATACTTCATGATCTTCACTGATGATTGTTCAAGGATGATGTGGGTCACATTCTTGAAGGATAAAAATGAAGCTTTTGGTAAATTCAAGGCATTCAGAGCCTTAGCTGAGAAAGAGAGTGGCAAATAGATAAAATGTCTAAGAACATATCAAGGCAGTGAATTCACTTTTGTGGAATTCACTAAGTATTGTGATGATAATGGTATCAAGCGACAGCTTTCTGCACCAAGGACACCACAACAGAATGGTATAGCAAAGAGAAACAATCGGTCAGTGGTTGAAGCTGTTGGGACTATGTTGATACAAGGAGGTATAGAAAAAACATTTTTGAAAGAAGTTGTAAGTATAGTTGTCTACACAATGAACCGAGTTTTGATGAAAAGAGGTAAGGACAAGACCCCATATGAGTACTGGTATGGGAGATCACCTGATGTTAGCTATTTTAAGATATTTGGAAGAAAATGTTTTATTAAAAGAGGTGATTACATAAGCAGGTTTGAAGCTAAGAGTGATGAAGGCATATTTCTTGGCTATTCCACCAAGAGTAAGGCCTATAAATGCTTCAACAACCGAACATAGAAAATTGTTGAAAGTGTCGATGTTCGTGTAGATGAATGTCCTAAAGTTTCAGAAGGAACTAGTTTTGAGAAGGATGAAGATCCTTGCATTTTTCTTTTAGAACCTAAAACTGTTAAATCAGAAATCGGTAAAGCAAATGCTGATGTACTTGTTCAATCGGAACAAATAAATTCAGAGGAAGATGATAATGAAGAAGTTGAACCTGAAGAGAATGATCATGTTATTCCTAGGTATGTGAGATTGAATCACAGTCTTGAATAGATAATTGGGGATAAGGATGTCGGTGTACTAACTAGAAGGAGAATAAGAGAGAACTCTTGCATGATCTCCACCTTTGAACCTAGAAGTGTTGAGGCATTTGGTGATGATCATTGGGTGAAAGCTATGGAGGAGGAGTTGGATCAAATTGAGAAGAACAACACTTGAACCCTGGTACCCCAATCGGTAAATAAGAATGTTATAGGTACTAAATGGGTGTTCAGAAACAAGTTAAATGCAGATGGTGGTGTAGTTCACAATAAGGCAAGATTAGTATGCAAAGGTTATGCGCAAGAAGAAGGATAAGACTATGGAGAAAATTTTGCACCAGTATCAAGACTAGAAGGTGTAAGAACATTACTTGCATTTGTAACTCATATGAAGTTCAAGGTATACCATATGGATGTTAAGCCTACATTATTGAATTGGATACTGGAAGAAGAGGTTTGTATAGAGCAGAGTGATGGTTATGCATTGACAGATAAGGAAGACATGGTATGCAAATTGCATAAAGCTTTGTATGGATTAAACAAGGCACCCAGAGCATGGTATGAATGGCTTCATACTCATCTGATGAAGTTAGGCTTTTCTAGAACCAGTGATGACAACAATATTTATCTCAAGTCTGAAGGAGATGAAATACTGGTCAGTGAAGTATTTGTAGATGACATTATATTTGGAGGTAATGATGACATGAGTAATTGTTTTGCAGATGAAATGAATAATGAATTTGAGATGCCATTAGTAGTGGAAATAAAAAATTGCATAGGCTTACAGATACAGCAGACGAAGAATGGTATTTTCATTACTCAATCCCAGTATGTGAAAGAGGTTTCGAAGACTTTCGGTATGAGTGACTGTAAACCAGTTGGAACCCCAATGGTTACAGGTTGTAAATTGTCCAAGGAAGATGCATCTAAGTCTGTAGATGAAAAGGAATAGAGGTCAATGATTGGAAAATTACACTATGTTGTTCACAGTCGATCGAATATTGCCCATGCAGTTGGTATTGTTGCTAGATTTCAAAAGATTCCAAAGGAGGCACATCTAATGGCAACCAAGAGAATTCTTAGATATCTGGAAGGTACTATTGACTATGGGTTATGGTATCTGATAAGTTGATACTTTGACATGTTTTTTAATCAAAACTCTTAGGTTATTGGCATCTTTTGGGTTGAATTTTGATAGTAAAGGATTGTGAATTGACTATATGAAATCCATGTGTTAAACCTGAACTTATGAAATCATGTTTGAACTTTGTTGGTTAATTCCTGCAGCCATACCAATTTATTCCTGTAGCCAAGTGGTTTGTCCCTATTGATATGCGGATTATTTAGGATAATGTCATATGTGAGTTAATGAATGTATTAATTGGGTAAGATACATATGCATGCCCTTGTATGTTGTTTGTCTTTAGTGCAGATAATAAATGATGATGTGGTGAATGATTTCCTTTCTCGTCCAAAGACTAAAGAATCATGTACAGATAACTAGAGATCAAACTGAAGGGGATCCGAGAAGGCACAACGTATGGCATAATCAAAGCAGTCATACTTCACTATGAGAGTTTAACTCTAGTGCATATTGAATTCGCACTATATCGCTATGGCATGTAAAGACTGTGGTTCAGTTTAGATCCACGGTTCCTACAGCCAAGCTCTAGTTATCTCCTTTGTCTGACAATCATCCGCCTCTTCTTCTGGGCATGATTTGAGTTGTCCATTATAGTTTATCTTTTCTTTATAATAAGCTCTTCCTTTTTCTAGGAGGTTAGACAAGATAGAAAGGAATTGAGCAAGGAGTTTTTAAAAGCATTCTAGAGTTTTCTTTTTAGAACATGTAATGGATTTCAGAATGAAATAAAGCAAAGATATGTTGTTCTGATCTATTAAAAAGTATTTTGCTAGAAGTTTGATATCACTCATCCAAGGGGGCCCACTTGGTGAGTGATCCTATGTTTATGTTCATTGAAGTTAGTTTTTACCTAGTTGTAGTAGAAGTTCATGATTGGATTGTTCCTCCAGCCACTGGAAATATATCCACTGACTATTCCTGCAACCAAGACAGAACAGTGTGATTTCTGTTATTTACATTCGATCATTCCAGCATTGTTTTATAAAGCTTTCATGTAGCCTTTTATGATTTCCATTCTTGCCTTTCCTCTTTGTGTAATGTTAGTTACTGCAGCAATGCAGAATAACCATTTAAGGAGCTTAGTGCATATATATTGCAGACCCATTTTAAGTTTTATGTTCCTGGATTGATAACTAAATGAACACCAGCCATGAAAATAGTAAACTCTACCAGATGAATGTCCAAACCCTGGATTGAGATTTCAATTAGAGTAATTATCATCATTATAGTTGGGGTGGACATTTTTGGCGCTGTTGTCGGGGATGGTGTCAAACTGAGAACCTTTATGGTTATTTTAGTTTCCAGTTAATTGTTTGAAATTTCATGAATCTGCATGCATAGTAGAAGAAGAGATGCCAAAGGTAGATATCTGCCCACTCATCCTAATCATGCAGAAGATAATTTCCCAGATATAAACCCTTTTGCAGAAATTTATCAAGTCCCACAGAATTTGAATCACCCTGAATCTGAATTTCTAGAAGGTAGTCTTCAGTTCCTTTTTGGTCCACAAGAAGAACCCCCACAAGTCCAATGCAAGGGAACCCTCCTCCTGTTGGGAATAATCCACCACCACCACTAGGTCCAACGTTTGAGTTTCCCATCTCTGACCAGCATGATAATGCTAACCTCAAGAACATTCCAGCATCTTCACTTCCTAAATTCTATGGGTTGGTGATAGAGGATCCAAATACATTTTTGTTTGAGTTTGATGTTCTCTATAGGAGTTTTGACTATACTACAGATGCCCATAGACTCAAAAATTTTCCTACCACTTTGAAGGAGTCATCTTTAAGATGGTTTATAAGCTTGGGTAGTAGCACAATCAATACATGGGATGAGATGAAATAGTTGTTTCTTGCAAAATACAAAGACTATTGTAGAGGCACTGATCGTCATGGGGATGATATCTTTAGAATGACAGAAACTGAAGATGAGAGTCTTGAGGATTATTTGGAAAGGTTTTTGTTTAGTGCCAAGAAGTCCAAGCATAGTACTCTGAATGAAGATTCCCTCAAATTGATATTTTTGAGGGGTATCAGTGATGAATGCACTGATTCCTTAGATCTCATGGGAGGAGGTGACATTACACAATCTACATGGGCTGAAATAGGGCAAATTTGCAAAAAGTATTCCAGATCTACATCTAAGAAGAACAGGATATTTAAGCCAGGGGCAGCATTATCAGCATCTGGAACTGGAGTTTCTAGATTGGAACTTAGTCATCTATTAAAATACTTCAAGGAGGAAATAATAAACAATATGGCTACCAAGTTGGATACATAATAAAAGACTTCAAATTAGAGCATGAATGTAGGGTTTTGGAGGGTTTTGGAGTATAACCGTTGTGTTTGCATCCTTGTTCACCAAAACAAGTGCCTAGATCTTCATAGAAACTCTGTCATAACTTCAACATGTGTCCCCTGCCTTTGTCACACAAACATTATGCCAAACACTTGGCAACAAACTGAGAAAAGAGTGAAATGCCATTGTCATAGTCAAGAACACTGTCTTTTACTAGTCAACTGCTGCTACAACTTTTGGTCTGCTTAACAAGGAGTTTTAAATAGAAATCCACCTTAATGAGGTCTGCAAAACATCAATGAATTTTCCTATTACATTTCCTTCATAGTTACAAGGCTTGGATAATGCTCTTGAAGCATTCCTTGAGCTATTTGACAAAACAAATCACAAAAAATGTGAACTTGCTGCCAATTACAAAAACTGATAAAACTTGCAAATTACAAGACTTTTCAACTATTAAAGTTGAATCAAGCTAACTTTAACACTTCTCAGACCCCTTTCTTGGCAACTTGATACTTCAATGCATTTTGATTACAAGAATTTGAGTTTTCAAGAAGGTTATTAGTCAAGTTCCGAAACTTGTCTAAACTTCACTCAAATTTGTCCTCCAAGCATAATTTTGACCTAAAAAGAAACATATGTACAATGTACATGCACAAAAAAACTTGACCCAATTCATGTGGTGGGAGCCGAGGCCTGGATTAGTCAAATTGTGGCATTTTGAATCCTCAAACCCTTGACAGGGCAGTGAGCACACAGAATGAAAGATTTTTTTATTTCACCAACTTGCAAAAGGAAAACCAGTACAATGATCAATTGAATAGCATTGGGAAACCAAAATGTACACTTCCCAAAAGGTATAGTATGGACTAGATGGGCTACAGTATGGACTACTTCTCTAAAGGAGAAAAAAACACATTAAAAGCCAGAATTTTGCATTTCTTTATTGAGAAAAACTTTGTTTCCACATTTGCCAACCCTATATAAGGAAGAGGGTGGCATATTTAAAGGTTTAGTGAGTTAGTTAGGGTGTCCTATATGGACAAAGAGCTATAGGATTGCCTTTTTACATTTTTGACTTCAAAAAGCAACTTTTCAATAAGGAAAAGCAACTTTTGCTGCCCAATAAGACAATTTTGAGCATCTTAACTAAACCAACATATCTAAACACCTAAGTGTGATTGAAAACACTTCAATAGCATGACTCAATTCTTTTTCAAGCATTCCTAAGCCTATAAGGCACATTTCACCATTTTTCCCATTTTTGGCCTAGAAGGCAAAACTAGACAACTTAACTCATGAAAAGAAAAACTTGATCTCTCAAGCACAAAATGAGATCAAAACCATGAGATATTATACACAACAACTTAAAACAACAACACAAACCTGACACAAGACATTAAAAATATGAAAGCATGAAATACTCAAAAAGAAGAAGGAATGCCAAACTTCTGAAAGTTAGTTTCAGGTATCCATGTGGCCTCTGAGATAGGATTATCCTTCCATTTGACAAGGTGCTCCATATAGGTGTGATTCCTTGTCTTCCTTAGAATCCTGGAGTCGAGAACCTATTCTGCTTGAGGAATAGAAAGAGAAGGGAGAGAAAGATCAGAAAGGGATTGTGAAACATCTGAAACTCTTTGGCTCTCCTCAGGTGGCTGCCCCTTGAAAGCAATCAAATCTACAACATTAAAAATGGGAGACAAAGAAACATCAGTAGGCAAATCAACTTTGTAAGCATTAGACCCATACTTAGCCAAGATTTTTCAAGGGCCTATTCTCCTCATTTGAAGTTTGCTTCGAACTCCTTTTTGTAGCCTTGCCTTGTTCAAATGAACCATCACATAATCCCCTACAGAAAACTGAACATCTCTCTTTGTAGCATCCACTCTTGTCTTAACTTTGTGGGAGGTATCTTAAAGAGTCTTCCTCACTTGCTCATGAACCTCCTTCATGGATTGAACCATGTCATTTGTTGTTCCACTCTTAGGCTGCAAGTTAGTGATATCCCTCAACTCCATTATACCCCTTGGATGCATACCATAAACAACTTCAATAGGGCTTTTACCTGTAGACCGATTGACACTATCATTGTAGGCATACTCTGCTTGATGAATGAGCTGATCCCAACTCTGTCCATATTCCTTTGTCAAACACCTAAGCAAGTTTCCAAGACACCTGTTCACAACTTCAGTTTGGCCATCAGTTTGTGGATGATAAGCTGAACCAAAAGAGAGATTAGTACCCAGTCTCTTCCACAATGTTTTCCAGAAATGACCAAGAAATTTCACATCTCTATCTGAAACAATGCTAGTAGGCAAACCATGTATTCTAACAACTTCTTTGAAAAACAAGTAAGCAATATGACTTGCATCATGTGTTGTCTTACAAGGAATAAAATGAGCCATTTTACTAAATTTGTCAACTACTACAAAGATGCTATCAAATCCTGCTTGAGTTCTAGGTAATCCTACCACAAAATCCATGCTAATGCAATACCAAGGCCTATGTGGAATGGGAAGAGGCTGATATAAACCAGCATTGGAGGAATTACCTTTTACTTTCTGACATACCAAACACTGCTCAACATAACTCCAGATGTCTTTGTGCATCTTAGGCCAATAATAGAACCTTTGAACCAACTCTAAGGTCTTGTTGAGACTGAAAAGTCCACTTAAGCACCCATTGTGCTTCTCCTGAATGAGGTTCTCTCTCATAGAACCTTTTGGCACACATAACTGCCCACCCTTGAATAACAAACCATCCTATAAAGTGAAATCAGTATATGCACCATGGAAATTGTTCTCAAAATCTTGACAAACTTTATAAGCTTCAGCAAAATCATCATCAGTAGGATACATATCTTTAAAACTATCAATACCAATGCTTTGTACTTGAATCTCATGAATAGTTAACAACCTCCTACTCAAAGCATCTGCTAATTTATTCAACTGACCCTTCTTATGCTTAAGAGTAATAGTGTAAGCTTGCAATTACTCTACCCATTTAACATGCCTATGATTCAGTTTATCTTGTGAGTTCAAGAAACTTAATGCCTGATTATCTGTGTATAAAACAAACTCTTTAGGAAGAAGATAGTGTCTCCATTTCCTAAGTGCCTAAACTAATGCATAAAGTTTGAGATCACAGGAAGAGTAATTTTTCTTGGCATCATTTAACTTCTCACTAAAGAATGCAACCAGTCTATTGTCCTGACTTAAAACAGCTCCTACTACAATATTGCTAGCATCACATTCAATAGTAAAAAGTTTATCAAAGCTAGGTAAAATGAGCACTGGTTGAGAAGCTACTTTAATTTTCAATAATTCAAACCCCTTATTGGCTACATCTATCCACTGAAACTTTACCTTTAGACCCCATTTGATTGTGTATAACATAGGGGCACAAGTCTCACTGAATCCCCTGATGAATTTCCTATAAAATTGTGCTAAACCATGGAAGCTTCTGACATCACTGGTTGTCTTAGGAGCTGGCCAACTGGTGATTGCTGCAACTTTAGATTGATCCATTTTTAGATTGCCTCTTGATACAACATAACCAAGATAGACCAATTCTTGCTTCATAAAATCACATTTTTCTAGATTAATGGTTAGTTGTTCATCAGATAACTTTCTCAAAACAATAGCTAAATGCTTCAGATGCTCTTCCTTAGTTTTACTGAAAATAAGAATATCATCTAAATACACAACAACAAACTTGCCAATGAAATCATGTAAAACTGCATTCATGAGTCTCATGAATGTGCTGGGAGCATTAGAGAGTCTAAATGGCATGACAAGCCACTCATAGAGACCCTCATTTGTTTTGAAATATGTCTTCCATTCATCACCCTCTTTGATTCTTATCTGATGGTAACCACTCTTCAAGTCAATCTTACTGAAATACTGTGCACCCCCCAAACAATCCATCAAATCCTCTATCCTGGGTATGGGAAATCTGTATCTGATGGTGATCTTGTTTATGGCTCTAGAATCTGTGCAAAGCCTCCATGTTCCACCCTTCTTAGGTGCCAACACTGTAGGTATTGCACAAGGACTAATGCTTTTCCTAATCAGCCCTTGGTCTAAGAGTTCTTATATTTGTCTTGCTACCTCTTCATTTTGTTCAGGGGTCATCCTATAGGCTGCCTTATTGGGTAAAGAGGCTCCAGGTATGAAATCAATCTAATGGCCAATGGCTCTAGGAGGTGGTAAAGCTGTAGGTGTACCATCACTGATTATTGCTTTGAAGTTATCAAGGATCTGTTGCACCTCATATGGTATCTCAACTTTCTTTTCTATCTTTTCTTCCTTGGGTTTCACTATGAGTGCAAATCCCACTCCTTCACCTTCTTCTAGTGTTTTTATGAATTCTTTCTCATTCACTAACAAGATGTTAGGCACTTTGTTGCTTCTCTCTCCTTCTTCATTGAGGGATTGAATCTAATAGGTTACTCCATCTTTCTGAAATGAGTAGGAGGTTCTTTCCCCATCATGTTGTGCTTTCCTGTCAAACTGCCATGGTCTACCCAACAGTAGGTGGCAAGCATCCATAGGAAGGATGTCACATAGAATCCTATCCGTGTATCCACCTATGTGGAAATCTACCCAGGCTTGCTCATTTACTAGAACATGTTGTCCCTTGTTTAACAATGTTACTTTGCATGGTTCCTTGTGTTGTATCCTAGGTAGTTTCAATTTACTGACTACTTCCTCTAATATGATGTTATCTGTGGATCCTGAATCTATGATTACCTTACACACCTTTCCCATGATTTTACACTTAATCCTAAACAATTCTCTTCTCTGTGAGACCTCTTTACTATGTGGCTTCTTCATTAACACTCTCTTGATCATTAAACTCTCACCATCTTCTAAAGCTAGATTCAATGCTGAAGTTTTGGTATTACCTCCATCTTCCTGAACATAATTTACCCTCTTCTCACCACCATAGGATGAAGTAGGCTTCTCTGGGCATCTATAGGTAGGGTGCCCCAATTTTTGACAGTTGTAGCATTTCATGGTGGAGAAGTAGGACCCCCTTCCTGGTCCACTAGATCTACCTCTACTTGGGTTGCTAGATCCCCTTCCTCTATAGCTGCTCTTGCTATATGAATCCCCACTTTGCTCAATAAGTTTGGATTCTCCTTGGGATCTCTAATCTCCTCTTCCACCAAAACTTCATCTATAGCCTCTACCATCTCTACCCCTACCTGTTCCTCTGTTGTTTTGTTCTTGCTTTCTCCTACTTTTCTCTTGCACTTTAAGTGCTAGTTGATAACACTCGTGTACTATTTGTGGGCATAACAAACTCATTTCTTCCTGGATGTTCCATCTTAATCCATTCAAATATCTTGCCACTTTTATGGTCTCATCCTCTACTACTCTGGATCTCATGCACAATTTTTGAAACTCCTCAATGTAGCTACTGACATCTAAGTCTTTTTGTCTCAAACTTTGTCTTTTCTTGTGAAGTTGGACTTCATAGTCTTCAAGTAGGTAGGTTTCTCTAATTTTGGCTACCATTGCTTTCCAGGTGGCTATTGGTTGCTTACCTTCTTTCACCCTTTCCTCTTGGATGAACTTCCACCAAGTTAAGGCTGCCCCTCTCAACCTTGACTTTGCTACCTTAACCTTTTGTGCTTCAGTTATACCATCACATTCAAAATGGTTTTCTAGACCTTCAATCCACTCTATAAGAGCATCAAAATCCATCTTTCCACTGAAAAGAGACACTCCCTCTGTTGTCTTCAAAATCTGATTGTCTTTAACATCCTTAAAATAATATGATTGAACTCGGTGCAGAAGAGACATCAAAGATAAGGAAATTCTCAAGACAACATATGACAAGGTTTGATTGAACCTTCTACACTTTGGACTTACTCAAAGCCCAGGTGGGTATACCTTTGTGAATTGAATTCACACTTTCAAACATAAACCCACAGCAAACCAGTCCAGAAAATCAGTGGATCTATTCACCTTGAAATTAACTGAAAACAAAGAATAGAAATTATACTTAAATTCAGCATTTCGATCAACAAAACATGCAATAAACAACTTCAATCAATACTAGTGCCTTATCCAAGGTCACAGAGTCATCTAAACTCAGATAATACTCCTCAAACAAAATATCTTTATGCATCCTATTAGCTTGGTTTCTATTAATCCTTGTATATGCCTGACACCTACAAGAACTTATGCATTCCAAATTAAGCTATGATCATCAAAATTCAAAGTTCCTTCCAAAGAGTTTACTGGTATGAGTGATCCCCGCATCTTTAATTTCCCTCCTAAAGAGAAAAGCTAACGAACACTTCTACTAAAATTGCTTTACAATTCCATTCAAACAGAACAACCCATGATTATTCAGAATGAAAACAGTAAACAAATTGTAAACACACTTGAAGACAACACAAAGCTTCACTCAAAACTGATGGTCTGTATATTGATATTAAGTTCAAGAAATATTACAAGAAGTTTTTAAATATTCTCCATTAGACTTAGAAAAGCTCAGATAAATTTCTGCAGCGTTTTCTTACACTTCTTTTGCGATCCCTTTTTCTCTAGTCCCGGTATCCATTTATAACTGTAAAGCGGAAAAATCGAACCCTAGTCGTTCTCCCCTCCCCAACTCCGAGGAGAGAGAAGGGAGAGTCACTAGGGTTGATGGTTTTCACTTAGGAGGGACTTTACATTCAAAAGAGGGGTTGAAACCCACAAGATCCAATCCCACGCAATGCGAGATTGGATTCTATATGAGTTTCAAGGGTTGTGATAGCAAGGATACCCTCTTTTGTAAAGAATGTAGATAGAAAGATTGAACTAGGAATGCATGTAGAAGCAAGAAAGATTTACTTATAAATAGAGATAGGAATATGACATGAAGCTGGGGACCTAGAATTAGCAGTAAAATGTCGAGATGGTGCTATTCTGCAAATTTGAGCGAAAGTTGACGGGACGATGGCGCCCGGCGTGCACACGGTCCTCCGAAAAATCCGCGAAACGAAGGGGGATCTGTTCGTCTCTGCACAAGGATTCCAGATCTTCAATTTCAGCCGCGTACCTGCAACCTACACACAGAAAAGCGAAGACGATTGGGGGGTTAGGGATTAGGGTTTTGCCCTTAGGTCAAACCCCGGTTTTGGAATTGACCAAGAAATGAGAAATGTTGTAAATGTAAATGACTGTAATGTAAAACAAGTACTAGTACCTTGTTGTAAGGATGTTTGTATCCTTATATGCGAAGGTATAGATGTTGTTGTTTGTTGTATGTTGTATGTTGTAGTATGTGATCTCCTCTTCAATGGTTGAATCCTTGTCTTGAATGCAACACCTAGCCTTGAATGGAGACTTAGAATGATCAATTGCTTGAAGGAATGCTTGAATGCTTGAATGCTTGAATGTTTGAATATCGTTTCCGCCTTTTTTCCATCTACCAAAATGGGAGAGGAAATGTAGTTTATATACTTGTCAATTAGGGCTGATAGACTGATTTTCCCGACCTTAGGCCGACCAGGAAACATTATTTTTCAATTTGCAAACAAAAAGGCCTGAAGTCCCATAGGAGACCGAGCCCAAAATAGGGCCAGGGACCAGGGTGCTAGGCGCCATGGTCCTGGGGGACCAGGGCGCTGGGCGCCCTAGTCCTGAAGGACCAGGGCGTTGGGCGCTCTGGTCCCACCTCCCGGGACAGCAGGGTGCAAGGAGGGATCAGGCAGGGTGCTGGAAAAATGCAGTTTTTGGTGTCGTGAGCAAGTTTCGGGGTCTCCATTCAGGTTTAGTGTTGCGTCACCATCGTGAAGACCCAAATGCGGTCGAAATTGCAAGTGTCGCAATTTTAGGATGCTACATTTAGCCCCCACTTTAGCGGGAGTATAAGAGTACGCTCATACTTCTGGTAAAGTACAAGGAAACAATATTGAAAGACTTTCACCACGTCAAGGAGGCAAGATACACCAAGCCCCCAGTGGACTAAGGATCTTACAACTTTGATTGACAAATTAAAAGGGAAGATCACGAGGGAGAACCATGAGTGTCAGTAGTAAGGTTCCCTCACTATGAGTCATGCAAGAAAGATATCAAAAATTTCAAGGCAAAGCTAAATTTGTCAAGAAATTTTCAAGTATCTTGAAAAGATATGAACGGGATGTATGCCCCCCTACGTTAAAGCGATCGCACACACCTCACCGGGGGTGATTGCTTTAAGGTAGTGATACATATAAGAATGAGAAGGGAAAGGAGAATGTTATCGCAAGGATTTAGCCCCCAAGTGTGAGATAAACCCAAGGATAATAGACACAAAACACAAAGCACAAGGTGACTTCGCCTTCCTTGGGGTCAGTATGCTGTATGATAATTCATGTATATCATATGTATGTATGCATAATTGTTCTTCATTCCCCAATCAAGGAAGGTCACCTAGAAGAAGGGAACACATGTGTCTTTTGAGTCAACATGAGAGAGACCAAAAGAGATCTCAATGTTTTGCATCGTCCTCAAGTAGACAACACTAAGGACAACAAATAAAAGAATGAGAATAACATATAGAAGAAGTAACAAAAAGAAATAGAGGAGGAGAGAATCTGCTATGCTAATGAAACTAGTCTAGCACGTCATCTACCCCCCGATCTTGTTGATCAATGTTTCGAGAAGGTAGGGAACACGCTAGAGGAGGAACATCCAACACAGTAGATGGAGCTATCACAAGATCCAAACAAGGGCTATGTTCATATCCCAAGCCACGGTGTTCTTGTCTAGGAGCTAGGATAAGTGCTTTAGAAAATTCATTAGATAGATAATTATCAACATCAACATGTTCATATTCACTATCAGAATGAACAAGAGTATCATTTTCATCATGAATAACATTTTCATCTATATCATCATCAAGATTTATGAAAATAGGATCTTTAACTCGCACAGGATCAAGACCATCATGCATCTTATGTTTAGGAGATTTTGCTTCAATTTTCGACTGAGGAGAAAATGGAATAATACTAGCTGAAGGTGTTTTTGGGGATTGCAAAGTTTGAGAAGCAGTTGCCTGAGCTCTAAGACGACGCTTTCGTCGACGTTCACGTGCAGAACGATTTCGTCTAGTCTTAGTAGGAAGTTGAGAAGATTGAGGAGGAGGAATGTTCTCATCCTTATTACGTGGGTGTTTAGGTTGTGGTCTCTTAGGTTGAATAATAGGAGAAGAGGAAGCTCTCTTCTCTCCATAAGAGGAAGGAGGAGGAACTGCTCCATACAAAGGAGGAATATTTGGTTTAGGAAGGAGACCAAGTCCATCATGACGAGGAGGGATAGGTCTACTTTTGGGAAGTTTATTAGATATAGGCATAGTCACATCCATAGGGATGGGTTGGGAATCTTCTTGAGGAAAGACATTAGTTTTATCTTTCAAAGGAAGAACTTCCTTCTCAAGAATGATAGGAATGTCAAGTTTGGGTGTTCTAGGTTCACTTAGAGATAGGCTCATATCTTTTTTCCACTTTTGATAAGATTTGAAAAGATGATCACTTCGCGGAGGAAGAGATTGGAATTGTTTAGGCCAAAAATAATCAATAGGAACACTAGGAATTCTTTCAGCTGGTTTAAAGAGACTATGATTGACAGTAACAACTTCACCATTATGGGGAAATTTCAAACACTTGTGAATAGGAGAAGCAATAGCTTTCATGGAAGATAGCCAAGGATAGCCAAGCTTCACACGAAATTGTTCAGATGATGGAATAATAGCAAAGTCCACATCAAGGGATTTGTTATGGACCTCAATAGGTAATGTAATAGAACCAATTGCAGGAGAAGAAAATGCATCAAATAGTTTCACAACCACATTTGTTTCATCATAAATCACTTGATTCAATTGCAAAGTAAAAAGAAATTCTTCAGTAATAACATTAACCATGCACAAAGGATCAATAAGCACTCCATGGCAAGGTGTATTTTTTACTTTTGCAACTATATATAAAGGACCATCAAGTGCCCTGATAGTTTCACTAGAATCAAAGGTGATGGAAGGTTCTTTAGGGATTTTCTGCTGCTCCACAAAGTTAATCACATTAGGAGTCATAGACACAAGATCATCAGGTGAGACAGAGGAATCAGTAGTATCAATCGCATTAGAGGTATGAGAAGGTAATGGATCAGTGAAAATCTGAAGATTTTGGTTAGGAGGAGCTACAAATGTATTGCCTTTATCATTCACTCCAGAAACAGAGATAGTATTATTATCAATCAAATCTTGAATTTTCCCCTTTAAAGCAAAACATTTTTCAGTATCATGCCCAGGATGACGATGAAATTGACAAAAAGATTTGTTATCAAAATAGGGTGAATTAATCTTTGCAGGATCTATTTGCCTTATAGGAGGAAGAGTAAGCACATTTTGTTCCAATAACTTATTCATAATACTATGCAATGATTCATTCAAAGGAGTAAACTTTCTTTCTTTCTTGAAAAACTTAGAAATAGGAGACACACCTAATGCTGCATTCACATTGTTGTTGATGATGTTTTCATTGAATTTAATGGACTCTCTGTTCGGTTTAAACTTCCCAAATGGTTGTTGACTACTATCACCCTTATCACTCGGAGCCATAGGATGTGATTGTTCCATTTGACTCATAGTCAGTTGATAATTGTGAAGAGTTGCGCACAACTATTGGAAAGAAGTAAACTCAGAAAACAGGAGTTTTTCTCTAATGTCTTTTTGTAAATTAGAAATAAAGATTCTTTGAATATCATTGTCAGGTACTGGAAAAGAAATCTGAGCATACAAATGCTTATATCTACCAATGAAATCAGTCACTTTTTCTTTAACACCTTGTTTACAATGCATTAAATCAATCAAAGTAACTTTAGGACTTATATTGTTTTGAAATTGTTGAATGAAATCATTTGCAAGTTGTTCGAAAGAAGTAATAGAATAGGAAGGCAACGAGCAATACCATTGTAGGGCTTTGTCTCTTAATGTTCTAGTAAACAGTTTTGCAAGCAACCTTTGGTCATAAGCAAAATCAGTACATATTGTTTGAAAGGTCTTAACATGTGTTAGAGGATCACCCTTACCATTATAAAGCTCCAAATGTGGAATTTCAACATGTTTAGGGGGAATAGCTCGAACAATGTCAAAAGAGAGTGGGCTCGCAACATCAAATGTAGGCACACTAAACTTAGATTGATTCATAGAGGCAATTTGTTGCTGTAAAGAAGAGATAGTTTGTGCAAGATTGTTAATGGTCGCTTCAGTCGAAGAGTTCATATTAGACATGTTAGATTGTGATGGAGGTGTTATGTTATTGAAAGAAGGTAGAGAGTAAGGTGGTGGGATACTATGATAGTTAGTCATAGGAGATGATTGGACAGGAGGAACACTACAAGGAGGAATAGAAAACGAATTGCCCCCTTGTGTCATGTTCATTTGTGGTGATATAATAGGAACACTCACTGAAGGAATGAATGAAGAAGTTGGATTGAATGAAGGAAGAGGGTTGATTGAAGAAGAGGGATTTCCCCCATGATTAGTGATCATAGGAGGAATGTCTTGTATTGAAGTAGTCATTATGTTTGATGTAAAAGTAGGTATACTAGCAATAGGAGTCGTCAAAGGAATAGAATGATTGTCTTGAGTAGGAGGTTGTGTATAACCTAAGGTTTCGGCACAACTTTTCATAGGCATCACATTTGAATCCACAATGTGTACAATACCACGCAAAATATCAATTCCATTCTTATCACTTTGAAGCATACGTTTTAGACCCTCAATTAAAGGAAGAGCTTGACTATCAGGGTATTCTTGAGACATCCACTGTCGAAAATCGTCAAATTGGTTATCCAATTTTGAAAGTTGTTCTACAGAAACCTCATGGAGAGCTTCTTCATTATTAAGAGGATTAGAGGAATTACCCATGTCCTCGTTAAAAAGGCCATTCAAATTAGGTTCCATCTCCTCAGTAATTAAACCTTGGAAAGACTTAATTCTAAGGCTTTGTCTAACGGGAATAGTGTAAGTAGGGCTTATTGTTGTAAAACTCATGCACTAAAGAGAGAGAGAAGATTTTGAATTTTAGAGGTAGCAAATTTCAATAAAATCAGCCAATCTCCTAGATTTAAGATGTAAAATGCAATCAGGACAATCTCCCGAAATTTCGGAAAAAATGTCCGGGACCGTGGCGCTCGGGGTGCACACGGTCCTCGCAACTTTTTTTGAAATTTGCAGGGATGAAAGTTATGATGATTTTACAGCTAACCTGAAAAAATTGAGTGATTTTACGATCTGTAGATAGGCCAAATTAAAGTTGCAATCTCAAAATTGAACCCTACCAAGATTGTCAAAAAATGCAAAATTTGAATTTTGAAAAAGAGAGGGAAACTGAAATTTTGAATTTTATGATTTTAGAGGGAATACCAAAAGCAATGCAAGTTTTGAAATTTGAAAGTTGACTCAATTTCACGCAAAATTCAATTTTGAAAGCGGAAATCAAAGTTGTTGTAATTAAGCACTTAATTTCAAAAGTCACAAATTGCAAAAATTTGAATAAATCACTGAAATTTTGAATGAATGCTAACACACTTTTCAGATTTAGGACAGTAAGAAACACAATTTTGACACAAATTTCAATTTCAACAATTTTTGAATGATTAGAAGCCTCAATCCAAGCAATCACTAGACCAACTTTGACTTTAATTTTGAAGGTGTTAAAATTGATAAAATCAGCCAAAATTCTGGATTTTAGCAGAAAAATACAGTAAGATCTAGCTCCCGAAATTTCGAAAAAAATGTCGGGGACGATGGCGCTCGAGGTGCACACGGTCCTCGCAACTTTTTTCCAAATTTTCAGGGATGAAAGATATTGTGATTTTATTGCGGAATCCAAAGTTACAGCCGATTTGGAGATGTTTTGATCAGTGAAATTGTCAAACAAAGGTTGAATCAAGAGGGTTTCAAAAATTAGGGTTTTGACACTTAACCACTTAATTTTCAAAATTAAAGCACAAATATGAATTGATAATTTGTAATAGAAGGGCAGATCTGAAACAAGCATTAACATTTAAACATTTCACAAGTTTAATTACTTAAAAAGAAAATTTAGGGTTTTTATGCAATTAACCTCTAAAATTTTGCAAAAGATCAAACATGGAAATGTAATCAAGGAATCCAATTTTTAGATCTAACTATGAATAATCAGAAAGGATGTTCACGTCGGGTTCACCAAAATGTAAAGTGGAAAAATCGAACCCTAGTCGTTCTCCCCTCCCCAACTCCGAGGAGAGAGAAGGGAGAGTCACTAGGGTTGATGGTTTTCACTTAGGAGGGACTTTACATTCAAAAGAGGGGTTGAAACCCACAAGATCCAATCCCACGCAATGCGAGATTGGATTCTATATGAGTTTCAAGGGTTGTGATAGCAAGGATACCCTCTTTTGTAAAGAATGTAGATAGAAAGATTGAACTAGGAATGCATGTAGAAGCAAGAAAGATTTACTTATAAATAGAGATAGGAATATGATATGAAGCTGCGGACCTGGAATTAGTAGTAAAATGTTGAGACGGTGTTGTTCTACAAATTTGAGCGAAAGTTAACGGGACGATGGCACCCGGCGTGCACACGGTCCTCTGAAAAATCCGCGAAACGAAGGGGGATCTGTTCGTCTCTGCACAAGGATTCCAGATCTTCAATTTCAACCGCGTACCTGCAACCTACACATAGAAAAGCGAAGATGATTGGGGGGTTAGGGATTAGGGGTTTGCCCTTAGGTCAAACCCTGGTTTTGGAATTAACCAAGAAATGAGAAATGTTGTAAATGTAAATGATTGTAATGTAAAACAAGTACTAGTACCTTGTTGTAAGGATGTTTGTATCCTTATATGCGAAGGTATAGATGTTGTTGTTTGTTGTATGTTGTATGTTGTAGTATGTGATCTCCTCTTCAATGGTTGAATCCTTGTCTTGAATGCAACACCTAGCCTTGAATGGAGACTTAGAATGATCAATTGCTTGAAGGAATGCTTGAATGCTTGAATGCTTGAATGTTTGAATATCGTTTCCGCCTTTTTTCCATCTACCAAAATGGGAGAGGAAATGTAGTTTATATACTTGTCAATTAGGGCTGATAGACTGATTTTCCCGACCTTAGGCTGACCAGGAAACATTATTTTTCAATTTGCAAACAAAAAGGCCCGAAGTCCCATAGGAGACCGGGCCCAAAATAGGGCCAGGGACCAGGGCGCTAGGCGCCATGGTCCTGGGGGACCAGGGCGCTGGGCGCCCTAGTCCTAAAGGACCAGGGCGCTGGGCGCTCTGGTCCCACCTCCCGGGACAGCAGGGTGCAAGGAGGGATCAGGCAGGGTGCTGGAAAAATGCAGTTTTTGGTGTCGTGAGCAAGTTTCGGGGTCTCCATTCAGGTTTAGTGTTGCATCGCCATCGTGAAGACCCAAATGCGGTCGAAATTGCAAGTGTCACAATTTTAGGACGCTACAATAACAACATGGATTCACAAAGCTTTGGACTTCTTGAGGAGAGTTTGTTATAATCATTTCTTTTAAAATAAAGAGGTTACAAGCTTTTCGCAAAAACAGTTACAAGCTCTTTTTGGCCTCTGCAGTTTCTTCAACAAGTTGTTCGGTTGCAACCTCTTCTACCTTTTCAGGGGTGCTCTCCAATTGTTCCGGATCATGGGTGGCATATTTGGTTGTCCACACATCATACACCTCTTCTGTCGGCCATGAGAAATTAATCACTTTATCCTTAGTCTTGGTCAACCTTTTCCAAGAATTTCTCATTTTGTTGACTTCTAAATTGAGAAAACCATAATGTGACTTAATTTTCTCTATCTCTTGTATTGTCAAAACAAAGAAAGAAGCATCATCTAAATCAATAATTCCTTTAATTCTTGCTGACAATTTAGCTTCTATCTCCTTAAGCCACATTTGTTTGTCCTTTAATTGATCCAGGCTAGCAAAAACTCTTGGGAGCAACTCAAAAATTTGATCAGTATACTCCTTTTTGCACAAACTAACCTTCCTATCAACATTATCCACCTCTGCTGCTAATTGTACTAAAACTTTAGTGATGTCACAAGTGGATCTAATGATGGGATTGGCCCTTGCTTCATCGCAGGATACACACATAAACTCTAAATCTTGCTCCCTAGGCCTCCATTTGTCAAAAATAGGTGTCAAAATGGCCTTGTCTCCCCTGAGCTCATTCCATATATCCACAATTTTACCTACATTGTTGTAGAGCAATGAGGCATTCATTGTATCTGCAAAACTGGAAATTGTAGCCCTTACTCTCTCCTCATACTTCTTTGCATATAAGGTCTGAGCCTGTTTTAAGTTTTCTAATTCTTGAGGAGTAATTTCAACCATTTGAGAGCTGGAGCGTGCTGGAGATGGTGGAAACTCAATGATAGGGCTAGTAGGTGGAGGTCTTGCAGGAGAAGAGGAGATCATTAGTGTTGAAGACTCACCTTGATGGTATTGTCCAGTCAACTGCTTCTGCAGCTTAGCAATGATGCTATCTTTACCTCTTACCTCCTCCTTAGCATTGTTATAAGCCTTCAGAACTGTTTCCAACTTGACTTGGAGGGCCTCTTTCTCTTTAGCTTCCTTTTCTGCTACTGCAACACTAAATTTTGCAGTCTCTAACACAGTGCTAGTAGCTTCCACTACCCGTGTACTCTACACTCTCTTCACCATCATCCCACCAAGGTAACTTGAGCCTGGGGTGTCTTTGCTTTTCTTACTCTCATTTCTCTTGAGAGACCACATGACGAGTGCAACATTATCCTTATTGAAAGTAATCCCCTCCATGGGTTTGGTCTCCTTCCTCACTACGTCTAGTACCAGGGCATCTGCTATATCCCACTCGGGTAGAATAAGCACTCCAGCTTGTGCTACCATATCTCTCCCTTGCTTAGGGGTGATGGTTTTGAATTCTTCCATCATCTCTTGCTTTATTTCCTCTTCTACCAGGGCTGGATCTTTATTAGGTTGCTCAGCCTTTCTCTTTTCACATCTAGTATTATATTTATCTATGTTCTGTTTCCATATAAACTGCATAAATGCTTCTGATGTGACAAAATTGTTGTCAGCCAAGAAGGCATTACAGGCCTGCTTTATCTCAGGATCCCACTCCTGGCCTTTGAGTTCAGTGGTGGTAATATCCATTTCAGCAGCAATGGGTTCTTCTGGCATTCCTTCTTCCACTTCATCATAAGTGTAGGCAATTTCCCCTAGACTACCTAACTGTAGGAGTTGCTCAGCTGCTGGTTGCTCATTTCCTATATGGATAGGGGATTGGGATGGGGAATACAAAGGTGTATCTGATTGTACTTCTTTCCCTACCCTTTTCTTCTTTGGGCTTTCTTGGATGTCAATGACATCTTGTATCTTCCTCTTTCCTTTAGAGGTAGAGGGCTCCCCTGTCGTAGGCATCAGCACACTATAACTGGATTTCTTGTGCAATGTATAATCACCAGGAGGGATTGCTTTGCTGGAAGCTGACCTACTTAGGATCATTCTCGCCTTTTCAGGGTTGCTTTTGATTATAGCTTCCCTCTTCTCCTTTAGGGTCTACATCACATCTTCAAAGCAAACAATTAAAAACTTTATTTTCTCCTCCAGAGGGAAAAAGCTAGACAATGGGTCATAGCTGGCATCAAACTGATGCATGAAATCCAAGGCTTTCTTATAAGCCACCCATTTCTCTTTCCTTAGCTCCTGCTCATCTAGATCAAACTCATTTCTGATGAGGTCTTCAGGAAACTGAAATTGATGGGGCCTACCTCTGCATGCTGCCTTCTTTCTAAATATGCCATTGAAGAAGTCTTCTGGATCAGCACACCTGGACACTGCAGTGGACAAATGATAAGGCTTGAGAAAATCCTTGAAGCAATTCCAACCTCCCTTTGTTATTACAAATTGGTGGGCTATGGTAGCTGCAATGAAAATAGTCTTTTTACCCCTTCCTATCAACTCTGCCTCTTGTACACCACCAATTTGTCTAAGGATCTCTGCAATTCCCACTTTGAGAGGGACCTGGTAAGGTAGCAAGAATGGGGTGCCTCTAAAACCAAACACTCTGAAAACTGTCGAGACTGGATACAAGTAAATGTCACCCCAGTTATGAACAATTTTTATGTTCTCTGCGAATTCTTTTGGTCTTATGAATTCCAGAAGAACCTTGGGGATTCTTGGGTTCTCCGAGAAGAGGAGAGTCCTGATCTTGGATGCAAAGTATTTGTCAAACTTCAAGAAACTGGCATCCTCTCTATCCCATGACAACACAGTACTCCATAATTGTACCAGCATTTTTTCTCCTTCTTTCTCCTTGACAAGGTCCAGTACACTGGCAAAGTAATCACCACCTTTGAAAAGAAATAGATGCATTAGGAGTGAGTACCATCCGAAAGGCCTATCCAGCTTTCCATTCTTTATTCCTATTAACCCTCCATGGATAGCATCAGCAATGAAAGAGGCATAATCAAATGTAATTGCAAGAGAAGGATTCAAAATCTGAGCAATCATTAACAGGTAGTGATTTGGCATATTTGCTTCAGCATCTTCTCCCAAAACTTGGCAAAGTGCCCAATACATTCCTTTAGCCCTCAAGGTGAACATACTTAATGAAAAGGGCTCTAGTGTGTTGGGTCCTACAGCTGTTAACCCACCTATCTTCACAAAAAACTCCTTGAGAGGCCTGTTCCTGAGATGACTCCTCTGTGCACCGTAAATTTGAGCTAATGATTTGAAATTTATGGGTTCTAGAAAATTGGTAAACTCATTAAGCCCAAAATACTTCCTGGATTCTTCAACATTAATCTCAATAAGGGTTTTTCCATTTATATCCCGAATGCTTCTTGTGACTGGATCATAGTTGAGTGCAATTTGGGTCAACAAATCTATGTCCATAAATACCCCTGGGACTACCAATTTCCCAACATCTAATTCGCAAATACTGTTTTGCAGGGCCGGAGAATTTCTCATTTCAAATCCAATCTTAAATAACCCCAACCCAGACAATCCAACCTGTGGGTCTCTCAACCAGTTACCCTTGTCATACAGTCCTTCTCCTATCTTTAAATGGGGAGCTCTAGGCACTAATTCTTTTGCCTTCGAGGCCTGATTAGTTGACAACGTCAACTGTTCCAGAAAATCATCACAGACACTCCTTTCTGAATAATTAACTTTGCCAAAAAATTCTCTTTTAGGAGCCATTTTAAAAAACGCAAGAAATGAATACCACTCCTAGACACTTCTGTGACGAATCAATATCTTATCTAAAACACACCACACAGGAATTGCTACACAGGAGTACGAGAAAACTTGTTCTTAATCTTGAAGGAATTTTCTCTACAACTGAACTGACTTGCTCTGTACCTGAAGAAAATAGCTCTGCATCCACTCCTCTGCAAAAATTCTTTAAAAGATATCTTCACCCGGTTGATAGGAAATCAAATATTGTACTCAGGGTCTTAACTACAACATTGATTCCGCATGCTTCGATCATCCCTTCAAAATTGAATTCATAGGAGAATTCATATTTTTTGCTCCAACGGGTCACAACGTTCCTGCAAGTCTTTCATTTTGCTCTTTCGCAACTTCGCGAAGCATAACTATCGGGCAGCTTGGTCCTGCGAAATAGTGCCGATCGTCCAATCAAAAGAAACTTGATCAAGCGTTATACTAACTAAAAGCTTTAGCTCCGCGCTGGGTCCCGCTTTCTCTATTGGTTACATGATACCACGTGGCACCCAACCATTGGCCTTGAAATGTCTTTCACATTCGACTTAACGCTGGTTGCATGTCCTTTTCTTATATATCGCCGGTGCCACCTTGGCGGGCCCACAACTTTCTTCTAAGACCACGTGTCGCTGGACACGTTGCCATCCATCACGACACGTGGACGGTTCTCGTTCACTTTTGCTATTTCGTAGGGTATAAAGCATGAGCATCTTACCCTTGTGAAATAGCGTGGGCCGTCAGATCATCTTTTAATTGATCGGCATTTAACCATCTGAATAAGCTTTTGGGAGTGGTGGGCCCGCTGACTCACTTTGAACACCTGGCGTCCAGTCACCTTCGGAGCTAACTCGTCACTTTTTCATACGCCGAGAGAAAGCCACTGGGCCCCAATAAACTCTTGACAGCTGTATCCGCCAAGTCATCTATCATGACATGTGGACGGTTCTCATTCACTTTTGCTATTTCGCAGGGTATAAAGCACGAGCATCTTACCCTTGTGAAATAGCGCGGGCCGTCAGATCATCTTTTAATTGATCGGGATTTAACCATCTGAATAGGCTTCGGGAGGGGTGGGCCCGCTGACTCACTTTGAACACCTGGCGTCCAGTCATCTACAGAGCTGACTTGTCATTTTTTCATTTGCCAAGAGAAAGCACTGGGCTCTAGTTAATTCTTGACAACTGTATTCGCCAGGTCATCTCCTAACTGGCGACCTAACTCACCTCTGGGGTCCGCCTTTTAGCCTTTAATCCTAACCTACTGACTGTTGTGACTTATGCCGCGTGCCACCATTTTATTTGCTTTCATCAACCAGCTAGACCGCCTAGGTGGCATGCCATGTCATTTTTGCAACTTCGCTGGTTTTAAACTATGCGCAACTTCGCCTAGCGAAATAACGAAAGTCGTGGATCCATCAGCAAGATGCACACTAGTTACTGGGCCTGACAACTTTAGGAGAAAAAACATATAAGGCATAAATTTTGTGATTAATTAACATGACCGCCTAGGCAAACAACAAGGGGGGACACTTCCTATGATCCCATGACCCATTACTTAAGTGAATAAAGTAACGAAAGAATAGAAACTAGAGGGTTTTAAACAAACATCTGAGGATCTAAAATAAAAAACCCTTGAACCCTTGAGGCCTAAAACAAAGCTGAAGCATTTGAAAAAGTGCCCTACTCAAAAAATTCAACAAACCATAGCCAATCATGACAAAAGAAAAGCCCATTTAAATCAGTGATAACACCCTCTAAGTTTTTACCACTCATAGCTCTCAAAGATTTCAAGAATGGTTCTTTCTCAATAACAGGGTCAGGTATGGGGACCTCATCTTCTATGGCCACCATTTTACCCTGATCTCCAACCTTATCATGGACTTCTTCAGTTTTGACTTCTACTTCAGCTAGTTTCATTGCTAACTGATCTATTCTTTCTCTGAGTTCCCTATTTTCTTCTTCTTGGTCTTCAACCTTCTTGTCTAACTCAACATTAGTCACCCTGTTTCTCCTAATGATCTTTTTCTCCTGAATCTTTTGTTGGCTCTGATACCACTATGATAGGGAGATTGCTAGGTAAGTGCTCAAAAGGCCAATTTTGGTCAAAAAGTTACAATAGGAAACAAAAAGTATTGTTTATATCTTCTCCTTATGTTTGCAATATCAAGATTAGTTACAATTGTCAGACCTCCCTACAAGACTTCACCATCAACCTCTCTTTTTGGTGAAAGCTCACACCCTTGCTCAAACTCACTCCAATTCCTTACTTCACCCATCTACACATTTCTCAATTCCTTGTTCTTTTGACATTCAACTTACTATTTTTAGTGTACATTAGACAAATCCAACATGGTCATGTATAAGCAACAAGGTTTACTCAAGGTTTGACAACCAAAACTTAGTTTAAGGCCCATAGCCTTTGGCTTACTCAACTCACCAACCAATGGTCAAAACCTCTGAAAGAGACTATACACTGTCCAAGGTCCCAAATGTCACTTGTTTCACTATTTTAGAATGATCTCACTAAGTTTTATAAGTCCCAAACTCCTCCATGCAATCAGTTTCATGCTTTCTGACAAAAACAGTCAAAAGGGCTACTAGCCCGTGGAGGCCTAATTGGCCTAGTTTTGCTCACCCTGCCCAACGATGGCCTTCTTGACCATGGGAGATGATTTGGATAGTGAGGAATAATTCATAGCAAAGATAGTTTGTGGTTTTAGGCTCAGAGAAGTGGTCTTACTGTCTAACCTCATTTTTAGGCATGAATGTAGGGTTTTGGAGGGTTTTGGAGTATAACCACTGTGTTTGCATCCTTGTTCACCAATACAAGTGCCTAGATCTTCATAGAACCTCTGTCATAACTTAAACATGTGTCCCCTACCTCTATCACACAAACATTATGCCAAACACTTGGCAACAAACTAAGAAAAGAGTGAAATGCCACTATCACAGTCAAGAACATTGTCTTTTACCAGTCAACTGCTGCTACAACTTTTGGTCTGCTTAACAAGGAGTTTTAACTAGAAATCCACCTTAATTAGGTCTAAAAAACATCAATGAATTTTCCTATTGCATTGCCTTCATAGTTACAAGGCTTGTATAATGCTCTTGAAGCATTCCTTGAGCTATTTGACAAAAAAAATCACAAAAATAGTGAACTTGCTGCCAATTACAAAAACTGATAAAACTTGCAAATTACAAAACTTTTCAACTATTAAAGTTGAATCAAGCTAAATTTAACACCTCTCAAACCTCTTTCTTGGAAACTTGATACTTCAATGCATTTGGATTACAAGAATTTGAGTTTTCAAGAAGGTTATTAGTCAAGTTCCAAAACTTGTCTAATCTTCACTCAAATTTGTCCTCCAAGCATAATTCTGACTCAAAAAGAAACATATGTACAATGTACATGCACAAACCAACTTGACCCAATCCATTTGGTGGGAGCCCAGGCCTATATTAGTCAAGTTGTGGCATTTTGAAACCTCAAACCCTTGACAAGGTAGTGAGCACACAGAATGAAAGATTTTTTTATTTCACCAACTTGCAAAAGGAAAACTATAACAATGATCAATTGAATATCATTGGGAAACCAATATGTACACTTCCCAAAAGGTATAGTATGGACCAGATGGGCTACAGTATGGACTGCTTCTCTAAAGGAGAAAAAAAACACATTAAAAGCCAGAATTTTGCATTTCTTTATTGAGAAAAACTTTGTTTCCACATTTGCCAACCCTATAAAAGGAAGAGGGTGGAGTATTTAAAGGTTTAGTGAGTTATTTAGGGTGTCTTGTATGGACAAAGAGCTGTAGGATTGCCTTTTTACATTTTTTACTTCAAAAAGCAACTTTTCAATAAGGAAAAGCAACTTTTGTTGCCCAATAAGACAATTTTGAGCATCTTAACTAAACCAACATATCTAAACACCTAAGTGTGATTGAAACCACTTCAATAGCATGACTCAATTATTTCTCAAGCATTTGTAAGCCTATAAGACACATTTCACCATTTTTCCTATTTTTGGCCTAGAAGGCAAAACTAGACAACTTAACTCATGAAAAGAAAAACTTGATCTGTCAAGCACAAAATGAGATCAAAACCATGAGATATGACACAAAAAAACCTAAAAAAACAACACAAACCTAACACAAGACATTACAAATATGAAAGCATGAAATACTCAAAAAGGAGAGCTTTTACTCAACCAGGTGCTCCTGCACCAGTTATCTTGGAGCATGTTTCTACCAAGGAGCAGCTTGCAGATATCTTTACCAAACCTCTGCCTAAGACCACTTTCAAGTATCTTAGAAGTCAATTGGGGGTTGTCCCTCTTCATGAAGTTAGTTGAGCATGATGTTGATTGCATCAGTCCTTGAACCACTTACAGAATTTTACATGGATTGATGAAGAAGTGGATGTATTCTACAGGGGGAGCATCAAGTTCTAGAATGATGTTGATGCACAGTGAGAGAAGAATTACATGCTTTACTTTCAGTTTGGCATTGTTTTTGAAGGGGGAGAATAATTATGTGATTGAGGAAACGAATTATGTGTCTGATCAGGTGAACCAGTGGAAGGCTGAAGACAGAGCAACAAGGTGAATACTTGGTAATGTAAACCAGGATTCCTATTCACCAATCTCAGCAGCAATCAGAGGCGTTGATATTTGTATTACCATCAATGCCAAAGGGGGATATTGTTGGCATTTTAAGATTGTTGGCATTTTGCATAGAGATTGCATTAATGATATGTTGTCATTGATGTCAATTGAACCAGTAATGGTATTCATGTTATTGTTGTTGGTATTTTGGATATGTTGATATGGTTTTGTCATTAATGTCAACACCCGTCATCACTTGTCAACACTTATCAGCACTTGGAGATCTTTGGTTATGTTCACCGGCAAGTCAGGGACTTATGCACAATCACCGGTATTTGGTTCACCGGCAGATTATACTGTTCACCGACACTTGGAATGACTTCGAGACTACTTGGTTATGTCAAAGACATTATCTGATCACTTGGTTTTGGCGATTTGGTTATTGGTTTATTCGGGTTTGCATATTTGTTGTTACCGACAAATAGGTCCAGGATATACACCGGTAGGCATATCTATGCCAGATCAGCATGACACATTATGGAGATGATTTATTATTACTATAAATGCATTGAGTCGACATCATGCATCACATAATGATTTATTTGTAATTGATTTTATTGTAATAGATTTTAGTGAGCCGACCTATTCAATTGGTCTTAGGTTATGGTATAAATGTAAGATCTCATTTGTGTGATTGAGATGCGATTGGGAAAAAGAATTGTAATAAGGTATATGCGAAAATAAGCAGAGCTATACACGTAGACATCATTTGAAGGTTGAAGGAAGGTTTTTGTGAAGGCAATCAAAACTTAACCGGTACTGAATCCAACATATGAAGATGTTATTTTATGTAGTACATTATCATTTGATTTAACCATCCAATTGTAGTCAATGTGACTCTCATTTTGTGATTGAGCAGTGAGCTCTAGGCATCTGGTCTTTCTGCATGTGCAGAATCCATATTGTACACACATACTATCTGCAGTAGTATCATTTGATTATGGGTAAGGCTTCCCACCATGTTTTTTCCCCTTACAGGGTTTCCACATACAAATATTTGTGTTATGTGTTGTGGATGTTATTGTCTTTCTGTTTCATGCATTAATCTTTATCGGTACTGCAATTAACTGATAAAACTGTCTACCGGCATAAAATTTGGTTTACCGGCATTAAGCATTAAGTTTTGGTTAAGTTAATTTTGGTTGAATTTATTAGACAACTGATTCACTCCCCCACCCCTCTCAGTTGTCTCCGGGACCTAACAATTGGTAGCAGAGCCTAGTCCTCCTTTTTGCAGAAGTTTAATAGCTTGAGGAGATCCAATGTCTTCTAACTATTTCAGAAAGGACAGTCTGAAACTTGATGGAACTAACTATGGCATATGGAAGATCAGGATGGAGACACATTTGAATTGCATTGGAAAGGACATATGGGATGTTCCAAAGAATGGATATACTACTCCTACTCAAGGTCAACCTAATCCATCTAACTTGGCTAAAGATGAGGAAAATGATTGCAAAGCAAGAGAAGCACTTTTGAGCGCATTGTCAGATCAGCAAGTCATGGGATTATTAGACAGATATATAGTTAAAGCTATTTGGGACAAACTGGAAACATTGAATGAAGGAGATTCCATAGGCAAAATTGCAAAACTTGAATGCTTTCGGGTCAGGTATGAAAGTCTAAAAATAGAAGAAGATGAAAGAATTTTTGCTTTTATGGAAAGAGTAATTGAAATTGTTTTGGGTATGCAATGTTGTGGAGGAACCTTAAGTGAAGATGAGATTGTTTCTAAAGTTTTAAGAGCCTTGCCACTTGCATACAAAATGAAAGTTACTGCTATAAATGAATTGAGAATAATACCTAATGCATCAGTATCTAGAGACACCTTGGTTGGAAAACTTTCAGCTTTTGAATTTGAGGAATTTGGTCCTGTTACAACTATTAAGACAGATCTAGCTTTCAAGGCATCATCATCATCTAAGAAATTTGATTGGAAAGCCTTTTATGCAAGAGAACTTGAAGAAAGTAGGAGAGAAAATGAAGAACTTGAAGCACTATTTGCAAGGAAAATGCCTAAAGGTCCAATTGGAAGTAAGCATGAAGGTAAAGCACCTTTTAAATGTTTTAACTATAATAAGATTGGTCATATGGCTTCTAGCAGTCCTGATAGACATGCAAGATTACGAGAAGAAGCTAAAAGAACATACAAGCCTAACCCTAATTATCAGAAATACAAGTTTAAGAAGAATAGAGACAAATCTTGTTATTATGTTGATGAAGGAGTTACTGATGATTCTGATGAGGATCCGGCAGACAATGGATGGGCTTTTGTTGCTATAATAGAAGATCAACTGGCACCTACTATTCAATTGGTAGAGCAGGCCCTGGAAGCTAAAGTTGAAGATAAGGATGAATGGATTAATGATTCAGGATTTTCACATCAAATGACTAGTGATAAGAGTAAATTATTAACCTTTCAGGAATACAATGGAGGTTTAGTAAGATTTGGAGATGATAAAGCTTGTTTGATCAAAGGAAAAGGCACTATATCTTTTGATGGTAAGCACAATACTGATAATGTTTACTATGTTGAAGGTTTGAAGAATAATCTTTTGAGTGTTGGTCAATTAGTTGAGATAGAATTTCAGTTACAATTCAAGAATGGTAAATGTAAAATCTTAAACAAAACTAGTTTGGAAATTGCCACCGATAATCAAACTAGAGGCAATATCTTTCATTTGAACAACAATGAGAAAGCATGTTTGATTGCACATATTGATGAAAGTTAGTTATGGCATAAGAGACTTTGTCATGTAAATTTTGATTGCATTGTGAAAATCAGTACAACTAAGGCAGTAAGAGATTTACCTAAGATTGTTAAACCTCACAACCCGATATGTAAGGAATGTCAATTTGGAAAGCAAGTTAGAGAAACTTTCAAGAGTATTATAGAGAAGTCTAACAATGTTCTTGATTTAATTCATACTGATTTATGTGGTCCAGCAAGAACTAAAAGTATACAAGGAGATAGGTATTTTATGCTAATCATTGATGACTATTCTAGAATGTGTTGGGTTACTTTTCTCAGGGAAAAGCCTGAAGCATTTGGGAAATTCAAACTATTCAAGGTGATGGTAGAAAATGAAACTGGCAAGAAAATCAAATGTTTGAGATCAGATCAAGGAGATGTATTCACATCTAAGGAATTTAATACATTCTATGAAGTGAATGGGATCGGAAGACAGTTATCAGCACCCCAGACACCCCAACAGAATGGAGTTGTGAAAAGGAGAAATAGAACTATCTTGGATGCAGCCAGAAGTATGATATCAGAAGCAAATATACCTCATATATACTGGAGAGAAGCGGTCAATATAGCAGTTTATACATTCAAAAGAGTTCACATCAAAGGTGAAACCGGTAAGACCCCTCATGAACTATGGTTTGGTAATACTCCTACTCTTAAATATTTCAGAATATTTGGAAGTAAATGCTATATTAGAAGAGATGAGTATATTGGGAAATTTGATCCTAGAAGTGATGAAGGAATATTTCTTGGTTATTCATCTAAGAGCAAGGCATATAGATGTTGTAACAAGAGATTGCAGAAAATTGTTGAGAGTGCAAATGTGAAGATTGATGAACAGTTTAGAGGAAATTCAAGGTACACAGACTCTGAACTGGCAATAGAGATAATCACAAATGAACCTACTATGAATACACCGGTACATAATGGTGACCCAGTTACACCGACATCATCTGAGGATTCAACAGTCACTGAAGAACAGCCGCAAGTAAAAACATCTCGGTATGTAAGATTAAATCATTCTGAAGATCAGATAATTGGAAACAAATTTCAAGGAGTTATGACTAGAGGAGGATTGGAAAATGAAGAGGTATGTCTTATTTCTCAAATTGAACCTACATCAATTAATGAGGCATGTGAAGATAAATATTGGATTAAAGCTATGGAAGATGAATTAGAACAAATTAACAGGAATAACACTTGGTCATTAGTTCCTAGGCCTAAAGACAACAATTTAATTGGAACTAAATGGGTTTTCAGAAATAAACTTAATGAAGATGGTAAGGTAATTAGAAACAAAGAAAGATTAGTGTGTAAGGCATATTCACAGAAAGAAGGAATTGATTACAATGAAACCTTTGCACCGGTAGCCAAAATTGAGGTAGCCAGACTTTTATTGGCTTTTGCAACACACAAGAACTATAAAGTATATCAAATGGATGTTAAATGTGCATTTTTGAATGGAGATCTTGGAGAAGAAGTTTATATTGAACAACCTGATGGATTTTCTTTGACAGATAACAAAGACATGGTTTGCAGGTTAAGGAAAGCTTTATATGGTCTAAAACAAGCTCCTAGAGCTTGGTATGCTAGATTGGACAAATATATATTAAAGCTTGGATACACTAAAGGTAATGCTGACAACAATCTATACTACAAAGTGACTAATGATGACATCTTAGTTATTGAAGTTTTTGTTGATGATATAATCTTTGGAGGAGAAGATGGATTGTGTAAAGACTTTTCTAACAAAATGCAGCAAGAATTTGAAATGTCTATGATTGGAGAGATAAAATTCTTTTTAGGATTGTAGATTTCACAGATTGATAAAGGTATATTCTTGTGTCAATCTAAGTACTTGAAGGAATTACTAAAGAAATTTGGCATGGAAAACTATAAACCGGTAAGCACACCTATGACTACAACTAATAAATTATCTTTGAAGGATGAATCAACACCTGTTAATCCGACTAGATACAAGTCTATGATAGGAGGTTTATTGTATTTGACACAAACAAGACCTGATATTATGAATGCAATATGTATTGTTTCAAGATTTTAGATGAATCTTAAAGAAAATCATGAATCAGCAGTGAAAAGGATTTTCCGGTACCTACAAAGCACTACAAATCTTGGTTTATGTTATCCTAGAGATGAAAATTTTGACTTATATGCATACACGGATGCTAATTGGGCAGGAGATGTGGATGGCAGAAAAAACACCACCGGCGGAGCATTTTTTTTTGGTAGTAGACTAATTTCATGGTTGAGCAAGAAACAAAGTTGTACAAGTCTATCAATAGCTGAACAGAATATGTTGTAGTAGCAACAAACTGTACACAGGTATTATGGATCAAACAAATGTTGAAGGGCATAAAGGTAAAATGCAAGGAACCTATAACTATTTACTGTGACAATATGGCAGCAATTGATATATCAAAGAACCTGGTATTTCACTCTAAGACTAAACATGTTTCTATCAAATTCAATTTTCTAAAAGAGAATGTTGAAGCAAAAGAAGTGAAATTGGTTTATGTGAATACTAAAGAGGAGATTACAGATATTTTTACAAAGACTTTACCTAAGGAGAGTTTTGAATATCTCAGAGAGAAACTTGGAGTCCTACCCCCACCGGTAGAGACTTAGACAATTGATGTTTGTCATCAACCGGCAGAATTAACAGAGAAATATTTTATTCTGGCTTTGATGAGGAGAGCTACTTCTCAGGGGGAGTAGTTGGTATAATAAGTTGGTATTTTGTATTTGAAACTAGTTTTTGTAATGCTTTGGCATTAGATGTAAAAGGGGGAGAGATATTATGGAAAAACATTTGAAATACATTTTGAGGAGACATATATCTTTTGGGAGAAATAATCTCTTTGGGAGATTGTTGGTTTTTGGTTTTTGGCATTTATGTTTTGACACTTTGATGGTTTTTCAATCTTGTGTTGCCATCAATGCCAAAGGGGGAGATTGTTGATATTTTGGATATGTTGATATGGTTTTTTCATTGTTGTCAACACCTGTCATCACTTGTCAACACTTATCAACACTTGGAGATCTTTGGTTATGTTCACCGGTAAGTCAGGGACTTATGCACAGTCACCGGTATTTGGTTCACCAGTAGATTATATTGTTCACCGACACTTGGAATGACTTGGAGACTACTTGGTTGTGTTGAAGACATCATCTGATCACTTGGTTTTGGCGATTTGGTTATTGGTTTATTCGGGTTTGCATATTTGTTGTTACCGGCAAATAGGTCCAGGATATACACCCGCAGACATATCTATTCCAGATCAGCACGGCACATTATGGAGATGATTTATTATTATTATAAATGCATTGAGACGACATCATGCATCACATACTGATTTATTTATAATTGATTTTATTGTGATATCTTTTAGTGGGCCAACCTATTCAATTGGTCTTAGGTTATGATATAAATGTAACATCTCATTTGTGTAATTGAGATGCGATTGGGAAAAAGAATTATAATAAGGTATATGCGAAAATAAGTAGAGCTATACACGCAGACATCATTTGAAGGTTGAAGGAAGGTTTTTGTGAAGGCAATCAGAACTTAACTAATACTGAATCCAGAATATGAAGATGCTATTCTATGTAGTACATTATCATTGGATTTAACCATCCAATTGTAGTCAGTGTGACTCTCATTTTGTGATTGAGCAGTGAGCTCTAGGCAACTAGCCTTTCTGCATGTGCAGAATCCATATTGTACACACATACTATCTGCAGTAGTATCATCTGATTGTGGGTAAGGATTCCCACCGTGGTTTTTCCCCTTATAGGGTTTCCACATACAAATATTTGTGTTATGTGTTATGGATGTTATTGTCTTTATGTTTCATGCATTAATCTTTACCGGTACTGCAATTAACTGATAAAACTGTCTATCGGCATAAAGTTTGGTTTACCAGCATTAAGCATTCAGTTTTGGTTAAGTTAATTTTAGTTGAATTTATTGGACAACTGATTCACCACCCCCCCCCTCTCAGTTGTCTCCGGGACCTAAAAATTGTTGATATTGTTGTTTTTGATATTGGCTAGTAACTGGTAAGATGAGCTTTGTGGAAGATGTTGCAAACTGGTATGTAAAGTTTGTGAGTTGAACCGATGTAAAGGGTTAAACCTTTTTATGTAATGTAACCAGTAAACCCTATCAGCTATTAAACCCTAACCGATCAAGTTTGTTGGTTTATTATCTGATTAGCGATAATGATGGAGACATGTGTGATCATTGTATGAGGATATGTTCAAATTATTTTGGTGTGTTTATTTTTGTCTATGGAAGGAGCAAAGTGGATTGCATCTAATGCATAGTGCGTGATGAGTTACAAAGTCCGATGAAGCGGTGATCATGGAGCGATTGAAATTTTCTTGAAGAATGTGAAGAGATTGTCATGATTTCTAACGGTCAAGATTGTACCGACTTGTTTGCAATCTCAATGATGAGAATTACATTTTTGTTGTGTTATCAACCTAATTGATTTGTATGTAAGGTCGATGAAGTTGTTTGTAAAGGTGGTTGGCAAGATTGATTGAAATCAGTTGTGTGTGTAGTTGCCTAACTAGTGAATGGATCTGCACTTTGAGTGAAGGTAGATTGAAGCTTAGAAGGATCTGATCAAGCAAATATAGTGCTACTTAGACAGATCAAGAAAACCTGTTGTTTTCTAACAATTACAGTAGAAGTGAAATCCCTTAACCGGGTAAGCTCTAACAAGATTGGTTACTCATTAAATCCTCTAACAAGGTGGTCCATTATCTTGGATTCTTAAATCCTCTAGTGAGGTTACTCCTAACAGGGTATTGTGCTTTTCATTAAGGCATATTTGTAAATCCCTTAACTGGGTGATTCCTAACCAGAATTAGTTCTTAATAGGATGTATTGTAAAGCTTAAACAGGCTTGGCTCCTAAAAAGGCAAACTTTGGAAGAGTTCAGATAGCTATCCTTGTTAGTCTCATCTCGCCGTGGTTTTTACCTATTTGGGTTTTCCACATGTAAACATTTGTGTCAAGTGGTGAATGCTTTTGTGGTTATGATCTTATTTGTTGATCTGGTTAACTTTTGATAAGGCATGTTAAACAGAAGCATTGAGATATGAGTATGTTGAGTTATGATTAAGCATTGTTGATGTTTACAAGATTGAAGTTGTTTATTGTTAAAGTTGTCATAACAGTTAAACCAGTTGATGTCAAGTATTCTTATGAATATTGATCTTGACTGAGATATGTTTACTTTGTGTGACTGAGTTTGAGTTTGGGAACTTTGTATCAGTTTTTCAATATACTAATTCACCCCCCTCCCCCTCTCAGTATTCTACCAGATACTTATTATTTCATCATACTATCAATCTAGCTCTTTAGGGTTTCACCTAAGATATTCAGCAGGAGATATCTAAATTCTAGAAGCCTTGCAAAATTCAACAATATCAAAAGAAGTATCAGCATTAGGGTGTTTCAATATCTGAACCGCTTGAACCCTTGAACCATTTTCTAAGTTCCAGTTCACAAGTTCTTTACCTTTGGCCAAGGTTTTAGGAAATGTTGAGTTACCTGTGTTTTTAGATTGGCGATGATTCCTAGTGAGGATTGCACAAGAAGGATCTTCAAGGGTCACCAATATATCACCTCCTCTTTCTGAATTTGACTCGTACTCCAGGAAGTGTATTCCAGAGTCGCTAGGTTGCCCAGAGATCTCCTATTCCTAACCAAATTCACTTATTACTTCTCTTGTATTTATCATTTGTACATGTTGCACCATTTTTGGACAAGAACTACCATCATGATCATCAGTTAGGTGGAAAACACACATATTTCCCTTAGGTGGAGGAGCTTCAATTGCCAATCTCTATTGAGCTAGAGGCAATTGTAAGGTTTTGTTTCCAATTTCCATAGACTGATTAGTAATTCTTCTCGAAACATCTTAATAAGGTTGAAGGTAGGAAGTGTTGGCCTTTGGTAATTGTCTTTTGAGAGCTATGACATCATTCATTAATCTTTATATTACAAGGTCTGGAGAGGAAGGTTGTGTACTAGCTACTTGAACTTCTCTTTTCCATTTTCTAGCAGTAATTAGGTCATCTTCTAACTCAACAGCGATCATTTTGACATCAGCCAGAGTTGTTACTCTTTGTCTTCAAATTAAGAAGCTTATTTCTAAGGGCATGGAATTAATGAAGAAACATTTCATATTGTCATCTGAAGGATTTTAATTTGTAGGAATTTTATGAACAATTTTATCAAACTTAGCCACAAAATCTCTCATAGATTCAAGAATTTCTTTCTTTAATTGGGCCAACTGTTCTAAAAGGGAATGTTCATCTTCAGCCACCTTAAATCTAGCCTCAAACCTAGTTTTAAAATCTTTCCAATTTGTGATTGCACCATTTGGCAAATGATCTAGAACCAATCTGTCATTCCCTCGTCTAATGTCTGCACAAACAATCTCACTGCCACATCTTCATGATGGATGACTAACACACCACATGCAACATTAAATGTACTTAAATGCTCATCAGTTGAGACCTTCCTGTCACCACTAAAGTTGGGCAAATGATTTCTTAGTCCTTTAGGTAAATCATTCAAATTAAGACCAAGATTTAGCAGTCCCATTATAGGTCCCCAAGGATTGTTAGCAGCCATTGGAAGGATGATATTAAGAGGTATGGGGTTGATTACACTGGGTAAAGTAACACCATCTAGTATTAGGGCTTGACAAATGGAAGATACAGGTGATGAAGAAGAGGGGGAAGGAAGTCTACTTCTGGCTTGTCTTTTGGGTGTAAAGGAAAATTGGAAGTTCAGATTTTGCAACTCCTAGAAGACTGGGTTAGCTACTCCCTCACGCCTCTAGGACCTAGTGTATCTTCTTGGCTCTAGTCTATTCACAATTCACAACTTCTATAAAGTAGAACAAACCAAAGATAATTCACAAGATAACCCTATATATCCTCTGATCAGGCGACTATTCTTGATATTCGACTCCCTAGCAGAGTCACCAAAAATTTGTTGGTTAACAAATTTTTCCCTTCTTTAACTTTGTATAAAATGACTCATGTATGCCCTCGTTGAAAGGAAAAAGAAACCAACAATTGGGTGAACCGATATTTGGTTAACCATTTGCATAAGGGTACAGCTCCCCGTATGATATTCAATGATTTTTTTTAAAACAAAAAACTAAATAATGAGTTCACTTTTAATCAAAAAGCGAGAAAGGAATCCCGCATCCATTCATCAACACAATATGAATGTTGCTAAAAGATAACCACTTATATACCCAAAGCTCGTAGACTTTATGATCAAATCAATTATATTTTACAAAAATACCCTTTCCAATAGAATCATTTTGCCTTAGACTCTGATCGAAACTCTCTCATGCCTCAAACGACAAGGGGGGTCAAAATTCCTAGGCAAAGAGCTAAAAGTAGATTTTATGAGATAGATTCATTCACAGACTTATTCACTCATACAAATAAATGGATAATCAAGAAGATAACAAATTTTACACATAAAATAAATCCCAATAGAGATTCACTTTCAAATTCAAACACACAGATTTGAAGACAACAAAAATTGTATCATTTCATTCATAGATAAAATTTCTTGATTGAAAATCCATAACATACCTAAGAAAACAAAGTCTGCTAATCTATCTAAAATTTTTTCAAACCTTTGAAATAGCTTGCATAATTACATAAATAGCCTCCAGGCTCATAGTTTTTGAAAAATAACCAGAGTTAAATTTTAACTCTATTTAAGAGTTAAAGAAATTGTCCTACCTGTAACTAACATAACTAGAAAAGGTAATCGGCCAAGCATCGTGAACAAGGTGACAATCCATTGATGGGACGATCAAGATTCTAACATAGCCGAAGAATCTTCTTTCTTATCCTTCTTTGTTGAAGTCCCATGTATGTTTTGTCACTCAAGATATGTTGCCGAGAAGTTGAGGATGACCTAATAATGAGGAAGCCCAATATGTATAATGCTCTATTTCCAGACCTCTTTGTTCTTTCTTACCTGCAAGACTTTTATCTTATGTGCTTCTAGATGATCAAAACAAACTATCAACATAGACTCAATCCTCGCTACTTGAGAGAAGTCATCAGTAGTTAGGGATTTTGTCTATTTGATGAGCTGCACTCTTTCCTTGAAATCTTTGATCATTTTCATTGCATCTTCGACAGTTTGTCCATCATCCTTCAAAAGATGTATATCAATGCACTTCAGATCTTTTTGCATTATGTTAACGAGCTCTTTTAACTACTTAAGCAATTTGATGGATTCATCATGGCCTTGTTTGATAATTGAGTTCCTCCATTCAATATTTTTCTTTGTTACATACAACACATTGTCATCTAAACCATCTATAGTATTCTCGGAAAGAATTTTCATAACCCCAAACATTTGCACATCATTCATTTGTGTCACTACTGATGCCCATTTATTCTTTTCTTTTTCCCATGCTAAAACTTCCTATTCCAACTCCTTACTTACAACCACGACATCCCCATATGTTAATCTCAGAGGATCCAGTTAATACTAAGAGGGGGTTGAATCAATATTAACACCACTTGAAAAACTTAAACTTATCAAGCTTTCACCAAATCAAACATAAACCACCAATATTTACCAGTACCTGGTATCTGCAGATAATCATCTGCTTAAATGATATATCAATGTTGCTCATTAAATGTTCATTAACCATGCACAAACTGAAAGTGAATGAAATCAACACATCAAAAACATTCACCATATGAACACCATGTTTTTAACGTGGAAACCCAATTAGGGAAAAATCATAGTGGGAATTGGTACCCACAAGAATTTTGCACTCTTTTGGAATGCACCCTATTAGGAGCCTAGCCCAGTTAGGAGATTACAAATATGCCCTGTTAGGAGCAAACCCTGTTATGAGTCACCCGGATAAGGGATTTAGATGATGAGCTCTGTTAGGAGCTTTGACCTGTTAGGATCAACCTCGCAAGAGGATTTAGAACTCAAATGTTGAATCACCCTGTTAGGGGATTTACAATGTAGGGCCTATTAGGACCTACCCGGTTAAGGGATTTTATCTGCTGCAACTGGTAGGGAACAACAATGAATGATTTGGGTTTAGCACTGAACTTCTTGCTTGATCAGATCCAATTATGCTCCAAATTTGCAATGCTCTGGCAGACCTCTCACACTCTGGTTCAACTTCACACTCTTCTCAAGACCACCAACACTACAAACATCAACTATACTGACATAAATAACTTTTTCAACTAAGTCGACAACTAAACCCTAGATACATCAAGATTTCACAATAAAGATCATCATAGATCTTATTAGATCATTACAACATTTTACAAGACAATATCAATCGTTGAGTGATCATAACCCATCACAACAACTCAATCTGATACAAAGTCAAAACCTTAGAACACTCTTCTAAGCGCTTCATTGTTTCCCAAGAAATTCCATCCTCGAATGCACCAAAATAGCAATTCAAATTTCCACGTGGGTTGTGCTATGCCATTTCCAATATTTGAATTTTATGTTGATCACCGTCAAACCAAAAATCGTTACCAGTTAAGAGAATTCTTTACCAGTCCTTAAACCCTAGCAAAAATATATTAGAAATCATAAACATGACTTTCGGTTGTCAAAACATGATGCAATTTCGATCAGATACATATTACAATGATACAAACTCACATTCCAAACCATAATACTTTAATCATCACCAATCACCAGATCCAATCAAAATATTTCCTCATTTACCGATTTAGGTCTTAATTCCCAGTTTCTTGTTTCATTACCGGTAAGCACTTTTTAGTAGACCAAAAAGACTAAGATGACAAAATACAACATAGGTAAACATGAATTTCCATCAATCACAACACAAATAACTAATCAAATTCATCCAATCATCCAATCATGCAATCTCAATCTCTTCATCGCAATGTCATCACTAACAGTCTTTTATTGGTTCAGTCAACATTCTCCATTTGCATTAGTTATGCCAATCATGCCAACTTTCTCCCCCTTTGGAATTGATGGCAAAACCAACATACTCAACTCATACTGCTCTGCTCTATTCTGGAACTTCTCTGCAACTTTTCTCTATTGCACCTCAACCGAACTGTCAGTTACACTTCATCTGTCGGTTCTAATTCATCTTCATATCTGATAAATGTGTCCCCTTTTTTTGTTACACATCTTTTCTAGGTCATATTACTTCTCCCTTCTCTTACAAATCTTTCTCCCCTTATCTTTTATAGATCTTCTCCCCCTTTGATAGCAATGCCAAAGGTGCATATGTATCACCGGTCATCAAATCTACTGTAAAAATCATCTAAGTTGCTCTCCCTATGGAGTAGCCTGTATCTCATCAATCCACAATGAAGAATAATCATTAAGTCCACTGGATTGATGCACCACCTACATCCTAGTTCTTCTTTTGTAGGGGTTTGACCCCTAATTTACTTCTGAGGTACTCAAAGGTAGTCTTCGACAATGGTTTAGTGAAAATGTCTGCTAGCTGCTCTTTGCTTCTCACATACTCCATTCTGACTTGCTTCTCCTATACTCTTTCCCTTGGAAAATGATATTTCAATTCTATGTGCTTAATTCTTGCATGTAGCACAAGATTTTTAAAAATATTAATAGCACTAGTGTTGTCACAATGAATGATCACTGGTCAGACATATCAAGTTTAAATCCTTCTAACACATATCTCATCCAAATTGCCTATGTACAATTCATAGATGCTGCAACATACTCTGCCTCTATTGTTGACTATGATACACAAGTTTTCTTTTTATTTTTCCAAGCAACTAATCTACCTCCAAGAAGAAAAGTTCCACCGATAGTGCTTTTTTAGTCATCAACATTGCTTGCCCAATCTACATTAGTAAACACATTCAAAGAAAAATCACCTTTATAAGGATACAATAAGCCATAATCTATTGTGCCTTTCAAGTACCAGAATATCCTTTTCATTGCTACCAAGTGAGTCTTCCTTGGGATCCTTTTGAAATTTAGCAACCAATCCAACAACATGTGCAATATCAGGGCTACTATGAACAACATAATGCAACTTACTAATCATCGACTTGTATTCCTTCTCATCAACAGATGGTGAATCATCTTGTTTAGATAGTTTACAACCTATCACCATCGGAGTACCAACCGGTTTACAATCCTCCATGCCAAATGTTTTCAACACCTCTTTAACATACTTACTCTGATAGATAAATATTCCACCATCCAATTGTTGGACCTACAACCCAATGAAATAATTAATCTCACCAATAAGAGACATTTCAAATTCTTTCTTCACCTCATCAAAACAAGCCATACATAAATCATCACCGTATCCAAAAATTATATCATCTACAAATACTACAGCTATCAACACTCTATCTCCATCAGTCTTAAGATATATGTTACTATCCTCACTGGTACGTTGAAATCCTATCTTGATTAGGTGAGCATGCAATCTCTCATACCAAGCTCTCAGTATCTATTTCAATCAATATAGTGCCTTGTGTAACTTGAAAACCATATTTTTATTTTCGCACAAAGAAAATCCATCTGATTGTTCTATATACACTTCTTTCTCAAGAATGCCATTAAGAAAAGCAAATTTAACATCCATCTCATAGACATTAAAACCTTTAAATGCAGCATAAGAAAGTAACATTCTTACTCCTTCCAATCTCACCACCGGTGCAAAGATTTCACCATAATCTTCTCCTCCTTCTTGTGCATAGCCTTTGCATACAAGTCTTGCTTTATTCCTTACAACCTTGCCTTCTTCATTCAACTTGTTTCTAAAGACCCATTTAGTGCCAATCACATTCTTGTCATCTAGTCTAGGAACAAGTGTCCATGTCTTGTTCTTCTCTACCTGATATAATTCTCATTCATAGCATTAATCCAATCATCATCCTTCAATGTATATTCTCTTACTGTTTTAGGTTCAATAGTTGAAATCAGATAGGATTTTTCTCTTTTTTTCCTTCTTGTTTGTACACCAGCATTTTTATCTCCTATAATTTGGTCTTCTGAATAATTCAGTCTAACATATCTTGGTATTACTGGTTTTGGTGTTGTGACTTTTGCTTCATGGTCTTCATCTTCTTCAATTCTTTCTTCATTTACTAGTTGAGCACCTATTTCTGCATCTTTATGTTCATCATTCTTCTGCACTTCTAGTTCAATAAACACAAATCTTTCTTCATCAATCTCAGGTTCAAATCTGCTAGTCTCATCAGATTTATCTGAGAATCAATCTACCTTCACATTTACACTCTTAATGATCTTCTTAGGTCTCTTGTTATAACATTTGAAAGCCTTACTCTTTGTAGAGTAACCAAGAAAAATACATTCATCAGACTTAGCATCAAACTTTTCAGTATAAGCATTTCTCTTAATGAAATATTTACTCCCAAAAATCTTGAAATAGCTTACATTAGGAGTCTTTCCATGTCATAATTCATAAGGTGTTTTTCTATTACCTCTCTTGAAAAGTACTTGGTTTAAAGTATATACAACAATGCTAACTGCTTCTCTCCAAAATATCTGCGGTACTTCACCTTGAATCAACATGGTTCTAGAAGCTTCAACAATTATTCCATTCATTCTCTCACCTATCCTATTTTGTTGTGGAGTTCTAGGTACTAACATCTTCCTTTTAATTCCATGTTCATCACAGAACTTCACAAACTCATCAAAAGTAAATTCACCTCCTCAGTCAGATCTCAAACATTTCAAATTCTTTCCGGTTTCTTTCTCAACTAGAGATTTAAATGCTTTGAACTTACTAAATGCCTCAAACTTTTCTCTTAGAAAATTTACCCACATCATCTTAGAAAATCATCGGTAAAGATCATAAAATACCTATCACCATACTAGCTCTTAGTCCTCATAGGACCACAAAGATCAGTGTGAACTAAATCAAGGATATTCTCTGAAGAGAAAGACTTACTCTTGAAAGATACAAAATTCATCTTACCCATTTGATAGTCCTTGCATAACACATTGTCTCGTTTAACAAGTTGGGGCAAACCTCTCACAATACTTGATTTACTAACCTTTATCAAATTGTCAAAATTCACATGACAAAACCTCTTGTGCCATAAACAGTTTTCTTCAGTCTTTTCCACCAAACAATTATTTACATTAGTATTTAGATGAAAAAGATTACATATTGTCTTCTTTCCAATAGCAATTAGTTCACCATTGTTTCCAACAATCCTGCACACTCCACTTTTGAATTCAAGCAAATATCCCTTATCATTTAATTGACCAACACTTAAGAGGTTATGTTTTAATCCATCAAACCCAAAAGACATCATCTGCATTACTCTTTCCATTTAATGAAACTGATCCTTTACCTTTTACCATGCAGGGAGAGTTATTATTGTAGACACCTAAAAGTTGCACAACAAATTAAGTGAATTTTATTCATTTAATCATCCCCATTTCTTCTTCTATCCTAGCCATTTAATTAAATTTACATTTAATTAAAATATCCCTCATAGCCATTTAATTAAATTTTACATTTAATTAAAATTCTCCCTCTAGCCATTTTAATTCTACATTTAATTAAAACCCCTTTTACATTTAAATAAATCTAAATTTATTTTTAAATCCCCCCCTTGAAAAATCCTACAAATGCAAGTTGCAACCAACAATTAAAATAAATTAATTTTATTTTAATTCATTTTTCCCTCACCCACTTGCAAAATCCTACATTTCCCCCTTGCCTCCTAAACCCCTTCTGGATTCTTCTAAACCCTTTTGTTGGTGTAATTAATTGTTCATGTTGGATATTATTACACCTTACTTAAGTTTACTTAGGATAATGCATTTCATAGTAGTTTGGTGATGGTATGATGAAAGAATAAGATCTGGTAGATTACTGAGAGGGGGGGTGAATCAGTAAACTGAAAAACCGATACAAACTTCCCAATCCCAAATTCAAACTCACAAAGTAAACTTTCACTATCAAGATCAATACTCATAAGAATACTCAATATCAACTAGTTAACTGTTATAACAACTTAATAATAAACAAGTTCAATCTTGTAAACATCAAAATGCTTAATCATGTATCAACATACTTCATCTCTCAATGCTTCCAGTTATCATGCCTTATCAGAATAGTTAAGTAGTCAATCAAATCAACAAATAAGATCATAACCACAAAAACATTCACAACTTGACACAAATGTTTATACGTGGAAAACCCAAATAGATAAAAACCACTGTGAGATGAGACTCACAAGATAGCTATCTGAACTCTTCTGAAGTTCGCCCTATTAAGAGCCAAGCCTATTAAAGATTTTACAATAAGTCTTGTTAAGAATTGATCCTGTTAGGAATCACCCGGTTAAGGGATTTAGAAAATGCCTTGATGAAAAGAAAAATACCCTGTTAGGAGTAACCTTGGTAGAGGATTTGAGAATCCAAGCTAATGGATCACCTTGTTAGAGGATTTAAGAATTAACCAAGCTTGTTAGAGCTTACCCGATTAGGGGATTTCACTTTTGCTATAATTGTTAGAAAACAACAGGTTTTCTTGATTTGTCTAAATAACACTACATTTGCTTGATCAAATCCTTTTAAGCTTCAATTTGCCTTTACTCAAATTGTAGATCCATTCTCCAATTAGGCAACCACACACTCAACTGATTTCAACCAACACTTTGCCAACAACTTTACAAACAACTTCATCGACCTTAAATACAAATCAATTAGGTCGGTAACACAACAAAAACCTAATTCTCTCATAGAGATTACAAACAAATCGGTTCAAGTGTGACCATTGGATTTACATAGCAATCTATACACATTCTTCAAGAAAATTCCAACTACTCCATGATCACCGCTTCATCAGACTTTGTAACTCATCACGTGCTATGCATTAGATGCAATCCACTTTGCTCATTCCCTAGACAATTAAAAAAACATGCCAAAAAATAATCTGAACTAATCCTCATTCAATGATCACATGTGTCGCCATCATTACCGCTCATCATTAGATCTTAAACTAACAAACTTGATCGGTTAGGGTTTAACAAAAACAATTGGTAGGGTTTACCGGTTACATTGCATAGAAAAGAGTTTAACCTTATACACCGGTTTACCGGTTCAACTCACAAACTAACATACTGGTTCACAACATCTTCCTCAAAGCTCTTCCTATCGGTTACAAGACAATATCAATAACAACAATATCAGCAATATCATAAATACCATTACCGGTTCAATTGACATCAATGACAACATAACATATCATTAATGCAATCTTCATGCAAATGCCAACAATCTCCCCCTCTGGCATTGATGGAAATACAAATATCAACGCCTCTAATTGCTGTTGTGATTGGTGAATAGGAATCCTGGTTTACATTACCAAGTATTCACCATGCTCTGTTTGTCTTCAACTTGTCATTGGTTTCCCTTTGCCAGTCACATAATTCTTCTCCTAATTACATAATTCTTTGCCCCCTTTGACAGCAATGCCAAATTGAAAGTAAAACATGTAATATCAAAATTTCACTATGCATCAACAACATACTGCAACTTGATGCTCCCCTTGTGGAATACATCCACTTCTTCATCAATCCATGTAAAACATTTGCAAGTGATTCAGGGACTAATGCAATTAGTATCATGCTCAACTAACTTCATGAAGAGGGACAAACCCCAAATGACTTCTAAGATACTCAAAAGTGGTCTTAGGTAGAGGTTTGGTAAAGATATCTGCAAGTTGCTCCTTGGTAGAAACATTCTCTAAGATAACATCTTTACTATGAATTTTTTCCCTCGAGAAGTGATGCTTCAATTCAATGTGCTTGGTGCGAGCGTGCAAAACAAGATTCTTAGAAATATTTATGGCACTTGTATTATCACATAAAATCTTTATAGGTTCTGAGATCTTCATCTTAAAACCTTCCAAAATGTGCCTCATCCAAATAGCTTGTGTGCAATTCATATAAGCTGCAACATACTCAGCTTCAGCAGTAGATTGTAAAGTACAACTTTGCTTCTTACTACTCCATGAAACTAGCCTTCCTCCTAGAAAGAATGCTCCACTGGTAGTACTTTTCCAGTCAACAACATTTCCTTCCCAATCAGCATCTGTGTATGCCTTCAAATCAAAGTTTCCTCCATATGGATACCATAATCCATACTCAACTATACCTTTAAGATACCTAGAAAATTCTCTTGGTTGCAATCAGGTGTGCTTCCTTTGGATTCTTCTGAAATCTTGCAACTATACCAACCACATAGGAATATCCGGTCTGCTATGAAAAATAGTGTAATTTACCAATCATTGACCTGTATTCCTTTTCATCTACAGACTCAGATGCATCTTCCTTGAACAATTTACAACCTATAACCATTGGGTTTCCAACTGGTTTATAATCACTCATACCGAAAGTCTTCAAAACCTCTTTCACATACTTGGATTAAGTAATGAAAATACCATTCTTCATCTTTGTATCTATAAGCCTATGAAATTTTTTATTTCCCCTACTAATGACATCTCAAGTTCATTCTTCATTTCATTTGCAAAATTGTTGCTCATGACATCATTACCTCCAAAAATAATATCATCAACAAATAATTCACTGACCAATATTTCATCTCCTTCAGACTTAAGATAAATATTACTATCATCACTGGTTCTTGCAAAGCCTATCTTCATCAAATATGTATGAAGTCATTCATACCATGCTCTGGGTGCCTACTTTAATCCATACAAAGCTTTATGAAATCTGCATACCATGTCTTTCTCATTAGTCAATGCATAACCATCCGGTTGCTCTATGTATACCTCTTCTTCCAATATCCCATTCAAAAATGCAGACTTAACATCCATCTGGTATACCTTGAACTTCTTATGAGCTCCAAATGCAAGTAAAGTTCTGACACCTTCCAATCTTGCTACTAGTGCAAAATTTTTGACATAATCTTCACCTTCTTGAGCATAACCCTTGCAAACTAATCTTGCCTTGTTGCGAAATACAACACCATCTTCATTTAACTTGTTTCTAAATACCCATTTAGTACCTATAACATTCTTGTTTACCGATCGGGGTACCAGGGTCTAAGTGTTGTTCTTCTCAATTTGATCCAATTCAGGTCCTCCATAGCTTTAACCCAATAATCATCACCAAATGTCTCCTTAGCACTTCTAGGTTCAATGTTGGAGATCATGCAAGAGTTCTCTCTTATTTTCCTTCTAGTTTGTACTCCAACATCCTTATCCCCAATAATCAGCTTAGGACTATGGTTCAGTCTCACATACATAGGAATAACATGATCATTCTCTTCAGGTTCAGCTTCTTCATTATCATCTTCTTCTGAATTTATTTGTTCCAGTTGAACAAGTACATCAGGATTTGCTTTACCGGTTTTTGATTTAACAGTTTCAAGTTCCAAAAGAAAAATGCAAGGATCTTCATCCTTTTTTCTCTAAACCGGTTCCTTCTGAGGCTTTAGGACATTCATCTACATGAACATCAGCACTCTTAATAATTCTCTGTGTCTGGTTGTTGAAGCATTTATAGGCCTTACTCTTGGTGGAATAGATAAGAAATATGCCTTCATCACTCTTAGCTTCAAACTTGCTAATATAATCACCTCTTTTAATAAAACACTTTCTACCAAATATCTTAAAATATCTTCCATACCAATATTCATAAGGGGTCTTGTCCTTGCCTCTTTTCATTAGAACTCGGTTCATTATGTAGACAGTTGTACTTACAGCTTCTTTCCAAAATGTTTTCGCTACATTTCCTTGTATCAACATTGTCCTAGTAGCTTCAACCACTGACCGGTTGTTCCTCTCTGATATACCATTCTGTTGTGGTGTCCTTGATGCAAAAAGATATCGTTTGATACCATTCTCATCACAGTACTTAGTGAATTCCTCAAAAGTAAATTCACCGCCTTGATCTATTCTCAAACATTTTATCTTTTCGCCACTCTCTTTCTCAGCTAAGACCCTGAATACCTTGAATTTACCAAAAGCTTCATTCTTATCCTTCAAGAATGTGACCCACATCATCCTTGAACAATCATCAGTGAAGATCATGAAATATCTATCACCTTGAATGCTTCTTGTTCTTATTGGTCCACATAGATCTGTATGAACCAAATCTAACAAGTGCTTTGTTGAGAAGGACTCGCTCTTGAAAGTTGAAGAAGTCATCTTTCCTAACTGGCATTCTTTACAAAGAGCATTAACCAGTTTGTCTAGTTGAGGCAGACCTCTTACTATCTTGGACTTGCTAACTTTGACAATGTTATCAAAGTTTATATGACAAAATCTCCTATGCCAAAGCCAGCTATCATCTATCTTTGCAATTAAACAGTTGCCAACTTTAGGATTAAGATGAAATAGATTACCTCTGGTTTGTTTCCCGGTTGCAATCAATTCACCTTGTTGTCAAAGATTTTGCACATACCATTTCTAAACTCAAGTGGATATCCTCTATCATTAAGTTGTGCCACACTCAGGAGATTGTTCTTTAGGCCTTCAACGCAATAAACATTGTTAGCATTGCCCTTCCCATTAAAAGAAATAACTCCCTTGCCTTTAATCATACAGGGTGAGTCATTGCCAAATCTGACACCACCATCAAATTCTTCAAGGAAAGAAATTTGCTCCGATCACCAGTCATGTGATGTGAACAACCACTATCATTGATCCAATCATCAAAGTTATCCATCCTGGACACTAGTGCCTTCTGGTCTGATATCTCTTCCTGAATAGCTACAAACACAATATCTTCACTAGCATCATCATCAGATTTTTCATCAATAATACCACTGTCAATCGCAATAAGACAATCTCTCTTGCCTTTGCCCTTATACTTCTTGAATTTGTCTCTCTTATATTCATTTTCACCATTAGGATAGTTAGCTGCTATATGACCAATCTTGTTGCATGCAAAACATTTTAAAGGTAGTTTACCTCTATATTTACCAGTACCTCTAGGCAGTCGTTTTACCAACAATGCCTCAAGCTCCACTAAGCTGTCTTCATCATCAACATCTCTGTTGGATCTAGATTCATAACCATGACAAGTATCTCTACTTTTTCTCACAGATGGGTTAAAGAAAGAAGCTTTGACTGCAGGTTCCGATTTCTGTACACTACCATCATAGCCTTTTAATTCAAAAGCAGTATGTTTGCCAATGATAGAGTCAAGAGTTACCTTAGTTTTGTCAAAGGAGTTCAGCTCCTAAATAGCTGCAACTCGGATAGCATAGACTGGTAGCGGGGTTCTTAGTACCTTATTGATCACTGTGGCATCTTCCACTTTCCCTCCTAAACTCTTTATTTCACCAACTATCTCTTTTATCCTTTGACCATACTGCTGGATATGCTCACCTTCAGACATTCTCATGTCATCAAACTTTTCTCTTAGGCTCTCCTCTTTATCAATCTTAACATGTCCATCACCGCTATAAATCTCTTCAAGTTTTTTCCATACTTCATATGCAGTTTCAAGACCATGAACATCTACATATTCAGCATCAGATAGGGAACTGATAATAGCCTCCAATGCTTGATGATTTTCTTGTTGTTCTTTCTTCTGATCATCAATCAGAGTTCCAGTAGGTGTAACATACAGAGTTTCTACATGATCCCAATACTGACTTCCCAGACTCTTAATGTAAATCTTCATTTTTTTGCTCCATATCCTATAGTTATCTTTGTTGAACTTCGGACCTTCCTTCTTCATCATGATCTACAAGATCTTTTGCTCAAGCGGTTAGGCTTTTAGGTTAAAGAGGACCTGAGATGCTCTGATACCAATTGATGGTATGATGAAAGAATAAGTATCCGGTAGATTACTAAGAGGGGGGGCTGAATCGATAAACTGAAAAACTGATACAAACTTCCCAATCTCAAGTTCAAACTCACAAAGTAAACTTTCACTATCAAGATCAATACTCATAAGAATACTCAACATCAACTAGTTAACTGTTATAACAACTTAACAATAAACAACTTCAATCTTGTAAAAATCAAAATGCTTAATCATATATCAACATACTTCATCTCTAAATGCTTCCAATTATCATGCCTTATCAGAATAGTTAAGTAGTCAATCAAATCAACAAATAAGATCATAACCACAAAAATATTCACCACTTGACACAAATGTTTATACATGGAAAACCCAAATAGGTAAAAACCACAGTGAGATGAGACTCACAAGATAGCTATCTAAACTCTTCTGAAGTTCACCCTGTTAGGAGCCAAGCCTATTAAAGCTTTTACAATAAGTCATGTTGAGAATTGATCATGTTAGCAATCACCTAGTTAAGGGATTTAGAAAATGCCTTGATGAAAATAAAAATACCCTGTTAGGAGTAACCTTGGTAGACGATTTGGGAATCCAAGCTAATGGATCACCTTGTTAGAGGATATAAGAAGTAACCAAGCTTGTTAGAGCTTACCCGATTAGGGGATTTCACTTCTACTGTAATTGTTAGAAAACAACAAGTTTTCTTGATCTGTCTAAATAGCACTACATTTGCTTGATCAGATCCTTTTAAGCTTCAATCTACCTTTACTAAAATTCCAGATCCATTCTCCGGTTAGGCAACCACACACTCAACTGATTTCAGCCAACACTTTTCCAACAACTTTACAAACAACTTCATCGACCTTAAATACAAATCAATTAGGTCGGTAACACAACAAAAACCTAATTCTCTCATAGAGATTACAAACAAATCGGTTCAAGTGTGACCGTTGGATTTACATAGCAATCTATAAACATTATTCAAGAAAATTCCAACCGCTCCATGATCACCGCTTCATTGGACTTTGTAACTCATCACATGCTATGCATTAGATGCAATCCACTTTGCTCATTCCCTAGACAATCAAACAAACACACCAAAAAACAATCTGAACTAATCCTCATTCAATTATCACATGTGTCGCCATCATTACTGCTTATCATTAGATCTTAAACCAACAAACTTGATCAGTTAGGGTTTAACAAACACAACTAGTAGGGTTTACTGGTTACATTGCATAGAAAAGGGTTTAACCTTATACACCGGTTTTCCAGTTCAACTCACAAACTAACATACCGGTTTACAACATCTTTCTCAAAGCTCTTCCTACTGGTTACAAGACAATAGCAATAACAACAATATTAGCAATATCATAAATACCATTACCAGTTCAATTGACATCAATGACAACATAACATATCATTAATGCAATCTTCATGCAAATACTAACAGTTTGGGTATGAGACACTTGGGTGTTTGTGCCACATTGGGATAGTGTGTGTAGGAGAATTTCCATCTTTTATGGTGTGATCTTGTTACTACTCTATCGTATCCATTTATTGTGGAGTGATAAATCCACCTTCGGTGAGTGATCCACCTCATGTGGAATATTTTATTGTTTCTCCTACCTACCACACCTATTTTCTACCTACCCTTGTTTCTTATTGAGCCACATGTCATGTTTGTGTGCTCACATATCCATATAGCCTTGCCTATATATCCAGACTCATATTCATTGTATGTAATAACTATTGAACAATCATTTTTTATCCATTGATGAGAATACATTTTATTCTTGTCCTATATTTTGTTTCTCTATTTTGTACTTTTCATTGAGCTCTTGATCTTGGCAAAATCTCACATGGTATCAGAGCCATTAGAGTGTCATTGATTCATCCTTGAGAGGCATTATTGCGACATCAAGAGGTAGATTTGAGGAGCAGCATCTTTTGGAGGCATCCTAGACCAGATCTGACCTCACCATTACGTCGGGATGGTCGTTTTCATGAATTTTGAGTATAAGTTTAGTCTATTTTGGTGAAAGTCAAATTTCAGGTTTGGAGGAAAAAATTTGCCCAATTTGGGCAATAAGGTATGGATTTTGAAAAAAAAATCAAAAAAAAAATTCTGCAAAAACAAAATCTTCTCTTTTTGCAAAAAATCAAAAATCATATTTTTGGGGGGGTCCCGTGACCACCCCCCTCCCATACTCTGTCCCTACGTCATTTTTTGTAGGGCGGTACCACAGACTTCTAGTCCACACACCACCCGCCGACATCCTTCCCTTCCGTGGCGGCTACCTCCTCCGGCTCTCGCATCTACCGCCATGTTCAACCCGTGGTCATTTCGGTCCATCGACCTTCTGCTGCAACCCTTTCCCGACAAACTCCCATCGATCCCCCAGACCTCCGTCGTTGCTCATGTTGATCGACGTTAGTTCCTGCACCTCCCATGGTCTCCCCGACCCCTAAACCGCCACCAGTTGTTGTCTCCCGTCCAATGAGCCACCTCTACAGCCGCTTTTCGTTGCATGTTGGGCCTCTCTTCCACCGACCACCACCGTTGACTTTTTGGCCTCCTTCCCAGCGGCCACGCAACCCTTGCACCCCGCGGCCCCTGCCACATGAAACACTACCATTCACCCATCATGCTCAGTTAGCAGCCTACATGGTGCATAGTCAACACAACCAGTCATCTGCTCTATACAACACTTCTGTAGTTTTGTACTTGCCATGTCATTCATCCATACAGTACGAACGCCATGCAGGAAGGGAGGCAAAGTTTTGGCGATAGCCATACGACCGTCAAATTTAGGCTCTTAACTTGCTGATGTCATCATTTAAAAAAAAAATTGTAGGCCCCCTTCGTTGAGCTTTTTTATTTTGCAGTTCAACTTCAAATGGCCATATCTTGCTCATTTTTGCTCCTTTTTTAGTGCAATGTTTTTTGAAATGGGCTAAAATTTCATGTACTCTCTTGTGGTGGAATTATTTTCTGATTTTGATTGACAGATTTTTCAGAAATCTCAGTTTTTGGTGGTTGTACCTATTTCTGCAACTTCTAGGACTCTGTTTGGGCTCATCTGAACTCCTTTTCAGGTGCCATTTTTTTTCAAGTGTATAATTTTTCATCTACTCTCATAATATGCTATCAGTTTGCAGCAATTTTGGGTAGAAATTGTACTTTCGGCATATGGTCTTTTTTGGCAAATTTGGCAATTGTATTGCAAAGATCTATCTTGTTGGTCTTTTGCATTGGAGTTCTCAGCCTATTGGGGTAGTTTTAAAATGAAATCAAAAGTCCTCCTTTCCATTGTTTGCAAGTAGCCTATTGTACACGCACTACATATAAAGTGCCAAAATCATCATTTTTGGGGGGGTACTTTGATTGAGTGAATTTGGGGGGGTGTCTCTTGTGCTTTTGTGCTCTTGTGTTCCTTCCTTTTTTCTACTATGGGTTCTTCTAATTTTCCTCTCTTAAATCCTCATAATTATGCTACTTGGAAAATTGATGCATGGAGTAAACTTATGGAAAAAGAACTAACTCATTATATTGATGGAACTATTGTTGCTCCCGCTAATCCTAAGGTTGATCCTGTTGGTCACTTGGATTGTCTCACTAAATATATCATGGCAATCGGTACCTTAAGAAAGTATGTATCAAAGAATCTCATTTTTCATATTGAAAAATGTACTCTAATCAAGGATGTTTGGCAAAAGTTTCAAGACTTGTATGGTCAAGTTGATGAGAATAGGGGATATCAGATTGATAGTGATCTCACCATGTTAGATCCCAAGAACTTTGATACTATACAAGATTATGTCACTAAGGCAAAAGAGTTGAGGGCACAACTCAAGGATTGTGGCATTGATAAGAAGGATACTTAATTGATCTTCAATTTGATGGGCAAACTTCCACAAGAATATGTAGCATTTTTTTTCAGTTTCCAAACCCATAGGATGACAATGTGTTCAAGCTACACAATGCCTACATTTGATGCTTTCGATGAAATGTTGATGATGGAACAAACTAAGTTGATAAGCATGGGCATTATTAAGACTTCTAAGTCTCAAGCATTAGTGGAAAATCAAGGGAACAAAGGAAATCAAGGAAATGACAACTCAAACAAGAAGAAATGGCAATCAAATCCTAAGGACAAAGCACCTCCTTCTCCACAACAAGGAGATTCATCCTCTTCCAAGAGGAATAATTCACTAAAGATAGAGAGACCTAATTGTGCCTATTGTAAAAAGGTTGGTCATGAGGAGAGTCATTACCATTCTAAGAAGATTGATGAGCTCACACATATCCTCAAAAAGAACAACATTGATTTGCCTAATGTCTACAAGAAGGATGATTCATCAACTTCTACTTCCTCACAATCAAAAGGGAAAGGGCAAGCATTCATGGCTTCTACAAGTGGGAAGACTCACTCTTTTGGGACAAGAAAAGGAAAAGCTCTATGTGCTACTACAAGTCATGATTCAGGGAGATGGCTTCTAGATTCAGGGGCTTCTCATCATATGGCATCTTTGCAGTCTATGTTTTCTACATTTGAGCCTTGCACCATGTCGTAGATTTTGATGGGAAATCATACATACATGGATGTGATTGGGAAAGGATCTATTGCCATTGGGGATAACTCATTCAATGATGTGTTGTGTGTACCCCATTTGATAAACAATCTCCTTTCTATCTATCAAATCACACATGGCGCAACTAAGAGAATTGTGGAGTTCACACCTGAGTCAGTTTTTATTAGAGACTTGGAGACTAGAGCTATCATTGTGACTAGGGTGGTTGATCATGCATCTCAGTTATACTCCTTTTACAGATTTTGTTGATGATGATTCTACACACGATCACACTTCTTGTGATGATTCAAATTTTGAGAACTTTGGGTACTTGAACTTGGGGAATCTCACATGTGACCTCATTATTTAGCCTTGTGTTTCATCTTCTCTTATTGATATCACATCACCTCTTGCACCTGATGATGTGGATAGTGCAACAATTTTTCCTTCTTGTGATTCAGTGCAGTAGGATATTTCATGTCTTCCAGCTTCAATTTCATGGGATGCCTACTTGACAGACATTGCAGGTTTGTTTGTGGAGTCCTACATTGCATATTTGGGAGACATCATTGATGATATTCATCTTCTCTTTGATGGAGATGATCCTTCTTCGATTGTTGCAAGGGAACACTCTGACCCTCTTGTCCATTCTCTACATGATCAATCTTTCGAGGTTCACATGATTGTGGATACTTATGTACAATAGTTGGAGGAGGTCTCTTTATTCTTAGAGGAACATGTGAGTCTTTGGGACATGTTCTACATTCATCTCCACTAGATCTTAGAGTGTCTTTTTTAGTAGTGCGGAGCAGTTCATCACCTTTGGAGGGGGTATCTTTCAGCATTGACATGGGGACACTTGAGCAGTTTTCAGAGACTTCATTCATTATGAGTTTTTTTCATACATCTTCCCTTCATTATTGGGGAGACTTCATGGATACACCTTTGGTTTTGTTTCTTCCTAAGGGGAGGAATGTTGTCCAACGTTCATGGAGCAGTTTCTTCATTCATTCTCGAGCTTCTATCATTGGTGCAGATTCTACATTGAGGGGGGGCTACCTAGCTTCTCTTCTTCTCTCATATGGGGGGACTTTTTCCTCACATGGGGTTTTGTTCCTCGCATACTTCTATGAGAGTTCTCTTGTATAGTTTTCATCTCTCTTTTGGGGGGACAATTTTTTCCCATTGGTTTTTTCTCTCTTTCCCCGCTTTGTGAGAGATTTAATTGCATTGGTTTGCTTTGCATTTGCATATGTACATGGGTACCTAACATGGCCTCGTAGCCAAGACCCATCTTGCATTGCTTAGTTGCATTGTAGACTTGAGTGCATTCCCCTAAGTTGTACTTAAAGGGGGGTGTTGGTGTAATTAATTATTCATGTTGGATATTATTACACCTTACTTAAGTTTACTTAGGATAATGCATTTCATAGTAGTTTGGGTATGAGACACTTGGGTGTTTGTGCCACATTGGGATAGTGTGTGTAGGAGAATTTCCATCTTTTATGGTGTGATCTTGTTACTACTCTATCATATCCACTTATTGTGGAGTGATAATTCCACCTTCGGTGGGTGATCCACCTCATGTGGAATATTTTATTGTTTCTCCTACCTACCACACCTATTTCCTACCTACCCTTGTTTCTTATTGAGCCATATGTCATGTTTGTGTGCTCACATATCCATATAGCCTTGCCTATATATGCAGGCTCATATTCATTTTATGTAACAACTATTGAATAATCATTTTTTACCTATTGATGAGAATACAGTTTATTCTTGTCCTATAGTTTGTCTCTCTATTTTGTACTTTTCATTGAGCTCTTGATCTTGGAAAAATCTCACACCTTTTAATTAGCCTTATCATGTCCTTTCCCTAAATTTGAGGAGGTCACTTCTCAAATTTGGAAGAAAGTCTTCTAAATGCATTTAAGACTTTATTTTCTTCAACAAGCTAACTTGTTGAGTTCCCCAAATTTGGAAGGACTCTTACAAATTTGTCCCCAAAGTCTTCCTAACCGTTAATGGTTAACTCATCTTTGACCTTTGGTTAGAGACTTTCTCTCTAACTTAACCCTCAGCTAACCCAAGGGTCTCATCAAGCACTCATGGCTTTAACCCTAGTTATCCCATTAACCCTTTCACAAGAGTTTACCCCTTGTGTAAAGGCTTTTTCCATTGGTTTTCCACTAACCTAACCATAACCTTACCTCTTAAGGTAACCTTCATGTCTCCTTAGGCATTTAATGCCTCTTACATCTCCTCTCAGGCCCTCTCAAGGTGGCATTTGTCAACTTGAGATTGGACTGAATCCCTCACATGGATTGATAACTTTCAATCCCTGCCCTTGTTGAGATTATTCAATCTCAACCCTCCATTGCCCTATTTTCCCTATAAATAGAGCCCATTGCTTCTTGAAAATAATCAAGTCTTTTGTGCATCAAACTTATAGTCATTTTGCAAGTTAAGGAGCTCTATTTTTCATCTTCAAACATCAAGCATTCATCTCATAGCATTTTAGTTTCATTTATCTTAAATGCATATCCTTTTCTAGCTTAATTAACTAATCTAAAAGCATTTAATCTTCAATTTGGAATTAACCTAGTTTCATATCTTCATCATCTTGAGCATTTAGTCTTCCATCTAAAATTTCATCTTAATCCATCATATTAGCTTTCACTAGGATCTTAGTTTCATCCATTTTGATCCTAGAATCATTTAAATCTCATTCTCTAGGCTATCGTCTTGAGGATCAAGTGTTCTTCCAAGTGAGAGCCACCTTGAATCTTAGAGATCTTTAGAGATAGAGGAGCATGGAATGATTTTAAAGAGATTAGATTCATTTAACTTATTTTGATTGATTTTTAACTCTAAATGCAATGTTTCATGTGTATGTTTGAAGTGTTCTTCTATATTATAGGTTGATACCACATTCCAAACATACATTTCTAGCACCCACTGTGGGGCACATTGGTGAAGGGGCACTTAGCAATTTTTATTGAGTTTGTTTCCAATATGTTGGAATCATGTTTTTAGTTTTTTAATAAGGCCAAGAGGCCATTAAGAGTGTGCTCAAATGATTTATAAGGGCCCTAAGAGTCTTTGTTTGGCCAACGTTGGCATGTGAGCTCTTAAGGGTGCCAGGTAGAGCACTTAATAGGATAAGTTGTTTTTGGGTTTATGTAGGTTGGTTGATGTTGTTTTAATATTTTTAAGGTCATATAAGTCATTTTAGAGTGACCAAGTTTGGGTTTGAGCAAATTTTCTCACCTATGCAACAATTTGCAAAAGTTGCAAAAGTTGCTCATAGCAACTTTGCAACATTTTCATACTCCAATGGTTACTTGGTTGACACAATCAATTGTGAGTGTTTGTAACTACTCCAAGGCCATTATAAGGTTTGGAAAGACCGATGATAATCATTTGTTGAAGGTTGTTGAAGATCTGAAGCAAATAAACAAGTTTGGTTTCCCATTTGTGTGTATTCTACCGCGTTTTTGTTGTTCTTTGCAAGTTCGTACAACCTGTACGGATCAAGCATCCCAAAAAAGGGACATGGATTATTATTTTGGTGTCTTGCCTTCATTTTATTTTTTTTTGGAGTCTTGAAGTGTTGTAGTTTGTGAATAAACTCCATTTTGTTGTAGGCGGGTTCAAGAGCCCTAAAAACTAAGGTTTTGAGAGCAAAATGGCTCCAACCTAATGTTCCATGGTGGATTTCCTCTGTGAAACCTTATGGAATGTTAGGTTGCAATTTATTTTATGTTTTCTTTTTGGTTTTTAGTCAAGGGAAGCCAAGTCAGAGATTTGCCACCATACCCTAAGCTTGGCACATTGAGTTGGCAAGTGTTAGGGAATCATGGATAACAGGCCCTAATTGGGTGAATCCGGTAGGTGGAAGTGAAGTATGATTCGTTCATAATTCTATATGGAAGCACAGACCCTAAACTATCATCAATTCACTCAAGCAAATCAGACTAGTGAAAGAGTTTTAACCAATCCCTATTTTTAAGGCCTAGAAAGGGGCAATTAAGCCTAGTTAACCGGTAAGGGTTATATATGTTAGTGAAAAAATCCACCTCTGATTTTGAGATATTGTATGTAAGCTCCAAAAGGGTGTCTGGAATGTAAAAAAGTTCATAGGGTTGTTCAAGAAGTTTAACCGGTGAATGAAGAATACCTCGTTGACAGGGCTACTAGAACCAGTTAGGCCTAAAAGTGTAGTTTATCTATAAAACACCAAACCGGTAAGTGTCAAAATCTCCTAAGTAAGGAATAGGGTTGGGAATCCATCCAAAGTCATCCATCCTAATTTGTGTAGTGTGGGGAATGAAGATCATGTGGTAGAGGGGTTGAACTCTCAGGTTGAGTATGAAAGAGTGTGGGAAAACAAGGTCTCCGAAGCAAGAAAATGGAACTCACAAAACAACAAGAGCTTATCCTAGCCTAAGGACCTTGGGAAAGTCAGAGAGGGTAAGTCTTGCAGACCCTTGGAGGGTGTGAGGTGTAGAATAATTGGATGGTTCTTGTGTAGCTTGTAGGATATACTTAGACAAGGTAGCACAAACCGGTGAGAGACAATCCACTTTACATCACATGTCCCCAAAAATAACATATTTTTTTGTGCAGGTTGAACACAAAGATCATGTCAAAATATCATAATAGCACATCGAATATTTCTTTTAGCGCATCCATAGCTTATCCTAGCGCTTAAATGGCACATATTAGCGCACAGAAACCATCTTTCAGTGCACCTGATCTTCTTTTTAGCGCATAACCCTCTCTATTATTTCAGCACATAGGAGCACCAGACTAGTGCATTCAGGCCTCAAAGTAGCACATCCACTTGATTTTCTAGCACATAGACATCATTTATTAACGCATTTGTTCCATAGTTTAGCGCATAGAGCTGATAGAGGCAAAAATTTGTAACAGAGCTAAAAAAAATTACGCTTGTGGAAGGACAATATCCGTTATAAGTAGAAGTGACATTTCGTCTTCTCTTTTCTTTTTCTTACACTTTAAGTTATATTCCATATATATTGTCAGGATGTTTGAGAGGGGTTTCGGACCTCTAGGAGTTATAATGCAAAATCTAGTTTTTGGAAGATCCTCCAAATTTCAGACTTAGTCAAATTTCAGGGCATTTCAGGATCAGGATTAAAAAAATTGTAATCAAGATTTGAAATTAGGCTTGTGTAATCCCACCAAAGGTTTATATTTTTCACTAACTTCTTTCCTTGCAGGTTTTAATAGTTTCTTGCAGGTTGGAGGAGTTAAAAATAGGATTTGTGATTTCTTTCTAGCTTTTTAAAGTTGGATAAAAAGAAGTAATTTTTCCCTTGGATTAAAAAGAACCTCATCTTTCTTTTGGGCTTAAAATCAACTACATTTTCCTTTGGGTTTAAAAGGAATCTCATTGCAAGATAAAAAGAATAACAAATCAAACACTTTTCTTTCTTGCAAGATTAGGGGAAAACACTTCATTTTGGGCTCTAAAAGGAACAACAAATTTTCAATTTTCTTGCAAAAGGTAAGAAGAACAATCCACATTTTCTTGCAAGATTAAATATAACAATCAACTTGTCCATTTCTTACAAAGTGATTTACTTTCAAGAAATGTGCTTTCATTTTGTTGACCAAGACTTCATTTCTTAGACTAAACAAACAAATTGCTTTGTGGGACTAAAAACAACACCATGCTTGTTGGAGCAACATCTCCAAATAGGTCTTAGCAAATCACTGCTTTGGAAGGATAAAAAGAACATTGTTTTCCTTGTCTTGAAAGTGGAAGGTATATGCTTTAGAAGGTCTGCCCTCCCGAGTTTCCCTTAGGGCGCCATTAAGGTTGTGAGAGGGGAACAACCTAAGTGGGAAATGACTTTATTGCCAAGTGTTCCAACCCACTATAATCAAATGTGGAGGCTGATGAAAGTCCCCTCCAATGGTTTTTCTTAGTGATTAGTCTTCCCCCAATATCTTTAAGATATGTAAATCCTTTGTTCTAAAGGTTGGGAAGCATCCCGAGGGAGTTTATCTCTGAAGACCGAATGGAAGCCTGATTAAAAACCATAGAATTAGAAGATTTGAGCCAAGTCAGTTACCAAACATTGGCAATATCATAGTGCAAGGGTGGGGAAGAATCTGCCCCCAAGATCACTCACCATATATCTCCCAAGATAACTACCCAATTATGAAGCAATTCACTTTGGGTTAATTTTTGGAAAAAAGGCAAAAAAATGGCACCCCCTAGGGGGTGACAAGGTTGTTTGAGCTGACAGAGTATCGAGACTAGTGGGCTATGATATTTTCAATGACCTTTGAATAAAGAGTTTTCTTGATCTGTCTTTTTGTAATCCAAAATTACCAAATCTTACAACACCTCCATCAAATTCTTCAAGGAATATGAACTTACGTTTGTCACTAGTCATGTGGTGGGAGAAACCACAATCTATTATCCATTCATCATTGCTATCCATGTGTGGCATCAATGCCTTTTCATTAGTTAGATCTTCCTTCACAACAACAAACACTTTTTGATTCTTGATCAGTTACTCCTTCATTAGTTACACATTGTTTCTTGCCTTTTCCTTTGAATTTCTTAAACTTCTCTTTCTTATCAGTGTTAGGACAATTAGCAGCTACGTGTCCAATTTTATTACAAGAGAAACACTTCAAGGGTAATTTACCTTTATACTTATCAGTGCCTTTGGGAAATCTTTTAGCTAATAATGCCTCAAGTTCCATCAAATAATCTTCATCATCACCATCTCCTCTGCTACCACCATGACTAGACCTGCAGTCATGATCATGACAAATATCCTTTTCTTTCCTCACAGATGTACCAATTACAGAAGCTTTAAAAGAAGATTCAGATGGTTTTGAAACACTATTATCAAAGTTGTTTAATTCAAATGCAGTCAATTTTCCAATAAGAGAATCAATAGTGACCTTATCTTTAGAAATAGATCTTAGTTCTTGAATTGCAGAAACTCTAGTAGCATATTGTGGTAAGATAGTTCTAAGCATCTTACTAACAACAATATCTTCTTCAATTTTACCTCCAGCACTCTTAATACCACCTACAACTTCCTTAATCCTTTGTCTATATTGTGCTATGTTCTCACCATCAACCATTTTCATATCATCAAATTTGCCTCTTAAACTTTCTTCCTTTTCCCTTTGTACATGTTCATCTCTTCCATAAATTAATTTTAATTTCTCCCATACTTCATTTGTAGACTCTAATCCATGAACAACAATATACTTAGAGTCAGACAAAGTACTTACAATTTCTTCAAGTGCCTGGATATTTTCTTGTTGTTCCTTAAGCTCATCTGGTGTCAAGGGGCTGGTAGTAGGAGCAACATACTTGGTTACCACATGATTCCAATACCGAGAACACATTCCTTTAATGTATATCTTCATCCAATCACTCCATATCTGGTAGTTGTCCTTGGTAAACTTGGGACCCTCCTTCTTCATCATCTTACTTTAGGATCTTTCCCTCAAGTTGTTCAGATTTCTGCAGACAGAGGACCAACGCTCTGATACCAATTGTTAATCTTAGAGGATCTGGTTAATACTGAGAGGGGGGAGGTGAATCAGTATTAAAACCACTTGAAAAAATGAAACTTAAACTTATCAATCTTTCACCAAATCAAACATAAACCACCAATATTTACCAGTACCTGGTATCTATGGATAATCATCTCCTAAACTGATATATAAATGTTGCTCACTAAGTGTTCATTAACCATGCATGAACTAAAACTAAATGAAATCAACACATCAAAAATATTCACCATATGAACACTATGTTTTTCACATGGAAACCCAAATAGGGAAAAACCGCAATGGGAATTGGTACCTACAAGAATTTTGCACTCTTTTGGAATGCCCCCTATTAGGAGCCTAGTCTGGTTAGGAGCTTACAAATATGCCCTATTAGGAGAAGACCCTATTAGGAGTCACTTGGTTAAGGGATTTATATGATGAGCCCTGTTAGAAGCTCTAACATGTTAGGATCAACCTCGCAAGAGGATTTAGAACTCAGATTTTGAGTCACTGTTAGGGGATTTACAATGTAAGGCCTATTAGGACCTACCCGGTTAAGGGATTTTATCTGTTGCAACTGTTAGGGAAAAACAATGAATGATCTAGGTTTAGCACTTAACTTCTTACTTGATCAGATTAAATTATTCTCCAAATCTGCAACACTCTAGCAGATCTCTCACACTCTAGTTCGGCTTCACACTCTTTTGAAGACCACCAACACTACAAACATCAACTATATTGATATAAATAACGTTTTCAACTAAGTTGGCAACTAAACCCTAGATACATCATGATTTCACAATACAGATCATCATAGATCATATCAGATTATTATAACATTTTACAAGATAATATCAACCGTTGAGTGATCGTAACTCATCATAACAACTCGATCTGATACAAATTCAAACCCTTAGAACACTCTTCTAAGTGCTTCATTGTTTCCCAAGAAATTCCATCCTCAAACGTGCCAAAACAGCAATTCAACTTTCCACGCGGGTTGTGCTATGTTGTTTCCAATATTTGAATTTTATGTCGATCATCGTCAAACCAAAAATCATTACCGGTTAAGAGAATTCTTTACTGGTCCTTAAACCCTTTTTAAACCTGAGCAAAAATATAAAAGAAATCATAAACATGACTTCTTGTTGTTAAAACATGATGTGGTTCCGGTCAGATACATATTACAATGATACAAACTCACATTCCAAACCACAATACTTCAATCATCACCAATCACCAGATCCAATCAAAACATTTCCTCGCTTACTGGTTAAGGTCCTAATTCCCAGTTTCTTATTTCATTACCAGTAAGCACTTTCTAGTAGAGCAAAAAGACTAAGATGAAAAAATACAACATAGGTAAACATTAGTTGCCAACAATGACAAAACAAATAACTAATCAAAGTCATCCAATCATGCAATCTCAATATCTTCGTCACAATGTCATCACCAACAGTCTTTTACTGATTCAGTCAACATTCTCCATCTGCATCAGTTATGCCAATCATGCCAACACCAAACACTTTTATCAGATTATTGATGTAATATGTGCCTTGTTGTGCTATGGACTCAAGCCATTTATCAAAAAATTTAGCTATCATGTGGTTCATTTCAACTTGATCTAATAGGTTCAGGTTCACTGGTGATTTAGGATCAAAGGATAGTGACATTTGTCATATAAGTTGAGGATTTGAGTTATGTGTGGCATTGATGTATTCCGCCATTTGTCTGACAATCTGTTTCAACTTATGTTTGTCCTTTTCATCCTTCTAGTGGATATCATCCTTTTGGCAGAGGACTCCAAATGCTTGGCGTTCGCAGACCTGGAAGCAACTCCTATATCAACCTTTTCAACAACATAATCTTTTGCAGTGGCATTTTCTGCATCTTTATCTGAGATGGGCCTAGCCACTTCTGCTACCCAATGTCCTATGTCATCATCAATATCTATCATAGCCTCGATTTTAAGATTTTTGGACTTAGATGTTTTGCCAAGGCATTTGCTAACCATGTCTTCAATAGGAATGGTGATGGGAACCACATTGCATTTTTTCTAATGGAAGCCTCTAACCATCTGGGAGCACTAGAGGAACGTTTGGGTAGAGGTGTCTGATGGCTAGGAGAATAGTGCCTATTGGGTCTTGGTCTTCTTCGAGTATTTTTTTCTTGCCCATATCCTGAACTGGAGGATCTTTTGGCACCTATTCATCCATGGTCACTTGAGTCTCCTCGCCTGAGTCTAGGTCAACAACAATCTGGTCCACCGTAGGTTTCCTGCTTTCCTTTTTGCTCTTAGAGCGCGTAACTCGAACTAGCGAGGGATTCAATGGATATTTATTTGACCTTTTACTCCCAACTTCTTTGGCCTTTCGTCTTGTGGCACCTGCAATATCAACAACCACATTAGAGGAAGAAGTGAGAATCTAAGTAGCAGTGCGAAGATGACCAGTTGTTTCCACTTTAGGAGTGAATCTGCGATCTCTCAGCCACTTCTTTGTTCTCCTTATGACATTAAAGGACTTAGTCTGAATACTTTCTTCCTCTTTTCTATCCCAATTGATTTCAGGAATTGGTTGCCCTTAAACTCTTTCATTGAACTCGAGACATAGCACATCTTCACCCTCTTCTTCTCGTACTCTTGAAATATTTATTGACAATCCCATTGTAACTATTTGTTGCAAGGTGAACCTTGACCATAGTCTTCTTTTGACCTCCAATTCATCATAACAATTTTCCCAATAGTCTTCTAATTGGGGTCCATGTCGAAAATCTGCATCAACATTCAAATTCTCTATTGCATACCCTCTACTGTCAAACTTACGTCTAGCAATGTAGGGATGCAAGTTCAATTTCTTGAATTCCAATTCTAGGTTCAGCATCAGAAATAGATTTGCAACTGTAATAACCAAGTTCAACTGGAAAGGCTACCCCAGACTTACCATTTTCCCTTAATCTCTTATCTATGTGGGCAAGTTGTCTACAAACTTCAATAAGCACATCGTTGTCTAGGGCATACCTAACCAGTTTAAACGGTTCACCTTCAAAACCAGGTGAATCTGGAAAATTGGATATAGTAGCTTCCATATATGCTGACTAGCTCTATGGCCTCAGCTGGCATTCTCTTGTTTATATTTCCCTACAATTCAAAGACAAGCTTTCTTGCAAAGACATCATTCCATCTCATAAAATTTTCAACATACTTCTATTGTTGCAAGTGTGGGTAATACTCAAACTTTCATGCCATCAACCCAGGGTTCATGATGCAACTCCTGTCATTCTCTGGTACAAGCAAGAGTATAAAATAGATAAGAAGACATATAGAAACTTGTTATACCGACAAAATTATGTAGACCCTCATGGAGTTTGTCGGTGATGACCTGTGCCCAGTCTAGACATTTTTCACCAACTAACAACACTTGAATATAAAAATACATCTAGTATTCCCAGTAGAAGGCATGTGCATTCCCTTTAAGTCTATTCAACAAAATTACAATATCTCATACCTCTATTATGAAATGCTCTCTTTTTAGAGGTTTGGGTAACCTGGAACCTCCTTTCTACAACTTGAGGAGCCAATTCCTGGCAATGACGCTCTTGTAGGTACTCTTTTTCTCATAGAAAAATGCACATGAAGTACTAATGGACCAATCCTCATACGACTCCTTATGGGGAATACCCATGACGACCATCATCATTTCCTTGTCAATTTTCACCAACACCTCACTACTGCTGGTTCTAATACACCTATTGTTAGCATCATATTTACTCATGCATTCCATAACCATTTCGGGGCAAGGGACAGAAGTAGGGAATGCAGCAGCTTCAATCAACCCACTCTTAACAATCTTTCCCATCATTGAATTACCATCTTGGTTTCCCACTCTCTCTAGAAAATCTCCCAAGTCAGGCTGAGCCAAAGAAGTGTCGCCTAGCTCTGGAAGTGTACTCTCTAAACATGATGTACGACCAAGTTTTGGCAAGGTTGGCCTTATGACAACCGCTCTTACATTCACCAAACAATTTCAAAAAAAAGGACAAAATTCTAACCAAAACAAAGGATTTCACTATAGTGGCTTTCCGAGCAAGTAATACAGCGGGAAAGGGATAATCAAAACTCACCTATTACTGTCATGAAATCTCTGCAACCCTCGGAAGTATGAAGCTATAATTACCTTCAGTGCCCTTTACTTCTCCAACAATAAGAATCTACTGAATTACAACTTAAGGGTTTGCATATTAAAGGTAAGAAAATCTAAACAAGACTTACGCATGCTTCTTAACAGCTCATACAATCATGTGAAGGAACTTCTGATTTGATGGGATTTCGACGACCACTTTTATTACAAATCACTTCCACACAAGCAACTCAAGCTTTCATGATTACTTTCCATAATTAGAATTGTCAAACTTGACATGCTCGGAATATTCCTTTTTCTGCACCAACTTTCCTTAACTCGCCTTGCTTTGTTATATTTCTAGAGCCAACTTACAATGAACTTTGAACCGTGAACCATTTAGCAAGAAGTTTGAAGGTTCAAGTTCAATATGAGAGAACAATAATGAAGAGGACTTGATGTATAAAATACCACCTCGCGGCTCAACACAAAACTAAACTAGGAACGAGCAAAGACTTTTAGGCGAACACAAAAATGAACCTTGAACCTTGAACCGGATGAGAAAGGTTCAAAGGTTCAATTTCAAAACCGACTTAACTTACTTACACTTGCCCCTTAATAACAAAACAAACCCGCGAGACACACAAGGGCACCAGGTGAACTTTGAACTTTGAACCGAGACAAAGGTTCAACATATAGGTTCACTGAGACAAGACAAGTAAGACCACTACATAATTAAGGACGAATCGTGCCAAATTTGGGGAGGCAACATTAATTACGCTTTATTTTACCAAAGATAGGATTTTGACTATTGACAAAATAATGGGGTAACACATAGTAAACATGCACTAATGATAAAATGACAATATCATACTTTGCTAAGGGATCTTTGACTAAGCAATATTTGAAAGGACAAGGGGAAAGTTGAGAGGGCAAGGCAAAGTGGGCGGTAATCTTGTGGTTATTGTTTTCTTTTGATTCTTATATTGTGTTATCGCAATGAGAAAAGCTCAAGTTGGACTCATGGAAACAATCAATATGGAATACAAATAAGAAAATTGATGAACATACTAATGCTAGTAAAATGGTAATGTGGACAATAAATTATGAGAACATTCTTGGTTACATTTTCTCTTAAGTGCCTTTTGATTTACAATTTTATCTTAAATCATATAAAACACCTAAAGTGAACTAGTATACTATTCAAAAATTGTATGGTGAACCTAACAAGATTAAGGGATATTAGATTGATAATGGTTTGTTGAATCTTGATCCTAATAGTTTTGGTCACAACTATGATTATTGAACTCAAAGATAAAACAACTTAGAACACAATTAAATGAATACAAAATTGATAAGGAGTAAGCTAATCACTTTTGAGATGAGTCTCGACAACATGGCCTAATAAGGTACTTATGTATGAATAAATATCTCTCATAAACAAAGAAAGGAAGAAAACCATGTGGGAAAAAAATCTCCTCTAAAAGAGAGAATGAGAAGGATAAAACCTCCTATAGAGATGTCCAAGTGAAGATGAAAATGATGATGAAGAACTCCTCAATCATGTCAACAATTGTAAATTTTGATGAAAGATGAATTAGTGTACACTAGAATCAACAAACCAAAAGATGTAGATCAAAAGATGCAACCATGATCAAAGAACACAAATAAAAAAACATGAGTGTCACATAATACACTACTTGGAATTGCTCAATGTTCAACATTAATGATCAAATCTAACACAAATAAAAAAGGAGTGCTACTTAGTACACTACTTAGAAGTGCTTAGTATTCACAAATCTCACAAAAAATGACCCACTAAAAGAATCTCCCATATGAGAGATGCAAATGAATATGTCTATGTGACCCCTACAAATATGTGAAGTCCATAAGGCTCCACAAGGTTCCTCCATTGCACCACTAAAAACAAAAAGCATTAGCAACACAAATGTCATAATTCCACCCTTAATGTTGATGAGGAAGTGACGATGGCAAACCAATTGAAATTGGGCACAATGATGTGCACATGAATGAGACCCAACATTAAATTTATTATTCCCTCCATAGCGAACACACATTCAGTTTTGTGGCACGTTATATAAGTGCATTTACATAGTTATATGTTTTGAAATGAGTTAATACAGTTCTATGTCAAGAGGTGGACAATGAAGACATATACCAAGTTGTCTTTCAAATCTCAACAAGTTGACAAAAACAACAAATAAAACTCTTAAAAGTATATAGTGATATGACACTTTATTTTAGATCATTAATAGAATTGAAAAGATGTACAAGTCCTTAAAATGAGGCATAATTAGAATCTAATATTTTGGAATATTGTCATTTAGAATAAATATCACCATTGCGTAAAGCTTAGAAAATCATGCAGGTTCAAAAAATGGTACCCAAAAATGTGTTTGTAGAGCCCAAACAAGCCTCTTAAACTTTCAAAACTTGGGATTATGTAGGGTGCCCTCCAAGAAATAGAAAATTGGAAAATATTTGTACATCATCTTACAAAATAAACTACACCACTAGATAGCGCATGAAAAAATAAGCACAATGAAAAAAAAAACTCAAAAATGCATATATGACTGAGAAATGACCTCTTGAAGTTGAGGATAAAAACAAAATAGGCCAATGGAGAGGGGGTGCAAATGTGGGGCCAAAAAATGATGATATCATTCATGTTGATGTCAGCATGTTGACTAGGCATAAGGACGTTGAGTGGACACAACGATGCTAAGGTGATTGTTGATTGGGCAAAAAGGAATATTTTGTAGGTTTGACTGGTCAAAATGAAATATTCCATTAAAACATTTTATATGGTAAAAAAATTAAATTAAAAAAACGACTGTGCAATACCCTACGTTTTGCCCATTTTTTTTCTTGTTTTTTTAAGCAAAATAAATTTTGCAAATAAAAACAAGACCTACACAAATAAAAAAAAATTAAGATATTGACATAGATAATACGACCATATGCAAATTTGTATGACCTAGCTTTGGTTGGGGGGGGGGGACAAAAAGCACCTAAAATTTTCTAGTCATCGAAATATGAAGTGTCTTATATGAAAATAGGGGTTTTTGGGCCTTCTAAGCACAAACGTGATGTCTATTTGACACTAGCAAGCTTCGTGTTTCTCCTTATGCCCTTGAAGCTCTCAAAATCAAGCCTAAGAGGGAGAGATTTTGCAAGTATGCTCAGATACCATGTTGGAAACAATCAAGATCCCTTGCAAAAACAAACTAGCAAAATGAAAAATGAAAAATATTATAAGAAATTACCACAAATGTACAAGAGGTGCTTAGCATATAAAGACAACCAAAAAAATGTGATAAAGTAGGAGTTAAACTCTCACTACCCCTCCAAGTATGCAATAGGTGTAGGACTTTATGGACAAGCGTTGGGACATTGGTAAGTTTACATGATGTGAGGCAAAAGTCTTGCCAACCTCCCATAAAGAGAGGAGAGAAGAGAACATCTCAACCATCTAAGTAAGCTTAAACATAGTATGAATAGGACTTAACCAAGTAGGGCTAAAAGGAAGTTAGTTGGGTAAAAGACGTTTTTACACTAATAAGACTCACAATAATACTCTTTGATGTAGGTTTATTTATGATTTTCAATGATCTAAATGTTTATACTGAATATAATTTAATATTATAGATTAATGTTATCTTCGAATTTAAGACAATATCAAAATAGTACAAAAACAAAAACAAAAAAATTCAATATGTCTAAAATAATTTTTTACATATAACAAACATTTAAAATTAATTTGAATAATAATATTTTATAAAAAAATTATATTTAAAATAAAAAATATTGTTCAATGAATCCAAATTATTTATAAATTAACATAATAATAATATAAATATTATTTTGATCCACTCAGCATTATATTACAGGAAGCTCCCAACTATGCACAAAGCTCTTTAGGTACCAAACCATAAAAATATCAAGCCCCAACATGAACATCATCCCCTTCCCAAGCCCACACAATATCTTTCAAACCAGGCCTCAAATCTTGGCTGCAAAACTTATTATATTCCAGCGTGTCACCCCCGGCCTTCTTTACCTCCACAACGCACAACGAAGGTGCCACCTCAAACACCTCAGCAGCTATTGCGAGGTGTCCCTTGCGCCCTTGCTCCGACCCGTGCATTTTCACCTTCCCTTCCTTTCTCTTCACCCGAAACTTCAACACCGTGGCAATCTCTTCCAGCCTGGACATTATGCTGGACGCTGACTGTTTCGACGTGAAACGGGACTCGCGCTTTACAGCCTTGTCAACAAACAGACCCGACAGGTCTAACCCCACGGAGAGGGCTATAATGTCGAAAGCGTTGAGGCACGTCGGCTTGGACTCAAACGCGGAGTCCACGTCATCAATGTTCTTGTCCATGTCATCACATATGACGTGTGCAGGCTCTTGTTTCAAGTCCTTTCTAAACCACGGGGTCGCCGTGAGCTGCGGGATACTGACGCGTGTACGCGGATCCGGTATAAGAATATTCGAGATGATTCTCCTGACGTCACGCGAGATCCAGGCTGGAAATTTGAACTCGGCTTTGTATATCTTTTTATAGAGCAATACCAGGTTGGCATCGTGGAAGGGCAAGTAGCCAGCGAGGAGGACGAATAGGATGACGCCACATGACCAGATGTCCGCCTTGGCACCATCGTAGCCCTTACGTAGGATCACTTCAGGTGCAACGTAGGCAGGCGTGCCACATGTCGTGTGGAGAAGCCCGTCCTGACGGAACTGATCTGGCAACGCGCTAAGGCCGAAGTCGGAGACTTTGAGATTGCCGTTGTCGTCAAGTAACAGATTTTCGGGCTTGAGATCGCGGTGGTAGACCCCACGGCTGTGGCAGAAATCGACGGCGCTGATCAACTGCTGGAAATACTTGCGTGCCACGTCCTCCTTGAGCTTTTTCCCTCTGGACACCTTGTTGAACAGCTCACCTCCTTTGACGTATTCCATCACGAAGTAAATCTTTGCCTTGCTGGCCATCACCTCATACAGCTGGACAATGTTCGGGTGTCGGACCAATCGCATGATAGAAATCTCTCGCTTAATCTGCTCCATCATCCCGACACGTGTAATGCTCTCCTTGTCCATCATTTTCACTGCCACGCTGTCACCCGTCTCCAGATTCCTTGCGCAGTACACCTTGGCAAAGTTGCCCTGCCCAAGCAGACGCCCCATCTTGTACTTCCCCAGCAGAATATTCTCCTTTAGATTCCCTTTCTTCATCTTCTCCATTTTGATTCGGGAATCAGATGCCGCCTATTGCAAATTCAAACCCTAAATCGTCCCCGCGATAGAAGAGATCGCGAGTTCGAATCTCACCACGGCAGCTCAATTCACGCGGACCTCTTCAAAGCTTTGCAAAGCTTTTCTTTTATTGCTATTTACTTCAATAATAATGGCGCACTGACCTGTGAATAATGTATTTTGCTTCCGACACCGGAAACAGAGGCCGCCTACTGCAAATCAAAACCCTCAACCGTCCCCGCGATCGAAGAGATCGCGAGTTCGAGTCTCACCGCGGCAGCTCAATTCACGCGGACGTGTTCTCAGCTTTGCAAAGCTTTTCTTCTATTTTTATTTACTTCAATAATAATGTCGCACCTGTGAACAATGTATTTTGTTTCGGACACCGGAAACAGAGGCCGCCTGCTGCAAATCTAATCCCTCAACCGTCCCCGCAATAGAAGAGATCGCGAGTACGAGTCTCACCACGGCAGCTCAATTCACGCGGAACTTCTCTCTGCGCTTTGAAGCTTCTTATATTGATGTTTTCTTCAATAATAATGGCGAACTGACCTGTGAACAATGTACAGGCCGACCGGTCGGGTGCCGTTAAGCACATCTTGCAGCGTTCCGCGCCAGGCTACCTACAGATGCCCTGCAGGCTGCAATAAATCAGCAGTCGCAAGTTTAGCTCCTTATTATTATTTTGATGACGGATCCAAAATATTGATGAAAAAGTACATACACAATATAATCCGATTCAGCAAAACAGGATCAAAATTATGAATTGCAAGAATCTGATATCATTTATAAATCGGCAGAGTCGCAAAACAATAAATTTAAATCCCTGCTAAGAATTGTAAGAATCTGATATCATTTATAAATCAGCACAGTCACAGAACAATAAATTCGAAACCCTTGAAACCCTAATGGGCAGTGTCAATATTAAATCTTTGAAACCCTAACCCTGATTAAGCAAAGATCAGAGCCAGAAAATGAGTACTTACTGCGTCTATATGATCCGAACCGGCAACGGGACGAAACCCATCAGAGGCTTTTATAGCTGGGAAGGACCCGTCATCGCGTGCCACGTGGCGTGCAGATCCGTCAAATCTGTTTTAAGATAAGTGCGTGGAAATTACGATCAGCGATTTTGTTATAAAACTAATTCAGCTACCCATTTTTTACGGGTCCATTTCCTCACCACACAAACAACGCAAACTCGTCTAGAATGCTCACTTGTACAATACGTGGCATTTATTTGCGTCAGCATGGGAAAATTTTCCTTCACGTTAAGAGCGTGTTCACTACGTGTGCCCTTCATTGGTTATGAATGCGTGGAAGGTATTTAAGTAGATGAGAAGAGTGTTGTTTTGTCGTATGGTCATGGGTTTTTGTAGTGTGCCAATTTGCTTTTCCTCAACACGTGCTGTTTTTTAATAGCGTGTCAGTGACGACTTTTGTGCAGACCCCTTGACAATTGCTTCTTCTGACAACTTTTACAAGGTTTGCAGGAAAAGTTCAATGTCACCAAAAAGTGGCAATTCCTACCAATTAACAAGAAGTTTTGTACACTTTATACCTCAATTTTCTCTAATAGATATGCCATATATTGAGGCACCAAACTTTACCATTGACCTTATTTAATAATTAATTAAAAAGAACAACTCATTAAATTTTAATTTTTAATTATTTAAAAAATACAATTAATGGTAAAGTTTGGGTGCTAGATAGACAATGGTATATATTGCCGAGTCAGTTTGGATCTTTCATTTTTGTTATATTTTTTATTTATTTTGAGTGATCTTATCAACAAGAGATACGAATATCAGTGGATTTCCACAATTTATTAATATATCTATGTATGAGGTTCTGGATTTGATTGTGTGAGCTTTTTTGCATCAACGTTTCGGGTCACATTCATGAAACGTTGATGCAAAAAAGCTCACATAATCAAATCCAAAAGCTCATACACAGATAGAGATATGATATTTTCCTAGTTTATGACCTTATTCTTTTAGGTTTTTATATCCAAATGTGCAGTCGTCTTAGTTATTTGGTATGAAAGAGTCATAAAGGAAGAGAACTAGTTATCGTTCATATTTCAATAACCATTTACTCTTTGCACACTCAACCCTCCAATTACTGTCTTTAAAGAAACCAAAAAATTAATCTAAAAGCCCATTAATACATTTCACATTTACCAATAGAAACCCATTTTTTTAGCAATTTTGGTCCATGATTGGCCCATTTGTGCACCTTTATTAGTACCCATAGCATTTGTGCACAAGTATTGGCAATTTTAAGGGCATGGTTATTGGGGCATCTTTAAGCAGGTATCGAACGACACTTTGAATGTGTGCTTTTTGACCCTTATGCGCATAACAGATCCCAAACAATGCATCATTACTATCCAGAAGTCAAAACAATAGCTATAAGAAATTAAGTTGCATGTGAAGATGACAAAAAAAATCGTCAAATCTGATGTACCATTTAGAATATGTGGATGTGTGAAGTTAGCTATAATGGCTATTGGTGTGCTTCCCTTAGCATTAGTCTATTGGATTCTTTATTAGGGTGAGGAAGATTGTATTGGTGTCATCTACATTTTGAAGCGAAGGGTGGGGATGTGGAAAGAACATGAATGTAACTTTGTAGACAATAAAAGTGTACACTCTTCTTATATGTTATTTTGTAGCGGATATTTTTAAATCATAATAATAACATTTAATTAGATATTTTTAATACACACATGATATTTAATTAGTTATTTTTGTTATATTTGTTGATCCTAATATTATATTTAGTATTTTGTTGTGTTGTACCATTTAGTTCAAAGTGTTTTCAGTTTATATCTAAGAATATTATCTATTTGGATTAGATTGTGCATGCGATTCTATATTAAATGAACAAAATGATAGGTGTGGTCCCCCTCTTTGATTTGAAATTCAATTTTAACCTTTTCCCACCTAACTCTTCTAGAAAATGGCATTTACCTTTGGCAATACACCAAAGCTTCAAATTTTATGTCTAAACCTTGTATTTAAATGCATAACCTTAAGTTTATCTTGCACAATCATAGGACACTTTTATCAATAGCTTTTTCAAGATGTGCAAGGACAATCCAATGTGACCAAAAAGTAGCACTAATCAAAATCAAATCAAAATTGTCCTAGCTATTTGATATGAGAGAAGGAACCATAACATTAGTGTATTGGATTCTTTATTGAGATGAGAGAGATTGTATTGGTGTCATATAATTTTTCAAGGGAAGGGAGGGGATGCGAGAGAAACATGAATATAATTTTGTAGATGATAAAAGTGCATACTCTTATATGTTATTTTGTAAGGGATGTTTTTAAATCATAATATTATTTAGTTAGTTGTTTTTGAAATATTTGTTGAAGCTGATATTATTTATAGTATTTTACTATGTCATCATATCATTTAGTTCAAAGTATTTTTAGTTTATATTTTAGAATATTGCCTATTTTGGATTATATTGCACATGTGGTTCTATATTAAATAGACAAAATAAAAGGTGTGGTCCCCCCCTTTTTTCAATTTCAACTTTAACCTTTTCCCACCTAACTCTTCTCGGATATAACATTTATCTATTGGCAATGTATCACAACTTCAAATTTTGTGTCTAAACCATGTATTTAAACACACAACTTTATCTCAATCTTACACAATCATAGAACACTTTTATCAGCAACTTTTCCAAGATGACCCAATGTGAGCAAAACGTAGTAGCTATTACCAATCAAAATCTACATACACTTTACACCTTATTTTCTCTAAGATATTTGAGACATTTGTATGTCGTACAAAGGGTTAAATATTTTCATTTTTATTACTCTTTATTATTAGTGATCTTATTGGTAAGACATGATATTTCCATAATTTATGAGTGTAAGATATATTTATAGGTTTAATTTTGCTCTTATTTTTAACATTAACATATTACATTATCCTATGTGATTATTTATAGTATACATAATATTTTTATAGTTTATAGATACTATTTTTTTAGGGTCTTATATCATATTTAGGATCGACTTAGTTACTTAATACAGAAGTAGGATCATAACATTATTGTATTAGATTTCAGTTTGTGATGGGCTTTGATGATCATATTTTTAGTGCAACAATGTTATGAGACAATGAATAAAGTGTGACGTGTTCGTCTTATAGTTCTGATACTTAATGTAAGTACAGATCCAATAACCAACAAGATGAGAGGGGGGGTGAATCATACAAACTTAATCTTCCATAAAAACATCAGATTCAACCTCGTTAACATATACTTCAGTAATATAACCAAAATTGCTAAACATGCAAACTCAAAAGCATATAAACATCATAAAACTCATAACACCAGATTTAACATGGAAACCCAAATAAGGAAAAACCACTGTGGGATTTCAGACCCACTAAGAAATATACTCTTCTAGAGTATGCTCGGTTAAAAGCAAATCCTGTTAAAGATTACAAACACATTGCTAGATGTGACCCGGTTAAGGGATTTCCCTCAGATCTATTAGGATCTTCACCTTGTTAGAAGTGACCTTGTTAAAGGATTTCAAACACTCAATCAGAATGTCACCTTGCTAGAGGGTTTTACAAATAAGACTATTAAGTCCACTCGATTAAGAGATTTTTTGTCACTTCACAAAATAACAGTAATAAAAATCTATCTACAACTTCACATCTAAAATGCTAAAGCAGATTCTTATTTGCTCAATACAATCTCGACATAGAACTAATCTTGTCCATCTACTGGGCTTCTATACTCTGTTATTCAAACAGGTCTTCAAGCTTCTGTGCTCGGTAATCACTATGTAGCATCCCTGTGCATACATTTGCTCGCATACATTGTTTATCAATAGTTCCCTATTTATAAACAATTCACCAACCGCTTAATCTCCTTGATCACATCTCCCATGATCAATCATAGCCATCAGATCTTCAAACTTTGACCAGGTTCAATGTATTCTTTGATCTGAAAACGTTTTACCCTGCCTTGGAACTTGCATACATTTCTTGGAACTTGTGCTAGGGTATTGCGGTTCAATATGAGCTGTAGATCTTCATGTCGATTTTCCTTTGCCATAGATTCATTAAAAAACTTCATGCACGACATACCAATCATTTAATTAGTTCTAGCTCATCAGCTTCCTTCATTAAATAACGCATGTAACCATTTAATGTATTCTGTTACAGCTCGGTTACAACTCGGTAACAACTCGGTAAATACTAAACTTCACTCGATAGATATTCCGCCTTCATTAACCAATAGCGATAACCTTAGGGTTTACCGACTAGGTTCCTTAGGGTTTACCGACTAGGTTCTTTGCTCGGTAACATAGTATAGTATTAACCTTACAATTTACAGCATATATATGATGTTTAAAACAATCTAAACATCATGATCTCATCATTGTCTGACTTGGTAATAGTTGCCCATTGAATACCTTATTCATCCCCTTATTCATCATATTCTTTCTGTGTCTTTTACCGACATCTTTATACTCTTTCAAATCATACTTCTCAAGATATGGCAACATCATACTAAATCAGAAAATCAATTTCTTGACATCAATGACAAAATAATAATATCAAGACAGTAAACATCCTTAATCAATTATATCCATAATCATCAACAACCTTCTCAATATCCTTATTGAAATGCCAACAATCTTCCATTGTCTGTTATAATACCAAATGCCAACAATCTCCCCCTTTGGCATTGATGGAAAAACCAATTGATTTGACCTTAAAAAGATTCAGATTGTTGTGATTCTGAAATGCTGAAATGCTCTCTTGCTGTCATCAGAATTCTCCCCCATACATTAGACTTCTCCAGTCTTCTCCCCTTTTTTTCAATCTTCAGTTTCAGTCTTTTCAATCAGTCTTCTCCCCCTTTGACAACAATGCCAAAAAGTAAAGAACTAAATCATAATTTCTTCCTGTATGAAGTGAATTCCTGCTGTAATGTGTCAACTTAGTCTCGGTCAGAGCATTTTGTCTTTAATTCTTGTTCCCTGTATTGTATCTTGCATTATTTCCTATACACCTTTAGAAAACATCCTAACATGTGTAAATCAGCATCAACTCTTAAAAAGATATTCAATAGAGTCATTGAATTGATGCTTTCACCAAACTCAGTCAGTGAGTAGAAGATAGGGGTAGGACCCCTAACTTAATTCTGAGATATTCAAAATTGTCCCTTGGTAGTGCCTTGGTGAAGATATCTGTTATTTGTTCCTTTGTGCTAACATACTCCAACACCACTTTCTTCTCTTGAGCTTCTTCTCTAAGATAATGATATTTGATAGAGATGTGCTTTGTCTTAGAGTGCATAACAGGATTCTTTGAAATGTTAATGTCACTAGTATTGTCACAGAATATAGCTACTGGCTCAGTAACTTTCTCATTTATTCCTTCCAACAGTTGTTTGATCCATGCTATGTTGGTACAATTCAATGTTGTAGCAATGTATTCAACTTCTGCTATTGACTGTGAAACACATTCTTGTTTCTTGCTAAGCCAACTCACTAGTCTTTCTCCTAAAAAGAAAGCTCCTCCACTTGTGCTTTTTCTGTCATCAATGTTGCCTGCCCAATCAGCATCAGTATAAACTTTTAAATCAAAATCATTTCCTTTCTGATATACTAAGCCATAATCCTCTGTGCCTTTCAAGTATCTAAAAATTCTTTTGATTGTTGTCATGTGTGTTTCCTTAGGATCTGCAGAGAATCTTGCAACTATATCTACTGCATGTCCTATGTCTGGTCTACTGTGAACAACATATTGTAGCTTTCCAATCATAGATCGGTAAAGTGTCTCATCAACAGATGCAGATTCATCATTCTTTGATAGTTTACAGTTTGTAGTCATAGGAGTACTTACTAGTTTTGAATCCTCCATTCCAAATTTCTTCAAGATTTCCTTTATGTACTTGGATTGAGTAATGAAAATCTCATTTTTCATTTGCAATATCTGTAAACCTTTAAAATACTTTATCTCACCGATTAATGACATCTCAAATTCTTTGCTCATTTCATTTCCAAAGTTCATACATAGAGAGTCATTTCCACAAAATATAATATCATCAACAAATATGGCTAAGATCAGTATTCCATTTTCATCATTCTTCATGTACATATTGATATTCTCACTTGTCCTTATAAAACCAATCTTAATCAAATAAGAATGCAATCTGTCATACCATGCTCTAGGTGCTTGTTTCAGACCATATAATGCTTTTTTCAATTTACATACCTAATCTTTATTATTGTCTTCAACAAAACCTTCAGGTTGTTCAATAAAAACTTCTTCTTCTAGTATTCCATTCAGAAATGCAGATTTGACATCCATTTGATATACCTTGAAGTTTTTGAAAGCAGCATATGCCAACAATGTTCTTACTCCTTCAAGTGTAGCCACAGGTACAAAAGTTTCACCATAATCAATTCCTTCTTCTTGAGCATAACCTTTGCAAACTAGTCTTGCTTTATTTCGAATGACCTCTCCTTTTTCATTTAGCTTGTTTATGAAAATCCACTTTGTACCGATTACATTTTTGTCCTTTGGTCTTGGGATTAGTGTCCATGTGTCATTCTTCTTGATCTGATCAATCTCTTCTGTCATAGCATTTATCCAATCTTCACTGTTAAATGCCTCTTTCACTATTCTTGGTTCAAATTCATATATCAGACGTGTTCTGTCTCAGTTTGTTCCTTGTCATCACTGGATCATCCTTATCTCCTATAATCTAACTTGGTGCATGATGTCTTCTAACATACTTGGCTAATACAAGCTCGATAGGCTCTATATGATCTTCTTCATCACTCGGTAACTGGATATTTTCTTCATTTTCTTCAACAGTTTTCTCGATAAAACTTGTCGGTTGAACATAGACAAATTCACCATAATCTTCTGGTTCTTTGGAATTTCCTTTATCATTTCTTTGTGCAAATTCATCAATTTTCATATTTGCACTTTCTACTATTTTGTTAGATGATTTGATCAGACATTTAAATGCTTTGCTTCTAGAAGAATAACCTAGAAATGTTCCTTCTTCACTTTTCTAATCAAACTTGTCATTTCTATCATCTTTGTGTACATAGCATCTACTTCCAAAGATTTTAAAATAACTTACATTAGGTTTCTTGTCATACCAGATTTCATATGGTGTCTTCCAAGTACCTTTCTTTAGTTGTACTCAGTTCAGGGTGTAAACTGCTATGCTTATTGCTTCTCTCCAAAATGTTTGTGGCGCTTTCTTTTCAATCATTAGGGTTCTAGCACAATCCACAATAGATTTGTTTCTTCTCTCAGCTATTCCATTCTGCTGTGGAGTTCTCGGTGCAGAGACTTGTCTTTTAATACCATGATCATTGCAGAATAAGTTGAACTCATCAGATGTAAACTCTCCTCCTCTATCTGATCTAAGACATTTCAGTTGTCTTCCTGTTTCATTTTCAACTCTTGCCTTGTACCATTTAAACATTTGAAAAGCTTCTGATTTTTCTTTTAAAAACATTACTGACATCATCCTTGAGTAATCATCCACAAATAATATGAAATATTTATCACCATAATAACTTTGAACTTTCATAGGACCACAAAGATCAGTGTGCACAAGATCTAAAATTCCCTTAGAAGTGTAAGACTTACTTGTAAAGCTTGATCTTGTCATCTTACCCATCTGGCATCCTTGGCACATAGCATTTTCAGGCTTTTCAAGACTCGGTAGACCTCTTACTCGGCACTTCTTACTTATTTTGATCAGATTATCAAAATTTACATGACAAAACCTTTTATGCCATAGCCAGGTATCATCTATCTTTGCATACAAACATTTATTCTGAGTTGAGTCAAGGTGAAATGTATTACCTTTTGTTTGTGTCCCGGTAGCAGCTAACTTTCCACTCTTGTCATGAACTTTGACAATTCCTTTCTGAAATTATATTCGGTAACCTATATTGTTTAGCTGTGCTACACTCAACAAATTGTATTTCAAACCTTCAACCCAATAAACATCATTGCATCTTGCATTGTCAAGAAGTGTTATAGATCCTTTACCTTTCATCGGACATGGTGCATCATTACCAAATCTTACATAGCCTCCATCATAATCTTCTAACATAACAAACTTGTGTTTATCTCCTATTATATGATGTGAGCATCCACTATCTATGATCCAAGAATCATTAGTATTTACATGAGATATTAGGGCTTTTTCTTCATACCTTTCTTCATCTGACCCATCTTTGATAGCCACATAAACTACTTCCTCGGTATCAGCTTCATCTGATTTATCATCATTGGATTCCTCATTAGCTATTAAGCATGTCTTTCTATCTCTTCTTCTAAAGTCTCGGTGTCCTCTGTAATGATTGTCTTTCTGTCTGTCATCTCGGTAATCTCTCTTTTTCAGTAGAATCTTTGTCAGGACAGTTAGAAGCCATATGTCCTATCTTATCACAATTGAAACATTTCAAAGGTAGTTTTCCTTTATACTTACCTTTGCCTCTCGGTAACCTTCTGGCTAATAGTGCTTCAAACTCTTCCTGCTTTCTGGTTTCCTCATACAATTTGTGTACTTCTTCCATGTTCTTATGAAATATTTCACTTGCTCCACTGTGATCTCTATCAGAGTACTTATACTTTCTTTTATTGTAATCATTAGATTCATCAAGATGAAAAGAACTAAATGCAGATTCAACTTTATTTACCGAAGATCCACTGTTATCAAAGTTACTTAACTCAAATGCATGTAGCTTACTAATAGTAGCATCTAAAGAAACTGGCATATTAGGTATAGACCTCAATTCATTGATTGCAGAGACTCTGATTGCATAAGCCGGTAGAAGGGTTCTTAACAACTTACTTGTTATATCCTTTTCTTCAATAGTTCCACCTGCTCATTTGATTTGATTGACAATCTCCTTTAGTCTTGTACTGTACTGAGTTATGTTCTTACCTTCATTCATCCTCATAGATTCAAGTTGTCCTCTTAGACTATATACTTTTGCTCTTTGAACATGTTCATCTCCTCCATATACTGATATGAGCTTATCCCACATAGCCTTTGCCTCATTGTAGCCTTCTAGATCATTAAACTCTGAGTCGGTCAATGTAGATATTATTTTAATCATTGCTTGGATATGTTCTTGCTTTGCCTTTATCTCTTCCATTGTCAATGGATAGGTGCTCGGTGTGATAAAATCATTCTCTAGATAATATACAACATATTCTCCAACTCCTGATAGGTGCAGCTTCATCCTTTTCTGCCATGTAGAGAAACTTGACTTGTTCAGCTTCGGTGCATCCCTCTTATACATCTTTGGATCTTTGCCTCAAGTACCTTTAAACTTTTCTTCCGGAGTCCAAAGCTCTGATACCAATTAATAGTTCTGATACTTAATGTAAGTATAGATCCAATAACCAACAAGATGAGAGGGGGGGGGGGTGAATCATACAAACTTAATCTTCCATAAAAACATCAGATTCAACCTCGGTAACATATACTTCAGTAATATAGCCAAAACTGCTAAACATGCAAACTCAAAAGCATATAATCATCATAAACCTCATAACACTAGATTTAACGTGGAAACCCAAATAGGGAAAAACCACTGTGGATTTCGGACCCACTAAGAAAGATACTCTTCTAGAGTATGCTCGGTTAAAAGCAAATCCTATTAAAGATTACAAACACATTGCTAGATGTGACCCAGTTAAGGGATTTCCCTCAGATCTGTTAGGATCTTCACCTTGTTAGAAGTGACCTTGTTAAAGGATTTCAAACACTCAATCAGAATGTCACCTTGCTAGAGGGTTTTACAAATAAGACTGTTAAGTCCACTCGATTAAGAGATTTTTTGTCACTTCACAAAATAACAGTAATAAAAATCTATCTACAACTTCACATCTAAAATGCTAAAGCAGATTCTTATTTGCTCAATACAATCTAGACATAGAACTAATCTTGTCCATCTGCTGGGCTTCTATACTCTGTTATTCAAACAGGTCTTCAAGCTTCTGTGCTCGGTAATCACTATGTAGCATCCCTGTGCATACATTTGCTCGCATACATTGTTTATCAATAGTTCCCTATTTATAAACAATTCACCAATCGCTTAATCTCCTTGATCACATTTCCCATGATCAATCATAGCCATCAGATCTTCAAACTTTGACCAGGTTCAATGTATTCTTTGATCTGAAAACGTTTTACCCTGCCTTGGAACTTGCATACATTTCTTGGAACTTGTGCTAGGGTATTGCGGTTCAATATGAGCTGTAGATCTTCACGCCAATTTTCCTTTGCCATAGATTTATTAGCAAACTTCATGCACGACATACCAATCATTTAATCAGTTCCAACTCATCAACTTCCTTCATTAAATAATGCATGGAACCATTTAATGTATTCTGTTACAGCTCGGTTACAACTCGGTAACAACTTGGTAAATACTAAACTTCACTCAGTAGACATTCTGCCTTCATTAACCGATAGTGATAACCTTAGGGTTTACCGACTAGGTTCTTTGCTCGGTAACATAGTATAGTATTAACCTTACAATTTACAACATATGTATGATGTTTAAAACAATCTAAACATCATGATCTCATCATTGTTTGACTCAGTAATAGTTGCCCATTTGAATACCTTATTCATCATATTCTTTCTGTGTCTTTTACCGACATCTTTATACTCTTTCAAATCATATTTCTCAAGATATGGCAACATCATACTGAATTAGAAAATCAATTTCTTGACATCAATTACAAAATAATAATATCAAGACAATAAACATCCTAAGAAAGTGTGACAATACTAAGAAACAAGGATGTGTTTCACAGTCAACAGCAGAAGCTGAATACGTTGCTGCAGCATTGATGTGACAATACTAAGAAACAAGGATGTGTTTCACAGTCAACAACAGAAGCTAAATATGTTGCTGCAGCATTGAATTGCCCGCATACGTTGTTTATCAGTGATGTTCTTCGTGTTATGCAATATTCTTGGTGGTGTAGTGTGTTGCGATGGATCTCGGCATGATCTATGGTGGTGTTATGTGTTTGAGCATTTGATTTAGGTTCATGTTATATCGTGTATATCATTATATTGGTTTGGTGGTCGACCTTTGTATTGTGTGATGTAATTTTATAATTGTGAGATGAGGGTTTAGCTGAGCTTGTTGTCAAGGTTGATGAATTGCATAAATAGGTAATATAGTCATGTAATTTATGTATCGAGGTTGTGTCTGCATTATCAGAAAGTGGTATATGTGGTTCTTAATCGAATTTATCCTTCGATGTGGTGTATTGAGTTGAGATGTTGCAGGGCAGACAAATGTGCTTAACTAGAACTATCATCAGGCATTAGCAGATGTTATTATTGCAGTTCATTCCTTCTAGAATATAGTTTGAATCTTGTTGTAAGTCAGTGAGACTTCCCTGAGGGCTGTAGCCTTTTGGGTTATTGTATCTTGAGCAGTGAGCTGTAGGTAGTGTGTCTGAATGCTGGTGCATTCCCCATTGTGATTATTTTCACATACTACTACAAAGTATCATCTTATTATGGGTGGGTTCCCATCATGGTTTTTCCCTTAATTGAGTTTTCCACGTCAAAATCTTGATGTTGTGTACATTGTGCTATCAATTTGCTTATCTTTGTTGTTGTTGCGGTTTATGAGATTTGTGATTGTGGTTAATTTTGTTAATCCGATGAAAATTGATTCACCCCCCTCTCAGTTTTCCTTCATTATTGTTGCCAACAATTGGTATCAGAGCTAGATCCTCCAAAAGAAGCTTGACCACTTGAGGAGATCCATGATGCCAACTAGAGGTGTTATCTTTAAGAAGGAGAGTTTGAGATTTTATGGAAGTAACTATGCTATATGGAAGAACCGGATGGAGGTGCACTTGAGATGTCTTGGAGAAGATTACCGGAAGATTACAAAGGATGCCTATTATGTTCCTCAAAATGGACCGATTACTGTTGTTGACATCAAGGATGCTCAAAATAACATTAGAGCCAAGGAAGTATTGTTGAGCACCCTGACTGATTTAAAAATGACTAATGTTATGGGACTTCAGACTGCACATGAGATTTGGGAGAAGCTTGAGACCCTATATGAAGGAGATAAACAATTCAAAGTTGATAAGTTACAAAGTTTGAAAGGAAAGTATGAGATGTTGAAGATGGGAGAAGATGAGAACATAAATTCCTTTATGGTAAAGTGAATGAACTTGTTCTAGGTATCAGATGTGCCAGTGGAACCCTTGAAGAAGATGAAATTGTTGTTAAGGTTCTAAGATCATTGCCACCTTCTTACAAACATAAGGTAGCTGCTATTGATGAGATCTAGAGTGTGACTACTATGACAAGAGATATGTTGGTTGAAAAGATTGCAACATTTGAACTAAGCGAATTTGGTGAATCACATGGAAAGTCTAAGACAACATTTAGAGAATATGTGTCTATAAAGAAGAAGTATGATCCTGCTGAATGCAAAATATCTAGATATGAAAGAGAGAGAAGAGAGATGGAAGAGAAAGAAAGAGAATTGGATGATCTTGAAGCATTTATTTCCCAGAGATTGCCTAAGGGAGATGGTAAGTATGATGGAAAATTGCCTCTGAAATGTTTCTCTTGCAATAAGATAGGACATTTTTCTTGTAGATTCTTGGAGAGAATATATAAATATGATAGGCATGATAAATTTGATAAGCATGATAGGAATGATAGATATGAGAAGCATGACAAGTATGATAAGCCTTACAATTCTAATTGGAAGTACAAGCATCAAAAAAATATTATTATTCTACTGATGAAGGTGTTTACAAATGAAGAATCAGAAGGAGATGAAGTTGTGTTTATTGCTATCAAAGAAGATGGACCAATATCTATTGATTCCACAAGCAGCACCATTGAGGAGAATGCTTTAGCTACTAAAGTTGAAGAGAAAGATGAATGGGTGATTGACAACAGTATGGAGAGGTATGATGGTGGAATAGTAAGATTCGGAGATGACAAAGCCTGTGTGATTCGTGGTAGAGGTTCTATTTTCTTTGATGGTAAGAATAATATTGATGATGTCTTGTATGTTGAAGGTTTGAAGCATAATGTTTTAAGTGTTGGACATATGGTAGATAAAGGTTATGATTTACAATTCAATAATGGAAAATGCAAGATCCTAAATGACTCTATTATAGAGATTGCATCTGGAACTAAGACTAAAGGTAATATCCTTCATTTGAATGCTGGTGAGAAAAGTTGCTTGATTGCTCAGATTGATGAAAGTTGGTTGTGGCATAGGAGAATGTGTCATGTTAATTTTGACTCGATGATTTAGATCAATTCTACACAAGTTGTTAGAGATTTCCCTAAAATTGTTAAGCCTGCTAATCTAGTATGTAAGGAATGTCTAATGGGTAAGAAAACAAGAATTTCTTTCAAGAGTAAGCAGTATACATATGATGGATTGCTAGATCTTGTGCATACTGATCTATGTGGACCTACAAACATTAGAAGTGTGCATGGTGACATATATTTCATGTTACTGATTGATGATTATTCTAGAATGATGTGGGTTATCTTTTTGAAGGAGAAATCAAAAGCATTGGACAAATTAAAGATATTCAAAGAAAAGGTTGAGACTAAGACTGGACCAAAGGTGAAATTTCTGAGATCTGACAAATGAGGATATTTTTGTTCCGGTGAGTTTGATTCATTATTTGAGAATCATGGGATCAGAAGACAATTATCTGCTCCTAGAGCCCCATAGTAGAATGGAGTTGCTGCAAGGAATAACAAAACTATCTTGGATGTTGCAAGGACTATGTTGATTGAAGGGAATATTCCAAAGATCTATTGGAGAGAAGTTGTTAGCACTATTGTTTGCACATTCAATCAAGTACATATAAATGGTGATACCAGTAAGACTCCTTATGAGCTATGGTTTGATCATGTTCCTACTGTGAGATATTTCATATTTTTTGGAAGAAAATATTATATCAAGAGAGATGAGGATATAGGAAAGTTTGATGCAAGAAGTGATGAAGGAATTTTCATGGGATATTCAACAAAGAGCAAAGCCTACCGATGCAACAATAAGAGACTAAGAAAGATAGTGGAAAGTGCAAATGTGAAAATTGATGAGAACTGTGGAAAATAAATACGAGCATGTGGATATGATGATGGTCAACATGTTGTTCTAACACCTATTCAAACTGGAGAATTCAAGCAGAATGATCCAGTAGAGACAACTAACCTGGATATTGTTGTTGTCAGTGGAGAGGTGTAGGAACGTGAAAATCAGAATAATCAAAAGACTCTGAGGTATGTAAGATTAAATCATTCTAAAAATTAGATTATTGGTGATAAAAATAAAGGTATGATGACTAGAAGAAGGATAGCTGCTGAAGAGGTATGTTTGATTCCTAAAATTGAACCTAAAGATGTTGTTGAGGCTTGCAAAGATGAAAATTGGATAAGGGCTATGGAAGAAGAATTGAATCAGATTGAAAATAATAACACATGGAAACTTGTGCCTAGAGCTAAAGATAAGAATGTGATTGGTACTAAATGGGTATTCGGGAACAAATTGAATGAAGTTGGTGAAGTTGTCAGAAATAAAGCAAGATTGGTATGTAAAGGATATTCACAGAAAGAAGGGATTGATTATGAGGAGACTTTTGCTCCGGTAGCTAGACTTGAAGTTGTTAGACTATTGATTGCATATGATTCTTATAAATATTTCAAGGTATATCAGATGGATGTCAAGTCAACCTTTTTGAATGGTGATCTTGAGGAAGAATTCTACATTGAGCAACCTAATGGATTTTTATTATTAGATGATGGAGACATGGTATGCAAACTAAAGAAATCTCTTTATGGATTGAAACAATCCCCTAGGGCCTGGTATGCTAGATTGGAAAAGTACTTGTTGAAATTGGGATTTATTAAAGGTACTGTTGACAGTAATCTGTATTTTAAGATTGAGAATGATAACATCTTGATTGTTGAAGTTTTTGTTGATGATATTATCTTTGGAGGAGATGATAACTTGAGTATTAAGTTTGTCGATGACATGTAGAAAGAATTTGAGATGTCTATGATAGGAGAGGTGAATTTTTTCTTAGGTTTGCATATTTCACATAATGGAAAAGGTATTTTATATCTCAAACAAAATTTGTGAAGGAATTACTGAAGAAGTTTGAGTTAGAAGACTGTAAACCAGATGGAACTCCTATGGTGTCTAGCTGTAAATTGTCTAAAAATGATGAATCTCTTAAAGCTAATCAGACCTTGTATAGATCTATGGTTGGTGGACTTCTATACTTGACTCGGACTTGACCTAACATTATGCATTTTGTGTGCATGGCTGCTAGATATCAAGCTGATCCAAAATAGAGTCATGTCACTGCTATGAAGAAGATATTTAGATACTTGAAAGGAACTGTGGATTATGGTTTATGGTATCCAAGGAATGATGATTTCATGTTATGTGCTTACACTGATACTGATTGGGGTGGTGATGTTAACTACCGAAAGAGTATCTCCTATGGTGCATTCCTTTTGGGTAAGAAATTGGTTTCATGGGCTAGTAAGAAAAAAGATTTAGTTTCCCTATCTACTGTTGAAGTTGAATACATTGTTGTTGCTAGTAACTATGCTCAGGTAGCTTGGATGAAGCAAATGTTGAAGTATATCAGAGTTATATATGATGAGCCTACTATCATATATTGTGATAATTCCAGTGCTATTAATATGTCAAAGAACCTGGTGCAACATCATTCAAAGATTAAACATGTATCAATCAAATATCATTTCTTGAGAGAAAAAATCAGTGAAGAGGAAGTGAAGATGGAGTATGTGTCTACAAAGGAAAAAATTGCTGATATTTTCACTAAACCTTTGCCTAAAGATACATTTGTCTATTTGAGAGACAAGTTAGGTGTATCTACCCCTCGTGGTGAGAACTAGATGCATTGAGTTGTATCAATCCGGTGGACTTCAAAATCTTATCCTTTTGTCTAAATTGATGAGTTGGCGTTGCTACTCTACTAGAGCAGTCAGTGTATTTTAGGGGGAGAGAATCATGATTTAATCATCTAAGGGGGAGAGTTTGGTTTTTTGTTTTGAGAATCTTTGGCATTGCTGTCAAAGGGGGAGAGAAGCATGTGATATTTTCTTTTATCTGATTGATCTTAGGGGAGTTTGTTGGAGATGTTTTATTTCTTTGCATTAATTTTTTTCACATCCATATGTTGCCATCAATGCCAAAGGGGGAGATTGTTGGACATTGCTACTACTAGGATATGTTGTTGTCATTGATGTCAACATATTCCTGTGATTTATTGCTTTGGTGATTGCAAATTGGTTTATTGGGATCTTAGTTTGGTGTATGGAGTATTTCTTGTATCACTATATCTTTTTGTATTGGTTTCAATGATCCGAAAAGCTTAATTGATCATATCATATGATCTGGTTTGTAGTTTGGTTTTCTGATCAGTGCTTTGTAGAGTTTGGTATTTCCTCCGGTATATTCTGGTGTGATCAGATCTTGAGCTGAGATTTTGGGAGATTGTTTGGGATGGTCTTGTGTATCTTAATTTCAGATGGTTCATGATTTGGTGCTCTGCAAGTTATCTTTCTTTGTGATAGTTGTTGATGTTTAAGTGTTCTTAAGTTTCAGATGTTGATTGATGAAGATTTGTTCAGTGGTGTTGGTGCAGTTGTTACCGATGATTCTAACGTGCTTGTTGGTGTTTCCTAATTGTGTCCTATTTGTTTTGATGGTTTGCATTGATCATTGTGCAAATTTTTGGTAATTTTATTGAATCGGTGATGTTCTTCGTGTTATAGGATATTCTTGGTGGTGTAGTGTGTTGCGATGAATCTTGGCATTATCTTCAGTGGTGTTGTGTGTTTGAGAATTTGATTTAGGTCCATGTTATATCATGTATATCATTATATTGGTCTGGTGGTTGATCTTTGTATCGTGTGATGTAATTTTGTAATTGTGAGATGAGGGTTTAGCCGACCTTGTTGTCAAGGTTGATGAATTGTATAAATAGGTGATACAGTCATGTAATTTATGTAGCAAGATTGTGTCTAGATTATCAAAATATGGTATAAGTGGTTCTTAAGAGGATTTATCCTTTGGTGTGGTGTATTGAGTTAAGGTGTTGCAGGGCAGACAAATGTGCTTAACTAGAACTGTCATGAGGCATTAGCAGATGCTATTATTGCAGTTCATTCCTTCTGGATTATAGTCTAAATCTTGTTGTAAGTCAGTGAGACTTCCATGAGGGTTGTATCCTTATGGGTTATTGTATCTTGAGCAATGAGCTCTAGGCAGTGTGCCTGAATGCTGGTGCATTCCCCATTGTAATTATTATCACATACTACTGTAGAGTATCATCTTATTGTGGGTAGGTTACCACTGTGGTTTTTCCCTTAACCAGGTTTTCCACATCAAAATCTTGGTGGTGTGTTGTGCTATCAATTTGCTTATCTTTGTTGTTGCTGCAGTTTATCAGATTTGTGATTGTGGTTAAGTTTGTTAATCCAGTGAAAATTGATTCACCTCCCCTTCTTAGTTTTCCTTCATTTTTGTTGCCAACACTAATATTACATTTACTCTTTATGTCATATACTTTAGTTCAAATTATTTTTAGTTTATATCATAGAATATTATCTATTCTGGATTACATTTCCCATGAAATTCTATATTAAATGAATAAAAGGATAAGCATGGTCATGGCTCCCCACTTTGATCTTAGATTTAATTTTATCTTTTTTCCACCTAACTCTTCTAGAATATAAAATTTACCTATTAGTAATGCACCAAAGCTTCAAATTTTATGTTTAAACCTTGTATTTAAAAGCACAACCTTAGGTTAATCTTACATGATTATAGAACACTTTTATCAACAATTTTTTTCAATATGTGTAGGACAACCAAAAAGTAGTAATTATCACCAATCAACATCTAAATACACTTTAATATGCCCCATTTTCTCTAAGATATTTGAGATATTCTCTGGTCCTATAAAAAATTAGATATTTTATTTTTATCGCACTCTTTATTTCCAGTTATCTTATTGGTAAGAGACATGATATTTTAATAATTTATGATAGCATAAGATGCATTTCTAAGTTAGATTTTGCTTTTTTTTTTAAGTAGTAATATATTTGATTATTCTTTTTAATTATTTATTGAAATAAGGGAGATATTATTGATGTTGTCTAAATTTTAAAGGGAAGGGAGTGAAGGGGAGAGTAACATGAATGTAAATTTGTAGACAATAAAAGTACACTCTTATATGTTATTTTGTGGAAGATGTTTTTAAATTATAATTATTATATTTAGTTAGATGTTTTTAATGTATAAACATGAACTTTAATTATTTAATTGTCTTACACAATCATAAAATACTTTTATCAACAACTTTTTCAAGATGTGTACGACAATTCAATGTGACCAAAAAGTAGTAGGTATCACCAATCAATGTATACATATACTATATGCCTTATTTTCTCTAAGATATTGAAGATATTTGCGGGTCTTATAAAAGGTTGGACCTTTCATTTTTATCTCTCTCTTTATTTTCAAGTATGTATATAGAAGTGGGGGACCAAAAGGGGGTCAAAAGTTGAAAGGAAGTTAAGATATTGAAACAAATTCCTACACTAATCTTAAGAGGTGGGTCATGTGAAACATTTTAGATCTTTAAAATAGTTACAAAAATTAAATAGAAATAACCCAAATAACATTCATACCATAACAAAATGATTTACATCGGGAAAACCCTTTTGGGAGAAAAACCCCACACTTGAAAAGATACCCAATATATTATTCAAAAATCAGCAACATAATAAAATATACTTACAGAGAAATCTTATCACAAAAGTATCACCAAATAGAGATCTAGAGGCAACTCACTAGCTATAAGACTCTTACACACATCCTCCATATCATGCACCTAGTATATAGGAGATACAATACATGAAACTGTTAAATAGTATTACATGACACTAGTCATATTTCGCCTAATGAAGGCCATTTATGAAGAGGGTAGCCTCCTTTGTAATTCCATTGACTCTATATGATGGGTCAACCATAACACCTATAGTAGTGTTACCATTGATTTTAGCAAGGATGTAGAGAGGAGAAGGTTCTCCATTGTATGACAAGTCAAGAGGTGTGAATTTGATATAGCCATACTCTTAGTCCTCTAACTTAAGGGAGAAATCAGAGTGATGATAACCTTGTTTATGTTAAACACACACCCTGTTCAACCCAACAATAAGAATAATAACACTAGTTGAAGTCTCAACCCGAAGTTTGGACATTCACTTGGTAAAGTCACTAAATTTCCATAGCTAGTGTTCATTTGATTGTCAACCCAGAGACGTAATACTTGAAATGGGCCTGCACTATATATGCACTAAGTTCCTGCAACAATTATTCTGTATTACTGCAGCAACTAACATTATGCAGAAAAGATAAGAAAGAATTGAAGCTAATGAAAGGCTACAGGAAAACTTCTGCATAAATTCATAAAACAATATTGGGTAAGTTCAATGCTAATAAACAAGAATTACTCTGTTTTATTTTGGCTGCAGGAATAGACAGTGGATCTGTTTCTAGTGGCTGCAGGAACAGTCAATGCAAGAACGTTTATTGCAGCTAGGAAAAGAAAACTAATCTTAACAACTACTCAGGAACACTCACCAAGTGGGGCCCCCTTAGGTGAGTGATTCTAGGCTTCCCAAAAACAACTCGAAATGCTCAGAATAACATATTTTTATTCATCGTTCTTTGGAAGTCATTACATGATTCAATAGGAAAAGAAACTCAAAAACACTTATGCAAAATCTTCTGCTCTACTTCTTTTTCTCTTCTCTTTCTATCTAACCTCTGAGAAGATAAAGAGCCTATTATTAAAAATAAATCATCTACTACAGACAACACAAATCATGCCAAAAAGAAGAGGCAGATAACTGATCAAGAAAGGAGATAGCTTGAGTTATGCTACAGGAAATGCGGATCTAAACCGAACCACAATCATAATATACTGTAGCGGTATTTACAAATTCAATGTCCACCTAAGTTAAACATCTGTAGTATCGCTTGATTGCTCCTTTTATGTTGTTCCTTACGCTTCTCAGCATTTCTGTTGTTCAATCTTTCAGTCATTTTCATGAGTATTTCTTCCTGCAACTGGCGTGATAGGCTAGCTTCCACCGCAACATCATTTATTCCCTGCATTTCAAAAAGAAATAACATACAAGAACATACATACGTATTTTATTTAATCGGGACATCTATTAATTTCACATATGATATTTCCCTAAACATTCCACATGGAAACAAGAATAAATGACATGGCTGCAGGAATAAACTTGGCAAAGACAAACATGCTTTTAATAGGTTCAGACTAACATCTGAAATACATACAGTAAACTTTTGAAACATCATTACTACTATGTAAATCAAAATATGACAAAAAATCAAGAGTTCTAAGCATAAAAATATGACAATGTCTCAACTCATCATGCCCCACAACTTTAAGATCTTGTTGATCCTCCAGCAAGAGGAAAATTTATGATTCTTGCACTAACTCTTAGGTCGCCAATTGTTCCTTGACCTATTCCTCTTGAAGCTAAATTCCAGTAAAATCCTTTCATCTTTTCCAACCTGGACCATCTGGCTTCTTCTGTAACTTCTTCATAGGGCTTATCTGTAGTCTTACATCCCAGTAGTGGCCACATAATAATAGGAGGTCGAAAGATTAATGGTAACTAGTTATTAGTCTTCTCTCTACCCAGTTGTATATATTTGGGGGCTCTTTGCATAATTGCCTGGAAATTTGGCAGTGAATGAGGCTCTCCCTGCTTCAATTCTTCTGGCAAGTTATTCTAGCATTGAATTAAACCATCCATTGCAGCTACACTGTCAGTCTGAACTAAATGCTCATATGCTTGGTATATTTCTTCCCCCATCAGCAGCACTAGATTCCTAACATCATTTCTTACCAGTAATTTTTGCCATTCATAATAAAGAACTCTTGGCTCTTTTGTTTCCTTCCTCAATGGCAATGGACAATTAAATTCAAAACCCTTGTATGCTCTGGCTTGTGCCCCCATGTTGATCTCATTTTGAATCCATGACATTAAAGCTTTTATATGGATATCACCAATATATAGCAAAGGATTCCACTCACTATCTGAAGCTACAACATAGTTATGTAAATAAAATTTACATAACAAGTTTTTCACAGCTGCTGGAGAAGTCAGGTAAGCATCATAAAATTCCTCAGGGGTTTCTAAAGAGGGGTTAAGGTCCCTGATAATGTGGTTCAATTTGAAATTCAAATACCGCTCCCTTAAATGCATAGCATAAACCCTTGGTGGTGCTCTACATTGCATCAATTCGGGGACCATACCAGTGATTGTATCAATTTTAGCCTATAATTCCTCAATTTTGTTATCCCTCTTTTCAATCTCTCTTTGTTGTTTGTCAATAACCCCTTGCAACCTAGCCCTCTCTATTTCCCATTGTCTATAAAATGTGAACACATTGGATAAACTGCTTAGGGATGATGGAGGTCTAATAGGTGTTACCTTAGGCCGTTGAATTTCTTCAATAGGCTCCTCAAGCTGCTCTGCCACATATGCAAGATTTGATAGTCTATCTACATCATCTTCCTTCTGGTTTTCAACATCTATAGGGCTCCCTTCTTTTGATGTTTCCACTTAAATAACCTGTGTCGGATCACCTGCTGGATGAGCCTTTTGGGTCCTTCTCTGAGTTCTTCTCACATAAACCTTTGGAGTGGTTGCAGGAATGGTTTCTACCCGTGGCTTTGCTATAGGAGTTTTTCTTTTTGACCTATGCCTCTTGGCCGAAGGAGAAACTTGAGTTGCATACGGCTGAACCATAGGTTCTTCATCTGCATCAATTATTTCCCTTCTCTTTTCTTTTAGAATATGGTGATTATCTTTGAAGAGAAGTGGAGGGTTGCTCCACATTTTCCTCAACCATCTCTTCTTCCATAATAACCAAAGCTCCTTCAATGACGAGCAATTCATTCTTTGCAAACACTACAAGAGAAGAGGTTTCTTCAATAATTTCTTCTTCCTCTGGTGGGTTATCTACAATAGGAGCATTTTCAACCCTAAACTGTGATATATATTCAAATACCCCCCATTCCATCTATGAAACATCTCTAAGAGAATTTTCTACAAGCAATTTAATCAAATTGTGATGGCTGACAAAACGATTTCCATTTTTCCGCATTTCTTTGGCACTTATGGAAATGAGGTGGTATAGAAAATTAGGGACATTCACTCTCCGGCCATGTCGTAGATGACTAAGTAATTTAAAATGTGGTGAATGTAGATTTGAATACCTCCCTTCCCAAGTAATGTATTTCATTACATATAAAGCCACCTAGGGCCACTCTGCTGGTAGTGAAACCCTCCTAGTTCCTTGCTTGTCCACCATTAGAGGTCCATCTGTGGGAAGTGTAAACTCTGCTCTGGTGCTTCTGACATCTTTTGATTCTGGAAACAATTCTCCTTCCTGTGGCAATCCTATAACTTTAGCTATCCACTGCTCCATAGCAATGACCCTTAATCCTTTAACAACAGCCTCTCCTTCATTGAATGAATGCATAAACTCTGCGGCAATTTCTTCATTATAATCTCTGATTTTCAGAAAGTAAACAATCCATCCATGTTGCCTAAAATAATGCTCACAAAGAACATCCTACAGCAATGCACCATGGACTGTTGGTTCATGGTGGATTGGATCTCAATCCATTCCTTACACTGTTAGTATAGCACACTCTGTAGCTGAGAAACAGAGAACCAAAATATCCAACAAACTGAAAATTGAAAATTCCATACATATCTCCAAATTTGGCGGTAGAGTTTATTACTCCCTTGTGTGAAAGAATATCTTGTTAAAAACAATGATAGCAAGTAATCAATTCAAAGTACCAAAAAGGACGAATAATTACCAATTTTGGAAACCGAACCATAAAACACCCCCCCAAATTAACTTAGCACGTATCCACACAAGCTTACAAGATTTAGGGGAGTGTACATAGATTTAGGAAAGGCAATAATCATAATAAAATCATAAATGCGTAATTAAAATAAAATACAATATGTACATACCTGCAGTCGTACGAAAAGAAGGCAAAATGAAATGAAATGACAGATAAGAAAATGAGATGGGATGACGTGGATGGAAATTTTATTTATGAAGAAGAATATTTCCATAAGACATGGAAATATTTTTGCGAAATGACGCGAGAAGAATTATGAAGTGGCAAGCATGTTCACTATAGCAGTTGTAGGAACCTTACCTCTGTTACTTTGGTCAATTATTGAAGAAACTGGATCAGTGGCTGCAGGGACCTAATCAGTTGCTGCAGGAACCCATGTTTGATCCTTCTTAGCAAATTGTTGTAGGAACTCTTCTTTATTGGCTGGCTTATGACAAAGATGCAATCGGTGACCATTCACCAAAAGCTTAAACCGAACTGGGTCAATTGTAGTCAAATGAACAACTCCATTATGGAAAACTTCCTTAATCTCATATAGACCTAACCATCTGGTTTGCAGCTTTCCCATACTATCTTTATATCTGGAGTCATACAATAGTGCCCAGTCACCAGCTTTGAACTTTTTCTCTTTGATATATTTATCATGCCACTTTTCTCTTTGATTTTGTATCAATTTTGTCTGCTGGACAACCATTTTTCTCATTTCATCCAAAACATTCAATTATTGAATGCATTCCTTTTGTGCTTCAGAAAGTGTCATATTTAATTGCAAAGTTGTCCTCAGAGTTTTATGCTCAAATTCAATAGGCATCATTTCCACTTTGCCATAAACCATCTCAAAAGGTGTAAAGCCAATTGGTGTTTTCGAAGTTGTTCTGTATGCCCAGATTGCTTCTGAAAGCCTATGAGACTAGTCTTTTTTATGAACAGATACTGTTTTGGTAAGAATAGCCTCAAGCTCTTTATTTGTAACCTCCACCTGTCCATTAGCTTGTGGATGATATGGAGTAGATTTTCTATGTCTTATATTGTATTCATTGACCAAGGCTGCAATCAATGTTGAAGTAAATTGTGGGCCTTGGTCTGATACAATTTCCATTGGTACTCCATATCTTGTAAATATCTCCTCATAAAGAAACTCAACTACCTTATTATCTCTTGCATGAGTCATGGCATGAGGTTCCACCCATTTTGTTACATAATCTGTACATACCAAAATGTAGGATTTGCCATTAGAAGGAGGATCAATTGGGCCAACAAAATCTAATTCCCACTTATCAAACGATGCAACTAATATTTGTGGATATAATGGCATCTCATCAGATTTAGTAGGTCTCCCCATGCACTGACATCTGTCACATTTTCTTGTATACTGTGTTCCATCCTTATATAATGTGGGCCAATAATATCCTGTATTTAGGATTTTGAGTGTTGTTCTTTTAGCAGCAAAATGTCCTCCACACGGCTCATCATGACATACATACAAGATATCATATGTTTCATCTTCTCTTACACATCTTCTCATGACTTGGTCAGGGCCAGTATAAAACAAACAGTCAGCAATCCATGAGAAGTTAGAGCTTTTTTCTACCAACAACCTTCTTTCTTTAGGAGAGAAATGAAGTGGCATTTTAGCAATATTAGCATACCAGGGAGTGTGGGCTTGTATAAGGAATATATGTTCATCCGGAAAAGAATCATCAATTGCTATAGAATCTTCCTGTAACTGAAGTCTTGAAAGATAATCTACAACCACATTGGACTTCCCTGGTTTATCTACAACTGTAATATCAAATTCCTGCATCAACAATAACCAATGAGCTAGTCTACCGGTAATTGAAGGCTTATTCATGAGATATATGATTGCAGTATGATCAGTATGCACAAATATGGGGTATCATGTGATATAGTGTCTAAATTTGTTGAGTGCATAAATAACGGCTAACATTTCCTTTTCACTGACTGTGTAATTCAATTCAGGCCACTGCAAGTTCTTGCTTATATAATATATTGCACTTTCCAAGCTATCAATCTTATGTCCTAATAATACTCCTATTGCATAATCAGATGCATCTGCATGAATTTGAAACAGTAAAGACCAATTTGGACCTTTAAGAACTGGTGCTTGGGTCAAAGCATGCTTAAGCTTCAAGAAAGCTTCATTGCATGAAGAGGTCCACTTAAATTCCATATCCTTGGTAAGTAGTGAATATAAGGGACTTGCAATTTTGATGACATCTTTAATAAATCTTCTATAGTGTCCAGCATGACCAAGGAAACTTCTCACATCTTTTTGCTTCACTAGTGCATTGATATGCTGAATGACTTCAATCTTTGTTGGGTCAACTTGTATTCCTTCTATAGAAATATGATGACCAAGGACTATTCCTTCTTGCATCATGATGAAGCATTTCTCACTATTTAATGACAAACTATAGTCCTCACATCACTGTAAAACCTTTTTTAGGTTCCCCAATGGTTGTTCAAATTCATAGCCATAAGTTGTAAAGTCATCCATATAGATTTCCATAATGTCCTGAGAAATATCTGAAAAGATACTGATTACTGCTCTTTGAAAAGTGGTTGGTGCATTTTACAATCCAAAAGGAAGAACATAATATGCATATGTTCCCCAAGGACAAGTAAATGTTATCTTTTATTGGTCCTATGGGGCTATCTGAATCTGATTGTAACCACTAAATCCATCAAGAAATGAAAAATATCTTTTCCCAGCCAAAGAGTCCAACACTTGATCCACAAATGGCAATGGAAAATGATCTTTTCTTGTTTCTATATTCAAAGCTCTATAATCAACACATACCCTCCATTTTCCTCCTTTCTTAGGAACTATCACCAAAGGTGATACCCATTGGCTATCAAAGATAGGATAGATAAATCCAGCCTTTAATAACTTCTACAATTCTTCTTTTACTATTTCTTTTAATGCAGGATTAATTCTTCTTTGTGGTTGTTTGAGTGGTTAACTTTCCTGTTTTATGTAAATATGGTGGGTGCAAACCGTTGGATCTATTCCATGCATATCCTTGTAATCCCATGCAAAGGCATTTTTATGACATTTAAGCAAGTCCACAAGTGCCTCCTTTTGAGTATCTGAAAGATCAGTATTGATATTCGAACATTTATTCAAATCAAATTCTATTTTAATAGTAAGATCAATCTGGGATATATCAAAAAAATCAGAAGTACGGACTTCCTGTGGCAACAGAGTGCGCAAAATATCAATGGCTGTAGGAAAGTCTGAATTTACAACATTCAGTACCAACTCCTGCAATTGTTGTTCTTGTATCAAGTGATTTGTCAGAATTTTATAAAGAATTGAATCTTCATCATGTAATTGCATGAACGACCCTCGATTAATCATCATAAGGTGATTAATAGAGTCAACTCCCTCATATTCTTCTCCCAAAGTAGGCCAAACGACTTGTTGGTGATCAAACTGGGGTTGTGCAGGAGAATACAAAGCTAATGTTTTTGTAGAGTTCCCATCTGAAATAGTCATATCTCCTGATCTACATCTAATATATGCATCAGCCGTGGCAAGCCAAGGTCTTCCCAAAATCACCGGATATCCTCCCAATGTTGCCTTTGGAGACAAAATCATAAATTCTGTAAGGTATTCCCAGGAATCCAAAATAACCACCACATCTTCAATCATACCATCAGGTCTCACTATAGAGCTATCATCAAGCTGCAGAACCGTGGGTGTAGGCCTTAGACTATTGAGTTCAAGTTATTTCATTACTTCTCTAGTCATCACATTAATGGCTGCCCCTAAATCAATTAAAACATTCCTTATCAAGCTACCATTAATGACTATACTTACAACAAGACTACCTAGATCAGAATATTTTGGAATTGAAACTTTGCCTAACATAAGATCTACCAGTTGACCCATAACGTGGACTTTTTACGGATCCTTCTTCTTCCTGCCAGGTTTTTTTAGACATGCTTCTCTAAGTGCCTTACTGTATATGGGAATCTCTTTTATTGCTTGAAACAATGGAATTTTAACACAGACATGTTTCAATTGATCTATAATATCAAATCCTTTCTCTTGTTTTGTGAGAACTTCCTTTTCTTGCAATCTCTGGGGAAATGGTGGCAATCTTTGCTTCTGAGGCATTGTGTCTATTGGATTAGAAATTTCTTTCTCTTCTTGTACCTCAGTAATAACTGGAGGAGATGCAGTAGGTAGAGTTGTCCTAGATTTAAGGTGAATATCACTTATGGATAAAGAATAGGTTGGCTATTGATTAAGATCAGCTGAATAAGCTTGTTGTTGTTGAGATTTAATATTAGGATTTGACATTGGCTAAGTGGGCAACTGTGTTGGTTTAGGTGGGATAATAGTGGTTGCAAGGGGAGGCATTATTGCAGGTTGTTGTGGCTACTGAATAGACTGTTGATAACCAGTAGACTAAGTAGTCCATGGCTGACTCCCCCTCCACTAAGGAGTAGGTTGCCAATTCCCTTGAAACTGGCTCCCTTGGCCCTGAGGTGGATACCAATTTCCTTGTGGTTGTTGCCACTGTGGCATTTGATTAGAAAAATGTTGTCCTTGGCCTTGAGAACCATACCAGTTTCGATAATTACCAAAATTTTGAGCATATGGTGATTGCCATTGATTATTTGGTACGTAAGAATTTCCACTATAACCAGAAAAATAAAGTGGATCCGGAGGCATACCTTGTCTTTGGAAATTTGTCCTTCTTTGAGCGACATAGAAAACTTTCTCATCCTCACCCTGTATTGGCTTGAAGTTAGGAACCTCAACATTTGCAACCATTTTACATCTGCAGTCCTTTTTTCGCTATCTACAATGAGGACAAAATTCTGCAAGAAATGCATTAGCTTCTTCATGTTTCTTCTTAGCTAAGAGTGTATGCAATTGAGTATCCATATTGTTTATAATGTCCTCCTTGAAGTCTTTCAACAAATGACTAAGTTCCATTCGAGAAACTCCAGTACCAGATGCTGATGAAGGTGCTCCTGGCTTCAAACGCCCGTTCTTTTTAGAAGAAGATCTGGAATACTTCTTACGAATTTGTCCTATTTTAGTCCAAGTGGACCGTGTAATGTCACCTCCTCCCATAAGATCTAAGGAATCAGTCCATTCTTCACTGATTCCCATTAAAAATATCAACTTGAGGGAATCTTCATTTAGAGTATTGTGCTTGGACTTCTTGACACTAAACAGAAACCTCTCCAGATAATCTTCAAGGCTTTCATCTTCTTTCTGTGTCATTCTAAAGATATCATCCCAATGACGATCAGTGCCTCTACAATACTCTTTATATTTTGTAAGAAACAATCGTTTCATCTCATCCCATGTATTGATTGTGATACTACCCAAGCTCATGAACCATCTTAAAGATGATTCCTTCAAAGTGGCAAGAAATATTTTGAGCCTATGGGCATCTGTAGTAGAGAACATCAAATTCAAACAAAAATGTGTCTAGATCCTCTGTCACCAATCCATAGAATTTAGGGAGGGAAGAAGCTGGAATGTTCTTGAGATTAGCATTATCACGCTGATCAGATATGGGGAACTCAAACATTGGGTCCAAAGGTGGCGGTGGATTATTTCCACCAGGAGGTGGGTTTCCTTGCATTGGACTTGTGGGGGGGTTACTATATGAAATTATTCTTCTAGGGGTCCAAAAAGGAAGTGAAGATTACCTTCTGGAAATTCAGATTCAGCGTGGTTCAAATTTTCTAGGGTTTGATAAAGTTCAACAAAAGGATTTAGATCTGAAGAATTAATTCCTACATGATTAGGATGACTGGGCATAAATCTACCTAGAACATCTCTTCTTTGCCTATGCATGCAAATTCATGAAATTTTTTGAACAATCAAGAAAGCCAGAAAAATAATTAACTGAAAACTTAAGAAGCAATAACCATAACAGGTTCTTAGTTTGACACCATCCCTGACAACGGCGCCAAAAATGTTCAACCCAACAATAAGAATAATAACTCTAGTTGATGTCTCAACTTGAAGTTTGGACAATCACTTGGTAAAGTCACTATTTCCATAGCTAGTGTTCATTTGATTGTCAACCCAGGGATGTAATACTTGAATTGGGTTTGCACTATATATGCACTAAGTTCCTACAACAGCTATTCTGCATTACTGCAACAACTAACATTATGCGGAAAAGATAAGCAAGAATTGAAACTAATGAAAGGCTACAAGAAAACTTCTGCATAAATTCATAAAACAATATTGGGTAAGTTCAATGCTAATATACAGGAATTACTCTGTTTTGTTTTGGCTGCAGGAACAAACAGTGGATCTATTTCTAGTGGCTGCAAGAATAGTCAATGCAAGAATGTTTACTGTAGCTAGGAAAAGAAAACTAATCTTAACAACTGCTGAGGAACACTCACCAAGTGGGCCCCCTTGGGTGAGTGATTTCAGGCTTCCCAAAAACAACTCTAAATGCTCAGAATAACATATTTTTATTCATCGTTCTTTGTGTTACTACTTACTAAGATTGCCATTAGTCTTATGTTCAAAGTTATTCTATATATTCTAGTCGGTTAAAGAAGCAAGTAGTCTCAGAGTGTAGTACACACCGAACACTCTACCGAGTAACACTCTATGTCTACCGAGCAGCAAGAATGATATACCGAGTGAACACACACCGAGTGAAACATGTTACCAGATTCACTGAACCTAGACATATATGGTAAACGTGTTACAAAGATCGAGGAACAAGTAATTGCTATCACATTGAAAATTGCACTTAAAGATTGTGTATGATTTTGAGGTCATCTAACCAATGAAATATTTTGCATGGTTATTCATTTGATAAATCATGTTTGTAAGATCGAAGCAATGAATCAGATCACTGATATAAGAGATCTATTTATATAGCATGGATTGAGATCAGATATATACATGTAGAGACAGAGTGAGAGACATAGAGATGTATGAAGTAAGACGTGTGATACATAAGAAAGCACAAAGTGTTATGACTGTTACAGAGACACAGAGGTCACCGAGAAGGATTTCAGATAACAGTCAAGGAACAGAGTAAATAGAAGGATTTACCGAGTTAATATATAGATTACTGAGGTATGCTATAAGCAAGGTAGTCTTATTTTGAGCACATAGAATCTGCTATAACATTCCAAATGTAAAGTTGCAGATATTCGTAATGATTTATTGTAATATTTTGAAGTTGTAAGAGAAACCTTTAACAAGGTAAAAGACTCTAACTAAGTCTATAAATTGTAAAGCCTCTAACCAGGTGCAGCATTTAAAATAAGTGTTGTAAAATCCTTTAGCAAGGTAGATCTAATAGATCTTGATACTCCTAATAGAGTAAGCTATCAGAAATAGCTAAATATGTAGCTCTAACCGAGCAACCTTTATTATTGCAGTAGTGAAGTTGTGGGTGCCATCCCCACTGCAGTTTTTCTCTCTAACCAAGAGTTTCTACGTAACCAAAATATATGAGTTATGGAGTGAATCATGTATGATTGTTATCTATTTGTTTTAGCTTTATATTATGTTACTGCACTATTTGGTTTATGCATAACAGTAAAGTTATTGTTGAAGAAAAGTTTTAATGTACTGATTCACCCCTCCCCTCTCAATACATTAGCTTTCCATATTGGGCCTAACAATTGGTAACAGAGCTCTAATCTTTAAAAAGGGATTAACTGCCTAAAGAGAAAGATCTTATCAATGGAAGGCTATAAACAATCTCGGAGAATTGTATATCTGCAAGAAGAGTTGGATCATGCTAATCAAGTGATTGCAGACATGCAAAGACAAATGCAAAAATAATTGAAAGTTAGAAGGAGATTATTCGATGATTTGTAGGACTCTCAAGAGGTAGTGGAACAAATTGAAAAATCATTTGAGAATAGTATGTCTGAAGAGACTGAAGAAATGATTGAAGGGTTGAAAGAAAAGAACAAAGCACTGACTGATCAACTAAAAGCAATGAAAAGAGAACATGAACATTTCAGCACACAGATGACCGAAAATCTTGATGCATTGAGGACAACCGTGGATAGAGTAAGAGATCTAGAAAGAGAGAAACAACAACTTGAAGCATTAGTATCTGAAAAGAATGATGAAATCATAAGATTGACTGGGATTCAACAAAATCTGTCAGATCAACTAGGTTATGCACATCATGAAGCAAATCTGAAAGATGATGAGAATCAAGAATTGAAACTTGAAGTATCAAGGTTGACCAATGAGCTTGAAATAGAAAAGAATTCCAAAGAAACACTGAAGAAGAGTTATGAAGCATCAAAGATGTTGGATGAGCAACTGAATACAAGAAGACCCAACAAAGATGCAGGACTCGGTTACAAAGGAAAAGACTCTACCGAGAAGGGAATTCATACTATCGAGAGAGGAGAATCATCAAAGCAAGCTGGAAACAAGAAGAACATCAAAAGAAAGAAGCCTATTTGCAACTACTGTGGAAATCAAGGTCATACTGCCAACATGTTGCAAATCAGAAAAGGTAAGCAACCGAATGTCACTAAGTCTAACGATTATTGTTACAATTGCAATAAATATGGTCACACATTTAACCAATGTAGGACAAAGTCCGCTAGCAATTATAAGAAGGCAAAATTCAAAGGGTTTTGTAAAAACTGCAATAGATATGGACACAGTACCGAGAAGTGTTGGTTTAAGAAAAAGAACTATGTGTGGTCTGCACACCAAGCAAATACTGGAAGCTACCGAACTCACAGAGAACTTAACCGGCCATATGCTGCAGTACCATGGGATTACAATACAAGGATATGGTGTGAATGTTGTGGAAGATATGGACATATAAGTGCCAACTTCGTTATAAGGTTTGGAATGAACAACCGAAGATCATGGAGAAATCCTGGTATGACATGTTTTAATTGTCACAAAGTTGGACACTTGGCTGGAGATTGCAGAGATCAACCTAGAGGAGACACTGAAGAAATAAAAGGCAAATTACAAATGATTTGGAAAAAGAAGGAAATTGTGTCAAATGAAGAAAGCACCTTACCTATCGAGTTAGGTGCACCTATTCCAAATTAATCGGTAAAGGTATGAAGGGACTGCATTCTCTCAAAAGATTAAATCTTAACAGTTCCTACTTTATTATGTACTTAATTCAAAATATGTATAACTAAGATGTATTAGTAAGTTTGAAGTTCTATCAAAGTCTTTTGAAGCACTATACAGGAAACTTGTCAAGTCAAGAACTACAGGAAGCCTGTCTAGTCAGTAAATGAAGGAAATCTGGCTACTCGGTTAAAGTGGAAAAAGGGGAGTAAATCAGTTTAGTGAAACCAAGTGCATTTAATGTTTTAACCTAACCTGCATGGAGCCGGATAAGGTATATTGTGTACTTAAAGCATTTATGTGGTCATTTTCACTCACCAAGTTTTCAAGAGAGTGGAGCAAAGCGAATCAAAGGTGATCACACCTCCTCCCAAGTGAATTCAAGGTATTTACATCAATCTCAACGCATTGTTAAGCTGGTTTACCGATCATATCTGTTGAAGATTTCTGTTTCATATTTGTTAAGAAGAAAAGCGTCTGTCGTTTGAAAGTTTTCAAACCCTAAGGATCTTTTGATAATTTCTATCTAAAATCTACAATGGCACCGAAGATCCAAGAACCCGTAGTTGTTAAGAATGTTGAAAAGCCCTCACTAAAATACTCTCTAACTCGCAAAGTAGCATCAGAACCGGATGACAAAACTACATTTTCACTCATCCCGGATAGAGTTTACTAGTTGAGGATGTCAGATTCTTCACCAAATGTTGAGTTAAAGAACTAGGTCATGTTGAAATCAAAGACACCTATGATGAATTGTGCACCGATGGGAAATTGGATAACAAGTATGAGCACATTAAGATCAAGGGATTGACTAAAGCCCTAACCTATCCCCGTGTCTTCAAACCCCAGTGGGTCAAGTTTGTTCTGAGCAGAGTTTACGACGATTTCATGTGGTTAGAGGAGCAACCATTCAAAATCACCAAGGAAATCATTCATCTGATCACCAGTTACCATATTTATGATCATCCGAGCTCAGAAGATGATATCACAAAAGGAATTGATCACCTTAACCAGAGTGGAATCAGATTGCAGAGGACTGAAATTGAACAATGTCACTGATGTAGAACTAAAGTTTGCTATTAGAGTGATAGGTTATTGTTTCTTCCAATCGGCAAGGGAAAACAATGTACCCTGTGCAGCAGTCGACTTAGCATACAAAATTGTGAAAAAGGGAATGAAAATTGATCTTTGTGAAGTATTGCTGAAAAACCTGTTTGAGAATCCGAACACCATCAGGAAGCCGAAGAAAAACAACTCGGCTAATACATTAAAGTTTGGATCACTGTTATTATGCATGTTTTTCTATTTTGAAAAATTCTTTCCATCAGTCGGTAAAGTAGTTTGGGAGCTACACCGACTAGTCACCCATCAAATCAATGACTTTATCAAATGTCTAGGTGACAACTTCAATGATATTATGGATGATTATTTCAGCAAGTTTCAAAAGAAGATGTATAACAGGTATAGAATTCCACCCCAGCTAGTGGAAAAATACAAAGATGACATATGTTTTGAAGTAGACACCGACTACTATTATGTGAATGCTGTGGAACCAAGAACTCAATCTTTGCCACCTATGGGTTATGAGGTTGACTTTGACATCACACAACAGTAGATAGATGCATTTCTTACACTACCCAGGCATGCTACTAAGCTGAGGTATGGAACATATGAAGAAGTGAAAGAGAAAGTAAATATGAGCATTGTAGTACCAAAAGCTACAAGAAAAGCAACAAAGATGATCAAGGCACTATCAGAGAAATTTGGAGAAGGTTCTTCCTCCACACTTGTCAAGGGCACACTAGTAATCATCGAGGAGGAATCAGAAGCCCAAGAGGCTGCTATTACACTAAGCACCAAGTTGCCTAAAGGGAAAGTTCTGAAGAGGAAGATGTAACGCATGCTAGAATTCATTCTTCAAATAAACAAAGCTATCAATTAGAAGCACAAGGGAAATCACGAATCCCTATCTAATCAATAGATCTAACAAGCTAGACAATGAAATAATGCAATCATCAAGTAAAATAGGAATTAAGAATTTCAATCTATAAAAAACTCCCTATTATGTGACTGCGTATTGCTTCCATTGCTCTTCTCCTCTTCGTGGTATGATGGCTCTCAGATATTGCGCTGGTAACCTGCAAGTGACACAAAGATTCAAAGTTCGTGATTGTTGAAAATGGAGATTGGATGCTTAATTTATAGAAAATTGGAGAAGATTGATTGAAAGGTGGAACAAATTGATCAAGAGGTGTGAGTTGAGGTGAGCTCAAATGCAAGTTGATAGTTGAACTGTTGATTGTAGGAGTGAAACTCAATAGATTGAATAGATTAACTGAGTCAACTGATTGATGAAAGAGTTAACTGAAGGAAGAAAAAGAATGATTGGAGGAAATAAAGAGGATGACACAGAGAGCTAAATTTAGAAAAAGCTAACTGAAAGATGAAAATAGAAGTTGGAGAGATAAACGATTTAATTAATTAATTGATTGAATTAATTAATTTAGCATGTGCTTGCATTTAGATTTAGATTATTAATTTAATCTTTGCATGAGATATTATTCAAATAATTTAATTTAATTTAATTCAATTTAGCATTTGAATATATTTAGAACTTGACTTTGATTTTCAATTTGGTTTTTGAAATCATGCACATGTATTTGAAATTTGGAAGAAATTAGAAGAATATGAAATTAGAATTTGGGGAACTAGAAGAATCAATTAGTTAATTAAATAATTTAAAGAAACTATTTAATTATGTTAGAAATGAACGTTAATTAAATAATAAAGATTAATTAAATTAAAGGAATTAAATCACAATTAATTAAATAATAAATATTTAATTAATATTTAGAAAAGAGTTGAATGATTAGATGATGATAGAAATTGAGAATTAATTTATTTAAATAATAAAGATTATTTAAATTAAAGGAATTAAATCATAATTAATTAAATAATAAATTATTTATTTAGAAAAGGGTTGAATGATTAGATGATGATAGAAATAGAAATAGAATAATTTATTTATTTAAATAATAAAGATTATTTAAATTGGGGAATTAATCAAAATTAATTAAATAATAAATATTTAATTAATATTAGAAAATGATTTAAATGATTAAATGATGATAGAAATAGAAATAGAATAATTAGTGAGATTATGAGAAAATATGAAATTAGAAGAAATAGTTAATTAACTTAATTAAATAATTAAATAATTATTTAATCAATTAGAGGAATAATTAGTACATGATCAATGAGACATTTTTAGGTGTCTACATTTGCCCCTCTTTGAGACAAAGTCAGAACGACATTGTTTCAAAGAAAACAAAAAATTATGCCCCAGTATGCCTTGGTATTGTTGTATAGTGTAAATATGCCCCCTCGGAAAAGGTCGTCGAAAAATTAAGAAATTGAGACCGTGTTTTCGATACTAGTGTAAAGAGCAAGCATGTGAAATTTCGTGTCATTTCGAGATCGTTTGAGTAGGCTACAAGTTGTTTGAAGCTGGCGGGGACCACGGGCGTCAAGGTGTCATAAAATCCTAATTTTTGAGCTATAAATAGAGAATTCTAGGATTTCATTTGTTCATTTGTGATTTGATAGTTCCTTGTTTTCTTTGTAATTTCCGTGCCTGTTTCTAAATATTTGATCATCATGGCTGGCTATAGAGCGCGATTGCACTTGTCAGACTGAGTACGTTCATTTCAGAGACCTCCGGGGACTAGCAGCATGGTATTTTTCATTGCTTTTCCCTGATTTTTTCCTGTTTTTATGCCTTTTTTCCAAAAAATTTCCATGATCACTTTTTGCTCTGCATTATGCAATCGCTTGTCAACTTTTATGCATTAGTGCTTAGTGTACCGCATTCGCTATAAATGTTACGCATGCGTTGTAAGTGTCACGCATTAGCTGTATCATGCCACATTCGTGTATATCATTATGCATAAGTGGTATTTGTCATGCATGCGCTCAGTGTGTCACGCATTAGCTTCAATCGTCACGCAAGAGCCATATTTGTACCACACAAGTCATAACTGTTATGCATTCATTGTCAATGTAAGTTTTTGTCAAGCGTTTGAAAATATTTTAAGTTTATTTGGATCCGACATCTAATATTATGATCATTTTCTCGTTGCAGGAGAATATTGGAGTGTTATACTGTTGCCAGAGTAGACCTAGTGGTCTTGATCTTCGAGCTGACTTACCGGATGATGAGATCGAGCATATCCATTAGCTTGGTCTATACCATGTTTTGCATTTGCTAGAGATTATGGCCAACAGGGCCATGATTACAACTTTGATAGAGCGGTAGCACTCTAAGACTTGTTCATTTCATCTTCCGACTGGTGAGGTATCCATTACCTTAGAGGATGTATGGCGTATATTACGTATTCCCATTCATGGTGAGAGAGTTGTATATGACCATGATGATGGCATTGCCAGACTATGTGCACTTTTTGAGTGTGAGATTCAGGATTTGCAGATCAGTGGTCGTTATGAGATCCCTTGGGCTTGATTAGATTACGATGACTTGACCATTGTATTATGCGGTATTGTCGGTGGTTTACTAATACCTGACAGACGAGGTCATGGGTTTCCCATTGGATGGGGCAGAGTGCTTCATGATATGATTGTGCATTGTCGATTGTATGCTTGGGGTCCTTGTCTACTTGCCATGTTGTATTATCAGATGCATGGTATTGTGTATCTGGGATACTGTTCTATCAGTTGTGGTGTTGCGTTGCTTCAGACATGGGCATGGGAACACATTTCTATATCTAGGCCTATCATTCATGTAGACTTGCAGCCGAGTGAGCCTTATGCTTTCAGGTATACATCAGGTATCAGACATAGGGGTTCGGGGAACACCTTGTACTAGAGACATTAGTTTGATATATTGCAGCATTTTATTTGGAGACCTTACTTAGATTGCCCCAGTTGGCCTAATGATGTAGTGCACTTGTCTTTCTGTCGACATCAGAGATATCTCATTGGGAGGACCTTTGAGACTTGGCGGATCATAGAGATGTATCTTCTTGGGAGAGTTCTCAGACAGTTCAGTGAGGTACAGGTGACACCTGTGGTTACTGCATATTTTGCTTGTGTTTTGCGAGAGGTATCTGATTGGAGTGTGTGTATTTAGCCACATGTTGCCTCTGCTGAGTTTGATTCATTGCAGCCATTACTTTGGGGTTGGGGTAGGGGTGGAGTGGATCTGGGGATGACAACGGAGTATGATACGTGGTTTTCTAGGCACGGGCTAGTGCCTTTGACTGATCCTGTTGTTCCTATTACAGCACAACAGATTCGCCATCTAAGACAGTGGTTGAGGATAGACGCAGGGGAGAGAGATAGTGGACATGATGGGGATGGGGGAGGAGGTGGTGGAGATGGGGGAGGAGGAGGAGACGGTGGAGATGGGGGAGATGGGGGAGGAGGTGGTGGAGATGAGGATATAGACATTGGTGGAGACACTAAGTCTATTAGTAGTGATGACAGCGATGATTCTTCAGAGTCATCGAGCAGCAATGGTGGGGATGATGATGAGGATATTCCAGAGTTGGAGGATGTTCCTACCATAGAGGGTGGGATAGGAGAGGTTGGTGATGAGGATGAACTACAGACTCTTAGAGCGCGGGTGTAGAGCTTGGAGGATGAGGTCGCTAGACAAGATATCGAGCAAGAGACCTACCATGCAGATTATGGTGCCCTAGAGGTGGAGCGAGTGCATCTTCAACGAGAGATGAGGCAGTGCGACGATGTTAGATCACTATGGATGCCTTTGATCAACTTTTTAGAGCAGGTACAGATGCACATGACCAAGGAGAGAGATATTTCACTGCTGCGCAGGAGGCTATTTATTATAGACAGGCATATGAGAGAGCCATCCCTGAGGGTCAGAGAGAGCCTAGCTTCAGTGCATTCATGGGGAGGAGATCAAGTAGATCTACTTCACGACGGACTAGTAGTGGTGGTGTTATGGGACCACCTCGACATCCTGGGGCAGGATCTAGTGGACAGGATCCACCTGCTGATAGAGGTAGTGTTGGTTGATCATGTTATCTGAGCCTTCAGGCTTATTTATTGTATTCACACACATTATCATTTTTGAGTTATATATATAGCATGCGGGTTTTGGTAATGATCTATGTATTGTTTTGCTTTCTATGTATGCTTATGAGTTCTATGATGCATATCTATTTGAATTCTATATGATTCTAAATGCAATGGTAATACATGTATGTAGTAATGATGATCTAAATGAATGCAATAATGAATGTAAATGAACCCATAATGAATGCAAATGAACCTATAATGAATGCAAATGAACCTATAATGAATGTATTTTCGTATGATAATGGTCGAATCAATTTTAACTCAGATACACCTTGAAGAAATGTTAGTCAGATGGTAGAGAGAAAAAAAATGATGATAGAAAGAATGTTAGAAAGAATGCGATTTAGACGGGAGATGAGAAACCAATAAACTATCAATAAGCAAATGAGATGAAGATGATAATGAAATTGAAGGAATCATGAAACCGTGTCACATATTTTATTGTGTCAATATATATTCATCATTGAGCCTTATTATTTGAGCAATGAAACTTTAGCACATTAGGGTATAAGGAACCAAGATGCAAAGATATCTCATTGTAGAAACAAACACGTAGCAGACAAGGAGTGAACCCTCCATTCTGGGAATTGCGTTAGGGGTCGAGGTATGTGTGGCGATTTCACCTTGATGTGAAGGCTCTTATCACAGACACCCACTAGAACAATTTCCCTAGAATTTCATCGGTTCACACCACAAACAACAAACAAAGAAAAAGATAATGCTCATCACAGCTCCTCTAGTCACTTGTGGACATCCTTGAGTAGCATAGAAACAATATCTATCACCAAATGATAAAAAGATAAAGACTGACCCGGACAAAATTCAACAGTTATACTAACCTTGTGCCTTCGTTCTCAGTTGTTTGATGTGATGGTTGATAATGTCTGATCTCAAAAAGTTGTGGACCCCCTTTAAGACTGACTTGTCTGATTTTGAGTGTATCCTCTTCTGTTTAAGACAAGATAATGATCACATTGATATGGATATGATACGATTGATAAGACAGTTTGATCAGTTGATTGCAGATGTTTGACTGGATAGTCATATCCTTTGTTAACTTCGTGTGAAGTGTTTGCTACTAGGGTATTTGTTTCTCACAAGACATCTTATTGCAAGTTTTTCTGATTGATTGATTTTCGATTTTTAGTTCTTTTCCAAGAGCTTTTTCGATGTTTTTGGATTATGTAGATCGATATTTGAATGTTTTTGGTTGATTTTTTCATGATCGTATTTGAATATTTTTGGTATTTTTTCAATACATTATATGGATGTTTTTGGGTATTTTTAGTTTTCCAATGTTTTTGGATTTTGAGTTTTTCAATTGTTTTTGAATTTTGAGTTTTTCAATTGTTTTTGAATTTTGAGTTTTTCAATTGTTTTTGAATTTTTTCAGGACTTTATACGAGTTTTTGGATTTTTTCAGGACTTTAACTGGTTTTTAGGATTTTTTCAGGACTTTATCTGATTTTTAGGATTTTTTCAATTATGCCCCCAGTGTGCAGACTTGTATGACATGATGATCTGTAGAATGCATATGGAGACAAATGAATTTTTGACATGACCTATGTGAATGCAACGTGCAAGATGAAGATGCATTTCCTATTCGAACAAGGTTGACTGGGTTTGTTTTTACATTTGAATACACCAATTGAAATGGAGGTGCAAAACATTTCATAGATAAGCGGCCAATCGATCTCTAAGGCCCTTCGGAATATTCATCTCAACACACTTAGTGACTAGGTTTTACAAATGGAGACGCGGAAAACTTCCCCATTGGTTCTTGAAACTTTGATCTTCTTTTGCCCATGTGTGTGCAAATGAGTTAATTCTCACTCTTGTGTTCACTAAAGATCCTTAGCATCCTATACGACTAGCTACATGGATTATTCTAACTTCAAAAGCATCCCGAATAGAGCCTCGCTGCCAGCAAGCCTTGAGAGCTCCGACGAGGTTATAGACTGTAATTTCTCAAAATATTGCTCCATTGCCAGTAGACGTTCATAGCCCTAATGGAGTTACTTGCATGTTCCCATAGTCAAGCTTTTTATCGCATTTGTATACATGATATTTCAGTTATATATCATTGCTCTTTTTGCCTTTAGATGGATATTTGTCATAGCTCTTTTTATTTTTATTTTCTTGCCTTGACTTGTAAGTAATGAAACCTACTTGGGTGTGACAATTATAGTGGCGCTGAAGTAGAATTTTAGATTTTTCACTAGTCATATGATCAACTAGGTCTCTAGAATGAATTTAGAGATTTATTGTGTTTGAGGTATAGCAATTAATAGATTGTAGGTTAACAAGTCTCAAATAGTGAAACCACTACCCAACCATAAGTAAAGCATCATCATAGGGTAATGCTGAGAATGAATGACTTTAGAACCCCCAAAACTTCACATCTGAATATCTAAGAAAGGCGATGAACCTTGTTTTCTTTAGATGCCAACGAATGATAAACTTGAATAGTTGCCTTGTTTTATTTGATGCTTCTATATAAGAATGCAGAACTTTAAGAATGGAATGCATCTAAAAAGGAAACTACATGTTATGCAATGTTTTAAATGATATGATATGCAATGCGGAAAGAAAAACCTAAACTATACAGCCCTTAGGTATAATATCACTTAAGGTGCATGTTGTTCATAGGGTCAGAGATTGGATCTCCCTCCATGGTAGCCAAATGATAGGCACCATTGCCTATGACCCTTGTTATAATGAAAGGACCTAGCCAATTAGGTTCGAATTTCCCTGGCCTTTCTCATTCTGCTAAGTTCCTTTGATTCTCTTTAAGTACTAGATCTCCCACTTGAAAGGTTCATGGGTGGACCCTTTTATTGTAACTTCGTCTCAGTCTATTTTGATATCATTGTAAATGATTGAATGTTGTTTGTCATTTTTCATTAAGGGTTTCTAGTTCTTGCAACCTTGCTACCCTGTAGTCTTCTTCTGATATAATGTTCTATAAGGATACTGTTAGAGACGGTATTTCTACTTCAATAGGGATTATTGCTTCAGTACCATAGACCAAGGAATATGGTGTTGCTCCTGTATGCATGCGTACTCCTATTCTGTAGGCCCAAAGAGCAGGATTCAACTGGAGATGCCAGTCCCGTCCTGTGTCAGTAACTACTTTCTTAAGAATTTTCAATATTGTTTTATTTGTAGCCTCTGCTTGCCCATTACTTTGTGGATAATATGGTGTGGCAAATCTCTGTTGTATGTGGAATTTGTCACATAACTCTTTCACTTCCTGGTTTTTAAATAGACACCCGTTATCTGTAACAAACCACATTGGAATTCTGTATCTACATATAATGTAGTTGAGCATGAATTTTTCTATTGGTTTTCTAGTGGTGTATGTTAAAGGAATCACCTCAACCCATTTTGTAAAGTATTCAGTGGCTGTCAAGATAAACTTGTGCTCATTGGACAAAGTAGGGTTGATTTTACCCACTAGATCTAATCCCCATTATGAAAATGGCCATGGTGATGTGATGGGTTGAAGATCTTGTGCTGGTGCATGAATAAGGTCTCCATGCATTTGGCATTATTTACACTTTTGTACATACTTGTAAGCATCTTTTTCCATGGTTGGCCAGTAATACTCTGTTCTCAGCAGTTTCTTTGATAATGGCTGACCGCTTTGGTGAGCCCCATAGATTCCATCGTGGACTTCTTTTAAAGCAAGGTGTGCTTCATTCTCATCTAGACATCGGAGAAGAGTACCATCGAAACCCTTTCTATACAGAGTATCAGCTATAATGGTGTATCTAGATGCCTGACGAATAAAGGTCTTCTTTTGATTTTTGGATAGATCTGGTGACATGTATTGGGTATGCAAATAAGTATATATTTCATTGTACCAAGGTGATTCTAGACCCACAATTGCACATACATAGTTTGATAAGGGAGTCTCATATGCAGGTAGCATTAACTGTTCTATGATAAACTCAAATTGAGTTTCATTAGCAGGCATATTCAGAAGAGATCCTATGGTCGCCATTGCATCTGCTGCCTTGTTTTGTATTTTGGGGATTTGTTCGAAGGTAATTTTTCTAAAATGCTCCTTGTAATCTTCGACCAACTTTTTATAAGGCATGAGTTTGTCGTCCTTCGTATTGTAATCATCATTAACCTAGTTTACAATTAACTGTGAATCACCATAGACCTGTAACACTTGTATTTTCCATCGCATCGTTGTACGAAGCCCTATGAGGAGAGCTTCATATTCTGCCATATTGTTGGTGCATGGGAAATTGATCCTAAATGACCTGGGTATAACATCCCCTTGAGGAGTAATGAAGAGAATACCTGCTCCAAATCCATGATTTGTATATGACCCATCAAAGTATAACTTCCACATTACTGAGGCAGTTAGTGTAAGCACAGATTCGTTTGGAAAGTCTATCAACAATGGGTGACTGTCTTGTATAGGAGCCTCTGCTAATTGATCTACTATGATTTGTCCTTTGATAGCTTTTCTGTCTATGTATTCTATATCAAACTCACTTAAGATCATAACCCACTTAGCCAATCGCCCGGTCAATGTCGCTCTACTCAATAGGTATTTGAGCGGATCAAACCGTGCAATGAGTTGTACCTTATGACTCAACATGTAGTGTCTGAGCTTTTGGGATGCAAAGATTACTGCTAAGCATGCTCTCTCTATGCGGGTATAATTAAGCTCATAGCCGATCAGAGTTCTACTTATATAATAAAAAGCTCTTTCTTTTCCATTTTTGTCATGTTGTGCCAATAGAGCTCCCAGAGTTGAGTTCGTTGCTGATATGCATAACAATAGAGGTTGTCCCGGAGTAGGAGATATTAACACTGGTGTGTTCAAAAGATAATCCTTTAGAGCTTGGAAAGCTTCCTGGCATTGTTCTATCCATTTAAAAGTAACTCCTTTCCTGAGTAAATGCTGGAATGGGTGACACTTATCTGCTAACTGTGCTATGAATCTCCTTATGGATTGCAATCTTCCTTGTAACCCTCTAAGTTGTTTAAGTGTTGATGGAGGTTGCATATCAATGATTGCCTTGACCTTGGTAGGGTCTATTTCAATTCCTCTATTTGATACTATAAACCCTAATAGTTTACCTACTGTTACACCAAACACACATTTCTTTGGATTTAATCTGACATTATACTATTCCAACTGATCAAATATCTGTGTAAGAACTGCAAGGTGACTTTCTCTGGTTTGTGATTTAGCCAATATGTCATCCACGTAATCTTCCATTATGTTATGGATCATGTCATGAAATAATGTTGTCATGGCTCTTTGGTATGTTGCCCCGACATTTTTAAGACCAAATGGCATCACATTCCAGTAGTACATTCCCCATGGGCATGTAAAGGCCATTTTATGTTGATCTTTTGGTGCAATTTTAATCATAAAAAACCATCCATTAAGGATAGCATCTCATTTCTAGCTGTGAGGTCAACTATCATGTCGATATTAGGTAGCGGGAAGTCATCCTTAGGACAAGCTTTATTTAGATCTCGAAAATCCATACAGATTATGATGCCTCCTGTGGGCTTAGTCACAAGTACCAAGTTGGATATCCATTCTACATAGTCAATAGGTATGATAAAACCTACATCCAACAACTTTTGTAATTCTATTTTAACCAGCAATGCAATACTTGGATGCATCTTTCATAATTTTTGCTTGTAAGGTTTAACTCCTAGTATCAATGGCAAGTGATGCAACACTAATTCCGAATCTAAGCCCAGCATGTCTGAATAGGACCAAGCAAAGTTGATAGGTCATTGCTTGAAAAAATGAATGAATCTGTCTTTTTCTTCTTTGCTCAGTGATTTTGCCAGATGGATGGTATGTACAACTTCCCCTTTTGCTATATTTACTTCTTTTGTTTCCTCTGTAAGTAATGCTGAACTTTCTCTTTCCATAGGAAGATTTCCCAAGTCATTAGGGGTAGTTTGATCCTTATCTTCTGTTTGAGAAGTACTTTCTTCTCTGAAGTATGCCATTCTATTTAGGTCTATAGCAAACCTTGCTTTATGATCACCTTGCAGAAATCCCTTTCTAACTCCTAAAAATTTTGAAATCGCTTCGTCGTTTTCAAACCAATCCAGCATTGGTTTTCCTTCTTGCCCCCAATCAATCAAGTCTGAATGTACTAGGGGTAAATCATTACTCCCTTCTTTAGTAGACTTGGATAACATGAAGACTTGATTGTTTGATTGGCTTTGTGTATCTTCATCTTGTATAAACCTTATTTGATTCCTTAATATTACACTTTCTAGTGGGCTAGAATCATGGAGTGATAAGAATTCGTAGCCATGAGAATCTGTCTCACTGTCAATATATGTTTCATCATATGGGCTATCATCACTTATTTCTTCTTGTTCCTGTCCCTGATTCCTTTGTAGATTGACTCGTCTTCTTTGTGCATTAGTGACCCTTCTTAAGCGAGGTATAAGCCTTTGCAATCTTTCTTCATCTGTTTCATTTGGTTGAGCCTGAGTTGCTTCTCGTGGTAAAAGTAGTGACAATAACCATGGGTGGGAATCAGGTGGTGGGGGTAATCCTGCATCTGTTGCCACATTAGCCTGTATTGTTATGTCAATAATTGCATCATTTTGTAACTTTGCGATGGGTTCTTTCAAGAGTTGTCTCATGTCTACCCCATCTGATTTTGTGCTTGGTGATGTAGGTACCTGATTGCTTGTTTGAGTTGAAGATGGAAGAGCCTGTGTGGACCAATTCCTTTCTGATATGTAATCTAATGGTTTGCTTGGTCGATTTAGTATATCAAGGGTACGTTGTCTGGCTTGTGTGATATGTTGTACATGCTTGTATCCCAATCCTTGATTTCCTGGATTATCATTAGGAACAACAGGTTCCAGTCTTCCTTGCTTTTGTAACCCTAGGCCTGTGGTACCATCATATCCATGTCTTTGGAGTATTTTGAATCCATTTCCATACTGATCTGTGTGTATTCTGGGTGTTTTCATATGATCTTCTTCTCTATATATCCAATGGTTAACATCTTCATTCAAGGATTCTTCTTCTAAGTCTCCCCATCTAATGAAAGAGCATGAGTCTGAGTATCTGACAATTTCTTTTCCTTTGTCTTTCTTTTGTATTGTAGTGTGAGGTTTCCCAAAGGACTTAGGAGAAAGAGACAATTGTTTCCCATTTAAAGTATTTTCAATAGATTACTCTCCACAACCCATATCCTTTATTTGTAAGGAGGATGTCGTAGGCATATCTTGTTGTATTTCTATGATTTTCAATATTTCCAACTGTGTAGTGAGAGGTGCAGCCTGATTGATAGGTACCTGATTATTAACACTATCTTTCAGATAATTACAATGTTGAAATGGATTTGGATCGCCCTTATGGTGATTTCAATACCATTGTATGGGAATTTGATACACTGATGAAATGTAGATGGTACTGCTTGCATAGTGTGGACCCATGGGCGGCCCAATAACATGTTATACCCCAGCTCTCTATCCAAGACTTGAAAAGCTACCTATATCATTATTGGTCCTACTTGTACATGTAATGTTACAATGCCTTTAGATGTACGTTCTTCATCATTGTAAGCCTTGATGTTTATCCTTTTGGAAGAATCAATGTGAAGTTCAGAATATCCCAGTGCTTTGACCAGTTTTAAGGTACAAATGTTCAGACCGACTCCCCCATCTATAAGTACTCTTCTGATTCTTTTCTTGTGAATGTAAGCTTCTAGATGTAGTGGGTCATTATGAAGCAATTTATCACTAGGAATATCTTGTTCTGTAAATGCAATATGTGTACCTTGTGTTAGATTTCCTACCATAGACTGGAAAGCACATTCATCTATATCTTTGTCCACTACTGAATCTTGAAGTGCTTTGTCCAGTATAGCTCTATGATTGGGTGAGATACACAGTAGTTTGAATAAGGATATATGTGCCGAAGTTTTCTTAAGTTGCTCAACTACATTGTAAGTCCCTATTGCTGGTGGTTGATTTTGTGGTATCCCTTGCAAGGTTACCTTTGACCTGCAAGTAACCACTGCACAGTCTCTATCTTTGGGAGTAATTGTGATTGTAGCAATTGTATCATTTGTGTCATAGGCTGTCTTATCTAGATTTATATCAAATCCTTCTTCATAGTCCCAATGTGTATGTTTAACATTCATAATATGTTCAATGAGTTCATCCTCAAACCAATCTGAGTGAGATGGTTGATCCTGCCCCTAGTCTTGGAGACAAAGATTTGTATCATCATCATACTTTGGTCCTTCAGATATCATGCAAATTTGGTTGTTATCTTTATGAGTGTCTTGATATTGGTCCTTATGATCAAGTGCTTCTTGTGAATCATCATTTTTTATCTCTCCTGAGCTAATGGCATGAATAGTGTAGTCGTATGAGACTTTCGTGTAATTAGTCGTGTTGTCTTGGGTACCTGACGTGGTAGCTTTTCCCTTGTCATACTTAACAAACAAATCTTTAAAAATCGTATGATTTATTTTTGTTGAGGTCTTATCCGTATCAATTGTGATATCCCCTTGGTCTATCATATCTTGGACCAAGTTTTTCAACTTGTAGCAACTTGCCATTTTGTGACCTTTGGTCCTATGATAATCGTAGAAGTCATTGTCATTCCACCATGTGGGTTTGAAAGGACCTGGTTCATATACTCTTACTTCAGGTAGAGTGGTCATGTTTGTTTGTATTAACTTTTTGAGCGCTGACTCAATAGGTTCTCCTAAAGGTGTGTAATTTCTTCTTGGAGCATTTACCCTGGGGTATCTTGTGTTTGTATTTTGTGTAGCATTTACATTGGTTGAGGTTGTGTTATTCCTGGTATGTGGATTTTTTGACTGACTCATTCCAAGTGATAAAATGGGTTGAGTTCTATTTATTGTTCTGGCATGTACAATACCATCATTGGTCACATTTTTGTTTTTTAACCAAAACTTAGATTTGTCATTGTTGTTGGTATTGCCATACTTAATAAGACCTTTTTCTACCAAGCCCTTCTCACATTTGAGAGCCTTTTTTGTGATTTTTTTGAATGTGGTAAGACACTGCATTTGTATGGGATATTTTATCTTAGGAATCAAATTTTCTATAAACATATCCACTTACTATATTTCTGGGATAACTGTCTTGCATCTCCTGTAGAGAGCCCTCCATCGTTGTATGAAGGATGCAAATGTTTCATTCTCGTATTGCTTAGCGGCACATAAATCCATCAAAGTAACCGAGGTGTCAATGTTGTGCGAGAAGTTTGCAATAAATTGTTCCACTAATTCTCCCCATGATATGATGGTTGGTGGTAGATGTGAAAACCACTCTAAAGTCGAACCTCCCAGACTTTTAGGGAATAGTCTCATTAGGTAAGTATCTTCCGAGGCAACTTCTATACATGTCGTAAAAAATTATCTGATATGATCTCTAGGAACACCCTTCCCTCGACATCTATCAAATTTGGGTGTTTCAAAATGTTGTGGGAAGGGTGGCATGTATAATGTGTGATCAAATGGATAAGGATGTAAGTCCTGCATTGTGTAGCTCTTTTTATCGTTACCAATTTGCATGGTCCTCATCTATTGTTGCAAACTCTGTACTTGTTGTGTCAGAATATCTATTGATGTCAAAGGTATACCTTGTGTGTGTGTATGTCCCACAAAAGGATTCGTAGTTGCATAACTAGGAGGTTGTTGAAATGTACCAAAATTATAACCTTGCGTGTTGTGTGTTCCCATAGGTACTGTAAAATAGGTGACATGTGAACCCATGTTTGGTTGACTTGTACCTGTTGTATTGGTAATACCTAAATTTGGATTTTGATAACCATATGTGGATCCCATATAATAGGAAACTGGAGGTTGGTTTACACTTGTTGCTTTTGTTTGAATAGGTTCTGAGATACTTGACATTATTGGTATGCTCTGTGATGGTATAATAGCGTTGATCACTGAAGATGACACACTTGTTTGAAATTTTGCACTTGTGTTGACATTTGTTGGAAGAGGTACGTTTTGAGGAAGACTAGAGGTCATTGCTTGTATTTGCATCAAGGGTAGTGTTTGATTGTTATCTTGACCTAAAGTTTTTCCTGGTAGTAAAATCTTTGTGACATCAAAATCCTCAGGTAATTTTGCCCCATTTTGTATTAACAGTGAAATATACTTGTCCCTATCACTATGTATAAGTGTGTCTAGGATCATGAGGACATGCGGGTCTTGCTGTGCAGACTCAATTTCTTCCTTTGTCAGATGTTGTTGTAATTCGTTTATGGTGGACATTGTCTGTGTACCTGAGTGTTGACCTATTGACATGTCCATGTTCCAAGTAGGGTTTATAGACTATGTGTTGTTCGGGTCCATTATTCCTTTTTCTTTTTGGGACCTTGTGATGGGCATCTAAAATTTCCTATATGATGATGGTTTTATGCTAGACGATGACTTAACACTAGACAGTAGACGTAAATATGAGGTATGCAATACTATACTAGACTCTCTATTGAGGATTTTGATGTGAGACCCTTTTAGCCTTTCTAGCTTTCTCTAATGCAAGTCTTTCCATTTGTTGACAAAGTTGTTCAGCCTCAATCTCTCTATCAATCTTACGGGCAATCCTAGACTCAATATCTATCTCGTATATAACTCCCATATATTGGGGTACACTTCTTCTTAAATCCTAAGCTAAGTTAGCTAGACCATCAATGATTTCTCATTGACCGCTGTTTGGAACTAGATTAGGTTGCTTGAAGGGGAGCAAGCCATCACCTGGGAGACCCATGAAGACACATGCTATGGACCTATAACTGATAATGGACTTAGACATATATGAGGTCTAGGTGAAGACGTATATGATAAATGGTGGACTATGCAACTAATATGGATGATAATGCAAAAGACTTATGATGATAATGAGGACATAAGATAGGACTATGCAAAGGACTATGGATGATAATGAGGACGTAAGTAGGACTATGCAAAAGACTAAGGACGATAATGAGGACATAAGTGGGACAATGCAAAAGACTAAGGATGATAATGAGGACGTAAGTGGGACTATGCCTAAGGTCACAAGTATGTAAGGACATTTTGAGAATCAGTTTCAAAATGGACTTTGTTTTTGGTAACCTCGTGTGTAGGACAATGTTTTGCAGTTTTCCAAATCTGAGAACAATGGTTGGTAGGTATGTATAGCTGACTGACTCAAATTTCATACAATCTCAAAAAATTCAAAGATACGTGGGATAGGGCCTGAAATAGCCCAAAGGACTGACTCAATACTAGTCTATCACAATGATACATAAAAAAGAATGGAATACAATCTCAGGCTGGATAGTGGACACCATTCAGTGAGGCCCTTACAATAAAATATCGAAACAAAATCAACAGATAGAGAGTCTGGCAGCACTGGCTCCACTCAACAACACACACTTCTCAGGCATGCCAGTCTCTCTTACCCCGAAGATCCAAAGATCTTTTAGCCAAGGGATTCATGTATCATAGTGTAAGGTACATGAAGGGTATCTATGGGGTACGATCCACACTCCCGGAACCACTGAATGTAGGATTTTTGGCAACTAATTTGGTTCTTAGTATTAGGTTTCGAGGGATCCCGATCCAATGATGGATTCTTAGAGAAAGCCACTTAAGGCTTTAGTTGAGCTTATCGATGCAGGGAAGGCCCCCACATACATCGAATTCACTCAACACTCTAGCCGCCTGACCAGTATATTTATATAGCGGCTCGAAAAACCCGCTCAAGAGTACGCTGGGAGAGATGATATCCCCAACGCATCCCAATTTGAAGTACCTCTGTGGGGTGATGAAATCCCCAGTCAAAGATACCCCTCACTACGTAGAATAAAAGAAAATTTGGATGTCGTTGTCACCTCCCTTCTTTCTCCCTTAGGCCCGATGGCGGGTAGAAAGCCAGTTAGTGCAATAGTAGGTCCACCCTAGACACAATGAAAAGTTCTTTTCCCTTAAGAAAATGAAAAATGATTTAATCTAATGCAGCCTGATTCACACTCTTTTTATAGCCCAAATTTAGGTGTTGGATCCGCATGTGCATGTCAATTTTAAACACCAAATCCAAGAATGAAGGCATACATGTCAATTTTAACCATTTGTTTGATTTTTAAGCACCAAAAACCGAGTGTGAGATACACACATGTCAATTTTAGCCCATGTTCATTTTAAGCACCAACAATGAAGTGTGAGATTATCCATGCATGTCAATTTTAACTGTTGTTGATTTTAAGCACTAAAAATTGAAGTGTGAGATTATCCATGTATGTTCTTTTTAACTGTTGTGAGATGTGCATGCAAAATTACTAATCTAATCCTCTCCGCGAATCCACCATAGGCTGTAAACAAAAGATTAGTAGCCAAAATAAACCAACAGGAAACAAAAACTAAGAACTTGACAGAGGCGATTGCGTAATACTACCTGAGCGATTGCATGATACTTACTGAGCAAATGCGTGAATCTGACAGAGCAAATGCGTAAATCTGACATAGCGAATGCGTGAGTCTATCTGCTCGATTGCGTAGCACTAACAAGTCTATTGCATGACAAAATGCAGACAACAAAAAAAAAATTAGAAAAATATAAGAAAACTAAACCCGATTAGGAACTTGCGAAACCAATTGTGAAGCCCTAGCCAAATCCCTCATCATTCATTCAATATTGATTAGATCATATTTAACTATATAAGAAAGAACTAGGCTATTATATCCATCTAAGGCTAGTTGTTCTTTTGAATCCTGTATCAATTTTTTGCTTGGAGAAATTTTTGATATCGTTTAGCTTCCCTCCTTTGTTGTTTCGTCCTTCTCGCACCTGAAATTTTGAACTGAACTTTTCTTTCCATAAACTTTGTTAATCAAATCCTAAAGTAAAAATAAATTTTGATCCCAGATTAACCAAATTTAGGATAGAATTATACAGAATTAATAACAGACAGAAGAAAAATAAAGCAGTGAATGCGTGAACCAGAAAGGGCGATTGCGTGATCCGGACAGAGCGATTGGGCGACCCTGTTTGGATGAATGCATCAAAGGGTCGAATGTGTGATTCTATCTATGCGATTGTGTGATGATGTAAGCTCGATTGCATGTCGGAAAATCTTTTCTCAAAATTCGTGCAACCTGCAAAAAAATAAAAAATCCGCACAATCTGTAAATATCACACAGAACACAGAAAAATGTTAAATTGTTGTTAGTTCATGTCGGGTTCACCAAAATGTAACGCATGCTAGAATTCATTCTTCAAATAAACAAAGATATCAATTAGAAGCACAAGGGAAATCACGAATCCCTATCTAATCAACAGATCTAACAAGCTAGATAATGAAATATTGCAATCATCAAGTAAAATAGGAATTAAGAATTTCAATCCATAAAAAACTCCCTATTCCGTGACTGCGTATTGCTTCCATTGCTCTTCTCCTCTTCATGGTATGATGGCTCTCAGATATTACGCTGGTAACCTACAAGTGACACAAAGATTCAAAGTTCGTGATTGTTGAAAATGGAGATTGGATGCTTAATTTATAGAAAATTGGAGAAGATTGATTGAAAGGTGGAATGGATTGATCAAGAGGTGTGAACTGAGGTGAGCTCAAATGCAACTTGATAGTTGAATTGCTGATTGTAAGAGTGAAACTCAATAGATTGAATAGATTAACTGAGTCAACTGATTGATGAAAGAGTTAACTGAAGGAAGAAAAATAATGATTGGAGGAAATAAAGAGGATGACACAGAGAGCTAAATTTAGAAAAAGCTAACTAAAAGATGAAAATAGAAGTTGGAGAGATAAACGATTTAATTAATTAATTGATTGAATTAATTAATATAGCATGTGCTTGCATTTAGATTTAGATTATTAATTTAATCTTTGCATGAGATATTATTCAAATAATTTAATTTAATTTAATTTAATTTAGCATTTGAATATATTTAGAACTTGACTTTGATTTTCAATTTGGTTTTTGAAATCATGCACATGTATTTGAAATTTGGAAGAAATTAGAAGAATATGAAATTAGAATTTGGGGAACTAGAAGAATCAATTAGTTAATTAAATAATTTAAAGAAACTATTTAATTATGTTATAAATGAACGTTAATTAAATAATAAAGATTATTTAAATTAAAGGAATTAAATCACAATTAATTAAATAATAAATATTTAATTAATATTTAGAAAAGAGTTGAATGATTAAATGATGATAGAAATTGAGAATTAATTTATTTAAATAATAAAGATTATTTAAATTAAAGGAATTAAATCATAATTAATTAAATAATAAATATTTAATTAATATTTAGAAAAGGGTTGAATGATTAGATGATGATAGAAATAGAAATAGAATAATTTATTTATTTAAATAATAAAGATTATTTAAATTGGGGAATTAATCATAATTAATTAAATAATAAATATTTAATTAATATTAGAAAATGATTAAATGATGATAGAAATAGAAATAAAATAATTAGTGAGATTATGAGAAAATATGAAATTAGAAGAAGTAGTTAATTAACTTAATTAAATAATTAAAGAATTATTTATTCAATTAGAGGAATAAATAGTACATGATCAATGAGACATTTTTAGGTGTCTACAGAAGAAACAGGACACATCAAAGGCATCACTGACTCCCTCAATAAAGCGCCCAAACACAAGAGCATCTGCAGTGTCACCGAGTAAGAAACCAAAGACTGTTGTTGTTCCTAAGGTAACAAAGACCTATAATAAATCTACTCGGAGACTCATTTTGGCAAAAGAGTCCAGTGACATAGAGTCTGAAGATGCTAACAAATTTCAGATTGTCAAGAGCAAGAAGGTAAATGTACATAGTGTTGAAAATTTATGTGCTAATCTGAAAGAAGATGGTGGATTTTGATCATTCAGATATGTAAAATATGAATCCAGATCTAATGATGAGAAGAGACAAATAGAAGAAGCTGTTATCTGCACACTATTGAAATTCTGATTGGCTCCATTAGAATTATCTAAGTCACTTCCAAATGAATTATATTTGCATATTGATAACAGGTGGAAATATGCAATGGACTTGGAGAAACGGATTAGAGAAAGAAGTCTGGTACATCTCTTTCCAAACATGTCGGTAGTTGAAATAAAAGAACATCTGACAACCTACAACACAAAGTTCCTTGTCAAGCAAAGAGCCTTAAAACTGATGAATGGTCTGTATATTGAAGTAGAAAATGAGACAAAAGAAAAGTGGCAGGAAATCTTTAGAATCAAGGATGCTGGTGAGCAAGCTACAGTTGAAATTGTTGATGTCACCGAGCAAGACCCTGCTGACACCATACAAATTGATGAAGACATCATGGACACCGAGGCACCTGAACAGGAAATGATAGAAGGCAATGCCTATGCAAAACTGGTATCCAGTGAGTCAGTTTTGGAACAAGTTCAACCTTATCCTCTGGTCACTCATTCTACTGCAACTGAGGCCCCTCAGGATACTAAACAAGGTGCAGAGGTTCACAAGTCTATAGAAGGAGAAGCTACTCCTCAAGCCACCGAGGAACACACCTCTTAGGATCCTCCTAACACTAAAAATGTTGCAACTGAGACCCCAAGCACCGAACCATCGAAGGACTCAGCAAAGGCTAAAGAAATCGACAAAAGTGTTGCCTCCACCGAGAAACCTACCGAGGATCCACAAGCCTCCCAAGCTATTGTATTGGTTCAACTGGCCAAATCTAAAGAAAAGAAGTTGAAAAAACATAGTTTCAAGGTAGATATATCGAAACCAATAGTGTTTCCCAATGTAGACATATCAAAATTAAAAGGGCAAGCACTAATTGAATTTGGTGAACTATGCAAAGCAAAGGCCGAAAAGGAAAAACAAATGGCCATACAAAAGAAAAATAAAGGACTTCAGAAGGTAAAGACACTATTATCATATATGCTACTCGCAGCTAGAGTGTCAATAGATGCAGCCATCCATATTCAACTGGATGAACTCCTCAACCAGATAGAGACATCTGGAGTAGATGCATCTGAATATTTGAGCAATTTAAAGGACAAAGAGCTCACTGCAAAAATGATTGAAGAGGTACAAAAAGCTATTGCTCTTGGCAAAGTTAAACTTGTCAAATTTATTGCTGAGTTGTCCCCTCAACTCAAGCACATTCTTTATTTATTTTAGAAACTCTGTACATTCTCTTTATTAATTAAAGATATCAAAAATAAAATAGAAGCAATTGAGAAAGAGATCACTGATCTCTCAAATAAGCTGACCACCGAGCCCAATTCTATTCAGAATTTTTATACAAAGTTACAATAGCTCATGGCTCAACAATTGGAACTTAGGAATGAAGAGCAGAAAATAAGGATGGACATTATGACTCTTCAAACCTCATTCATTCCACACTTGTCCTCCGTTCAAGAACATATCAACCAAGCCACTTACCTATCTACTACACAAGAGGGAAGCACATTAGATGGCTTAATCTCTCTATTGGCTAACATTCAAGCACATAATTCTTTAATGGACAGTGTCAAGGATGCACTCTATGTTGCCCTCATTGAAGCAAGGACAAAGTATAAATCCATTTTTGACCAGTTGCCTCCACCAAATGGTAGCTAAATTTTGATGTTTGTCAAAAAGGGGGAGTGACTATCATATCAAAGTATACAGGGGGAGTATACCGAGCAGTGAACATAGCAGTAAGCAAGAACAGGTGTAGCACATAGAATATTGATCACTAAGCATGCAAAATCAGAGTTATGAACAGTATATTGATAAGGGGAGTATATCTGAATATACTATTTCATTGACAAATGTATATATTGTCAGTTTAGTCAAATTTTGTAGTATATAGATTTTTGAGTTATAACTTTGAAAGTAATTTTTGTCAAACATCTCAACTAATGTCAAAAGGGGAGATTGTTACTAACTAAGATTGCCATTAGTCTTATGTTCAAAGTTATTCTATATATTCTAGTCGGTTATTTCTACCGAATCATTCAGTCGGTAAGCACAGTGTAGTCGGTTAAAGAAGCAAGTAGTCTCAGAGCGTAGTATACACCAAACACTCTACCGAGTAACACTCTATGTCTACCGAGCAACAAGAATGATATACCGAGTGAACACACACCGAGTGAAATGTGTTACCAGATTCAATGAACCTAGACATATATGGGAAATGTGTTACAAAGATCGAAGAACAAGTAATCATTATCACATTGGAAATTGCACTTAAAGATTGTGTATGATTTTGAGGTCATCTAACCAATGAAATATTTTGCATGGTTATTCATTCAATAAATCATGTTTGTAAGATCGAAGCAATGAATCAGATCACCGACATAAGAGATCTATTTATACATCATGGATTGAGATCAGATATATACATGTAGAGACATAGAGGTGTATGAAGTAAGACATGTGTGATACATAAGAAAGCACAAAGTGTATGACTGTTATAGAGACACAGAGGTCACCGAGAAGGATTTCAGAGAACAGTCAAGTAACAGAGTAAACAGAAGGGTTTACCGAGGTATGCTATAAGCAAGGTAATCTTATTTTGAGCACATAGAATCTGCTATAACATTCCAGATGTAAAGTTGTAGATATTTGTAATGATTTATTGTAATATTTTGAAGTTGTAAGAGAAACCTTTAACAGGGTAAAAGACTCTAATTAAGTCTATAAATTGTAAAGCGTCTAACCAAGTGCAACATTTAAAATAAGTGTTGTAAAATCCTTTAGCAAGGTAGATCTAACAGATCTTGATACTCCTAACAGGGTAAGCTATCAGAAATAGCTAAACATGTAGCTCTAACCGAGCAACCTTTATTATTGCAATAGTGAAGTTGTGGGTGCCATCCCCACCGCAGTTTTTCTCTCTAACCAAGAGTTTCTGTGTAACCAAAATATATGTTATGGAGTGAATCATGTATGATTGTTATCTATTTGTTTTAGCTTTATATTATGTTACTACACTATTCGGTTTATGCATAATAGCTTCACCTCTCCCCTCTCCCTTCTCAGTACATTAGCTTTAATGTACTGATTCACCTCTTCCCTCTCAGTACATTAGCTTTCCATATTGGGCCTAACACTTTGGAAATCATTACATGATTCAATAGGAAAAGAAACTCAAAAACACTTATGCAAAATCTTCTGCTCTGCTTCTTTTTCTCTCCTCTTTCTATCTAACCTCTGAGAAGATAAAGAGCTTATTATTAAAAAGAAATCATCTACTACAGACAACAAAAATCACGTCGAAAAGAAGAGGTGGGTAATTGATCGAGAAAGGAGATAGCTGGAGTTATGCTACAGGAAATGTGGATTTAAACCGAACCACAGTCATAACATACTATGGCGGTATTTACAACTTCAATGTCCACCTAAGTTAAACATCAGTAGTATCACTTGATTGCTCCTCTTATGTCATTCCTTACACTTCTCAGCATTTTTGTTGTTCGATCTTTCAGTCATTTTCATGAGTATCTCTTCCTGCAACTAGTGTGATAGGCTAGCTTCCACCACAACATCATTTATTTCCTGCATTTCAAAAAGAAATAACATACAAGAACATACATATGTATTTTATTTAATCAGGACATCTATTAATTTCACATATGATATTGCCCTAAACAATCTGCATGGCAATAGGAATAAATGACATGGCTGCAGGAATAAACTTGGAAAAGGCAAAACATGCTTTTAATAGGTTCAAACTAACATCTGAAATACATATAGTAAACTTCTGAAACATCATTACTACTATGTAAATCAAAATATGACAAAAACTCAAGAGTTTTAAGGATAAAAATATGACAATGTCTCAACTCATCACACCCCAAGACTAAGAGGGGGGTGAATCAGTCTTGATCAAATACTTAAACTTTATACCATAATTTACTATCAACTTAGCCTTACTCTTATCAACAACAATGCAAGATAAAAAAATGGATCAACATGCACAAGTGAACACCAAAGTTATGTGAAAATCCCAAACTGGAAAAACTGTGGTGAGAATCAACTCACAATATATGAATAAGATTACAATATTGATTTAGGCTCATTGCCAAGGAAGCACATTTCTCCTTGAAGGACTTGTGGGCTGAGGTGCACTACATCAGGACATGATATAAGGGACTTGCAAGATGAGATAGACTGTTTGAGGGCAAGACACCAAACTTGAAAAGGAGACTCACTATCTCCGAGCAAGGTACATGAACATATGAATCAAAGTGAGTGGGCCTTCGACGATACTACCTCCAACAATATACAAGTATGAAGCTACCCTTGAACTTCTACCTCAAGCAACCAACTTCAAAGAAATGACCACACACTTCTTCTACCCAACTTCGCATCACTAACTCTACACATGATATAAAAAATTAAGTGTAGCACACATATTGAACCACACGCTCATCTACAACATCAACACTGATTTGATCTTCTATATATACCATATTCTTCATTACAAACATCAATTAGGTCATCTAGAGTAGAGGACAAACATAGGTCCTATCGAGTCAGTTATCAAAACCAAAATGTCCGGTGAAAGTGGTCCAATCTAGGAGATAAATAGGACCTAAAGGTATTATTTCGCGTACTTTTGACCCATTCATACACTATCACACATACTCTAAAGTTGGAAATAAGGTAACGCGTAGATGAACCATGTAGCACACAACTAGTCAACCCAAAAACATATCTTTTAGATGAATTAACTTAATGCAAATCCCCACATGCCAAAGTAGGACCCCAATACAACATAACACAAATTTTAATGCAAGCAGAGATGCCCAATTCAATGTTAGAGATTGTTGGAAAGTTTGTTGGAATGATGTGTTGTCATTGATGTCAATATATTCTCCTATGTATTCCAGTGTTGTAGTCAGATTGAATGAGTTAGTTTAGCATGTGTGTTATAGCTGAGATGATGCGGATTAACATGGGTTTTGAGATACTTATCTCTAGTTGATTCTGTAAACGTCTAAAATTAATTAAATTGAATATTTTATTAATTTATCCTTTCTACATAATTAGTGTGTTTAATTATGTTAATCTCATTCATCTCAGAATTAATTTAATTTAATTTAATGAATCTTTTCACTATAGCCCAATAGTTAATTTATCAAATAAATTAATTATTCTCCTATTCTTCCAAAGTTGTCCAAATCATTAATTCTTCTAAATCCCCTCTAAGTTAATTAATTTCAATTATTTAACTTAAGTCATGTGATTCCTACAAATCACTTCTTCTAATCCTCACTTAGCCTAATTAATTCTTCTAGAAGCATGATTATCATTATTCCTCAATTTTAAATTCCTCTACTCATTATCTCTCCTCATGTCACATCCCCCTAACTTTTCCACTTGCACTCTAATCACTCATTAAGACACCTACTCAATCCCCTTAATCATTTGCACATCCCTAATCACCTTGATCCTTTCAAAGAAATTCAAATTCTTTGAATCTCCCCATGCATCCTCTTCCCAAGGAATTTTTAATTTCTTTATCCATTTAGTCTTCCCACACATCCTATTATTTTGGAATTTTAAATTCCCCCTATCTTCTCCCAAGGAATTTTATATTCCTTTTTCTCTTCCCAATGTAGTTGTGAGCTCTTCCCCATGTACCTTGAAAGGTGTGGAGACAAGAAATGCCTTTATGGCATATCTCTTGAATCCCACATCTTGTCCTCTCAATCCTCTCCTCCATTTCAAATCAATCTCAACCCTTCATCACAAAATCAATCTTGGCCCTCCATTTTGGCCTCCTCCAATCTATAAATTGGAACATCTTCTCCTAACAAATCATCCACTTTTCATCTAATCTTATGCTGTCCATTTGACTCATAAAATCATCCATAACATCCTCATAATGTCAAAATCTTGCCTCATCTAAGAAAAATCTATCTCATCCATTATCATCATTCAAGTCCAATTGAAATCCAATCTTGTTGTGCAGTGAAGAGCAATCCATAATCCACCATCAAAGGAGAAAATCAAGTAGAGCAACAAGGGCACCTCTACTTCATCAAGCTCAATCAGAGGAAGAGTAAAAACTAAGGTATAATGGTTTATTTGTGTATTTGAATGTATTATTTTTTGTTTTATTTGGTTTATACACTAACCATTAGGCTTTAGATTTTCCCCTCTTCATTTTGGTACACCCAGTGGGACCCACATCCCTTTGTACTACTCATTTTTGTGGGTTTTAAGTAATTTTATCATAGGTTTAGTGGATCAGCGTCTCAGACTACACTTCAACGTCTCCGCTTCTCTGTTTCGACATCTCTACAACCCCAAATCAATGTCTCTGTTCAAAAATAATCTTTACGCCTAACTCTTTTTTTGAATTTTTCATTAAAAACTATTTGCGCATGGCCTAAATCTATTTCTGTGCAAACATTTGTGCTTAGTTAAAAAAATGTTTTCATAAAACGGGCATAACGTTTTGCTTGGGTGTCAGATTTTCAAAATGTGTTACAGAAAGGACCCAAAGATATAAAATGGGTTTTCATTATAATTTTGGTATCTTTTTTCAAAAATTAGTTTAAATTGTTCAAAGTCAAACCTTCTTTTTTAACTTTAAATGCACATAATTTTAGCATATGAAATCATTTTTTATCATTCTCTTTTTAAAAATTACCTAGAAAATCATAAGGAAACTAATTTTGCAATCATTTTTGGGCTAATCATCTTATGTTTGCAACTTCTTTTTTTCCGAATGCCCAAGATGAATTATCATAAACTATTAATCATTGTTGCAGGATGTTTTGTCGAAGAAAATCATGTTTTTCCACTAAAGTAGATTTCTTTTTCATGTCTTAGCTTAGCAAACATATTTGTTAGGGTTAAAAAGAACAATTATTTTCCATGTTTTGTGCACTTGCACATGTGTAGGGTGGACTCACCATTGCACCAAGTATCCTCTCCCCTCGCCTTCATGGATCTTGGGTGTAAGAGAAAGGTGATTAATAACACCCGCCTTTTCTTTTAGGTAGTTGAGGGCTATTCATGATTGGGGAATTCATCACCTCACAAGGATATCTCAAATTGGGAGATGTTGGGGATATTGATTCTCCTAGCATGATCTCGAGAAATTTTTCTGAGCCGCTATATAAATATGTCAGTCAAGCGACTGAAGTGCTGAGTGAATTCGACATATGTGGAGGTCCCCTCCACACCGATAAACTTAGTTAGAGACTTAAGTGGCTTTCTTTGAGAATCCATTGTTGGATTGGCGATCCCTTGGAATTACACTAAGAACCTTGTATAGTAGTCCAAAATCTTACATTCATAGTGCAAGGGATGCGAATCATACCCCCAAGTTACCTCTCATGTACCCACTCAAGATGAGACAATAATTCCCCATATAATAGATCCTCAGATCTTTGGGGTAAGAGAATCTAGTATGCCCGAGAACTGAGTGCACTGTAAGGGGGATCCAGTGCTACCAGAATCTTTATTTGTCCACTTGTTTGAGGTATCGCTTATGCGAGAGGCCTATTGAATGGTTTTCATATTCCATCCTAAGTTGTATGTCTGATGCATGTCTCCATCTTGAACAAAACCAGTGAAATTTTGTTTGGGCTAATCTAGGCCCCCTTCACTTTCACGCTTTTCATAAAGCGTTTCCTTGGCCAATGTGCTTGTCATTGTTTGATTTCTCTTTCCAAGAGTAGATAACATCTAAAATTTGACCGGACATTTGACCAAACCATTCAATCTTCACTTTATCACCATCAAACCCCTATTTCACTACCACCATTCAAGTCAAACCTCTCAATTGGTTTTCATCCATCCAAATGATCATCAATCCGCAACTAATATATCTATCTAATCATCAATCTAGTCTCGGGTAACCTTCCCCTTCTTCTGCTATCATCAATGCATTCTTCCATATTCATTTTCATTCCATCCTTAATGGGCTTAGCACATTAACCTAATCAAATCTCCAAAATCCCAATCAATCCTAATCAATCCAATCAATAAAATTATCCAATCAATCAATCAACTTCATCTTAAGGTCAATACTTTGTGAAAGTTTGATTTAGACCTTTGTCTTTAATCAATCTATCAATTAGCTTTTGTGCTTGGGAAAGAATCTCCCCCAAGTACCTTTGGTTAATCATTTTGGGTTGATCAAAACCCTAATCCTTTTACCCTCTTTTTCTTAGGAATGTAAGGCTATCCTAAGTAGAAGAAGGCTTGATCAATTGCATCTTAATCTAAGGGTCTCAATTTTACCTAGCTTAGTTGTCACCTTTCTTTGTGGTTAACGTCATCAATTCTCATCTAAGTCCCAATCTAGGTGCTAAGGTGTCATTAAAGTCCAAATCAATCTTTTCCTAATCCAAGGACCCATCCAATCCAATCAATTCAAGCACAATCCAATCCAAGAAAAATCAAATCGAATCCAATCAATCATCAATCCAATCTGAATTTATTAAGTCCTAATCCTAATCTTCATCTACAATCATCTCATCACTTTTCTCAATCAAGTCTATCCATCTATTTTCAAATTGTCTTTCCATTTTCATCATCTTGAGGTTACCCTTGCATTGTCAAAATAAAAAGTTGGCTACCCAAAATCCACATTCAAACATTATGGGTTGGTTCGAGGAAATGGTTATGGAAGTTCAATGATCACCCTATCAACCATGATCATCCAACTCATGCATGCCTCAATTCTATCCAACTCCCACCTACTCATGTCTCCCACCCCAACCCACTTACCAAGTCAATCTCATAACCCCCAATAAATCTACCATATCTTCATCCATTCCATCTCACCAAATTATATTCAATCCCAATAATCCATCTTATATTCCTTATCCTTCATCTACCTTTGACAAGGGAAATCCATCTTATTCCCCATCCATGTCTTCATATTATCCCTCATCTACATACCCCTTCTATCCAATATGTATGTCCTCATCTTCCCCCCATCTACATTCCAATCCCCATATTTTTTTATAACACCTCCATCATATCCACTCACCATCCAGATACTTTACACCATAGTTCTCCCAACCATAATCCTAATTCCCCGATCCAAAATCCCAATCTCCCATCTAATACTAAACCTCCACATAATCCTCATCCTCCAAGTCTTTTATTCATAATCTTATCCAAGCAATACTAGCAAAGGAGACAAAACCCCCACCTCAAATAAAAGTTTCCCAATCCCCCCAAGTCCTCCATCCACCTCTATCCTCTCCAAATCAAGATACTCCCACCCCCCATCTATCCAAGTCAAATAATCCACATCCTCATCCATCATAACATTACCCCAACCCCCAACATGTCACGAGCTTGTTCCAGAGCATGCTAGGATATATTCCTCTCCACCTCAAGAGACCAAGGCACCCCTCCATCTTATGATACATCTACATCTCAAAATCCATGTCTATCCTCCACTCCATCTCAAGAAAAAATAATCCCTCCATCCAATACTCCCCTTCCATCTCAAGATCCAATCATCCCTTCCACTCCACCGCATGATCCCATCCCAAGTCAAGATCAAAGTATTCCGCCATCTCCATGTCATGATACCAATCCATCTCACAATCCTAATATTCCTCCTAATCCCCTACATGATCCTAATCCCCCACAAGATCCCATTCCTACACAAGATCCCATCACCCATATCCAAGCTATCCATGAATTCCATACCTATCAACTTGGCTCTTCCACCTTCATCCATTTGGGTTTCCTCCAAGAGCTTACAATTCCTTCCACCTCCCATCCCCCTCAAAATGGACTCACATCTTGTTTCCAAAATAATATGTATTCTATTGGAAAAAGAATTTGTGAAAAAATGAATTACCAAGGTAAAGGGTTAGGCCACCATGAAAAAGGCATATTGCAACCCCTTCAAGTCAAAGAAAATGAAAGATCATATGGCCTTGGCTACGCAGCCCATACTCAAGATGTTGGTATATCTTCCATCCCTCCTAAAATCAAAATCACACCATCCTCCATCTTCCACATCCATTTTCAAACCTTTGTCTAAAATTCCTTTCCTTTCGCATATGTATCCGTTTTGGGTCCTTATGCTCCAAAGATACACCCTTCATCCCTTCCATCCATCTTGGGTCCTTACCTACCTCCATCCACCACTCCATCATCTCAAATAATCCTTAAACAAGATCAACAAAGGCACACATCCTTGATTCCTCCCAACATTCTCCCTCCCTCATCCCATCCATAAAATCTCTAAGTCATCCATCCTCATGCACCCAGACCATTGCTATTGGAAGCAATTTGGATGCCAAATCTAAAATGCATAAAGCCAAATATCCAAGCATCAGCATGTCCCCTCAAGAAGACATGTTCAAGAAAAGAAAAATATGACCCAAAAGAAAGAAAAATCGAAAAGTCCACAAAGGCCCAAAAAGAAAAAAATAAAAAACTGCATGGATTCCCAAGCTACTCATAGAAGAAATGCACCTCAAAGTAAAATCCAAATTGACATCCAAACTAGCTAATCAAATAGCTTCCTCCACCCATAAGTCCTCCAATCCTCCATCTAATAGTCTTGCATCTTCAAAATCTATTTTGGGCCCTTACGTCTCAAAAACCACTATCTTAAGTCCATCATCCCCTTCATATATTTTAGGTCCTCATGTTCCAAAATCCACGTTTGATCCTCCATGTAATTTAAAATCCTCTATGTTAATCTTAGAGGATCCGATTAATACTAAGAGGGGGGGTGAATCAGTATTAACAATAATTTGAAATCAGAAACTCAGACTCATAAAACTTTCACCAAATAAAATATAGATAAACATTAGAGTAATTTACCAGTACTGGTATCTACTGATAAACATCTACTAAACTGATATATCAATGTTGCACATTAAGTGCTCATTAACCATACACAAATTGAAAGTAAAGAAAACCATCACATCAAAAATATTCACCATATAAACACCATGATTTTCACATGGAAACCCAAATAGGGAAAAACCATGGTGGGAATTGGTACCCACAAATATTTTGCACTCTTTTGGAATGCGCCCTGTTAGGAGCCAAGCTCGGTTAGAAGCTTACAATGATGCCCTATTAGGAGCAGACCCTGTTAGGAGTCACCTAATTAAGGGATTTACCTCAGCCCTGTTAGGAGCTTTGATCTGTTAGGATCAACCTCACAAGAGGATTTAGAACTCAGATATTGAGTCACCTATTAGGGGGTTTTACAATGTGAGGCCTGTTAGGACCTACCCGGTTAAGGGATTTTAGTTGTTGTAATTGTTAGAGAATGACAATGAATGATTTGTGTATAGAACTCAACTGCTTGCTTGATCAGATCCAATTAAGTTCTAAGTCTACATGACTTTGGCAGATCTTCTCACACACCCTGGTTCAGCTTCACACACTTATCAAAATCACCGACTCTTCAAAACATCAACCTTACCGACATAAATAACCTTTACAACTAGGTCGGTATCAAAACCCTAAGACTTACTACATAGATCATCACAAATCTTTACAACTCATTATAGATCATCATATGGATCATTACAATCAATTACAAATCAATATCAGCCATTGAATGATCATAAATCATCACAACAAGTCAATATGGTACAAAGTCAAACCCTTAGTGCATTCGGCTAAGCACTTTGCACATTCGCAAGAAATTTGTTCTCCAAACACGCCAAAACATCTTTTAAACACATCACACAGTTTGTATTGCATTATCATCAACATGTGAACTTGATGTAGATCATTTCCAAACCAAAAATCATTACCGGTCAAGACAATTCTTTACCGATCCTTAAACCCTTCTTAAACACTAGCAAAAAGTCAACAAAAATTATAAACATAACTTTCGGTTGTCACAACATGATGCGGTTCTGTTTGGATACATGTTACAATGATAGAAACTTACATTCAAAACCTAAAGCCTCAATCATCACCAATCACCATATACAATTAGAATATTTCCTTGTTTACTGGTTAAGGTCCTAATTCTCAGTTTCTTGATTCTTTACCGATAAGCCCTCTCTGATAGACCAAAAGATTTAGATGCCACAATACAAAATAAGTAAACATCAGTATACATGAATAAACATTGGTTTCCATCAATGACAACATAAATAACTGATCAAAGTCATCCATCATGCAATCTCAATCTCTTCATCACAATGTCATCTCAAACAGTCTTGTACCAGTTCAGTCATCATTCTCCATCTGTATCAGTTATGCTAAACATGCCAACACTCTCCTCCACAAATCCACCACCCCTCAAGGTTTGTGCCAATGCTGATCTTCCCAATATCCCCATCCATTTATCCACAAGTCTTCCACAACCCCATCCATCATCCAACATCCATTTTCCATAATCCCATCCCTTTAATTAAATCTTTGGCATAAATCCTTATCCCCATCCATCTTCCATCCATTTCATCTCCCCATCTATTTCTACCAACATCTGCAAGCATACCTCCAGTTATCTTGGTCTAATGAAGCACATCTTTAAGGGATACTATCCATGGAATTGGATGCTTGGGTACTCCCTCCATCTCCATTATCCACTATCTTCCACATCCACTTATCCTTATCCTTATCCTTATCCATCCAAACTATTCCAAACAATTCAAAAAATAAAAATAAAAAAAAATCCATCCAATGGTGAAAATCACATCTTGTAGCGCCTTGGGTAAGTACCATGATGAAAACTTGGCAAACAAGCGTCATGCATAATCCCCTCATCCTCTTTCACTTTACACTTGGGGGCAAGTTTCATCCATGTCATCCTACCATCCACATCTTCCATATTCCTCATCCGCTATCTGCATACTATCTACATCCATCCTCCTTTCATATCTTTTATCTTCACTATCTTATCCATATCCTCAATCTCATATCCCTCATCCTATCCAAAGTCATCCTCCTTTCATACCTTTTGATCTTGATCAATATAGAGGCAAAATAATATCCATGCATTCTTTGGAACACACAAGCCTATAGTTTTCCTCCATCCATATCCATTCCACATTATTCTTTCATATCATACATCATTATCCACTATCTGTCTATCCTTAATTGCACTACCCTTAGTGGGGAATTTTCCTCCCTTTAACAATATTTCTTGGATCCCCATCCCACCTATCTTTCATCCTTTAGTATTACATATCCTATCACCATCCATCTACTTGATCCATCCATCTCCTATCCAAGCAATCTCTTCATCTATTCCATCCTTTTACCAAGCCTTGGTTCTCCCTTGTCATTGGTCCCGCTCTCTTTATTCTTATATCCACAATCAAATCCTATCATATTCAATCATATTCCCCATCCCATCTAATCCTATTCAATCCCCCTCCCATATTATCCAATCCATTTATGATCCCCATCAAACTAAGCTTTCCCATCAAATTGAGCTTTTCCCATCTATTTGAGCTTATATTGACCTATACATAATCCAGACACTCATCCATACTATGCTAACCAAATCCAAGTGGAAATCCTCCCATCGGCAGGCCCTGCACAACCAACTTATCTGTTGCCTCCATCAATTTATCTACACCCTGCCCATCGAGATGTTAGGATAACCGGTGGACAATTGAGAGGGGGGGGGGGGTGAATCAGTTGTCAAAATATTATATTAATCAAACCAATTTATAACCTTTAACCGGAGCACATAAACATTGAATATTGGAATAGAAGAAACAGATACTGGTAAGCAATAAAACTTAAGAATGAAACAAAGAATTAACACAATGCAACCATACCATATAAAACCATGATTTGTACGTGGAAAACACAATAAAGGGGAAAAACATGATGGGAAGCCTACCCATAGTCAGATGATACTTCTATAGAAAGTATGTGATACAATAAGGGGCCTACACATGTAGGAAGGCACACTGCCTAGAGCATACTACATCTACCATGCCTAATTATAGTCCTTGTTAAGCTCAATATCGGAGGCCTTTGACCTCTTACATAAATCTAATTCGATCACCTATGATCGACCAGATCTCCTTCGTATATGATATTTCATTCCATGGCCATGAACATTGCATTTCAATTCCCATGATCTACAATGAGATCTTACATCAATTTATACAATCCCTAAGGCCTAAACCAATTAGGTCGGCCACCTAAAAGATATTACAATAATATCATTACATACATCCATATTACAATGATATGCCATGTCGGATTTAGACCAAAACAACATTAACCAATCCATAAAACATCCCAGTAACATGTAGAGAACACGTTAACATGATACCGGTCCATAACCTAGATAGGTATCGGACCTAAATAGATTCTCCATGCCAAAGTGATGTCTCCAATCAGTTGAGGCACGATCAAAGATCGCCTTCTGCATCCTGAATTCCATCTAGAAGCCGCACCAACACCACTTATGCATTTTGTCAAAGTTTATTAGTAAAAGCTCTGCTGGTAAAACCTTAAACCCTTACTGGTAACACTAGTTCTTCTACTGATAACCAAAACGTGTCTGTCGGTAACCAATCATAATAGCTAGTGTTGACATCAATGACAAAACATCAATGCAACACATAATCAATTCCTCCATATTGCCAACAATCTCCCCCTTTGGCATTGATGGCAACACTAGATGTGAAAAAGAAAACATCTAAGTGCCAAGAAATGACAAACATTTCTCATAGAAGATATAACAATGAAAAACTAAAAAAAATCCCAGCAACTCCCCCTCAGGAGTGCAGTCCAATCTGAAATTGATCTGAATCCCATAAAAATTATTTTTCACATATAACTCTCTCCCCCTTTGACATCAATGCAAAAGATATGACATAGATATCTAAATTTTGTGAATCTCAAAGCTGACTACTCCCCCTGAGTAGTAGCACCACTACATCAACCCAGAGCAAATAAAGTTGATGATGCATACCCGACTGATGGTCTGCTCCATCAATTAAGTTTCTGCCAAAGGGGTAGATACCCCTAACCCGTCTCTCAAATACTCAAATGATTCCTTAGACAATGATTTAGTGAATATATCTACAATCTGTTCTTTAGTGTTCACATAAACCAATTTGACTTCCTTTTCTTCTACCTTGTCCTTTAGAAAGTTATATTTTATTGATATGTGCTTAGTCTTAGAGTAAAATACTGGATTCTTAGACATGTCAATAGTTGCAGAGTTATCACAATAGATAACTACCGGTTCACTATAATTTACCTTGATATCCTTCAACATTTTCTTCATCCACAAGACTTGAGTGCAATTAGTTGTTGCTGCAACATATTCATCTTCTGTAGTAGACAAAGAAATGCATGACTGTTTTTTATTGATCCATCAAACCAATTTCTTTCCAAGAAAGAAAGCTCCACCAGAAGTGTTCTTCATGTCATCAGTAACAGTTGAATTTTTGATTGTACTGGTGTAACTGTCTCAGTGTCTTGTACCGGTTGAGGCATTGTCGATTCAGTTATGATCATTTCCATTGTCGATTCCCTATTATATGATATAGATTGATCTTTGTATTGCTCATCCACTTTCACATTTGTGCTCTCCACAATTTTCTGCAATATTTTGTTATAACATCTATATGCTTTGCTCTGAATTTAATATCCAAGAAATATCCCTTCATCACATCTAGGATAAAACTTACCAATTGAATCATCCCTTTTGATATAACATTTACTTCCAAAAATTCTAAAATATTTAACAGTAGGTGTATGTCCAAACCATAATTCATAAGGAGTCTTACCGGTTTCACCTTTGATGTGAACTCTGTTGAATGTGTAGACTGTTGTACTCATTGCTTCTCTCCATTAGATGTGAGGCAATTTGGCTTCCATCATCATGGTTCTTGCTACATCCAAAATGGTTCTATTCTTCATTTCCACTAGTCCATTCTACTGAGGAGTACGGGGTGCAGATAACTATCTCCTAATTCCATTTGTCTCACAAAAACAATTAAATTCATGAAAAGTGAACTCACTACCTTGATCTGATCCCAGACATTTGATTTGCAATCCAGTTTCTATTTCCACCTTTTCTTTAAAGATCTTGAATTTCTCAAAAGCTTCAGACTTCTCCCTTAGAAAAGTCACCCACATCATTCTAGAATAATCATCAATTATCAGCATGAAGTATCTATCAGCTTGAAAGCTTCTAGTCCTTGTTGGACCATATAATTCAGTAGGAATCAAATCAAGCACATCATTAGATTTATCATGTATGCTCTTAAAAGAAGTTCTAACTTGCTTTCCCAATTGGCATTCCTTACATACCAGATTATGAGACTTTATAATCTTAGGTATATCTCTAACTACCTTTGTTGAACTGATCTTAACAATACAATCAAAATTAACATGACACAACCTCTTATGCCATAGCCAACTCTCATCAATATGAGCAATCAAACATGTCTTATTACCAGTGTTCAAGTGAAAGATATTACCTCCAGTCTGAGTACCGGTTGCAATCTCCAAACCAGTTTTGTTAATGATTTTGCATTTTCTATCTTTAAACTGAAGTTAAAATCCCTTGTCCACCAATTAAACAACACTTAAAATATTATGCTTTAAACCTTCTACATAATAGACATTATCAGTATTATGCTTTCCATCCAGAGAAATAATACCTTTACCTTTGACCATACATGCTTTGTCAGCCCCAAATCTGACTTGACCACCATTGTATTCTTGCAGGGACCAAAATTCTTTTATCTCCAGTCATATGATGTAAGCATCCACTATCAATTACCCATTAATCCTTGTCTTCAACTTTTTCTGCTAGGGCCTTTTCTTCATTCTTGATAGCCGGTTCTGGTTCATCTTCCTTTAAATCATAAAAAACCCATTCATTTCCATTGCCGGATCCACTAGCAAAGTCTATTGTCGGTTCATCCTCTAAATCATCACTTACTCCTTCCTCATCTGCTATGTAGCATTGTTTGTTTTTCTTGAATTTATATATGTTCTGATTAGGCTTAAATGATTTCTTACAACTTTCTTCAAATCTTGCATTCCTTTCAAGACATCTAGATGCAAAATGACCAATCTTATTACATGCAAAACATTTAAAAGGTGTGTTTCCTTCATACTTACTTCCTGCCGGTCCTTTAGGTACTCTTCTAGAAAATAAGACTTCAAGTTGCTCAAATTCTTAATCCTCTTTCCTCATATCTTCCAATTCTTTTGCATATAAGGCTTTCCAATCACTTTTGTCAGTAGATGATCATGCATGAAAAGAAGGTTCAAGATTTTGCAGCTCTAGAGGGTCCAAATTCTTCAAGCTCAAAAGAAGATAATTTCCCAATCAAAATGTCTTTGTTAACTAAAGTGTTTGCCATTGTTATCAATTCATTAATTACAGTCGCCTTCATCTTGTAAGCCGGTGGAAGGGCTCTCAAGACTTTAGAAATTATTTCATCTTCACTCAGAGATCTTCCATAACATTGAATTCCCATGACAATCTCATTTACTCTTTCCATAAATGTAGCAATTCTTTCATTATCTTCCATCTTCAAGTTCTCATACCTTACACGGTAACCATCAAGTTTAGCAATTTTGACAATAGGGTCACCTTCATTCAGAGTTTGCAATTTATCCCACATAACCTTTGCAGATGATTTATGTCAATCCCATGATTTGTTGATCAGTAAGTGCACACAAGAGGGCTTCTCTAGCTCTGCAATCATTTTCAATATTCTTGTCCAAGTCTGTAGGAGCACGATTGCCAGATGTCAGATCATGAGGTGTATATCCTTTCTCACTGATCTCCCAAATATCCTTTCCAAGACATCTAAGATGACTCTCCATTCAGATTTTCCATATCCCATAATTTGTTCAATCAAGCTTAGGGATTTCTCTTCTGGAAATAGTTGTTGGTGGATTTGAAGTATTAGTTTATTGGCATTTTTTATGATTATGTTGTGATTGTCATTGATGGACACACACTCGCTATGAGATCACTTTTTGTATGTATGAGCTACGCTCAATCGGTATTTGTTTCAAACTGGTATTATGTTATAGTCTTTAGACTATCAATGTCTTGTAGAAAGTGTTTACCGATCTCAAGCTGCACGAGGACCTCAAGCGGTTTGAGGATCTCAAGCGGAACAGAGCAAAGGAACTAGAAGCGACAGTTATCATTTTCCCAGTCTTCATTTTAGTCAACCGGTAATCTGCTAAACCGATATTACTCTGAGTTACCAACCAGTAATCTATTTAATAGTCACACCGGTATTACTCTAAGTTACCAACCGGTAATCGGTAAAGTTGTATAAACCAGTAATACTCTGTGATGAGTTACCAACCGGTATATCTTTGTGATGAGTTACCATCCACTGACACTTTGACAGTGATTTTGTGTCATGTTACCAAATGTGTCTAGATACAATGAACCTAAGAACTTGCAATGTAGTCCTATTAGACCGACATGAAATCAGATTCCTTTTAAGGACATTGTGTCTAGGGTTTTAATGGGAGTAGTTGTTAGGGTTTGTAGTGGTTGATGAGTTCTTGTATGTGCGATCTTAACAGAAAAGATCAAGTCTGTGTGTTGTAACAGAGTGTGGATTTACTGAAGACTGAAGTAATGTTGAAATGCATTAGCAATGAGCTATCATGGATCTAACCAAGTAGACTGTGCTATTTGCTAGATCATTCACTTGTTGATTACTCACATCTTTGACAAGTTAGAAACCCTTAACCGAGTAGGCCCAGAAAAGCCTTTGTAAATCTTCTAACAAGGTGATTCACATCTGTGGATCTAAAATCCTCTCACAAGGTAGTCTCTAATCAGACTTATCTCCTAACAGAGATTGAGATTCCTAACAGGATCTATTCTAGTAAAGAACATTGTATGACCTTAACTGGTCCGATTACTATTCTACAAATAGTTACTTGTGAGTTTCATCTCACCGTGGTTTTTCCCATTTGGGTTTCCACGTCAAAATCTCTTATGTTACGGTGATTTTGCTTATGTGGGTGAATGCCTTACTTGTTGTTTGGTTTGCATTTGTGTTAACCAGTTTGTTAGTTAAATTGTTATACCGGTTTACCGCTAGACTGATAAAGTGTTTGAGTTCAATAATTTTTGGTATACTAATTCAGCCCCCCCTCTTAGTATTTATCAATTGGTATCAGAGCCAACCTTTCTATAAGTCTAACCACTTGGAAAGAGATATGGGGGAATACATTGTGAAGGGAACTTGAAGGACTAACTATCAGAATGTGTCAAGAACTTGAAAACCAGAGGAAAGCTGAAGATTTGGTAAAAGACAAAGATCATGAGATCTCCAAACTGAAGCAAGAGATCAGTGCACTTACCGCTCATCTTCATGAAAATAAAAAGGAAAAGGAAGAAATGCAAGGTGAACTACACATGGTTGTTTATGAGAATGCAACCTTGAAGGAATCCAATGCTACTATTGTGTGTGTGAAAAGTGGACCTGTATCTGTATCTGCAATACACAACACTTCAATTAAGTCATTACATGCATGGTTAGAAAGATATAATCAATGAATAATAAAACCATAACAAATCAACCCATTGCCTTCTAAAAGATGCGAGTATAAGATTGCTCTCAGATTATTTAGCAATACCAGTGACTAGACAACATCAAGATGAAGGATTTTATTTATATGAACATGATGAATGCTAGATGTATGCAATATTAATCTAACAATATTTTTGCAATATTAAACTAAATGATTTAATCAATATGAAATAATAAATATGCAATATATCAATGAGTCTAGAGCAAAAACAGTATAATAACGATATATTCTCTAGCCTCCCTTTGAATGAGAGATGAGCCTGAATTTATAGAAAATTCAAAAAGAAACCAACGGTTGAGATCAAATGATGATGAGCGGTCAAGATTTTCCAAGAGGAAGCACAATCCAGGTGAATTGATGTGATTGGATGCTTTTCTCAGTTTTAAAGGAAATTGAACTAAAATTAAGATTAAATCAAGAAAAAACTGATTTAAAGGAAATTGAACTAAAATTAAGATTAAATTAGAAAAAAAAGTGATTTATTCTCTATTTCATTCAATTTTAATATTTAATTGTTTTAATTCTTTTCTTTGAGATTATCTATCAATTTTTAATTTTTTTTTTCAAGATTATCTCCAATTGATTTCTTTTCTCAAATTTTAATTATTTTCTGTCAATTAATTCCTTTTTTGATTTATTTCCATTTTTGAAGATTTGTGCTCAATTGATTTAAATTAATTCCTCTTTCTTGATTTGTTTCCTTTTTTGAAGATTTATGACAATTTGATTTATTTAATTAAATATGCTAGGATATTTAATTAAAATAAATAAGATAATTGTTTAAAATGATTTACTTGGAATGATTAATTAATTAAATAAATATTTAATTAATATTGAGTGACTGATTTGCCATGTGACATTTGATGATTTTAGGAATTAATTGTGTGCTCAAGATTTAATTTAATTGCCTTTGGTTAGGACCTTGGTGACGTTGTCGAGATTAGGGGCTCATGGTTTAGATGACCATTTTTAGGGTATTACATTTGCCCCTCTTTGAATTAATGTGCGAGTAGTGCGTTGGTTCAAAGAAAATTTGATGTCTAGGAGATGTCAGTTCTGAACTTGATTGATCACGAACTACATAAAAAAGTGAGGTGTTTAGTTTGATTCGAAGTGACAAAGTTGAATAAAGTCTGATTAATGTGATACCGTTCTGGAACTTGATTGAACTTGGGAATGATAGAAAACAAAAGATACCGATCTTGAACTTGATTGATCAAGAAGCGGATCTTATTGATCTAGAACTTGATTGAACTTAGATACAGTGAGTGATGATAAAAATCGATCTTGAACTTGATTGAACTTAGATACAGTGAGTGATGATAAAAATCGATCTTGAACTTGATTGATCAAGATACGATGAAGATAAATTGTTCAGCTTGATCAAGAAACGAATAAAACGTAACACCTGTTTAGATTTAGCATGACCGAAGATACTCTTTAAACCCTTGATTGAGTTTAAACGAAAAATCAGCTTGATGAAAAGCGATGGAATTGATTAACGTAAAGAGATTGATTCAGACGAAGACAAATATCAGCTTGATATGAAGCGATGAAACTGATATGCCCCTAGCGATTGAGATCTTATTTGATTGTTTTTCTTTAGTTGAAAAAGATTTTTGCTCGACTTTCGATGAAGATTTGAAAATTTTCCTCGACATTTGAAGATGTGAGGTCATAAGGTCACGAGTATGCCCCCTCGGGAGCGAAATCGAAAGATAGCGAGGGTACATGATGATAGGCAATTTTGAGCGATGATAAGTTGTTTTGAGCACAAATGATTCAAAGGAATTTTTGAAATTTTAGCCAGAAATTAAGCGCAAAGTTGATTTGTAGAAATGAAATTGAGATTCAGCGTTGATTCACGAGAAATTGAGCGCAATTAGAAGAGAGAATGAACTTTTGATGGAAAGCACTAAGTGGTCCAAATTTTGAAATTGACTAGCAAAATGATCTCGATTTTCGATTTTGATCCCAAAAATGGACTCAAGACAGCCGATTTACAAGCTCGTGATTTGATTTCATCATACTTGTGTTGATTGGTTATGAGATGTTGTTCTATATGCTTTATCCTATATGTATGCATTTCTTTTCAGCATGATTGTATGCAATGCAAATGATCATGGATGTCTATTTTTGTTTCTTTTCATATGCAAATATTTAATTAATATTGATTGATTGATTTGCCATGTGACATTTGATGATTTTAGGAATTAATTGTGTGCTCAAGATTTATTTAATTGCCTTTGGTTAGGACCTTGGTGACATTGTCGAGATTAGGGGCTCATGGTTTAGATGACCATTTTTAGGGTATTACATTTGCCCACGGTGGGCACCAGAAATGTGGTGTGTGAAAAGTGGACCTGTATCTATATCTGCAATACACAACACTTCAATCAAGTCATTACATGCATGGTTAATCATATATAATCAATGAATAAATAAACCATAACAAATCGACCCATTGCCTTCTAAAAGATGTGAGTATAAGATTGCTCTCAGATTATTTAGCAATACCAGTGACTAGACAACATCAAGATGAAGGATTTAATCTATATGAACATGATGAATGCTAGATGGATGCAATATAGATCTAACAAGATTTAAGCAATATTAAGCTAAATGATTTAATTAATATGAAATAATTAATATGCAATATATCAATGAGTCTAGAACAAAAACAGTATAATAACAATATATTCTCCAGCATCTTTTTGAATGAGAGATGAGCCTGAATTTATAGAAAATTTAGAAAGAAACCAACGGTTGAGATCAAATGATGATAAGCGGTCAAGATTTTCCAAGAGGAAGCACAATCCAGGTGAATTGATGTGATTGGATGCTTTTCTCAGTTTTAAAGGAAATTGAACTAAAATTAAGATTAAATCAAGAAAAAACTGATCTAAAGGAAATTGAACTAAAATTAAGATTAAATAAGAAAAAAAACTGATTTATTCTCTATTTCATTCAATTTTACTATTTAATTGTTTTAATTCTTTTCTTTGAGATTATCTATCAATTTTTCATTTGTTTTTTTCAAGATTATCTCCAATTGATTTCTTTTCTCAAATTTTAATTCTTTTTTGTCAATTAATTCCTTTTTTGATTTATTTCCATTTTTGAAGATGTGCTCAATTGATTTAAATTAATTCCTCTTTCTTGATTTGTTTCCTTTTTTGAAGATTTATGGCAACTTGATTTATTTAATTAAATTAATTCCTCTTTCTTGATGTGTTTCCTTTTTTGAAGATTTATGGCAAATTGATTTATTTAATTAGATATGCTAGGATATTTAATTAAAATAAATAAGATAATTGTTTAAAATGATTTACTTGGAATGATTAATTAATTAAATTAATATTTAATTAATATTGATTGATTGATTTGCCATGTGACATTTGATGATTTTAGGAATTAATTGTGTGCTCAAGATTTATTTAATTGCCTTTGGTTAGGACCTTGGTGACATTGTCGAGATTAGGGGCTCATGGTTTAGATGACCATTTTTAGGGTATTACATTTGCCCCTCTTTGAATTAATTTGCGAGCAGCGCATTGGTTCAAAGAATAGTTGATGTCTAGGAGATGTCAATTTTGAACTTGATTGATCACGAACTACATAAAAAAGCAAGGTGTTTAGTTTGATTCGAAGCGACAAAGCTGAATAAAGTCTGATTAATGTGATACCGTTCCGGAACTTGGGAACGATAGAAAACAAAAGATACCGAACTTGAACTTGATTGATCAAGAAGCGGATCTTACTGATCTAGAACTTGATTGAACTTAGATACAATGAGTGATGATAAAAATCGATCTTGAACTTGATTGATCAAGATACGATGAAGATAAACTATTCAGGTTGATCAAGAAACAAATAAAACATAACACCTATTTAGATTTAGCATGATCGAGGATGCTCTTTAAACCCTTGATTGAGTTTAAATGAAAAATCAGCTTGATGAAAAGTGATGGAACTGATTAACGTAAAGGGATTGATTCAGATAAAAGACAAATATCAGCTTGATATGAAGCGATGAAACTGATATGCCCCTAGAGATTGATTTGGATGAGATGATCGAGAAATCTCAACTTATATAAAGCAATGAAGTTGAGATGCCCCTAGCAATGAGGTCTTATTTGATTGATTTTCTTTAGTTGAAAAAGATTTTTGCTCGACTTTCGATGAAGATTTAAAAATTTTCTCGACATTGAAGAATGTGAGGTCATAAGGTCATGAGTATGCCCCCTCGGGAGCGAAATCAAAAAATAGCAAGGGTACATGATGATAGGCAATTTTTAGCGATGATAAGTTGTTTAAGCACAAATTGATTCAGAGGAATTTTTGAAAATTTTGCGTTGAAATTGAGCGCAAAGTTGATTTGTAGAAATTAAATTGAGATTCAGCGTTGATTTGCGAGAAATTGAGCGCAAAGTTAAAGAAAGAGCATTTGATGAAAAGCACTAAATGGTCCAAATTTTGAAATTGACTAGCAAAATGATCTCGATTTTTGATTTCGATCCCGAAAATGGACTCAGGACAACCGATTTACAAGCTTGTGATTTGATTTCATCGTACTTGTGTTGATTGATTATGAGATGTTGTTCTATATGCTTTATTATATATGTATGCATTTCCTTTCAGTATAGATGAATGAATGTGAATGAGTATTGGTGTCTATTTTTCTTTCTTTTCATATGCAAATAAATGATAATGCAAATGAGTAATGAATAATGAGTAATGCAATTTTTTTCATTTTTCTATGCAATAAGATGAATGCAAATGAATGATAATGAATGATGCAATGTTTTCATTTTCCTATGCAATAAGATGGATGTAAATGAATGATAATAAATGTATGAATCTATATAATATGCTTATGTATGCAGCTAACATCTCAAAACACAAGTACTTGATCAGAGAAATGATGAAAAGAGACCACTTAGCAAAGAAATGATGACGCTCCAACTCTCATTCAGCAGACAAAGAGGAAGCATTGTTACTATACCGAAATCACTCCAAATTCACAAAATGTAGAATGAAATGCAAGATGAGATGAAAAATGAGATGCAACCTAAACCTAGTCACTGGACTTTGAAAAGCTTAATTGTCATCATTGAGCATTTTACAATTATAGTAGGCAGAATAGAGTTCATTTCTTTTCATGTGCAATATTAATTATCTTGTCCGCAATGACCCTTTTTTCATTCATATCCTTGGACAAATTACGCATGGACCCAGATTGCACAATGAAGAAATTTCCTCAAAACAAACAAAGAAATGATGGGAACCTCCCTATAGCATTCAAATAAGTGGAGTCGAGGTACGTGTGGCGATTTCACCTTGATGTGAAGGCTCTTATCACAGACACCCAACTAATTTAGATGTTCCCAGATCATTGGAATCATTCCTTCAAGCAGAAAACAAAGAAAATATTATGCCCCCAATCCTTGCTCCTCTTAGTCACAATAGACTTCCTCGAGTTACTCAGAGGGATAATAACCAAAAACCAATATAAAAGACAACACACAAAGAAAATTTTCATGCATAGCTCAAACTGTTTAGTGATTGTTTTCCATTTTGTTGTTTTGCTTGTTAACTCAGTGATAAAACTCTTCAGTAGTCAAGAGATAGGTAACTGACTCAGAGTGAATGACCAGATTTCACTGACGTAAGGTTGACTTGGCTGACACTGCTTAGGACATGTAATGTGCTCTTGTCAATTACCTAAGACTAGGACATTGATTAGTTTCAAGCCATGAGGGTTCCAACGAACTAGGGTGTCACGAAAGTGACCAAAGGATATGTACAAGCGAAAGCAAAAGATGCATGAAAGTGGGAATGCCAACGTTGCATTGATAGATGGAGCACTTGAGTACAAGAGGCACCTATTTACCAGGTTTTCACCTGCTTGGCAGAGATTCATTTTATTTTTTTTACCAAGGTGCCTGTTTACCAGGTTTTCACCAGGGCATTTTCTCTCTTTTTTCCTTTTTTTTTCTTCTATTTTTTTTTTTTTTTTTTCAGGACTTTGTCTGGGTTTTAGGATTTCTTCAGGACATTTTCTAATTTTTATGACTTCTTCAGGACATTTTCTGATTTTTAGGATTTCTTCAGGACATTTTCTGATTTTTATGATTTCTTCAAGACATTTTCTAATTTTTATAATTTCTTCAGGACATTTTCCGCTGTAAAAGTTGTTGGAACAGAGAATATCTAGGTGAAGAATTTCTTCAGATGGATGGTGTTAATTGGTTCACAGAGCTGTTCTCCTTTTGATGTTGAGAGTTGATAGGCACCAGAGCCGAAAGCTGCAGTGACAATATAGGGACCCAGCTAGTTGGGTTCAAACTTCCCTTTGTTATCTTGAAATTGTTGATTTTTAGGATTCTCTCTGAGAACTAAGTCACCAACCTGAAATTCTCGATGTCAAACATTCTTGTTATATCCTCTAGACATTTTCTTTTGATACACTTTGAGATGATCAAACACCACTTTTCGATGCTCATCCAACAATTCAATCTCTTGCAATCTAGATATTCTATAGTCTTCATCAGTAACAAGACCTTGCAAGGAAACTCTTAGAGATGGTATTTCTACTTCAATGGGTAATACTGCTTCGGACCCATACACCAAAGAAAAAGGTGTAGCCCCAGTAGGTGTTCTGATACTTGTCCTATAAGCCCACAGTGCAGGATTGAGCTACAGATGCCAATCCTTCCCAGATTTGTTCACTGTTCTGTGCAAGATAGTCAGTAGGTTTTTGTTAGATGCCTTTGCTTGTCCATTAGCTTGAGGGTAATATACTGAGGACCAGTGTTGTTTGATTTTAAAATTCTCACAAAGTTCATCTAGATCTTTGTTCTTAAACTGTCCTCCATTGTCTGTTATAATTGATGAAGGTATACCATACCTGCAGATGATATAGTTAAGAATAAATAGAGCTACTTGTTTTCCTATTGCCTTGATGAGTGGAACTACTTCTACCCACTTAGTGAAGTACTCAGTGGCAGTGATAATAAATTTATGTCCATTAGATGACGCAAGATATATTTGGCCTATTAGATCGAACGCCCACTGTTGGAAGGGCCAGTGCGTTACAAATGGTATAAGATCCCTTGCAGGAGCATGGATAAGGTGCCCATGTAACTGACACTTTTCACAGGTTTTAGCAAATTTTATGGCTTCCTTCTCCATGTTTGGCCAGTAGTAGCTAGCCCTTAGTAGTTTTCATGCTAAATTTAGACCGTTCGAATGAGATCCACAAACACCTTCATGAACTTCGGATAATGCACATTGGGACTCCTCAGTTTCTAGACATCTAAGCAAAGTATTATCTAAACCTCGCCTAAATAAGTCGTTAGCAATGATGACATACCGTGACGCATTTCGGATTAGGTTTCTTTTTTCATTTCAAGAAAGATTGGCAGGGACAACTTGGTCATGTAGGTAAGAGTAAATGTGGCTATAACGAGATGAGTCATGTCCAATAATAGAATAGACTACTTGGGACTCGAGAGAATCATAGGCAAGGTAATGTAACTCTTCCACTAGGAATTCAAAGCGAAAATTAGACTCTTGTAGCTGTGGTATAGATGCCAAAGTGGCCATTGCATCTGCCGCTCTATTTGTTGTTCTGGGTATCTGCTGAAATGATATGGAGGTGAAATATTTCTTGAGGTCATCCACCATCCTCTTGTAAGGCATCAGTTTCTCATCTTTCGTCTGATATAGGTCATTAATCTGGTTGATAATGAGTTGAGAATCTCCATAGATGTGTAATTCCATGATCTTCCACTCGATGGCCAACTTGATCCCATTTACCAAAGCTTCATACTCTGCAATATTGTTTGTGCAAGGGAAGAGAAGTTTGTAAGCTTTTGGAATTGAGTATTTCTAGGGAGTAATAAATAGTATCCCGACACCAAAGCCATGTTGAGTAAAAGACCCATCAAAGAACATCTTCCATGATTGTTCAGTAAGGTGCATGATTGATTCATCTGGGAATTCTATATGCAGGGGTTGATCATCTTCAAGTGGAGCTTCAACAAGTTGGGCTGCGATAACTTGTCCTTTGATAGTTGTACATTCTACATATTCAATGTCAAATTCTCTAAGCACCATGACCCATTTGGCCAGTCTTCCTGTAAGCGTTGCTTTACTGAGAAGGTTCTTAAGTGGATCAATCTTGGCTACCAGCTTAATAGAATGTGCCAACATATAGTGCCTTAATTTTTGTGATGCAAAGACTAATGCTAAGCATGCTTTTTCAATTATAGTGTAATTCATTTCATATGACACCAATGTTCGGCTGATGTAATAGATAGCTCGTTCCTTTTTATTGTCACCCTGTTGTGCCAGAAGTGCCCCTAGTGAAGTATCTGTAGCTGATATGTACAGGATCAGTGGCTTACCTTGAATCGGTGGCATTAATATGGGTGGATTAGAAAGATATTCTTTGATTTGTTGTAAATGTAGTTCACAATCTTTATCCCAGTTGTATTGAATCCCTTTCCTTAATACCTTCGTGAAGGGTTGAGCCTTGTCAGCTAGCTGAGATATAAAACACCTTATGGACTGAAGATGACCTTGTAGACTTCTCATCTGACTGATATTCTTGGGTGGAGGCATGTCCATTATAGCTTGGACCTTTTCAGGATCAACCTCAATTCCCTTTTTTGAAATTATGTAACCAAGTAATTTTCCTGATGTGACTCCAAATGCACACTTTTTTGGATTTAAGCGGAGCTTGAATTTTTCCATTCGATCTAATATGAGGCCTAGCTCTTGAAAGTGTGTAGATCTCTTCATAGTTTTTACCAAGGTGTCATCTACATAATCTTCCATGTTTTTATGCATCATATCATGGAAAATAGTGGTTACTGCTCTTTGGTAAGTTGTTCCTGCGTTCTTTAGACCAAGCGGCATAACATTCCAGCAGAAGGTTCACCACGCACATGTGAAGGTTGTCTTCTCTTAATCTTCGGGTACTATCTTGATCTAATTGTAACTAGAGAATCCATCCATTAATGAATACATCTCATATCCAGTAGTCATATCTACTATCATGTCAATGTTGAGCAATGGAAAATCATCTTTTGGACATGCCTTGTTGAGATCCCTGAAATCTGTGCAAACTCTAATAGATTTGTCTGCTTTTGATACAGGTACTATGTTGGATATCCATTTTGCGTAGTCTATAGCTCTGATAAATCCAACTTTTAGCAATTTCTCTACTTCGGCCTTTACTAGTAGTGCCACATGAGGATGCATTTTTCAGAGTTTTTGTTTGACTGGTTTAACTCTTGGCATAATAGAGAGATGATGCATGATGAGATTAGGATCTAGTCCTGGTATATCTGAGTATGTCCATGCAAAGTTAATCCTCTTTTCTAAAAACAGATTGGTGAAATCTTTGAACTCTTCTGCTGACAGTGATTGGGCTAAATGAATGACATGCGGTATCTCTTGACTCCCAATGTTCACTGGCTAAGTTGGTTCGATCAATATGGAAGATCTCTCCTGGAAGTGGCTCGGTAGTATATCAAGTACCTCACCTTTAGGCACCTAATAGAGGTTTTAACCTTTGGGTACATCCTTTATTTTCTCTTTTTTAGAGTCTAACACCGCCACAATGTGGTTTTCGCTATCAGATCTTTTATTCTTATTTTTCTTGTTTTTGCGACTAAGATACTTGATATCCGCTTCAGTCATGTTTTCATTTTGTTCGCTGGTGGAAGAGTACATGGGTTCAACTGCATTGAGATAGTAGGCTAGTGTATAGTCATTGGCAAAAGTAGGCATGTTCAAGGGTTGGTTATAAAGAGTATTATCAATCAGTTTTGGATGTATTAAGGATAAGGTTGGTATAGGCTCAAGGGAGTTCACGGTACTATCATCATTGTTTCGAACTGACCAGTCGAGTTCCAGAATACTACCTTGTGTATGTGTCTCGAGACCAGGAAGAGTTACGACACGATTATCATCATTCATGTTAGTATTTATTGGACCTAACTCAACCGACCTACTTCTAGCATCGTCATCTACTTCAGACTGGGCTACATACCGTGGTATAACAGTAGACAATATTTCATTATTCATGATAGAGTAGTCATAATGCGTTGTTGAATAGTTATTGTCATAGATAGAGCTCTTGTCTGAGCCATTAGAGTCATAGGATGGAGTTGCTGACTCATCTTCAAGTGGTTTAGTGAAGGTATATATAGTATCAACACCCACATCCTTGATGTTGCAAGTTCCTTCTTGATTTGGTTCATTGATTGCTTGCATTTGACACACTTGTGGACATGACTTTGACGATTCTGTTAACCCCTATCATCTGTTCCATTCAACTTCTTCTGGACTGATGACTGGTTCTCTTTCTCTAGCTTCTAGTTCTTCTTGTGTGATTCCGTACTTGATTTGTCCTATCTCATTAGGAGAATTGGTAGGTGAAGGACTTGCTTGTGTCCTTTCTTTCTTCAGTTGTCAGTCATAGTCTTCTTGTCGTTTTAATCTGATTTCTTCTATTTCCTTTTGCATTCTTAGGCATATCAACTCTTATGCATCATCTATGGTATCCCTAAGTTCTTCAAGCATTTCTGTAGTAGATGTATCTGAGATGTGATCTGGACCCCATTCATACTCATTTGAATCAGTTTCTGAGTCATCTACCTATTGTCTGCTAGTATATGTGACCAGAATGTTCAGTGGTGCAAATAATTCTCTAATTCTATATATTTCACCTCTCATATCCTCTGGAGCGTCTACTTCATGTGGTATCATAGCTGATACAACTGGAACTTGATTACCATCTATTTCCTTTCCCTGGGTGGGTAATTCTTTTTGTTCACCATCACATTCCTCCTGAGTTTGTTGAGTATTGATTTCTTGTGTTGTGAGAGGTAGTACCTTTTTCTTCCACTTACATTGATGGCAAGGTGTGTGCTTCTGATCTAATGACTTTCTTGGATCATATCCCAGTCCAGCTTTATCATTGGTCGACTTAGTTTGTAGCTGAAGAGGTTCAACAATACCTTTTTGACATTTGCCGAGAGGACCAATACCTCAATATCCCATGCATTGAAGCATCTTATAGCTTGGACGATATTGCGTTGGAGAAATCTCACAATGTCGTATTTCTTTATCTGCACTGTCTTCTTTGAAGGACATCATCCCCTTCTATTTCATCTGCAAGAGAAGTAGAGGACTGTATAAAGGTTCCATCATAAATGACTTTTGGAGTTGAATTTTGTGGCCTCATGCCCTCTAATGGTTTTCCTGACTATCTTGGTGATGGAGGAAGAGACATGAGTGAGAGTATAGGCTCTATCTTGTAACCATCCATGCCAATGTTTGTGATTTTCAGTTTCTTTTCCAAATCTTTTAGCAGAGATTCTGAACTTTCAGTTGTGGAAGCTGCTCTATTATTAGGAACAAAAGCATCAACACCTTGCATTAATGCATTGCAGGCATAGCTTGTATCGGCAAGAATACTGACCTCTACTCCATTATAAGGAAACTTCAGACATTGATGGTACGTAGATGGTACTACTTTCATTTCATGAATCCATGGCCTACCCAGTAAGATGTTGTATGAAAGATGAAGATCCGGGACTTGAAAAATGATATCTCTCTCCATGGGTCCTACTCTGATTGGTAATGATACCAGTCCCTTAGAAGTTCTTTCTTCTTCATCATAAGCCTTGATTGTTATCTTCTTTGTTGGATCAATAACATTTTCAGAGAATCCTAGCTGTGTTAATAGATTGTAAGTACAAATATTCAACCCAGCGCCTCCATCTATCAAAACACGTTTAACGCGGTGTTTGTGGATCATGGCTTCAATGTGTAATGGTTGGTTATGTGGATGACTCAATGAGTTATCATCTTCTTCAGAGAATGTGAGGTAATGAGGGGAGGTCAGGTGACCTACCATAGATTGAAACCGATCTATGTCTAAATCTTTAGGAACACTGGTGGTAAGTAGAGCCTTGTCTAGGACTTCTTTATGAGTAGAAGAGATCTTAAGCAGTTCTAGAATGGAGATCTAAGCATTGGTTCTCTTTAATTGTTCAACAATACTATAGCCAGGAGAAGATGATGAAACTAGTTGCTTTGATTTGGCCATGATTGTGTCTGTTTGTTTATTTGGCAGTTTTGATGTTGTTTGATCAAAAGTGGAGGAACTATCTCCTGGGAGAGAAATCTTCCTTTGAGCATGAATGACGGCATTAGCAGCTTGTGCTTGATTTTGATGATCCTGGACTATGATCACATTGCAATATTCAGGTTGAACAGATTCAATCATGTTGATCACATTATCATTGTTAGTGTAAGTATAATTGACTCTAGCTCCTCCCTTGGATTTTGAGGAATCTCCTTGTTCATAAGTGGGTAAGGGATCTTTAAAGGCCTTATGATCAGCATTAGTTGCGTGATTTCCCACAATGATCTTGCCTACATCAATGAGATCTTGTATTTCATGTTGGAGTTTCATGCAGTGGTTTATGTTATGTCCCTTGTTCCGATGGTAGTCACAGTACTCATTTTCTCTCCACCATTTGGGTCTAATTTCTGGGTCATAGGGTCGGGAATCATCTGGCAGTGTTATCAGATTATTTGCCAATAAAGTTTTAAAAGCCGATTCATATGACTCATCTAGAGGAGTAAACTCATGCTTAGGCTTTGAGACCCAAGGTTTGTCTTTAAACCACTCTCTTGTTTTCTTTGGGGGATTCTCTGTTGTAGTTTCAGCTGCCTTGAGTGCTTGTGTGCCACTAGCTAAGTTAAATATTGTGGATTTTGTTTTTGCTTGAATAGTATCTACCACTCCATCACTAACAACATTCTTGTTGTTGTCTTTGCTATATTTCCAGTATTTACTCTTTTCTTTAGAGCTAAAACCTTGCGATGTTTCTTTCCAAAGTGATATATCTCCCTTTTTGATAAGTACATCTTCCATTCTGAGGGCGTTATCTACCATTTTGTTGATTGAAGGGTGCACTTGCATCTGGACACTATATTTCAATTCAGGGACTAAGTTGTTGACGAAGATGTCCATTTTCTCAAGATCTGGGATAGTCCGTGAATATCTAGAGAACATCTTTCTCCATCGTTGGAGGAAAGTGAGAAAGGGTTCTCCTGTCTTCTGTTTGGTATTGCAAAGCTCTATCATAGTGACTAGGTGACGAATGTTGTATGAGTATTGTCGTAAAAATAGTTGGATTAGTTCTTCAAACATTTTTATCCCTTTGGGTAGACTTGCGAACCATTCCATTGCTTTACCTCCTAAACTCCTTGGGAAAAGGCGCATGAGGTACATTTGATCGTGCATGAACTCCATACAAGCAGCACAGAACTCTCTAACATGATCTTGAGGATCTGAGGTACCATCATACTTGTCAAATTTTGGTATCTCAACTCGTGAAGGAAATGGAGACATGTAAAGGTTTTTGTCAAATGGGAATGGACATATTGTGTCCAAAGAATATTGTTTTGTTGTTTTATCTTTGTTTTCTATTCTTGTGACTGCAGTTTGTAATGCTTGTATTTGTTTGCTCATTTTTTCCCATGGTGTCTCTTCCTCTTTAGCAACGAGGGCCTCCACATTATAACCAGTAGGGAGTTTGGCACCTTGTTTTACTAATTCTAGGAAATAGTCTTCTTTTTCCCTAGCCATGATGACCTTCATCATTTTCTGGAATTCTTTATTATTCTGACATCTATGTACTTTGTCTTCAGGAGGTTCGGGAAGCTCGGACTCAGTTGATGAATTGTTGTCAGTGGCATGATTGATGAAGTCATCGTGAGTGTTTTGTTTATTAGCTTCTCTTTCTTGTCTTTCCCTAGACATGGTGGGAGATAGGGGCTGATTGAAGATTGGTATATCGTAAACTGGTATCTGTGATGAGGACAGTATCTGTGATGAGGACAATTTATTGTAAAAGGGGTTTTCTTTGAAGAACGGATTGTCTTTGGTCGAAAAGAGGGTTTCTTTTTCTTTGTCCTTTTTGTTGCAAGAACTTCTAGTTTGAACAGGCATTTCCAACCAACAGGACCGAGAGCGAGATGTGTTGCAGAAGTCAAGATCAAATTGTAGCTAGTATTTCCTTTAACGTAGTAATTAAGAGAAGTAACTTAAGATCTGGTCTGGTTTCAGGAACGATCTATCCTGTGTAAGACGTTATCCAAATTGACTTAGGTTTGATAAAATGTTCATTTGAACTAGCTTAAAGATGATCGACAAAATCGTGCAACGCAACGACAGAGGTACACTATCAAGGTTGTTTATGCTCAGGAGGATGATAACCAGTTTTAGGCTTGCTATAGACTGATCTGGGAAACTTTGACTATTTTAACTGACAAGATTAGGAATTCATATGACAGAGGATTGGACAGAGACGAGATTTTGACAGACAGAGTTTCAATGACTGATGACTACTAGTTTTTGATAAGGATTGATGTTTCAATGACTAACAAAGACCAGTTTGTTTGTTGTTTTCTCCAGTTTTGGTATTCTAGTTTTAGTTTTCTTTTAGGGATGACAACATAGAATACACGCAAGATATATAACAATTCAATCACAGCACGCTAACCCTATGGAAGTTGGCTTAGAGAAGAAAACCTTTGCTTGCTGACTTAGGTACACACTCAATAGCTAATCAGAATATGGTCGTTGAGTCTCACGCAATGGATTCTCAACACTGTATTAGCCGACTCCAAATGCTAATGGGGGCACAATATGGCAAGTGTCTTGGGAGAGTTACTATCTCTCTTGCACAAAGATTATCAACCTTTCGAAGGTGAATTGGGTAGCTTCTATCTTATGGTTCTTAGTCAGGAATTCCGTTTGAAATTACCCCTTGAAGTCACGCAAGCATGATTGAGGCCTATAGCCCAACAAGGTACCAAAACAAGATGTAGTCATGTAAATGTGATTGAGACCGCGAGGCCCTACAAAATGCTCGATATGAGAGATCTCAAAGAGAAAACTCAAATAGTCCCATCCTCTGATACTTTAATCATCAGAGGCCTATTTATTATAGTGAGTTGGAATGCTCAGGTCCAGCTGTACTCACTTGAGTCGTTCTCACAGGGTGATTACTTTTTCCCACTGTGACAGGCCCACTAAAGGTACACAAATCTCAAAACTTAGAAAAAAGCTTCGAGGGTCTAGATTTCTGATTGTCTATAAAAGACAAGAGCATACTCTCCTACCTCTTAGATTTTTCTGAAAACATGAAAGACAGATTTGTTCTTTAACCAGATAGCAATTTAAGTGCCTAAGAAAATACACTAGAATACACAATGTTTAGTCGATTCTCCTTAGGCAACCTGCAAAACCAATATGTCAGTAGTCATTTTCTTCTTGATTCTTTGGCAGGCGTATGTTTGATTGATAGATTCTTTGACAAGCGTCCTGCAAACATTAAAAGCCCAAAATTAGTTGCCAAAATAAAATAAAAAAATCATCAAAAGAAAATTCTATCATGTAAACTGTAAATTAAACTAATCTAACAAGAATTTCCATTTTATGACTATCATAGTTATGACAATTTTTGATAGTACTTCACTCTGTCATTTATAACTTTTGAACCATAAATAATTTGGACAATATCTTTAGTGGAAATGTGGAAAACTTGGTTTTTCAAAACATATTAAAATTTGGATTAGATCCAATGGTTCAATAAAAAGTTATGCCCTCCTAACCGAGACCATTTTTGACTGTCACAGAAGAATAGGTAAAATGACTACACTCTGTCAATCATAACTTTCAAACCAAAAATATTTTGGCAAATCCATTCAGTGAACCTGTATAAAACTTGGTTTTCAAAAATATATTAAAAATTGGTTGAGATCCAACAGTTCAATAAAAAATTATGCTCTTCCAACCGAGACCATTTTTTACTGTCATAGAAGAATGAGTAAAATGAAAGTCCTGCACTCTGTCAATCATAACTTTCAAATCCAAAATATTTAGGAAAATCCCTTCGGTGATCCTGTAGAAAACTTGATTTTACTAAACATATCACAAATTGGTTAAGATCCAACGGTTCAATAAAAAGTTATACTCTCCAAACCGAGACCATTTTTGACTGTCATAGAAGAACAATAAAAAGAAAGATTTTTATTTGCAAACTTAACACATGTTTATTAGTTATAAAAATCAAACATTAAATTTGTTCAAGAAACATTATAAATCTTGTAGTTGTTGGTTTGAGCCCCATGGTGGGCGCCAGAGATGTGTGTGTGAAAAGTGGACCTGTATCTGTATCTGCAATACACAACATTTCAATTAAGTCATTACATGCATGGTTAGAAAGATATAATCAATGAATAGTAAAACCATAACAAATCTACCCATTGCCTTCTAAAAGACACAAGTATAAGATTGCTCTCAGATTATTTAGCAATACCAGTGACTAGACAACATCAAGACGAAGGATTTTATTTATATGAACATGATGAATGCTAGATGTATGCAATATTAATCTAACAATATTTTTGCAATATTAAACTAAATGATTTAATCAATATGAAATAATAAATATGCAATATATCAATGAGTCTAGAGCAAAAACAGTATAATAACGATATATTCTCCAGCCTCCCTTTGAATGAGAGATGAGCCTGAATTTATAGAAAATTCAGAAAGAAACCAACGGTTGAGATCAAATGATGATGAGCGGTCAAGATTTTCCAAGAGGAAGCACAATCCAGATGAATTGATGTGATTGGATGCTTTTCTCAGTTTTAAAGGAAATTGAACTAAAATTAAGATTAAATCAAGAAAAAACCGATTTAAAAGAAATTGAACTAGAAAAAAAACTGATTTATTCTCAATTTCATTCAATTTTAATATTTAATTGTTTTAATTCTTTTCTTTGAGATTATCTATCAATTTTTAATTTGTTTTTTTCAAGATTATCTCCAATTGATTTCTTTTCTCAAATTTTAATTCTTTTTTGTCAATTAATTCCTTTTTTGATTTATTTCCATTTTTGAAGATTTGCGCTCAATTGATTTAATTGATTTAAATTAATTCCTCTTTCTTGATTTGTTTCCTTTTTTGAAGATTTATGGCAATTTGATTTATTTAATTAAATATGCTAGGATATTTAATTAAAATAAATAAGATAATTGTTTAAAATGATTTACTTAGAATGATTAATTAAATAAATAAATATTTAATTAATATTGAGTGACTGATTTGCCATGTGACATTTGATGATTTTAGGAATTAATTGTGTGCTCAAGATTTAATTTAATTGCCTTTGGTTAGGACCTTGGTGACGTCGTCGAGATTAGGGGCTCATGGTTTAGATGACCATTTTTAGGGTATTACAGCTATTACCAAAGAACTTACTGAGTCAAAGGAAATACGTGCCAAATTCAATAAGAGCACTGTCAAGCTAGAGAAGAAGCTTGAATCAGCTAAATCGGTAAAGAATACCAATGGACTTGGTTTCTCTGAATATGAGGAAGGTGAGACCTCTGGAACAAAAGATGGAGCATCAAAGAAACAACCGGCACCAAAGGATAAAGGTAAGCAAAAGTTCAAATCTATTTGCTTTAATTATCTCAAGGAAGGACACATTGCTAATGTATGTAGAAGTAAGGCTTACAATAACTTTCCTTATTTTCTAAACGATAAGCCTAGACCCAATAGATTCAATGGTAATTGTTATGCATGCAACAAGTTTGGGCATAGAGCATTTGAATGCAGGTCTATCATGCACAACACCGGAAGGTATCCTCAAAGGAGTAAAGGGGCTTTTTCTAAACCCTCTGGGAACCGGAACCCAAACCGGTTTAATACCTATAATTATCAGTCAGGAAGTAGTGGCTATCAAGCGGCAACTGGATGGAGAGCAACCTATTTGATCTATCATGGTAATGGTCACACTGTTGTAACATGCAGAAGGAAGAATGGAAACATGAACAATGGACCTTGGAGAGAACCTGGGATGATTTGCTATCATTGCAACAAACCAGGTCATACAACAAGATTCTGCAGAATGAGAAAGAATATATTAGATGATATACTGGTAACTTTGGAAGGAAAGGTAGATGTTGTAACTGTTCAAGTGGATATGAAGAAAACCTGGAAGAAGAAGCCAAAAGAAGTGATTCAAGAAGAACCAGTTTCTGCACCTAGTGTGGAAGTCACGGAACTGGCAAACTAAGCATTAGAAAAGCTTAGGGGGAGAAAATGGTGAAATATCTCGAACCCCCGGTTTACACCGATAAAAGACTTTAACCAGTAAGTGATACCTGTCAACTGGCAGAAGATAGGAAATGGTAAAAGGCAAATTAGGGTTTACACCCTAATAGTGGAGCATTTATTATGGTAGGTGGAGAACTTGTTTAAAAGGATTTTTCAAGTCATTTTTCACTTATCAGTTCTTGAGCGAAGAAGTTTTTTAAGCACTGAGCGACGAAAAGCGATTTGGATTGCGATTCGAAGAATTCTCAAAATCTTGAAGAAGAATCAGAAGTGAATATCAATCGGTCAAGTGTAGAGCACAAAGCAGTATTTCAGCAACCGAAGGAGTGTGTGACAAAGTGTAAATTGCAAGCCCTAAATTTCAAATTACAAAGGTATTTCTCATATTTCTCTGTTTATTATGGCTTCCACATCACACTCTAGCCCTAGTGCATCCGTTGATTCAGTAGACTTCATTCAACGGAAGGCAAAATACAATGCCCTATCTCAAATACTTGTCGGTGCAATAGTGGAGGAAGGCATTTCCGATTACATTGACTGTAAAATTGAAGACTTAGGATCTCTTGTAATCCATTCCCAGTTGAGTTTGTTCTATGAGAAGGACAAGAAGATTAAATCAGAATTTAGCATCCTGGAAAAGAAGAAGCTTCACAATGTAGTCTATTTCCTTGAAGAGTTTTCAGATGATCACATCCACATCATTCTAAGTAGAGTGCACGGTGATAAAATGTACTTAGAGTGGACACATGACATCACATCGGAAGTGATTCATGACGTCACCGGTTTCTGTAATGTTGGTGAAGTGCCAGCCCTAAGGAAGATCAGCAAGATGGAAATGACCAAGCTCATTGGTTCTGTGAGCGACCAACGGGGAATGACCATCAATCCCATCAAGGATGATTTGGTCAAATATGCCTGCATGGTAATAGGTTACCAGACATTTTATGCTAGCAAGATCAACTTTGTCTCTGTTGCAGCGGTAAATGCTGCCTACCAAATGATGATGGAAGATGCATCATTTGACTTATGCACCTGTATGCAAAGACAACTTCTGGTGAACCTAAAGTCGATGAAATAGGACAATGCCTTGAGATTTAAGTTTGGACAACTATTGGTTGGGTTGTTCTTCTACTTCCAAGGTTACTTCCCAGGAGTCAGAGATATTCAGTGGTTTGCCGACCAACCGGTTACAAAACAAATCAAGGAAAGCCTTCAAGCAGTTGGAACCCGTTATCCAGAAGTTCTAAACAAATACTTTGATGAGTTCAGATGCAAAATGAGCCAAAGAGTGAGAATATCAGGTGATATTGTCAAGAAATATGAAGATGACATCTGCTTCACCATCGAAGTTGATGAGTGCATAATGGAGGTGGTTGAGCCTAGACAAGAAGTGGAACCGATGGGATATGAGGTAATGTATGACATGCTAGATGGGTATGCCTCTACGCTACTTGCCTCGCCCCTTGATCCAAAGGCAAAGAGAACTGACACCTATTTGGAAAGGGTCACACCGGTTGAAGAACCGTCAGTAAAGAAGGGAAGGCAGTGCCTTCAGTATCGACACCAGTTACCATAGCAAGTCCCAAAGTGACCAAGCGGTCACCAGCAAAGAAGAAATCGGAAGCTGCACCCACCAAAGTCTTTTAGAGAAAGCGAAAGACAAAAGACACCACACCAGGATCAGATGACACTGTGTCTGAAGAACAGCCTAAGAAGACTAGGCAAATGAGGAAAAAGACAAAGAATGAACCGACAACATCTGCATCGGTAAATATTGATATTTCTTCCTACAAACCTTTGACACATTGTCAAAGAACTATTAAGAATATTAGAAGAAAAATACTTGGTGATTTGAAAGAGTTCTTTGATGATTTTAATGATGATGAAAATAAGGAAGTTGAACAGGAAGTCATCAATTATTTATGTATTAATGACCGGTGGCCATCAGAAATTAAATCTGAGATACTTGATTCTTTGTATAATTCTCTAGATAACAAGTGGCACATTGCCATAGAGAAGGAATAAGAAATAAGAGAGGAAGTATTTGCACAGTACTTTCCTAATGTGCCTAAAACTGAACTTTATGAAGTAGTGGAAAGATATAAGGGCCTCGTCTTCATGAGAAGAAGGAGACTCTTGTTGCTAGAAGGAAAAGTTCCTCAAGTGGTAAAAGATACCCACTCTCATGCCCAAGCCACTTTAAGGTTGCATCAAGTGGCTGAAGCCAACAGGAAAGCTAAGAAAGAACCGGCAACCAATAAACCGGATGAGGTATATGACAGTGAAGGAGAACAGGTCACTGATCAAATGTACCCTATTGATGTTGATACCTTGAATGGTGAAAATGTCACTCTAGGTACACCATCAGAAGTGGTAGGACAAGAAAAATAGGACAAAGAAAAGGCTGCCAAGGAGCAAGCGGAGAAACAGAGGAAGCAATAGGAAGAAGAAAAGAAGAAACAGGCAGAAGAAGAGAAAAAGAGAAAAGAGGAGGAGAAGAAGAAACAAGAGGAAGAAAAGAAGAAGAAGGAAGAAGAAAAGAAAGAAGAAGAGAAATGATAGGAAGAGGAGAAGAGAAAGGCAGAAGAGAAAAGGAAGCAGGAAGAAGAGAAGAGGAAGGCAGAAGAGAAGAGGAAGCAGGAAGAAGAGAAGAAGAAGTAGGAAGAGGAGAAGAAGAAGCAAGAAGAGGAGAAGAAGAAGAAGGATGAAGAAGAAAAGGAGTGGAAAGAAGAAGAGAAGAAGAAGGAAGAAGAGAAAAGAATGCAAGAAGTAGAGGAGCAAAAGAAGATAGAAGAAGATAAGTTAAGAGCCAAAGAGAAGGAGGAAGCAGCACAGAGCACATAGGTGGAGACCCCAAAGGCAACCGGTAGTCAAGCCAAATTGGCTGACATTACTAGTCCCATTGACCTCCAATCTGCTAATGAATCAGAGTTGCTACAAAGCATTAAGCTTGCTCAAGAACGCCTAGAGGTGATAAGGAGGAAGAAGGAGCAAGATGTGATCCAAGGTGCAGTGGACACTCTTACCGGTTTGATACCCAGTACCAACCTCCCCAGTATTGATTCCTCTTTGGCCCAATTGAAACTCTTATGCACAGTCGTGGAGGACCAGGTACAAAGCCTGGAAGAGGTTGCCGAAGCGTATGCCAAGAAGGAGCATCAAAAGGCTTTGAACACTGCCTTGGTGAAAAAGTTGCATGAACGTCGGTCCGATTTGCAAAAGGCACAGAAGGACATCAGAGATGCAATGGATGAGGGGAAATTGTTGTTCAGTAAGATATTTCTACCCCATCTATTCTGTGATGATGTGCTTGCCCAAAAAGACAAACTGCAAATTGATTTGCAAACATTCATAAGCACCTTCAAGACCCCATATGACTCCTTTATTGCTTATGGGAAAACCGTTCACCAGTTTCAACTTCAAGCTGCAAGAATTGACTTGGAGATCAGCAATCAGACCAAGGATTTGCAGGAACTACAACTGGTTCTACTACCAAGACTGCAAATACTTCAGAAGTGCTATCTCAATCTGGATGCCTTGACGGTTACTCAAGAGATGAGTACTTTGGATGCCATGGAGGAACAGGTATCCCAGATGCAAACGAGGAGTGAGGTTGCTACCTCATTAAATGAGTCATGGTCCTTATCCATGAAGCAATTTATGTAGGACTTTAAATCAGCTTTTGACAAGTTTTACTCTTTATTGTCATAAACATTTATTCAGCTAATAGAAACAGGGGTTATTCAGCTATATTTTGTCATTGTTGGCAAAGGGGGAGAAGTATTCTGGTATTTAAAATTTTGATGCATGCTATGTATACTCATGTTTATCTCTGTAAGGAAGTAGTATACATTTTCTTTTTTGCAAAGGGATAGTGTATATTCTTAGGGGGAGTATTTTTTATTATGGCATATTTCTTTTGTAAAAACACTTAGACGTCAAAATTTTTCCTAAGTGTTGCCATCAATGCCAAAGGGGGAGATTGTTGGCATTTTTTATGATTATGTTGTGATTTTCATTGATGGACACACACTTTCTATGAGATCACTTTTATATGTATGAGCTACGCTCAACCGGTATTTGTTTCAAACTGGTATTATGTTATAGTCTTTAGACTATCAGTGTCTTGCAAAAAAGTGTTTACCGATCTCAAGTAGCATGAGGACCTCAAGCGGTTTGAGGATCTCAAGCGAAATGGAACAAAGGAACTAGAAGCGACAGTTATCATTTTCCCAGCCTTCATTTCTATCAACTGGTAATATGCTAAACCGGTATTACTCTAAGTTACCAATCGGTAATCTATTTAATAGTCAAACCGGTATTACTCTGAGTTACCAACTGGTAATCAGTAAAGTTGTATAAACCGGTAATACTTTGTGATGAGTTACCAACCGATATATCTTTGTGATGAGTTACCATCCACCAACACTTTGATGGTGATTTTGTGTCATGTTACCAAATGTGTCTAGATACAATGAACCTAGGAACTTGCAATGTAATCCTATTGGACCGACATGAAATTAGATTCCTTTTAAGCACATCATGTCTAGGGTTTAATGGGAGTAGCTGTTAGGGTTTGTAGTGGTTGATGAGTTCTTGTATGTGTGATCTTAATAGAAAAGATCAAGTCTGTGTGCTGTAATAGAGTGTGGATTTACTGAAGACTGAAGTAATGCTGAAATGCATTAGCAATGAGCTATCATGGATCTAACCAAGCAGACTGTGCTATTTGCTAGATCATTCACTTGTTGATTACTCACATCTTTGACAAGTTAGAAACCCTTAACCGGGTAGGCCCAGAAAAACCTTTGTAAATCCTCTAACAAGGTGATTCACATCTGTGGATCTAAAATCCTCTCACAATGTAGTCTTTAATCGGACTTATATCCTAACAAAGATTGAGATTCCTAACAGGATCTGTTCTGGTAAAGAACATTGTATGACCTTAACTGGTCTGGTTACTATTCTGCAGATAGTTACTTGTGAGTTTCATCTCACCATGGTTTTTCCCATTTGGGTTTCCACGTCAAAATCTCTTGTGTTATGGTGATTGTGCTTCTGTGGGTGAATACCTTACTTGCTATTTGGTTTGCATTTGTGTTAAGCGGTTTGTTAGTTAAACTGTTATACCGGTTTACCGCTAGACTGATAAAGTGTTTGAGTTCGGTAATTTTTGGTATACTAATTCACCCCCCCTCTTAGTATTCATCATAGTTGCCATAGGATCTACCTCAAGCGGTTAAGCTTCTGCAAAAGAGGACCAAAGATCTGATACCAATTGTTAGGATAACCGGTGGACAACTAAGAGGGGGGGTGAATCAGTTGTCAACAAATTATATTAATCAAACCACTTTATAACCTTTAACCAGAGCACATAAACATTGAATAGCAGAATAGCAGAAACAAATACCGGTAAGCAATAAAACTTAAGAATGAAACATAGAATTAACACAATGCAACCATACCACATAACACCATGATTTGTACGTGGAAAACCCAGTAAAGGGAAAAACCATGGTGGGAAGCCTACCCACAGTCAGATAATACTCCTACAGAAAGTATGTGATACAATAAGGGGCCTGCACATGCAAGAAGGCACACTGCCTAGAGCATACTACTCATTACAAAGGAGTCTCATTGACTACAGAGAAGTTATAACCACCTCAATATAATTGGACAACAATCTAGAAGAATGTACTGCCACAGATAGCATCTACCACGCCTGATTACAGTCTCGGTTAAGCTCAATACCAAAGGCCTTTGATCTCTTACATAAACCCAATTCGATCACCTATGATCGACCTGATCTCCTTCGCATAGGATATTTCATTCCACGACCATGAACATTGCATTTCCATTCCCATGATCTACAATGAGATCTTACATAAATTTTTACAATCCCTAAGGCCTAAACCAATTATGTTGGCCACCTAAAAGATATTACAATAAGATCATTACATATATCCATATTACAATGATATGCCATGTCAACTTTAGACCAAAACAACATTAACCAATCCATAAAACATCTTGATAACATGTAGAGAACACGTTAATATGATACTGGTCCATAACCTAGATAGGTACCAGACCTAAATAGATTCCCCACACCAAAGCGATGTCTCCAATCAGTCGAGGCATGATCAAGGATCACCTTCTACATCCTGAATTCCATCTAGAAGCCGCACCAACACCACTTATACATTTTGTCAAAGATTCTCAGTAAAAGCTCTATTGGTAAAATCTTAAACCCTTACCGATAACACTAGTTCTTCTACCGGTAACCAAAACCTGTCTGTCAGTAATCAATCATAACAGCTAGTGTTGACATCAATGACAAAACATCAATGCAAGACATGATTAATTCCTTCATATTACCAACATGGGATACACCCTTCCCATGTCTGGCACTTTATCTAAATCCATCACCTACCCAGATCCATGTCCTACTCTTGGCAAGAGACATCAACTGGCTATGTGCATGTTGTTTGCATGATTGATCTTTTTTCTTTGATTTTTATCTTATGTCCCAAGACTATACCTGATCAGGGCTGCCTTGATCATCCTATATCTTGGTATGTCTTGGATGGTGTATAATGGGGCATAGTTTTTATGGTATGGCATGTTTGATGGTTCTTCTTGTACGATCCTATAGTTTCACATATACATGATCATCGATGTTTGTGAACCTATGTGCATTGAGATATCTATTGTTTGAGAGTCAGTCCATGCCTTGGGTTTTTCATAACATCCTAATTTCTATAATTAGTGGTGTAGACTACCCTTGGCAATATCAAAACTAGGTTTTCTCTCCACATCTACACAACAAGAGATCCCATCCACTTACTTAATTTCATTCATTCATCTCATTTCATCCATTTATCTTGGAGACTCCAATTCATTCATTCCTTCTTCATCATCCTTAACCTCTTTACATCCTTTCATCCTCAACCCTCTAGTCCTCTAATCCATTTCGAGAGCACACCCATGTTCTTAGAACCCGCATGTCCTCTTGAGGAGGCATACCACTACCTCATCGTCATCCTTTCTCATCTCACCTATGACTGGGGCATTATGCTACTAGTCCTTATCCATTCCATCCACTATATTTTATTCTTCTTTGATATAACATCACTTTATGATGCTATACCAAAGAGGGGAAAAATGTAGACGTCTAAAATTAATTAAATTAAATATTTAATTAATTTATGCTTTCTACATAATTAATGTGTTTAATTATGTTATTCTCATTCATCTTAGAATTAATTAAATTTAATTTAATTAATCTTGTCACTATATCCCAATAGTTAATTTATCAAATAAATTAATTATTCTCCTATTCTTCTAAAGTTGTCCAAATCATTAATTCTTCTAAATCCCCCTCTAAGTTAATGAATTCATGTGATTCCTACAAATCACTTCTTCTAATCTTCACTTGGCCTAATTAATTCTTATAGAAGCATGATTATCATTATTCCTCAATTTTAAGTTCCTCCACTCATTATCTCTCCTCATGTCAGATCCCCCTAACTTTCCCACTTGCACTCTAATCACTCATCAAGCCACCTACTCAATCCCCTTAATTATTTGCACATCCCTAATCACCTTGATCCTTTCAAAGAATTTCAAATTATTTTAATCTCCCCATGCATCCTCTTCCCAAGGAATTTTTAATTCCTTTATCCATTTAGTCTTCCCACACATCCTCTTATTTTGGAATTTTTAATTCCTCCTATCTTCCCCCAAGGAATTTTATATTCTTTTTTCTCTTCCCAATATACCTGGGAGCTCTTCCTCATGTACCTTTAAAGGTGTGGAGACAAGAAATGCCTTTATGGAATCTCTTGAATCCCACACCTTGTCCTCTCAATCCTCTCCTCCATTTCAAATCAATCTCAACCCTTCATCACAAAATCAATCTTGGCCCTACTTTTTGGCCTCCTCCAACCTATAAATTGGAATCTCCTCTCCTCACAAATCATCCACTTTTCATCTAATCTCATGTTGTCCATTTGACTCATAAAATCATCCATAACATCCTCATAATGCCAAAAATTTTCCTCATCTAAGCCAAATCCCTCTCATCCATCATCATCATTCAAGTCCAATAAAAACCCAATCTCATTGTGTAGTGAAGAGCAATTCACAATCCACCATCAAAGGAGAAAATCAAGTAGAGAAACAAGGGCACCTCTACTTCATCAAGCTCAATCAGAGGAAGAGTAGAAGCTAAGGTATAATGGTTTATTTGTGTATTTGAATGCATTTTTTTGTGTTTTATTCGGTTTATACACTAACCATCAGGCTTTAGATTTTCCCCTCTTCAGATTGAACAAAAGTTTCAAAGGTCCCCATGTTGATTTGATTGGTTATGAGGTCTTGTATTGTGGTTGATATTCAGTTATTCGTATTATTCCATATTCTGGATTGTGCTCCATATTGCTTCAAAATTACAATATGTTTAGTTGCGGATGTGTGAGATGTATTTTGGACATTGATGTGTGTCCCCAGTTTGATTGGTTCATGATTTGAAAATCTACAAGTATATCATTTAGGTTAACAGTTAGTTATGTTGGTGTTCTTGAGCTCCGACAGAGAGATGATGATGATTCTAGTAATCCGAGTTGTTGCGGTGCAATTCACAATTCTTGTGAATGTTTCTAGATCATGTTCTATGTGTATTGGCAATCTACATTGATTATTGTGCGTTTTATTGAAGATTTTCCTTGTCTGGTGATGTTCTTCATGTTATGCAACATTCATGATGTGGTAGCATGTTGTGGATGATCGAGGCATAATTCTTGGAGGTGTTTCATATTTGCGGTGGTTGTTTGGGTCCAAACTATTTCTTAGCCGACATTGTTTTGGTCTGCATGCATCGTTATAGCGTGTGTAATTATATTTTTGTAATATGTAACGTGTGTTGAGCTGACCTCTATTTCATGGGTTAATAACTTGTATAAATGAATGTAATAATCTTTGAGAGGTATCATGCTTTGTGCGAATATTGTATCAATCATTGAGTAGCAGGGAAGTTGTGTGAAGTTATGTGAAGAAGTGTGTTGCAGAGAAGATTTGATAGTGAGCTTAACCGGAACTGTACTCAGGCATGTGGAGATTCTATTTCATCTATTCATGATTCTTCAGATGTAATCCAAATGCTTTGTAAGTCAGTGAGACTTCTTGTAAGGTAGTGGGCCTTCCCTAAGAGTTATAGCCCTTCTGGGTTTCTTTTTTTAGCAGTGAGCTCTAGACAGTGTGCCTGAATGCATGTGTATTCCCCTTATGAAATATTTTTATACTTCTAACAAAGTATATTAATATTGTGGGTTTTAATCCCACCATTGTTTTTCCCTTAACTGGTTTTTCCATATCGAAAATCTCGGTGTTATGTGTGTTATTGATGTAGTGTTTTTTATTAAGGGAAAAACAGGTTTTGAGGGGACCCGAAACCCCGAACAACAAGTTAAACGAAACCCCCTGGATGAACTGACATCTAGAAACCCAACAAGAAACATTTGATCAATAGATATACAAAGATTCCATATAGCCCACCTCCAATGAAACGCCAGCCAAAGGACAACAAAAAACATTACATATCAAGATGGACCTAAGCAAAGAGACAAGACTTTGAGGATTTTGACTGACACCCACAACCACAAAAGAGGGTTTTAAATAGGCTCCCACAACCTGAAAGACATTGAGGGTTTTGATAGGCACCCACAACCATACAAAAGGGTTTTAACCAAGCTCCCACAACCTGATATTAGGCTCCCAAACCCAACACACCTTAAACAAAAACAAGAACTAGAAGAAACCAAGGTGTGCCCTTTAAAACTGGCATAACTGATTTGATGAACTAGTCCTGATTTTCAACATGTGTTTTAGGAGATTAATTTAAAATTTATTTTCATTTTGATTTTAATTTTAATTTAGATTTTTGAATGCTGAAATGCACATGAGATTTATTGAAATTTATTGAAATCCAGACTCCGAATCCGTGCTCTCAAAACTTGTGGATCATCATCATCATCTCCAACCCTAGCATGTCCTCCATCCCCACCTCCTCTACAGCTAGAACATCCTCTAACTTGGGCATCTCAATGTCCTCTATGTCCTCATCATCATCATCGTCCCCTCCACTTCTCGACGACCTTGAACTAGAATCACCATCTCCCTTGCCATCTAAACTGCTAGACTCGGTGTCTCCACCGATTTCAATCTCCTCCTCCTCAATTTCCTCCTCAATCTCCTCCTCCTCACTTGTTGCTGCAATGGTTGCAACCTATCCACCTCCTCCATCATGTCCTCCTCCCCCATCCTATCCTCCTCCTCTATCCTGCCCTCCTCCTCTCCCCCTCTCTCCTTGCGGCCTTTGGTGTCGAATCTGTTGTGGTAAGATAGGAACGATAGGATCTGTCAAAGGAATAGATCTGTGTGGCAACCACCAACCATCATACTAAGGCGTAGTCCCTAGATCTGCTAACCCAACTCCTCAATCTGCAACCTCCTAACATATACAAGCAAAATAGGTTGTAACATCATGAATTCCATGTATCTCCCCAAACTGTCAGAGTAAATGATCTGGAAGATGAATATCAATGATCCTAAAATGACCAACATCGCGACTAATCAAATATCTCTGCTTTCGGCAATATGGTAAGCGTTGTGCATCATCGGCCTAGCTGGGGAAACCAAGGTAAGGCCTCCACGTAAAGTACTACAAGATATCCAACTGATGCCTCCAATATAGGGTGTTCCCTACACCCCTATGCCTAGTCCCTAATGTATATTTGTATGGGTATGGATGCTCATCCTAAAGCTCTACATGACCAATCAGTCTAGCAATAGAAATATGACCCCATATCCAAACCTAGAGTAGTGTAACCCTACATCCAGTAGATCCCTGTTTAAGATACACAATGTCGTACATCTGATGGTACAAAGTAGCAAGCAGACAAGGACCCCAAGCAAACACCCATCTGTGCACAATCATGTCATGAACGAACTGAGAAACCATGTGTCCTCCTATTTGGAATCAAGAGACTTGCTATTGCACAACACAATGGCAAGGTCTGATGAATACTAAGAGGGGGGAGTGAATTAGTATGTCAAAAATCACTGCACTAAAACACTTCCATAGTCTAAAGATAAACTGGTAAAATAGTCTAACAAACAGACCAGTTATCACACATGCAAACCAAAATGCGAATAAAGCATTCACCCACAAAAGCAATACAACCATAACACAAGATATTTGACGTGGAAACCCAACTGGGAAAAACTACGGTGAGATGGAACTCACAAGTCACTATCTGTAGAATAGAAACCAGAACGGTTAAGGTTAGAGCGGTTAAGGTCTTAAAATGTTCTTCACCAGAACAGATCCTGTTAGGAATCTCAATCTTTGTTAGGAGATAAGTCTGATTAAAGACTACCTTGTTAGAGGATTTTAGATTAACAGGTGTGAACCACCTTGTTAGAGGATTTTACAAAGGCTTTGAGGCCTACCCAGTTAAGGGCTACAGACTTGTCAAAGATGTGAGTAATCAACAAGTGTTTGATCTATCTAATAGCACAAACTGCTTGGTTAGATCCAGTATTGCTCACAGTTAATGCATTCCAGCATTACTTCAGTCTTCTCACTCTCTCTCAGTTACAACTTGATCTTCTCAGATAAGATCATTCTTACAACAACTCAACAACCATCTTAAACCCTAGCATGACATTAATCCTTTCAGCAACAACTTAAAACCCTAGACATGATGTCCTTTTAAAGGAATCTGATTTCATGTCGGTCCAATAGGATTACATTACAATTTCCTAGGTTTAATGAATCTAGACATACTCAGTAACATGACACAAAAAGCACCGTTAATGTGTCAACACCGTCAAACAATCGGTGGATTGGTAACTCATCACAAAATGCCAGTTGGTAACTCATCACAGAGTATTACCGGTTCATACAAAATACCGGTTGCCGATTTGACAAAAATGAAGACCGGTAAGAATGTGTTGTGCCGCTTTGCTCCCTCATACCGCTTGGGATCTACAAACCACTTGGGGTTGACATGCCGCTTCAGACTGGGAAACACATTCTACAAAATTACCACTAGTCTAAAGACTAGAATACAACATACCGGTTGGAACAAATACCGGTTGAGCTCAAGCTCATACATATAAAAGGGGATCTCAATACAAGTGTGTGTCCATCAATGACAATCACAACATAAATAAACAAAAATGCCAACAATCTCCCCCTTTGGCATTGATGGCAACACTTAGGAAAATAAAATTTTGTCATCTAAGTGTTTTACAACAAAAAACTTGCCATTAACAAAATTCCTCCCCCTAAGCATATACACTATCCCTTAATCAACACAGTGTATAGCAATTTTGCATACAGAGCGTAATCATTGTGATATCAGAGCATATAGCATATATCAAAACATATATCAAAATTTCAAAACCAGATACTTCTCCCCCTGTGTCAGAAGATCAAAATTTTAAAACCAAAAACCAGATACTTCTCCCCCTTTGCCAACAATGACAAAGTACTGCTGAATAACCCTATTTCCATATATATATATATAAAAGTTTATGACAATAATGAATAATACTTGTCAAAAACCGATTTATAGTCCTGCAAAAATTGTTTCATGGATAGAGACCGGGACTCAAGAAGGGAGGTTGCCACTTCTTTCTCTATTTGCATCTGGGATACCTGTTCCTCCATGGCATCAACTGTGCTCAGTTCCTGTGTGACTATCAGGGCATCCAGGTTCAGATAACACTTCTGAAGAATTTGCAGTCATGGAAGTAAAACCAGTTGAAGCTCCTGCAAATCCCTAGACTGTGTACTGATCTCTTGCTCCATCTTGGCTAACTGGATCTGGAACCCGTGAACGGTTTGCCCATATGCTGCAAAGGAATCATAAGGTGTCTTAAATGTACCCAAGTAGGACTGTAAGTCTGTTTGAAGCTTTTGTTTCTTGGCTAGCACATCATCGTAGAATAGATGAGGTTGACAGATTTTGTTGAGTAGCAAGTTTCCCTCATCCAAGGCATTACTTATGTCCTTTTGGTCTTTCAGTAGTTCAGTCCTAAGCTCATTCATCTTTTTCACCAGAGCAACATTAAGAGCCTTTTGGTTCTCTTTCTTGACATTGGCCTCAGCTGCTTCTTCCAGGCTCTACACCTGATCATCCACTATAATACATAGTAGTTTGAGCTATGCTAGTGATGATTCAGTGTTCGGAAGATTAGTACTGGGGATCAAACCGGTAAGGGTGTCTACTGCAGCCTGAATAATATCCTATTCCTTTTTCCTATGAATGATTTCAAGGCACTCTTGGGCAACCTTGATGCTCTGCATAAGCTCCGACTCACTTGTAGATTGGAGATCAATAGGACTCGAGATATCAGTCGGTTTGGCTTAGCTCCCGATTGCCTTAGAAGTCTCCACCTGTGTGCTCTTCATTGCTTTAGCTACCTTGTCTGCTTCTTCCTTCTTCCTTTTCTCTACTTCTTTCTTTTGTTCTTGTGCCTTGTCTTCTTCTTCTTTCTTCTTCTTCTCTGCTTCTTCCTTCTTCTTTGCTTCCTCTTCCTTCTTCTTCTATGCTTCCTCTTCCTTCTTCTATTGTTCTTCCTCTTCCTTCTTCTTCTTCTCTTCCTCTTCCTTCTTCTTCTTCTCTTCCTCTTCCTTCTTTCTCTTTTCTTCCTTATCCTCTTCTGCTTTCTTCTTCCTATCATCTTCTTGCTTCTTCTTCTCTTCATCTTTTCGTTTCTCCTCTTCCTCTTTCTCTTCTCTTCCTCTTTCTTCTTTTTCTCATCTTCATCCCTCTTCTTCTTCTCTTCCTATTCCTTAGCCGCTTCCTGTGTGTCCTTAGCCTGCTCACCACCTTGTTCGGCTCGTTGCCCCTATTCAGTTCCCTCAGAAGGTATGTCTTGAGTGACATCTTCTACATCCAGGGCATCGACATCGATAGTGTCGATTGGTTCTTCAACCAGGTTTCCTTCCTCATCAAAAACCTCATCCGGTTTGGAAATAACTGGTTCTTTTTCCGCTTGGAGGTTGGCCATTTGTGCTTTGTGAGCTAGAACAACATGATTCATGTGCTGATGAGTGTCTTTTTCCACATCATCAATTCTTCCCTCCAATAGCCAGTGTCTTCTTCTCCTTGTGAAGAAGAGACACTTATTTTAATCCAATACATCAAACAATTCTGAATTTGAGAGGTCGGGAAAGTACTGTGAAAAGACTTTCTCCTAATCTCTTGTTCCTTTTCAATGGCAATGCGCCATTTATTATCTAATGCTTTAAATAAAGAAGCCAGTGTCTGAGATTTAATCTATGATGGCAACTGGTCATTTTTGCACAAATAAATAATGATTTCCTGTAATATTTCTTCCTTCTCCTCATCACTAAAATCATCATAATAGTCTACTAAATCATGAAGTAATTTTCTCCTAATATTCTTAACTGTCCTTTGAAAATGTGTCAAAGGTTTGTATGAGGAGAAGTCAATATTTACCGGTGCGGATGTTGCCGGTTCATTCTTCTTCATCTTCTTTGTCTGTCTGGCCTTCTTTGGCTTTTCATCAGACCTGGTTTCTTTGGAGTCCGGTTCATTTGTCTTAGTCTTCCTTTTTCTTTCGAAGACTTTTGTTGGTGTTACCTCCGGTTTCTTCTTTGCCAATGGCCGCTTGGTCACTCTTGGAGTTGCAGTGGTAGCCGGTGTCGATGTTGCAGGCACTGCCTTGGCTTTCTTTGCTGCCGGTTCTTTTCCTTTCTTAACTGATGGTTCTTCAGCCGGTGTAATCCTCTCCAAGTAGGTTCCAGTCCTTTTAGCCTTTGGATCAAGAGGCGAGGCAATAAGGGTTGAGGTATACCCTTCCAGCATGTCATACATAACCTCATAGCCCATTGGCTCCACTTCCTCCATTCTAGGCTCAATAGCCTCCATTAAACATTTGTCCACCTGAATGGTGAAACAGATGTCATCTTTGTATTTCTTCACTATGTCACCTGAGATTCTTACCCTTTGACTCATCTTTCTTCTAAACTCATCAAAATATTTGTTCAGTACTTCAGGGTAACGGGTTCCAATGGCTTGTATGCTTTCCTTTATCTGCTTGGTTACCGGTTGATCAGGAGACCACTGGACATCTCCTACACCAGGAAAGTAGCCTTGGAAATAGAAGAACAACCCTACCAGTAGTTGTCCAAACTTGAATCTCAGTGCATTGTCCTGTTTGATTGCCTTTAGATTCAACAGGAGTTGCCTTTGCATACCGGTGCATAAGTCAAAAGATGCATCCTCTTTAATCATCTGGTAAGTGGCATTTATCATTGCAGTAGATACAGAATTAATCCTGCTGGCTGAAAACGTTCTGTAGCCTATCACCATGTAGGCGTATTTCACCAGATCATCCTTGATAGGATTAACTGTCATACCTCGTGAGTCACTTGTTGAACCGGTGAGCTTGGCTATTTCGGTTTTTCTCACCTTTCTCAGGGCTGGTACTTCCCCTGTGTTACAAAAATCGGTGACTGCATGAATTGCCTGAGGCGTAATATCATGCGTCCTCTCTAGGTACATCTTGTCACCATGGACTCTGCTCAAAATGATCCTTATGTGATCCTCCGTAAAATCTTCTAGAAAATATACTGCATTATGGAATTTCTTCTTCTCTAAGATACTAAACTCCGGTTTGATCTTTTTGTCCTTGCCGCAAAATAGACCTACCTGAGTGTGAATAGCTAAGGACCCTAGGTCTTCTATTTTGCAATCAATATAATAAAAAATTCCCTCTTCAACTATGACTCTAGCCGGAACTTGTGATAAGGCATTATATTTGGACTTCCTCTGAATAAAACTTTCCGACTCTATGGATGTACTCGAACTGGTATGAGATGCGGAAGCCATTGTAGAGTATTTCAAGAACACGAAAAATACCTTTCAAACGTGAATTTAGGGCTTCCTGATTCTGCTTCACTCCACTCTCCATTGGTTGCCAAATCACCGCTTTGTGTTCTCCACTACGGCTTGCAAATTGGATTTGAATCTCTTTCAAGGTTTATCAATTTCTTGAAATCTTAGCTCAAATCGCCTTTTCTTCGCTTTGCACTTGAAAACTTTTCTTTGCTCGAAAACAGATAGTGAGAAATGATTTGAAATAGGCTTTTATACATGTCTCTCACCTACCGCCATTAATGCTCCTCTATTAGGGCGTAAACCCTAATTTGCCTTTCTACCATTTCCGATCTTTTGCCAAGCGACAGGTATCGCATATTGGTTAAGGTCTTTTACCGGTGTAAACCGGGTGTTCGAAAGCATTTCACCGTTTGCTCCCCCTAAGCCTTTGAGGCTTAGTTTGCCGGTTCCGATATTTCCACACTAGGTGCAAAAACTGGTTCCTCTTCCAACATTGTTGGTTTCTTCCTCCAGGTTTTGTTCATGTCCCTTTGAATTTTTTCAACATCAATTTCTCCTTCCCGGGTGACCGGTATATCATCAGATATACTTTTTCTGCTTCTGTAGAATCTTGCAATGTGACCCGGTTTGTTGCAATGATAGCAAACAAGTCCAGGTGCTCTCCAAGGTCCATTGTACATGTTTCCATTCTTCCTTCTACATGTTGCAGCAGTGTGACCATGACCATGACAGATCATACAATTTTCTCTCCATCCGGTTGCCGCTTGATGGCCACCGCTTCTTGACTAATGATTGAAGATATTAAACCGATTGTGGTTCCGGTTCACAAAAGGTTCAGGACCAGTTCCTTGGGTCCTTTGAGGATATATTCTAGTGTTATCCATCACAGACCTGCATTCAAATGCTCTATGTCCAAACTTGTTGCATGCATAACAATGACCATTGAACTTATTGGATCTAGGTACATTGTTGATAAAATATGGAAAATTATTGTAGGCTTTGCTCCTACATACATTGGCAGTGTGTCCTTCTTTAAGATAGTTAAAGCAAACAGGTTTGAATTTTTGCTTATCTTTTCCTTTGAGTGTCGGTTGCTTCTTTGATGCTTCAACATTTGTTCCTGAGGATTCTCCTTCTTCATGTCCATAGAAACCAAGACCACTAGTATTCTTTGCCGGTCTAGATGACTCAAGCTTTTGCTCTAGCTTGACAGTACTTTTGCCAAACTTAGCAAGTATTTCCTTTGACTCAGAGAGTTCTTTGGAAATAGCAGTATTTGTCTCCATAAGACTTGCATTTTTAGAGATGGCTATGTTCAGTTCACCTTGCATGTCTTCCTTTTCCATTCTGCTGTCATGAAGGCGAGTAGTCAGTGCACTAATCTCTTGTTTCAACTTGGAGATCCCGTGATCTCTATCCTTTATCCGATCTTCAGCTTTCCTACGGTTCTCCAGCTCTTGACTAAACCGAATAGTCAGTCCTTCCAACTCCTTTCTCAGGTTGGAGTTTGATTCATTCAACTTATTTACTTTTGCTATCATGGCTTCCATATTAGCTTCATCTTTAGAACTACTTTCAGATAGCTCCATCAGTTTTTCTGCATGTTCTCTCCTTTTTGCTTGAGATGCCTTGTATTTGACCATAAGATCATCATAGGCTTGCTCAGACTTAGTGAGTTGTTGAGTAAGTTCTCTCATGGTGTATTCCCCCATATCTCTTTCCAAGTGGTTAAACTTATAGAAAGGTAGGCTCTGATACCAATTGATGAATACTAAGAGGGGGGGGTGAATTAGTATGTCAAAAATCACTGCACTAAAACACTTCCACAATCTAAAGATAAATCGGTAAAACAGTCTAACAGATAGACCGGTTACCACACATGCAAACCAAAATGCGAATAAAGCATTCACCCACAAAAGCAATACAACCATAACACAAGATATTTGACGTGGAAACCCAACTGGGAAAAACCACGGTGAGATGGAACTCACAAGTCACTATCTGTAGAATAGAAACCAGATCGGTTAAGGTCAGACCGGTTAAGGTCTTACAATGTTCTTCACCAGAATAGATCTTGTTAGGAGTCTCAATCTCTGTTAGGAGATAAGTCCAATTAAAGACTACCTTGTTAGAGGATTTTAGATTCACAAGTGTGAACCACCTTGTTAGAGGATTTTACAAAGGCTTTGAGGCCTACTTGGTTAAGGGCTACAGACTTGTCAAAGATGTGAGTAATCAACAAGTGTTTGATCTATCTAATAGCACAAATTGCTTGGTTAGATCCAGTATTGCTCACAGTTAATGCATTCCAGCATTACTTCAGTCTTCTCACTCTCTCTCAGTTACAACTTGATCTTCTCAGATAAGATCGTTCTTACAACAACTCAACAACCATCTTAAACCCTAGCACGACATTAATCCTTTCAGCAACAACTTAAAACCCTAGACATGATGTCCTTTTAAAGGAATTTGATTTCATGTCGGTCCAATAGGATTACATTACAATTTCCTAGGTTTAATGAATCTAGACATACTCAGTAACACAACACAAACAGCACCGTCAATGTGTCAGCACCGTCAAACAATCGGTGGATTGGTAACTCATCACAAAATGCCAGTTGGTAATTCATCACAGAGTATTACCGATTCATACAAAATATCGGTTGCTGGTTTGACAAAAATGAAGACTGGTAAGAATGTGTTGTGCCGCTTTGCTCCCTCGTATCGCTTGGGATCTACAAACCACTTGGGGTTGACATGCCGCTTCAGACCGGGAAACACATTCTGCAAAATCACCACTAGTCTAAAGACTAGAATACAACATACCGGTTGGAACAAATACCAGTTGAGCTCAAGCTCATACATATAAAAGGGGATCTCAATACAAGTGTGTGTCTATCAATGACAATCACAACATAAATAAACAAAAATGCCAACAAGGTCATCGTAATCCATCACCTCCCAAGGTATCTGGTATCGGCCTCAATCTAGAGCTCCTCCTTTGTACACTCATGAAGCTCTCACATGTCATCTATCCCAACTCAAAGATCATATATAACCCTCACACCATGAATGGGAATATGCAAGATGCGTCATACATCCTCCAAAGTGATTGATGCCTCTCCAGTAGGTAAATGAAAAGAACATGTCTCTGAATTCAAGCACTCAACTAACACTGTGATCATGGCCCTGTTGGTCATAACCTCAGGCAAGTGCAATACATGATACAAATCAACCTATTGAACCAAGGCAACATCCTCAGCACTCAACTCGGTTCAAAGATCGAGACCCTTAGGCCTCGTTTGTCTGCATACTAATACATTTGCATTCTCCTACAAGTGAAAACACAAAAAAGTTAGACAGAGTATTCGCATGACAAATTTCTATCATAGATGATTGAAAAATCAAAGTTTACAACAAATGTGAATTAATTGTTACAAATGCACATCGTTAATAACAAATGTGAACCACTAAGATCAATTGTGCATCACTAGCAACAAATGCGCATTACTATGAGCAAGTGTGCATCAACATGGATGAATGCAAATTGATAGAAATGAATGCGAATTAAAATAATGAATGTGCATTGATAAGTACAATTGTGAATCAAAAAAGACAATTGTGCATATATCGATATACAAATGCAAATTTCTTAAAATTTTATGCTCTGAACAAAATTTGGAAAATCTAGCACAAACAGGCAAAAACGAGAATTTTTTTTGGACTACATACCATTCCTTTAGTCTCAAGTGGTCTCTAGTATGATTGGACTTGATCAAATAAGTGTTATCCTGCTCGGAAGCCGGTCATGATGCTCACAAAGTCGCACAAAAGCTTGAAAATCAATAGGAACTCCAAGAACTCCAAAGAATACAAATGAACAAATGAAATGTCAAAATCACTATTTATAGCTCAAAATTAGGGGTTTTACCACTCTAATGGCTGTGGTCCCCCTGAACTTCAAAACACTTATAGCCCACTCAAATAGACTCGAATTTGCGCAAAACTTGAAACAATTGCTAACTACCATGGTATCGAAAAAATGGTCTCAATTTCAGAATTTTTCGACCACTTTTTTCGAGGGGCATATTTACACCTAAAGCATCACCAGGGCATTACTAGGGCATAAATTTTTCATTTTCTTTGAAACAATTTCGTTTCGACGTTGTCTCAAAGAGGGGCAAAGGTAGACACCTAAACATGTCTCATTAATTGCACACTAATTATTCATCCTAATTAATTGAGTAATTCTTTTAATTATTTAATTAAGCTAATTAATTCTTCTTATTAATTCAATTCATCACCTTTCTCATTACTAATTATCCAATTTCTATCTATTCATCATTAATCCCCTTTTCTCAAGTATTAATTAAATATTAATTATTTAATTAATTGCAATTATTCCCCTAATTAAATAATCTTTATTATTTAATTAATTCTATTTCTAATGATTAAATAATTTCATTTCAATTATTTAATTAATTAACTTATTCTTCCAAGTCCCAAAATTCGAATTTCAATTAATTTCATCTAATTTCATTTTCCCAAATTCACATTTCACCAAATCTGTATTTCAATAAATTTTAGTAAATCTCATGTGCATTTCTGCATTCGAAAATCTAAATTCAAATTCAAATCAAAATGAAAATGGATTTCAAATTAATCTCCTACAACACATGTTGAAAATCAGGACTGGTTCATCAAATCAATTAACTAATTAGTTAACTCACTTAACTCTCCAATCCCCCCTTTTTACTCCAAATCATCTTTTCTCAATAATCAATCAATTCAGTCTTCTCCTCAATCAATCTATAAATACAAGATCAATTTCTCAATTTCAATAATCACAGTCTTCATAATTGTTGTGTCTAATCTATGTAGGAATCCCAGTGCAACACCTGAGAGCCAATCAACAACCACACAATTCTGGAGAAGAGCAATGGAAACTACAATGCAATTGAGGGGGTTTTCAATTATGTTAATTGTTTAATTCTTTCATTCATGCATCTTATTTCATTGATTTATGTTTGAATTTGCTTTAATAGTTAAGGATTCTGTGGTTGTCCTTATTTCCTATTTCAACATTTATGATTTCAAGCATGAAACAATTCACATAAGTTGAACGATTTGTTTTCCATTGTAAGCTTATGTGCCATATATACTGCAATTGTCGAGGTGGCACCTTCCCTATTTCTGAAATAAATTTTATAAGAGATGTCGTAGGAAACATACCTCACCACAGGGTTGATGATAGTGTTAATGATTAAAGCTCACTGATCACCTTTCATTCCGATTAGGGTTTCCACATCTCTGTTCAGGATAGACTTCTTTGTTAGAACTTCTCCACTATCACACAAATCGGTGATCACATAAATAACTTCCTTTGTGATTGGATAGTGTTTATCCAAAATGATGCTATCATCCCGCACATAGCTAAGGATCATCCTGATAACCTCTAAATTATCAAACCAAGGGAATTTTGTCCAAAGATTCAAACCTTTTCTTTCCAAACCTTTGACCTTTTGCAAGTCATCATCACTCAGACCAGCTTCAACATCTCTGATTTTCTCCAAGTTAAACTCATCCAAGAGCACCTTGTCCAAAATTTGAAATTCCTCGTTCCTAGATTCTCCAATGATCAATTTTCCTTCCATAATTCCTTGCACTGCTCACTTTTGCTACTCCTCTACTACTAGCAATAATCTCAAATACAAATAATTGATAATGAAAGAATGAATTCAAAAGATGACATACATCCACTGCACTTAATTTGCACCACAATATTTACATCCATAGTCCTTTTGCATATACACATAGTACACAAAATAGTTGTGTGTCAACAACCATGCCTCTGACATGCAACACATATGGCGATATATATCTGCATCGATCTAACTATCAAGTCGGCTCAACCAGAAAGGATGAGACTAGACTATCCATATGATACAGTAACCAAATATCTTCATGCAATGTTGGCTTCCAACTTGAATCATTAAATGACTAGTAGAACATGCTTCTAGCATATCTGGATAGGACCAGATCTAAAACGTCTTTAAGAATCTGCTCTCATCACTTCTGGATGAGACCGGACCCAAAACAACTTCCGGTAAGAGTAAATACCAGATCTCAAAGCTATGCATACATACATTGCATAATAAAAAAATATTGTATACTTGAAACAAACTTTGAACTAAATCATATACATACATGCCAAACCAAAACATGACATCCATGACATCAATGACAATAGGCCAACACAACTTCTACTGAAACTTCTCCAGACTCATCACAATTTCTCACAACAAAAAGAATACATGAAATAAACTTCAAAAAATAGTCAGGAACAACAATATATGTTGTTATTATCAACAATACAAATCTAAAACCACAACTCTAAACTATACACTCAAATCCTCTACAAAACACTTACAAACTACTAGAGAAAACACTGCAAACTAAAACCATTAAGAACCAATACAAGCTCTGGATTAGATTTCCCTTGGAGACCCTTGGGAAAACTTCCTTTGATCATCAATCTCCTTGGTTTATCAGCCTTAGAGATCCCTCTTCATCAGTTTATCAACCTTTGAAGAAATACAACATAAGCTAGTTAGAGTGAGCAAAATAGGATGCCCAAAATATGAAGTAACCTCCAAAAATATAGAGGAGAAACCCCTCATGATCCCCTCTTAGAAAATAAGTGAAATATCATCAATTTCCCTCTAAAAGAGGCTCCCATTATGGACGCCGAGTTGTCAACTATTTATTTGTCCCAAAAGCCCCTTCCATTTGTAATTGTTATTCCTTGTTTGAGACTCTTTGCTATATGAATCCAAAGGACAAACATCCCAACATCTCAAGAGGCCAATTTTTATATTAATTAATGACATTTTCAAATATTCCCTCTCCACATGGGCCTCATATAGAACTTTTATAGCTGTCTTTAGATTCTTAGCTAAATAGAAGTTGTAATTATTAGTATGACAATTTGTCATAAAATAGATGTTGTTAATGCCTCCTAAGTTGGCTTCATAAAAAAAAAAAAAATTAGTTTTCCAAATGATGTAAGTTGCATTTGGACATTATAAATATTAAATAAATGATATTTCTCAATGCATCCCATCATAGTCTACTTACTATTTTTTGGCCAATATGGAATTATTGTATTTGGCGAGTGGCTTATTGTTTTTGAGAAGGGGACATGACAAGTCATCCCTTCCAAATATTGCTTGTCCTCAAGCAATTGTAAACATGTGGCTACAAGATAATGTTTCCAAGCTGATCAATCATATCAAGCTATATACCAAGCCTTGATCCCATACAGATATATAATAGCAATGGCATTATTGTATAACACATGTAACAACAAAAAATACACCACCATTTCCCTACCATGGAATCTACAAATGGCATAAGATTGTGCACCCTTTGTGTCCATGCACTAGGACATACTGATCATCCAATAAAATTTCCAACATGATAGTGGCAAAAATGTCTATGTAATGTTTTATCATGTTATAAAATTGATTACCGCACACTAGAGCTAGAGTCTACACACAAAAGCAAACAAGTTTCACACATCAGATTTGAGTCAAATCGAATTCATGAGATGTAAGTGTAGATTTATGTATGAAATTCGAATTTATATAATAAAGATCGCTTACATGCATGCATAAATGAACCCAAACATTATATACTTAAATCTACACATCAATAATAGTTCTAATAAAAATAAAAATATAACATCACAACAATGAATTTCTATCATCTACCATATAATATCTTCTTTCAATTCAAAACTGATTAACCACACATTTAATTTAATTTCTACCTTCAATATAATATTATTTCAAATCGATTGACCATTCAATTCAATTAACCTAGATATTTGTGTGCCCATTCAATTAAATTAACTATTCAATTAACCTAGATATTTGTGTGAGGTTTGGTGGGTTTCCCTTAAAAATTGTATTCCCTAACATAAATATAAATATTATTCCTTCACGCGTGCTCTCCATTGTTCTCGGACACCTATAAACAAAGTAGGTATTAAATAAATTAATCCAAGTCAAATATTTTTCTTTCTTTCTTTCTTGTAATGTCAAATACGTGTCATTGCTAAGCGCAGACACTCTTGCATGGGCCCCACTCTTCTTATTATTATGTCATTCATTTCGTCATTATTATTTTACAACTATTTTATATTGCAATAAAAATTAAAAAACATTCATTTGATAAGATGCATGAGTTATAGACGACAAGGCGGCTACAGATACAATTCTACATAAATATGCAAGTGGCACAATGGTTGTTGTAATATACCTATATATCATTTTGGACAAAATAGTGATACTTGCAAAGTTCTCTTGTCATTGGATATTATATATATTAATAATGTATTTATATATTGTTGTTTCATTATTAATTTTACATAGTTCTTTAAAACTTTAAAAAATGATGTCAATGGGGAAAGGTAACGGTGGGTATTGGTCTTTGAGTATACATCACTTTCTTTAAAATATAAATAAAATTAAAAAACATCGCCTAGAATCATTTAATAAGAGAAGTGAATATACCTTTAGTGTAAAACTATTATGATAGCTATCATCAAACTTCCCTTTGTTCACAATTATTCTTGAAATTATTTAAACATTAATTAAATATGTTATATGCCAACTTTTTTTTGTCTGTGGGAAATGATGGAATAAGTTGATATGGTATCATTTCTATTTGTTTATAATTTTCTTGTAATGAAATTGTTTTCAATTTTCTGTCAAATTAATTATTATATTAGTGGTATGTTTTTATATTAAGAATTTGTATGTTTGATTTTGTCATTAATTTCAACTTTTAATTTTTTTATTTATTTAATTTGATTTTGCAACAAGAAATCAATTTTAGCTTTTTTTATTTTTAATTTCAAATTAGGTTAATATCACCCTCTCCAATTTCTTATTGTGTATTAAATTTGAAACATTTTCAATTGTATTTTAAGATGATGTATAAAAAGATAAATCTTAATATTTTAACATTGTTCAAAATATAGAACTCCTCCCTAAGACTAGGGGTTTGGGTGTTCTACAATGCAGAGACACATATATGTGGATATGTATATTTACATTGCGAGGTACTCTATACTAGTACCACATAGTGTTATTTCATGATTGTATATATAAAAACTAAATTTATAAAATAACACTATCAAATAAATAAAATAAATATTTTATAAAATAAATAAAAATAAATAAATTTTAATTAAATAATAACAATTCATCAAAAATAAAATAATGTAAGAAAAATAAAACAATTCTTAAATAGTTCTCCAATAACCCTCCACTAAATAAAAGAACTAGTAAATAAAAATAAACAAAAAATAAACAATGTAAATAAGATAAAATAAATCTATAATAGTTCTAAAGTAAAAAAGAAAAATACATTATTCAATAGATGCATTTAAGATATTTACACTAGTTAATATGTTAGTTGAATAAATATATAAGTGTGTGTATTTATAATTATACAGATAAAATAATCAATATAAACTAAAATATTTTATATATATATGCATTTAAGATATATGAACAAAATTTTGTGTATTTATAAATATAATGTGAATAAATATAAATAAAAATTAAAAAAATAGATTCAATTTTACATAAAATTATACTATTTATTATTAATATTGTAGACATCTAAAAATGGTCAACGCTTGTGGAGTCATACTTTAACATTTGCGCATTGCCTTATTTTAGGATTCTTGCATTGCATTAACATTTCTTCTATGTTGCACACTTGGTCTTTATCATTTGCGAGCATCGAGTCCTTCTTTTGCATTCCTCATTTTTCTCACTTTTGAATTAGGTCTTGTCAATAGCAATCTTCAGTCATGATTTTGGTCGATCTTATCCTGTCGCATCATGGTGCGTGCTTATTTATCATCATTTTGGACATCGTCAATCCTAATCAATGATAGAATTAGGGTTTTGTCCTCTTGTCAATCTTTCAATCATCTTTAGCTTGTTAGTAATCATTTGCGATTATCAATTTGTCAATCTTGTCATTTGCGATCGATTCATCATCGATCCTTGTCCTTTTCGATCATGTCAATTTGGATCAATTAGTCATTGTTTCTCGTCAATTGGTGCCTATCAATTTGATCTCCTTGTCAATCTTGGTCAATTTGTCATTGATTTTTGTCAACCAATCTCAATCATTTATCAACATTGGTCCTTTGTCAATCAGAGTCATGATCGAACCTACATTAATTTCTTATTGTCTTGACCTAATTCCTTGTCCTCTTATTTCTAGGGTTTTATGATTTGTTCATTTAATCCTTTTCTTCTTCTTTGTGGGTTAAATAAATCTATTTATTTAGTCCTAGGTATCTTTCATGAATTAATTAATGGATGAAAACCTATTAATTAATTCACCTAATTTCTATTTCATCTTTTTCCTCAATTTTCTAATTTGCTTATTTCTCCTAATTCCTAATTTCTATTTCTCCTATTTTCTTTAATTTTTCTAATATTTCCCCTAATTTCATTCCCTCATTTTCTCCTATGTTTATGCTTCCATTTGTTGCAATCATGGAGGCTATTTTCTCTCTTCCCTTTGTCATGGGAATGGCATTTCAATCTTGTCGTAATTTGTCATACATCTTGAATAGCAACTTGTCATAATTTGTCATACTTTGTCATACACCTTGCATAGAAATTGTCATACATTTGTCATAATTTTGCCTTTTTTGATTTGAATTTCCTTTCAAATCTCTTCATGCTAATCTTGTCCTCTCTCCACTTTGTCAATAAATTGGATGATTTTCTTCAATGAAAAGGGGAAGAATCAATCACATTTTTGAAGGTGAAAGAAGAACAATGGAGCCACATGAAGGAGATATCTGCGTTGGTTTACTTTGATTTCATTTGATTTGAATATCTTGTCTTTATGTCTTCATTGATTGGATTGGGATTGCTTTCATAGCAGCTTTAGGTTTTGTGGTTGTCCTAATTGCTATTGTTTTGATGATTTTCAATTTCCTGATCTACAAATATATAAATATCTTAAATCATTTTTAATAAAAACACAAAATTAAATACAAATAACATATAACAAACATCAATTTCCACAATCCATCAGATGTTTACAAATAACATATAAGAGACATCAAGTTTCCACAATCCATGAGATATTAATCAACTATTTTTGGATTAGATTGTGTGTGAATTTGTTTGCATCAACATTGATGAAAATAGAGAGCATGCAGATGTGAAAAGATGTCCAAGAAGCAAATAAAAATAAAAAAGCTAAAAAATATAAATAAAAAAAAAAGCAAAAAAAAAAAAGCTAAAAAATATAACAAAATAAAAAAAAACAGAAAGCAAATAAATAATTAAAAATGAAAACATAAAATAATAAAAATAAAAAATCAAATAAAATTCACACAATTTAATCCGAAAATAGTTGATTAAAATAACATATAATTTTTTTTAATTTCAAAATTTTAAAAAATTAAATTGATTTGAAAAAGTTCAAGAGCCACTACACAAATCCCATGATTAATAATATTGTGGGTCTCATAGAACATGATGGAAGAATGAAATTTAAAGCACCACTTAGATGCCCTTGACAATACCAACAAAAATATGCGTTCCATGTAGAGGCTTAAATATTTTTAAATTGATAATTAGGAAAAACATAATACAACTTCATTTCTATTTTAAAAAAATAAAAAATAAAAAATAAAACGTCCTTTACGGCCTCTGTAAATAATTGGAAAAAAAACCTTGTTTTTTAATAGTCAACAAAAACTGCAGCACAACTTAAAAAAGATTCCAAATAATCTGGAATATTCAAAGGAGGCTATTATAAGAAAATACTAATATAACTAAGGTAAAGGCCATGCTTAACTTGAGGCTTAAACTTAGCTTTTGAATGGCATGCATTTTGTGAAACGGTGACATGACCAATTAAATATCACACTCCGTTACAATATTACTGTACACGTATGGTTGTTGATGTGGCAGAGGAGTCTCGTGAATTCCAAGGAAAAAGAAGAAAAAAAAGAATCCCTACTAGAAGATTACCAACGGTCCACAATCCACAGCCGCCTGGTTTGTACCGAAACATCGGGGAACCGCCAATGCCACTCGGTTTGGAAAAAAATATTTGATCTCGTGTGGAATTATGCGGGACAAGTCGGTCTATAAATAGGAGAACCGACTTCTTTAATTCATGAAGGGAGAGAACCTAACTAACGCTCTGCAAGTTTTGAAAACCATTTTTTCCTTTTAGGGATTTTCAGGGCTGGTTTTCAAAAGGGATTTGGAATGCAGCACGATGAGGGCCTGGGTTTCCGTTTCTAGGGTTTGCATTTGTAAAGAGGCGGCAGAAGTGGAAGAAGCCGCCATTGATTTGCTGTGGAGAAATGGAGTTATAATTCTGCGGGACGGAATGGTTTGCCTGGGGTTGTCTTTGAGGGATGTCATGGATGACGGCTGAGGCAAATAAATGTGAAAAAAGATTTCTTCCTTAAAGCAGCTGCTTGGAGCCGGAGATTTGAAGATTTGAGATCTGATTGTTGCTGATTGTTGTTCTCTGTGAGAAGTAGAGCAATTTGGGGATAAAATGGAGGCGGCTCCGAAAGCAAATGTTTTGATGGGGAAGTATGAATTAGGGAAGCAGCTGGGGCAAGGAACCTTTGCCAAGGTTTATTATGCTAAGAACCTGAAGACAGGCGAAAGTGTGGCGATTAAGGTCATGGACAAGGAAAAGATTATGCAGATCGGCATGATTGAGCAAATAAAGAGGGAGATTTCTGTCATGAGACTGGTTCGGCATCCGAATATTGTTCAGCTCTATGAAGTCATGGCGTCCAAGACAAAGATTTATTTTGTTATGGAGTATGTTAAGGGAGGAGAGCTGTTTAATAAGGTTCAGAAGGGTAAATTGAAGGAGCATGAAGCAAGAAAGTATTTCCAGCAGCTCATTAGCGCAGTGGATTTCTGTCATAGCCGAGGGGTTTATCACAGAGATCTCAAGCCTGAAAATCTGTTACTTGACGAAAATGGAGATCTGAAGGTTTCCGACTTTGGTCTCAGCGCTTTGCCCGAGCAGTTCCGCCAGGACGGGCTGCTCCATACGACCTGTGGGACGCCGGCCTACGTGGCACCCGAGGTGATTGTAAAGAAGGGCTACGATGGTGCAAAGGCCGATATCTGGTCATGTGGCGTCATCCTGTTCGTCCTCATGGCGGGCTATTTGCCGTTTCATGACGCCAATCTTATGGTCATGTACAGGAAAATTTACAAAGGGGAATTCAAATGCCCGCCGTGGTTTTCATCAACGGCGTTGAAGCTGATTTCGAGTCTTCTAAACCCTAATCCAAAGGGGCGGATGACTATACCGCGGTTAATGGAGGTGCACTGGTTCAAAAAGGGTTTCAAACCTCCGCGGCCGGCTGTGCAAGATGACGAAATTGACCTCGTTGACGTGGACTCTGCCTTTGGATCGTCTTCGCCGGAGGAATCACAGCCCAAGCCAGCAGAGTCCAAACCGACTTGCCTGAATGCATTCGACATAATTTCCCAGTCGCCGGGTTTCAATCTCTCCGGCCTCTTTGAAAAGGATAATGTGAGGAAGGCTGAATCGCGCTTCATGTCGACGCAGCCGGCCTCTAGCATAATTTCCAAGCTTGAGGAAATCGCAAAGCTATTCAGATTCAGCGTGAAGAAAAGAGGCGATTCCAGGATGAAGATGCAGGGGACTGTGCAGGGGAGAAAGGGGCACCTGGCAATTGCTGCAGAAATATTTGAGGTCACCCCTTCTCTGTTTGTTGTTGAGGTCAGTAAAGCTGGAGGTGACACGCTGGAATATAATAACTTTTGCAGTCAGGAGCTCCGGCCTGGCCTCAAAGACATCGTCTGGACATGGCATGATGAACAATAGCACTTTTGTTTTTTTGGTTTTCATTTACTTCACTTTTGTATAGCAAAAAATATTTCATTATACTCTGATTTAATTAATGGGGTAATTTTGAATCTGTCTGGCCTTTGGTGAATCTTTTGTGGAATTGGGTAGTTCTGAATCTCGACTTTTGCTGAATCGTTTCTGTTACTTGTCTGTATTCTTCAATTAAAAATTTAAATGCATCAACCGATTCAGTTTGTTACTCAGAACTTTCAATTAAAATAGCAAGGTGTGTCAGACAGTTGCACTTGAATCAGGTCTGACAGGCTCTTTTAGACCAAAACAGCCGAAAGAATGTCCAAAAGTTGAAAAGGCCAAAAAACCATCCGATCTCTTTTAAATTTCGTTCAAATGCCAAAAGAATATCTCATGAATTCATAAGTGAATGCCATTATGTTCTGAATGAATTCGTACAAAGTATACATTGTTTTTAATGGTTATTTTTGTGGAATTGGGTGGTCCTGAATCTCGACTTTTGCTGAATCGTTTCTGTCACTTCTTTGTTTTCTTCAATTAAAAAATAAATGCATCAACCTATTCGATTTGTACTCAGACCTTTCAATAAAAATAATAAGTGTGTCAGAAAGTTGTATTTGAATTAGGTCTGACAGGCTCTTTTAAACCAAGAAAGAATATCCAAAATATGAATCTCTTTCAAATTTTGTTCAAATGCCAAAAGAATATCTCATGAATTCACAAGTGAATGTCATTATGTTCTGAATGAAATCCTACAAAGTATGCATTGTTTTTAATGGATATTTGATAGGCACAGTTGAGAAATGGTTTAAATTTTATTTTTGGCAATTGTAGAATGCTGAGTTTCGTGCATGCATGCATGCAGACTCTTGAATTTTTAAGAATAACATCAAAAAATGTGGGGGGGAGTCCGGGCATGGGAAGGTGGAAAAAGCTGTTTTTACTGAACATTTGAAATAATTTTTGTTCTATGAATTGTCATGCAGCAGTTAACTTTAAGGTAATTTGCAGTTGCAATGGGACAAAGTTCTTAGCAATTGATAATATATGTAAGGAGTAGTTCTGTAAAAGATTTCAGTCATTCTTCAGCAAGTCAACATTACATGTGAGATTGGGTGTAACCAAACCAGCCATTGCAACTAGCTGTAACATTTGCTGTTGAAGTCATATGGCTATGTGAGGCTAAGATATGTAGAGATAAAAAGTGCCTTTTTAGCGCTTTTTGCTCCTCTTTCAGTACCTACTTCTAGTCTTTTTTTTGTTTAATAAACATTTTGCTGTTTTCAATGATAGTTTGATGCGGAAAATTATTCTTAATTTCATAGAAGGCCTATTTTTTATTTATTTTAGAAAATATTTTTTATTAGATTTAATATTTTTATATAAATAATTTATATAAACTAAATATATATCTAAATAATTATATAAAGATAATTTATATAGACTAAATGTATACTCAAATAATTATATGGAAATTTCTTACTCATTTTAAAATTGTAATAATATTTTATAATTAAAATGATTTAATTTAAGCAAGGATGACATTTTCAATTTTGATTTGTATTTTCACTTCAATTTGCATTCCTATCTCTATTTGTTATGGTGGAATTGTTGTTATGGTCAAATTGATTTTTCAAATTCAAACTTGGTTGTCCAATCTATTGGAATATTCTAGTGGGAATGAAATCATATGATTTCCAATAAGGTTTGAACTAAAATTGTGATCAATATGAATTTTGATGAGATAGTATTAATGTGGTTTCTCTCATTTGTCTCTTTTGATAATTTATTAAATGTGAATATTGTTATGATCAATATTTGGACAAAATAGGTTAAGTTTGGATTCAAGATTATCAAGTGAATTCTTGGTTATTCTTGGTGGGAACTTAGAGTTCTAATGAGACATAGTATTCTTGTAGTTTTTTCCTTTCTTCCCTCTCCTAATAATAATAACCTTTTCTTTCTTTCTTTTTGTTTCTTTCAATAATATCCCTAACCTTCAAGAAGATCAACATAGATAACCCTTGAGAAGATCAACATACTAAATTGGAATATCCTTATGGAGGCTTGGTTAAAATTAATGTTGATAGAGCTTCAAAAATAATCTTGAAAATGTGTGCATGGGATTGTTTGTTTTGACCAAAATGACAAGGTTCTAATTTTTTTTTTGAGCCTCTCCCCATTCACCAAGCAAATTTTTGCATTTTATTGATATTATTTTAGAATATGACTCTAAAATCTTAATCTCAATTCCAAAAGGAACTATTCTTACTTCCAATAGTTGAATGAATGTGAAAGAAATTAACATCTTCATTTATGTTTTTAAGTTGATAAGTTGAATCATTACTAAAAGGGAAAGAAATTAGGTTGTTGATTTCTTAGCTAAATCAACTTCTAGTTAGAACATCTAGGTTGATACTATTAAAATCCATCTCCGAAGAAGAGGTCACTTTTTTCAAGAGTCTTCCAATAGATTTAGGGAAGGAAAATGTTGTAACGGAGAAGCATCTATATGAATATTCCTAAATTCCTTACTAGTTAGAATAATGCCAAGTTACTAGATCCTTTTTTCTAAAGATCCAACTTTGGGCTTTGATGGGTCTTGATGTGGGTCTTTCTTAATTCTTCTAGGATTTTCTTAATTCTTTCTTAATTGTAAAAACACAATGTAATAACCTAACCTAATTTGAAACTAAAAAAGAGCAACTTAATTGTAAAAACACAATATAATAACCTAACCTAATTTGAAACTAAAAAAGAACAACTTAAGGATTTGAGGAGGCATTTTTTTATCAAGCAATTATCTTTGATGAATTAATGCATACCTCTCTTAAATCTCGTGAAAGAGAAATAATAATTAAGCCTAATGTAGAGAAAACTTATAAGAGGTTTGGAGATCTTTGTATGATGTTAATAGCCTTCACGTTTGATTTATAATCGGTGGGTAGGTATTTGAATTTGTGGCAAGTGCATGGTTTTAAAAGGGTCTTTATTAAGGAGAACCCATAGCATCATATCTTTTTATTTTAATAGTAAGAAATAACAATTGATAGAGAGGTGTGATGTTATATAAGGAAAAATATATCATAGTATAATTTTTAATTTGTTTTGAAAATATTTATAACTAGCTTAGATATCTTAATACATCTATCTAAAATACGCCGAGAGATATCAATCTCGAGGTGCCTATTTTAAATTGTTGTTGAGAATAGTTAGGTGCCTCGAGACTGATATCTCTTGGCGTATTTTAGATAGATGTATTAAGATATCTAGGCTAGTAGCATCTGCAACGCGACATGTAAAGTATTAATTTATCACCTTTTGTTTTAAATAAAGCATATTTATCCTTTACAAATCATGATGCCTATCATATTCAATGGAGTGTACAATAGGAATTCATATTGAATGCAACATTTCATCTTTAAAAACACAAATTTAATCCCAATTTTAATAAAAGAGTTCAATTCAACAATGTATACATTACATAAAAATATTATGTTTCCAAAGATTTGAGTCTTTCTTCCTCTGCTTTCCTTTTGGCAAGTTGCTTTCCTGTCTTTATTTTTTCATAACGATCATATGAAAATGGTGGTGAGATTCTAATTCCATCCAAGGCCTTAACACATGATATAGCAACAAATGTTAATTCTACCCTTTCTCTTGGTCCTATGTCAATTGTTGCCTTTGAAAGAGTCAATCCTTGTGATTTATGGATTGTTAGTGCCCAAGCCAATCATAGTGGCAATTGACGTGTACGGCCCCTTTGTATTGGTGAAATAGGAATCAAATTAGGAGATGCATCTTCAAAAGGAAGTCCAAAATAATTGTCAAATTCAACCATAACATATGTTAGTGGATCTGGTGGGGCACATCCAGGTTTGTATATGATATTTCGGATGTATCCTAAAGCTCCATTCACAAGACCTGCTTCTATCCATAAATTAGATGTTAACATGACCCTTGCATCCTTAGAAATTAATAATTCAACATCTAACTCATCATTTTGACCTCCTGCTGGATTAGTACTACCTTCTTTACTTGCAATGCTTTGGGCTATTGGTCTTCTTAATGCATATAACTTTTTTCTATTATGGTTATGCACATTGTCATTTGTTGCAAATAGATGAATATTATTATCAAACTCCTCCTTAATTGTTGGATGTAATGAAGCATCTATTCTTGTCATCAATAATTTCCAATCATCTATAGTTGGATTTGCATCTCTAATATTTGTGAGTAATTGGCGAAACCTTTGTTGGTCTTCAGTTTCTCCATCTTGTCTAAACACCTTATCCAAAGTAACAACTATCTTAAACTCTTGCCATAATAATTTTGCACGTACTCAAAGTAAAGAAAATTTTGGTGTACCAATTTGATGCAAGAGGTCAAATAATTCAGCTCGACATTTTCCCCAATAAGACCTTGTACCCCTTAGTGTTGTGCCAAAACGCATCAAATGATCAGCTAGATGTGAGTGTGGAATATTTTCCATATGTTCTCGTAACTCATTGATTGTGATTGGCATCTCTTGCAAGCTCTTTTTGACAAACACTGCAGATGAGTTTTGTGCACGATGTCGCATAATCATATTCATCATATAATATCTAAATCTTGGGTGTCGGCCAAAATGATGATCTCTATATTGAAGTAAATGCTTAACAAACTCATGTAGATGGACTCTCCTTATTCGTGGTTCTATCCAATCACACTGTCCATCTGGGAATAGTGTTGGAAAAGCCATATCAAGTAATCCTTCAGTGACATACTCATTTATTGGAGATGCTCCAATTCCTGGCCAATCAATTAGTGATCCAGGATCTACATTAGGATTATTTACCCATGCATGAATTAGTTCCATTTCTCTTCGAGCATTTGGAGGTTTAGAGGCCATTGATGTAGTGTGATTAATAATGTTTTCTTCATCCATCTCTAATATTGGACCCGCAAATACATATTCATTTGTGTCTGAATCAAACTCCATATGAACATAATTCAATTGATCAAAAATGTTCTCATCTAAATTACATGTAAGGTCATTAAGTGCATTTTCATCAATTTGAACATCTCTATAGAACTTATCATGTTTTATTTTATATTTAAGTGCTCTATATACCCTCTCTTTATTAATTGTAAAATTATAATTTGTTCCACGCTGATCTTTTTTTCGAACAATGATGATTGGCAAATCTTTTATCTGATGTGGTAAAATTTTAGCTATTTCTCTCACTTCTTGTGGAAAACTTATGGTATGTCCTTTATATTTGTATTGACCCCCAATTGCATGTGTTACTTGAAGAATTGGGTTAACACGTGCTATCAACATTTCTTCTATTTGTGTTAAATTTGCAAGTTCTAATGGTTGTGGACCAGGATCCATATTGTTTGATGTTGAAAATCAATGTTCATTTTTCTCTTGTCGACATCAATTGCAAATAGGGCCCTCAAGTGCCCGCACAACCTTCATTGTAGGATAACTCTCTTGACAAATGTAGCACATACTTGGTGTAGAAAGTTGATCGAGTCCATGTTGAAATATCATTTGTAAAGTCTTCAAATCAATCTCAATATTTCCATCATTATTAACTACTCCTTGATCTCTTCTATTTTGTGTTCTTTGCAATTGTCTTTGTCTTCTTAGAGGAGTTGTTAATTCTTGTTGTGAACTATTATTTTCCATATGATTTTGAAAATCAACATTCATTACATTTTGAACTCTATCATTTGGTGTTTGTAGCACACGATTAATTGTCAAAGAATTCATCCCTTCGGAACTAACCTCAACTGCTTCATGATTACGCACTTGTATTTGTTGTCTTTCCATCTCATTCAATTGATCAGAATGCATAGCTCTTTGTATTCTTCTTCTTAATATATATCCATCATCTTGAGATGTTTGTGCACGATGTTTCATCATTTTATCTACATGTTGTCTCATTTCCTCTTCAATCTCTGTCACTGTCATTTTTGCCCTACGTTTAGCACTTCTTTGTCTATCATTTTGGTTTCGATGATTCCTTTCTTCTTGTCTTTGTAGATCAGTCATTTGTTCACGTCGTTGACTCATATAATTTCGAGCATATTCTCTCTCTTTTTCTCTTTGTTGCTCTTCAGTTGAATGAATTCTTACTTCCTCTCTTTCTGCATTAGCCATTTGTTCACGTCGTTGTCTCATATAATTTCGAGCATATTCTCTTCGATGCTCTTTTCATTGCTCTTCATTTTAAAAACTTGTCCTTGGACGACGAGGCATCCTACAAATTTAATTATAAATTATTACATATTTAAAAATATCCTTATTAATAATTTATACTACCTATTTTAAATATGTTCATATCAAGTTAATATCAATTTAATTAAAATAAAAAATAAATAAAAATAATATAATTAAATATAAAAATAAAAAAGAATATAATATAAATAAAATATATTTAAAAACTAAAAAAAATATTAACTTAATTATATAATTTAGGTTCATATCAACTTAATTATATACAAAATATATGAGAAATATTAACTTAATCATATTATTTAATTATATAAATTAATTTAATATCAACTTAATATATAAACTACTATAAATAATATAGAATTAAAAAATATTTACTTTTACTAAAAAGATAATAAAAGATATCATTATCCATTGTATATATAATACCCATTTTACATTATAGGTAAAATAAAGTGAAAATGACTTACTTTTTTTTAGAGTATTTATTTGCACCACCTTGCTGGTAAATTTATTTGAAGTATTCGCACTATTCGTACTCGCTGGTGATAATTTTTTTTTGTATTTATTCACAGTATTATGTTTTTAATTCTACACATTCATAGGTATTTATATTAGTTTGAAACGTTATGATTATTTAGTTGTCGGTTCAAAAAGATATAATATTTATTAAATATTACTTGTCGGCTTTCAATTTATAAAAGTTTAACTATTCCATCTAGAAATATTTAAATTAAAGATGTTGAAAAAAAGTAAGTTAAACATTGGGAATACAATATTACTCATTTTAACATAAAATCATAAACAAATGACAAGTATGCATCTTTCTATTTTTAATTAATTGTAATTCTAATATTAAATATAACTCTAATTTCAATTTTAATATATTTATTATATTTTATTAAGTATATTCTATTTAATATTATAATTATAATTATATGCATATAATTATTATATAATTATAATTATAATAATAAAGAAATTTTACTTATAAAAATAACTACTACAAAAATTATCAAGAAATTATACTTAATTTTACTCATAAATCTTAATTTTAGTGTTGATTAAAATTATATTTTAATACAAAACAAAAATAAAAAGTAAAACAATATATAGATTAAATTTATATTTTTAATTTTAAATTTTTATCAAAAATGTTATTGTACATATTACCTTTATTATGAGTAAACCATGTATTATATTATATCATTTATTTTTTATTATAAGTAATCTAAATAATTATAATAATCTTACCTAAAAATTATTTGATTAAAAATTTTAGAATAATTTTCAATGTGAGGAATATATTATAATTAAAATTTTTGCTAAAAATGTCTTGAACATTTAATATAATATGAGTAAGGAACCATGCAAATTTTTATTATTCCCTCAAACTTTACTTAAAATATGTTTTTGACCAATCAAATAATTAAAAATTATTTTACAATGAAGTAAAAATATACTACATTTTAATTGGTCCAAATAATTTTTTAATCACTAATTAAAACAAAAATTTGTGAACTGATTGCAATATACTACCCTAGTTCACAATGGTATTAATAACTAGCCTATCATCTAGAATTATCTTGCCTAAATAGCCTTCAATATACAAACAATCCTTTTATGTAGAATGAGGCAAGCTTGTTATAGAAAGCATGCCAAGAATAACATAACTAATGTTTCTTATAGTGGCCTTCACATAAGCAAGTTAAAATAAAAAATAAAAACACTCTCTTTAGCAAGTTCCTTTAAGATTTTTTTTTATTAATTAAAAAAAATCTCTTATGGTTAGAATTCAAAAGCATATATATACGAAATATTTTAATTAAGAAATGTTTTAGAAGTGTGCATTATTAATATGTTCAAATACTTTCTATATATATATATATAATATGATGTTAAAATATATTTGAAAATATATCATAAGTTTAAAAATATTATAATTTTATATAATATTTTAAAATATATAATTTATATAATATTTTTAAAAATATTGTTAATATCTCCATTTATAATGGGTATATTAAATTTGTCAATAAACAATATAAATAAATGTCAATTAAAAATATTTTAATGTATTAAGAAAAGTGACATATCTTATTTTAAATAAAATTAAATTCTAACAATTAAAATTTTTGTAATATATTTTTTAAGCTTGAAAGGCCAATTTTTAATAAAATATATCACTTAGATATTTATAATACTTCTTCGAATTGTGCAAGGGGTTGAGCTTAACTAGTTAAAACTTTCATAATAGGGAAGGTCATGGGTCAATCTAATAAAATCATAAAAAAATAAAATAAAATATTAAAAGTATATCATCTTACTATTCCCAAATATCTTTTAAGAGGACATAGTTAGGCCATATGTCAATAGAGGGTGGACCAAATTTATTAATTAAAAAGTTGTTATACAATATTTCATTATTTTTTTATTTTTTAATTAAAAAAATTAATTGAGAGAGAAATTTAAAGTAGAACTCAATAATACCACATAATTAATTTTGATAACTATAAATATAGATATTTAAGATTTAAAATAATGTTACATTGTCACCTAGACATAGAAATATCTAATATTAAAAAAGTCATCATACAAATTTTAATGGAAGTGAAAAATTTAAAGTAGAACTCAATAATACTACATAATTAATTTTGGTGATTATATTATATTTAAAGTAGAACTCAAACAAAAAACAAAACTAATTTTAAATTTAATTTTATAATTTCAACTTCATTTTAACTAACTCTCTTTTATAATTAAATTTTTAAATCATACTTATAACCACTTCATTATTAATTTTTAAATATATATATAATAAAAATTTAAAATAAAATTATATATCATATTAATTTAAAAAAGTATATAATAAAATTTAAAAAAGTATATAATAATATTATAAAAAATCAAATCATACACTATACATCTTAAAAAATTCAAATTATATAATATAATTATTAAAAAATTCAAATAAACGATATAATTGAAAAATTAGAAAACTATTCAATATGCAAATTAATATTTTGTTAAAAGAGCTGCTATTAACAAACATATCATTGAACTTGTTATTAGTACTTGCGGTTAGGCAATACTATTGTAATGATTTTATTTTTGTAAGACTTAGATAGTTATTAAAAAAACTGATTTTAACCAATTATAATCAACTATTATTCTGTTTTTAAAATATATTTTGTTCTCATAAAATATAGATGCATATTTTTTAATTTTATAAATTCTAAAATATATTTTTTTGTTTTAAAACATTGAGTTCTCAATGTGGAGACCCAAGTTCAACTCTCATGAGGGACACCTTTTGTGTAGAATTCTAAGTTGTGACTCTTGGTCTTCCATTGGTTGTATTTGTCTCATTGTTTAAAGTGGATTTCTAAGTTGTCTAAGTTGTGACCCTTGGTCTTCCAATTGTTGTTTCTATGATACTTAATACAAAAATATATATATATTTTTCTCCACACTGATTGGCCAAATGCAATTGAGTTGTTATACACGAAAAATAATTGGAAGACAAACTGTTTAACTAACAATATTTTTAGTATTTTTACATTTGCACTTAAGTTTCATATGTTTTAGTAAATAATATACTTTTTCTTTAAAATATATATTTAATAAAAATAATTTTAAGTCAATTAACTTTTTTTTAAAAAATGAAGTATTCTTTGATGTAATTCTAAAAAAAAAATCATATTTTTAAGAAAAATATTTTTAATTTTTTTTCATTATAACATAATTAAAAATAATAATATTATGATAATTATTATATATTTTAATTGTTTTCTTATTTGATTCATATTGGATTGTGAAGAGTATTAATTTTTTTTTAATATTTATTCAATGAATGATTAGTAATCAAATGTTGTAAGGCTTTCTTTATCATTCTAGATTTTTCCCTATCATCTTATTGTTAATATATAACTTTATTTATATTCATCTCTTCATCACATTAAAAAAGAAAGAAAAATAATAATTAAATTATTAAAATTAAAAAGATTTTTTTTAGTTTAAAATTATTATAAAAAATGTCTTCATATATATTTGTCTTTAAAAAAATAATAAAAGATGTTAAACTATATAAAAAAAAAAATATTAATGAGAGTTATAACTCCATTCTAATGAAATTTGTCTTTGATCTTTAATTTATTATTTAAGTACATTTTTAAGATATTTTTCATTTTATTATATTATCTAATGTCATTTTAGAAAATCTTATATGTACATGTTATATTTAGTAATATTATAAAATTAAAAAAGGATTATAGATTTTGTACAAAAATATTATTGAAGTTTTAAGTTTATGATATTGATTATATCGGAGATTCGAAGAGGAAAAAGAAGGATGGACCGCCTCTGCCGTTGAAGTTGTACAAATGATCTCTAGTGAATGAAGAACAGTGAGAAACCCCAATTGAATGCGCCCCTGCAAAATTAGTCAGATTATTTATGTGGCCGATAACCAGACCACATCTACACTTGCGTCCACTACTGTTGGGATATTAACACCCCCTTCAACATTGCCTGCACGGTATTTGTTTGGTCGGTCAACATCACCTGCATAGACTTCAGAATTGATTTTCATTTACCAAAGATACAGGTTGCACAGGTTGAAGAGAAGAATAGAGCTACGACCAAGGAGAAATCGGCCCATTATGGTGCCCCTACATGGCTGCCATGAATACCTGGAGAGTGATTAAGCATATTGATAAAAAGAAAATCTTCACAAAGAGTAGATCAAGAGCGACGAAAGGATGAGGGTAAGGGTTTTTACAAAGCCAAACACCAAGGGGTTAGGGTTTATGCAGAGCTGCTCATCATGAGGGCTAGGGTTTGCAGCAGTGGTTGATTCCTTGTGGCACTCACTCAGTTTGCGAGCTGGTCGAGACAACCATGGTAATGTGGACACCTCGACATCTCTGTGGAGGGGTTAATTCTCCTCCACCCAGTTTGAAACTCCTATCCACTCTCTGTTTTTCCATTTTTTCTTTCCTTTTGTTTGCAAATTTAATTCTACACTTCATTTAATTCACAACTCCCCCCACCTACCTGGTCACTCGTACGACTTAACCTTTGGCTTCCTATGGAGCCAGAGTTGGATGGCGGTGCCATTAATGGCCCTAAGTCCACAGATCAAGATAAATCTCTGCCAAAAAAATCTTTTGCCGAAACTGTCTCCCTGCCTGCAAATGGAGTCAACCCTAACGCGCGATTTTCTAAGGCTTTTGGCAAAGAACGATTCGGTGAGGAAGGTAAGTGCCCTAGCACTATCTCAGGTTCCTTCTGCATTTCGCCCAATTTGGAAATATTGAATGAAATTGCCTCGGAAAAGACTAGGTTAAGTAATACTACCATTTTCTTTGCATGTGTTGATGTTGAGAAATGTCCACCTAGGAAATTTTTAGACGACTGGTTTCATAACCTCTAGAATTTAAAATTAGGGCTTAAAATATTATTTTGCAGACAAATTCAAAAGGGTCTCTACCTTATTTTTTTTCAATTCTCACGAGGCTCAAAGGGAGACACTAAAGTGTCAATACTGGACAGTGGGGAATACTTCCTTCCGTGCCCTAGCTTGGTCTCCAGAGGTGGTCAGTGATGAGGTTCTCGCACTGTCCTCCCCTAGGTGGGTCATCCTCAAGGATGTCCCCCCCTTCCTCTGGCGTTTTCTTCCACAGTTAATGGAGCCTTTTGGAAAAATGATCCGTATTGATGAAACGACCTGCCTCGTCCCTAACCTGGATGCCAGAATGCTTGTGTCCATTAAGCCAGGGATTGATATCCCACCATCTTTAACCCTAAACATCAATGAAGAAACCTTTGTCTGCCCTATTGAAATGCTTGGAGGATTAAATGCATGCTTTCTCTACAAAAAAGAAGGGCATCTTCAAAAAAATTGCCCAATCATCAATCGCAGAAATCATAAACCCAACATTAACTCAACTGATGCTTCCACAAACCCTAGAACCAAGATTTTTCAACACTCATCCACCCCACTCCCTGTTAACAAAGAAGCTGCTATTCCCATCACCAATTCTTCAGAATTAAAATCCATGCACATTGATCACACGCCCCTTGTCTCAGACCAACTCGGTTCGGCCTCTGACCCAACAATTGGTCCTTCAAAATCGCCCTCTAACTGTTTTCAGTTGGTCACTTCTAGGAAGCGTAGGAGGAAAATTAACAACCTAAATGCCCCAAATCAAAACCCTCCTAATATCCCAACTATCAGCCAAGGAACGGGCATCTGCGATTACCCCCTCCCTACAAATAATAGCTCACCCGCTCCCGCTCGAGCCTCGACAAACTCTGTTGTAAAAAAAATGGTTAAAAAACTTGAGAACCCTAGTCGAAGTGCTGATGTTGCTAGCACCAGTGATAACCCTGCATGTGTGATGATCATATATGAAACCTCCAAGAATTCGGACTCCTCATCACCTGCAGGGCTTACCCCTGAAGTTAACATCACCAATCCTTCGACAACCTCTATGCTCAAAGAGTTAGAAGATAATCATGTTATTGAAGTAATCTACGCCAATAAGGGTCTTGAAGAAACTAGGTCTAGCACAGTGCTCCTTGGCTTTCCAAACTCCCAGATGTCTGGGTCCGACATAGGAGGAATTGCAGCTACTAGGAATAAACCATATGAAGTTAGTGAAGATGAGGACGACCTTATGAAAGGATCCTCCTTGACTAAAAAGAAAGGTAGGCCTATGTGCTCCAAGAATAAAAAGAAATCTGGAGATCCGTGCGGTCTCCCTAGTTGAACCTCTTAACCCTCCTCTCTAATGAAATACATCTCTTGGAATATTAGAGGCCTTGAGTCGCCTGATAGGAAGTTTGTCATCAAAAGTTCTCTAAGCCACCACAAGAGCATATATTTCTTGATGTTGCAAGAACTTAAATCTGTGGGTTTCCATCTTGACAGCTCACTTGACTTTATCTGGAGAGATGCAATCAAAATATGCACCAACCACCCGAAAGGAAAGGGATGAGTTGGCCTTCTTATCTCTCCTAAATGGGCAAGCAACATTAGGGATAAAGGGATCTCCCCATGCAACAGAGCAGCCTGGGCTACCCTAGATATTAGGGGTTCCAGCTTTGGCGTTTGCTCTATATATGCACCTAATGACTACAAGGAAAGAGTGTCCCTTTGGATCTGGCTGATTTCCCTCCCAAGTATCCCCTGGATAGTGGCTGGAGATTTCAATATGACTGAGCATCAAGATGACAAGGTTGGGGGACTTCCTTTTGAATGGAAAAATGCAGAAAAACCTCACTGGGACAAACTTAAACAAAAACTCTAGTTATTTGACCCCCTCAAAGGCACTAAAACTACTGCTTCTAACCTATGGTACACTTGGTGCAACTTTCAAAAAAGTCCCAATCGTATTTATTCCAGACTGGGCAGATTTTATGTTAACAACAACTTCTTCTCCTTCTCCCCTAACCACTTGGGGAGTGCGGTTGTTGTCCTACCAGTTACTCTTTCTGACCATTTCCCTATCCTTGCGATCATTAACACTAGAAACGCTATCCCTTTCAGCATCCCCTATAGCAAGAAATTTATTCTCAACACCTCCCTCCTCAAAGACCAAGATGTTCTAGGTGCCCTTAAGGTAGTCAGGTTCTTCAATCTTCAGCCTCAGCCTCCCCAATCCTGCACTCTTAGGTGGACAAGGAATGTCTCCTCCTGGTAGAAAGTACTCCAAACCATTGGCCAAAAGAAAGCCAAGGACTCTAGAGCCATGGAAAAAACTCTCACCCATCACCTCCATTCCCTAGAGTAGGATATTCAGACTAACCCCTCCTCCCCTACCTTAGCCAAGCATGTTTCTAAAGCGAGAGATATCCTCAGAAAGCACTAGCAGGTCAAAATCAGGGGAGCCTTCATTAGAGCTCGCAACCACTGGCTCCAATTTGGAGATAAAGGCTCCAAAATCTTCTTTAACCTCCTTAAGAAGAAACAAAACAGAGAAAAAATTGATAGAATAACTGTAGACAACGAGGAACTCCTGGATCTCAATGATAATGTTCTATAGAACTCTCTTTACCTCAGAAGATAATGAGGCCTCGAAAGTGGCTCGACACAAATGTATGACCATCATCCCTAAAAGAATCTCTGAAGATGATGCTCTCCTCCTCAAAGCCAGGATCTCTATACAAGAAATTGCTAATGCCATTAAAGCCCTCAAGGATAATAAGGCCCCAGGCCCCGATGGTCTCCCTGTGGAGTTCTACAAAGCCAATCTTGAATGGGTCACGCATGACCTCTATGACATATACAATGAAGCTCTTGACGATGGCACCCTGGGGGAATTCATAAATAAAGGTATTGTTAAACTCATCCCTAAAGAAGGAGACAAAGCACTCATTAAGAACTGGAGGCCAATCACCCTCCTCAATGTCTCCTACAAAATCCTTACCAAAGCCTTAGCTACCCGCCTTGAAAAGATTCTTCCAAAATTCATTTGCTCTACCCAAACTGGATTCATTAAAGGTAGATACATATTGGAAAACCTTGTCACTAGTTGGGAATCCATGGAATGGGCCAGAAACTCTAACCAGGACGTTGCCATGTTCCTTTTGGACTTTGAAAAAGCCTATGACAGAGTCGAGTGGGATTTCATCCTCATGATGCTTCGAAATTTTGGCTTCCCTAATGAGTTCTGTGACTACGTCCAAATTCTCCTCAAAGATGCTTCCGCCATGATTGAAGTTAATGGAACCCTATCCCAACCTATTCCTCTCTCTAGATCCATAAGGCAGGGTTGCCCTCTTGCCCTTACTCTGTTTGTTATTGCCTCAAATGCCCTCTTTTATCTCCTTAGAGATGATACTCTATCTCCTAGAGTCCATGGCATCGTGCTGCCGGATGACTCTGAACTGCTGAATATCCAATTTGCTAATGATACCTCTCTTTTCTTAGAGCTCTCTAGGCAAAACATCGATTCCCTCAACCTAAAAATTGACACCTTTGGTAAAGCCTCTAGAGCTAGGATCTCCAGCTCCAAATCTATTTTACTTGGCTGGAAGGATGAACCTCCAGACTGGCTACAGCAAGACGGGTACTCATGGGGAGGACCCAACATGATTGTCAAGTATCTCGGTATCCCCTTCTCTATTTCTCCCTCTCTTCAAGACATGTGGACCTGGGTTAAGGGGAAAATTGATAAGAAGCTCAACAAGTGGGATAATAGGATCCTCTCCCTAGCAGGTAGGGTTCAAGTATGTCAAAAACTCCTCTCCTCGTACAATATCTACTACTCTTCGGTTTGGATGTTCAACAATTATCAAATTTATGAAATTCAAAAGGCTATCAGACGCTTCCTCTAGTCTGATGGTAAGGGCAAAAGAAAGGCCCATGCGGTGAAATGGGCCTGGTGCCACTTAGACAAAAAACTTGGAGGTTTGGGCCTTAAGGATCTTAAGTTATAAGGAATCTCCCTTGCCGCCAAATGGATATTTCATGCACTAGATGGGCAATAACCTTGGAAAATTCTTATCAGAAACAACATTCAAAATGGATTCCCCAAGGCTGCCAAATCATGGAAAGCCCTCCCACTCAGTGATCTACTTGCTGGAAGTTTCTCGGTGTTTGTCCAAGGCACCTGGGTCTTTAAGTCCATCTGGAAAGCCTAGGAGCATGTGTGTAGACTTATTTGCAACTCTAGCTTTGACTGTGATAACAATATACATGGTGAAAGGTCGATATGGTGGAACCTCCACCATAATTATAAGCCACTAGCCTTAACCCAAGGCTGTTCTGCTAGATTTTGGCATAACAAGGGGATCAAGTATCTTATAGATATCCTGGAAAATGACAACCTCATCACCTAGGAGGAACTTAGTAGTAAATTTAATCTCCCTGCTTCACATAAGCGGACCTACAATATGATTAGGAATGCCTGTAACACCCTCAATCTCCCTAAGAACACTCATGTTGACACCCATAGGTACCTCTCATTCCTTTGGAAGGATGGCTCCCCCCTCCCAAAAATTAAGTCCAAAGTTATCTACAACTTGCTTAACCAGGACACCTCTGTGATTGACCATGTCAACACCCTATGGAATGTCCACCACAACCCCACCGCTTGGTATAAAACCTTTGAGAACCTTTGGAAATCCCCCATCCCCCCTAAGATCAAGTGTTTCAGATGGCAACTCTTACTGGATAGATTTCCTATTAGGAATAATGTAGCTGCATATGATCTTTGTTCTGTCTGCAATAAACCTGAGTCCACTCGGCACATCTTCCTTGACTGCCCTTTTGCTAGGGAGATCTGGTTAATGTTTGGAATATCCATTACTGAGCATGTCTTCACTTATGATATAGTTACTGGTTTCGTCCATAATCTTAAAAAGGATGCTAACTTAATTTGGCAAATTTTTTCTTCTTTTATCCTCTAGTTTATTTGGAAACTCAGAAATGAGGAGAAGCTCCAAGGTAATGCTAGGGAACTTAATAGTTTTTTTAAAAGACTCACACATTATAAAATTGTTGTCCAGGTTTGCTTCCTGATGAATGTTGAACGAAACAAACTCTTGCGGTTCCTCAAAGAAGGCCGAGCCACCATGTTTATACACGAGATGCAAGATGGGTATGAATGGGCAAGGATCGCAGAAAGTCAAACCGCCTTTGAGAGTGCAGTTAAGAAACTGATTAAAGAACTTCAAGATACCAGAGCTCCCCCTTTCAACAAGGTTGACATGTGCATACAAATCATGGAAAGGAAGAAGGTGGTTTGGATGGAAGGACCACAGGGGTGGACCACATGGCTGGAAGACCAGGATGAAATCCTCCTCTAGTTCCTTATGGTAGCAAGCACAACTTTATTTTGGAGTTTTCTTTTAGTGCATTGTATATGACACTCGTCTAGTTCTTTTTGGTTTCACTGTTGAGGCCTGCCTCCCCTGAACTCATCTGTATAACCATCTTTTTGGTCCCTTGATTTATAATATATATAAAAAAAAGGATTATTAAATTTTATTTTTTTTGAAAATTTAAATGGTTTATTATATTATTTTATTACAAGCCTTGTTTTCAAATTTGAAATACAATTCTTAATCTAATGTACTTATTAAACAATAATGTACTTATTTAAATTGGGGTTATAGGGTTAGGGTTTAATTAGTATTAAGTTTATGGTTAATATTATGATTTAAGTTAATATGGCTAAAATATAGTTACATATTTTCTTGATCAATAAAACCTTCACATATCATAATTAAAATATAGTTAATAGTTATTAATATGTTATTCGTGAAATATTTTATAATTATACATTTAAGACAACACAATTGTCATAAAGATAAACAAAATAAAATAAATTAAATTAAATTAAACAATATATTAGTGACAATTAATAAATTACTATTTCAACTACCCACTATGTGGCACTTGTTTATTTGATGGTGGGAAGAAACAATAACGAAACAACAAATAAAAAAACATTATTTATTATTTTTATTTATTAAAAGGTAATAAGGTATAATAAATCTTCATATATAAGATGCTTTTATAATTAAAAATATTATTTATTAAAAAGTAAAAATGCATAATAAACTCTTATATATAAGATACTTTTATCAATTTTTTTTTAAAAAAACATTATTTATAAAAAGGTAAGAACGCATAATAGACCCTCCTATTACCTATATAAGATGCTTTTTACAGCTCATGGTGATAGCTGGATTATTTTAATGCCCACCAGCCGGTTACCGTTGTATGACTTAGTTGCCTTTTGACTGGCAAACGCACGCAAGTGGAAGCGTAGCTTTCGCCCGCACGTGTCTTTACTTACCGACAACTTCGGTCAAATAACGGCTACACGGTAGGAAGGGTGTTTTGGCTTCTCATTTTAGTCTCTTCTCCAATCATGTTTGAATATGTTTGAAATTCTGAGGTATTTTTCTTGATACCAAAGCATTTTCAATAGTTCGGACACTCAAAACATTATTCAGACAGGCTAAAAACTGTATATATGACACTTAAAATTATTAGTAAATAATATGAATTTATTTAGAATATTTTAAAATGGTAGGATTAATATATAATTGTTTTTAATTTTATATGAATTTTTAGTATGTTTTTTCTTATATAAATTTAGAAACATTGTCAATTTATTTTTTAATATTTTTTATAAGATTGTCTTAAATATCAATATAGAAACTTCTAACAATTGAAATGATAAGATATAATCATTTCTAATTTTTTAAAATATTGTAATAAAAAAATTAAAAATAGTTTCTATTTTTATAATAAACAAGATTTTTGGGTGTGAATTTAGAAACTTACAAGTAAATTTAAGATTTTTTAAGACATTAGAATGACTAAATGATCATAAAAAAATCATATGACAAGAGGGGTGGTCGTCAAATTCCAAGCCTACTTTCAAGCATTTCTAATGCTTTGAAAAAATCAAAATGCTTTGAAAAAATCAATGGAAGTTGCAACAATGTATAGTAGGTAACTTGTTACATTTATTTGTGAATGAGCTCTAGGGTTTATTTTAAAAGCATTTGGAGATCATGGTTTGGTGGTGTGATATAATAGAAAGAAGGGGGCTCTCGGATTTTATCATAAATTTGGCACTCTTAATTTCTAACACAGAGTTAGGTAAATCAATTAGGGCTAGCAAAAGTAGAGTGAGAGTTGATGAATGCATTTGAATATATCATGTAAAACATGAAGAATTGGTGGAACTTTGTGAAGGAAGGATTCTACAAGCTTTTTGGTATGTGATTGGTAGTGTTGGGGAGTTTATGTATCACCTAATGTAATGAAAGCATTGACATTGAAATTATTTTTCACTCTAATAGTTTGTGGTAGTTCGAAGTTGTAGATATATATGATTTGATATCTATTTTCAACTTCTTTTAGGAGAAAGCAAAAATAATGTATAAATGGGTGGTTCTCTAGGAGCTCTAGTGTCAGTGGGATTATGTTGTCTATTGAGAAGAAGTAACAATTGATTGAGAGGTGTGATGTTATCTAAATAAATATGTCATAGAATTATTTTTAATTTTTTTTGAAAATATTTACTAACACTCTTAAATATTTAATTATTTCATCTAAAAATAATTTAAATTAAAGATGATAAAAGAAAAAGTAAGTTAAACATTGGGAATACAATATTACCCTTTTTAACATAAAATTGTAATACTAAAATGTCATGTTCATATAAACAAGTGGTGAGTATTTGTCTTTCTATTTTTTAATTAATTGCAATTATAGTATTAAATATAATTTCAATTTTAATTTTAATAAATTAATTATATTTTATTAAGCATATTTTATTTAATATAAAATTGTATAATTATATAATTATAATCACATAATTAGAATTATATAATTATAATGATTATAATCATATAATAATAATAATAATTTATTTTTTTAAATTATCAAGAAATTGTAATTAATTGTACTCATAATCTTAATTTCAATGTTGATTAAAATTATATTTTCATACATAACAAAAATAAAAAGTAAAATTATATAGAATAGGTTGGTTGAGACCATTGAAAAAGAGGGGGAGCGCTCTGCTACTGGTACAATTCCAAGAAGGTTGTCTACTCACCCTCCTTGGTATTCGGACCTGGCTTGCTGGTGCTCATATGTTTCCCTTGGTGTCATGCGTCATCTTCTTGTGTGATTGATGTCTTGCCCATGTATCTTCCCTGGTGTTTGATTGTTTTGTTTGGTGGTTGCCTTGTTTGTGCTTCTTTCGCTTCATTCCTCTTACTTCCGTGTTTTTTCTTTTCATGACTTTCATCAGGTGCTCTTGGGCTTAGGCGGTCATGACCCTTCCTTGAGGCCGCTCGTGTGAAGGTGGATGGGTAGTGTTAGTGATGGTGAGCCCAGTTGCAAGAATGATAAGGAGTCTATCATTGATAATAGTGGGAGTTTGGAGAATGAGATTGTCAATCCGCAGAAGGGAAAGCATGAAAAACCCTCATACAAAGAAGTGGTCTTGGATCAATTAACCATGGTTTGGCTTCCTTCTGCTAATTTCGATGGAATATTTTGCAGGCAGGAGAACATGGATACAAAGATCGATCCGGGAGGGCCCTCAACCAATGGAGATAGACTTAGAACTGGTGGTGGTAGCGCAACCGATGACCCCGGAGGGGAAGGAAATGGTAAGTCTCGTCCTCTTGGGTTGAAGAACCTCTCCTTGTCTCCTAATGAAGATATGATTAAAGCCATTAGATCTGAGTAGTCGCGTTTAAGAAATATTGCAATTTTCTTTGTCTATATGGATATAGAGTCTTTGCCCTCGTGGAAATTTTTTGATGATTGGATTGCTAATTTATGGGGTAAGAAGTTAGGTATTCATGTTAATTTTTGCAGAATGATTCAAAAGGGATTATTTGTGGTTTTTTTGAAATCCCATAATATGCAAGATAGGGTTTTGAAGATTTTTTTTTGGAATGTGGGACACTCTTTGTTTAGGGCATTTCCATGGTCCCCTAAAGGGAATGTCAAGTAGGTTATTGCTCGTTCCTCCCCTAATTAGGTTGAAATTAAGAACCTTCAGCCCAAATTTTGGCCATTCATTCCTCAAATTTTGAAACCTTTGGGTTCGGTTCTTCAAGTTGAGGAATCGAGAACCACTCCCTCACCTAAATGCTAGGGCTCTTGTAGCGCTTGATCTCAAGGTTGTCTTTCCCGACATTATCTCTCTAGATTTTGAAGATGAGAGCTTTTCTTGGGAACTATCCATGTTGGGCAATTTGGGGGCCTGTTTTTTCTGCAAAATTAATGGGCATATGAGGAAAGATTGCCCTTCTCTGAAAAATTCTCATAGTGATAACTTTAACATTTCTTCTAAAGACAATATGAGAAGTGGTCCTAGTAAAGTGCATAACTCTGTTAATAATACTAAAGAAGGTAATAATTTACCAGTGGATAACACCTCTGATATTAGCATTGAGAAGGTCAAATCGGGTCTTGATTGCTAGACTGATGATAGTAATGGTAACAAATTTGTTAGCCTCTCCAATCCTCTGTTTGAGGATGAGTACGAGGTTGTCCAAGCCTCTGACATGGATGCCCCTTCCAACATCATAGTCAGGTGTCACTTTGTACAGGCTAATCCTTCTAATTGTGATCAAATTAAGGTTGATAATCTCCCCCCCAGACTGAATGCGCAACAAATTTCTCTTGCAAGTATTAAGGAGAAAGTTGATTTAATAAGGAATTCCTTCCAAGTCCCCTTTGAGTTGAATAAGAGTAACTCCTTACCTGGTATCATGAATTCCATGGTGGATGCATCTTCTGATAAGCAAATTGTGCCTTTCAAAACTGATGGTATGGCTATCAACAATTATGAGAAGTTTATAGAGGTTGTTAGTAAAAAGGTTAGGAAGAAAAGGAAAACATCAGACAAACAATCTCTCTCTAATGATAATAGTAAAAATGATAATGAAGTGCCAGAATGTTTTGATAGGTTGTACAAGAACCAAAAACCCTTCACTAAATAAATTTATGATGATGCACATTCATAGTTGGAATGTTAGGGGCTTGGAGATTCCTGATAGAAAATATGTGGGTAGGAAATGGTGTAATAGTATCAAGGAGAAAGACATTATCTGCCTCCAAGAAATCAAAGTGGTAGGGTTCCATGCCTATACTGTGTTGAAATTTTTGTGGGGTCGGGCCATTGGGTTCCACTCTAATCATGATAGGGGTAAAGGTGGTACTGCCATTTTGGTTGGTCCTAAGTGGGCAGATAAGATCATTGCTAATGGTGTATCCCCTTGCCAAAGGGTTTTATGGGTCCCTTTCAAAGAGAAAGACTGTGTTTTTGGTATTCATAATATATATGTTGCTAATGACTATAGAGATAGAACCAGTTTTTGGGATTGGTTGACAACCGGCCTCCCGAATGCTCATTGGAGTTTTGTGGGTGATTTTAACATGATTGAGCATGGTGAGGACAAAAGTGGTGGCAATAAGCATTGTTGGAAGGGTAATGAACACTTCTTCTGGGCTAAGTTCAAGAGGAGATTTAATCTGGCAGATCCTTTGGAGAGGAAAAAGGGCTCCTTTTCAGGTATTTGGTTCACATGGTGTAATATTCAAAGTGGTGGGAAGAGAATGTCCTGTATATTGGATAGATGATATGCAGATGCTTCTCTTTTCTTCTTTTCCTCACAGGGGGTCAGGCCCCTATTTGTGTTTCTCCTGCTAGTATTTCAGATCATTCTCCTAGCTCTATCACTGTAAATTTGGATCTTGATCCCTCTTCTATGATCTGGCCTAAAAGGGAGAATGTATTCAAGCTTAATGTTTCCTTTATTAAGGATGAGAACTCTGGGGATTCTATTAAGATGATCTCCCATTTGACCAAGCTTTGTAATCCCAATCTCAGACCTAGGGAGCAATGGGAGTCTCTCATTGTTACTTGGAAGAAAATGTTTCAAATCAATGGTAAGAAATATGCTATGGATAGGTCTAGGGAGGATTCCTATCTAAAGAATAGGCTCAATGGTATTGAGAAGAAGCTTCAGAGTAAGGGGCATGACTTGGCCCTAGAGGGGGGGCTATCTTCAGTCAAAAGTCTCTTAAGGAAATTACAACACTTCAAGATCCAAGGGCAGAAGGTAAAAGATAAAATGAATTGGCTTAAAGGTGGTGACAAGGGAACCAATTACTTCTTCAATCTTATTAGTGTTGTCATTTGTGCTGAGTATGTTGACATGATGATATTATGTTGTCACTGATGTCAATATGTTGGAGAGTGAACCGACAATATGCTGAAATGTGAACTGGTACAATGTGGTGAACTGGTATATGTGCAAAGCAGTGAACAGGTATATTGAAGCTAAACAGTTGGCGAAGTGAACCAGTATATTGAAGCTAAATAGTTGGCAAAGTGAACCAGTATAGTGGTATAAACCGGTATATTGAGCAATAGGTGAAGTGGTATGTTTGTACAAGAGAACCGATATGTTGAAATGTGAACCGGCATATGGAATGTTCTCTATGAAGACTTAACATGATATGACTACCGATTGGTAGTCTTAGCTTAAGGGTTTCCGGTTGAAGTGCTCCAAGCTTGTGTAACTCAACCGATGACATTGTGTGATGAGTTAACATTGTAATGAAGATCCGATCATGTTGCCACGTCAGCTTGAGCGCGTGAAGGATCTTGCATGAAGGAGATTGATCCTATCTACCTTGGGAATGTGTGAAGTCCTTGTAAATGGTGGAGAACGCGTGATGAGTTACAAGCTACCATGAAAACGGTGAAGAATGAACGATGGAGAATGTCTTGAGATATGTTCAAGAATTTTGTATTCAAATGCAAAGTGTTCAATGGCCAGGATTGAATCGCCTGAATTGCTTAACCTAAATGTTTAGGGTTTAGGGTTTATGCTACTGACCTATCTGTTTCCTATAAGGTCGATGTTGTGTTTCTTTCTGAGGTTGTTGGCAAATGATGTGTGTGTATCTAAGTGAAGAGATACGTGATTCTTGCCAGACTAGATGAGATAAGAGGATTGATTCCTGCATTGTGTGTGTGCAGAAGGAAGGAACTTAAGCAGATCTGCATTAGGCATTGAGTGCTATTGTCAGATCATTGTAATACCTATTGATCTTTAACCACTTCAACAGTTGGAAAATCCCTTAACCGGGTAGCTTTAATCAGCTTGTTGTAAATCCTTTAACAGGGTGACTCAAACTAATTGAGTTCTTGAAATCCTCTAACTAGGTAACTTCTAACAGGGTTTAACCCTTAATCAGGTATTTAGCCATCCCTTAACCGGGTGATCCCTAACAGGATTGGATCCTAGCAGAACCTGTTGTAATAGTCTTTAACCAGACTAGGCTTCTAACAGAGCGGACTTCTAAAGAGTTCAAAAGCAGCTTGTGGGTATTCATCCCCACCATGGTTTTTCCCAGTTGGGTTTCCACGTGAAAAATCTATGTGTCATGTGTAGTATTTTTCATGTGTTGATTTAAGTGATTTGTGTCTGAAGGTAAATCATGTTGAGCTAGCTGTTATTATATTTTTGATGATAGATTACCTATTCATGCATAAGGGTGAAATGGAAGTGTAGTATTAAGTTGAGTGGAAAACTAAGTGATTAACCGGTTAACGCTTGTCACAGTCATTCCTAGCCTTATCGGTTGCATTTTGTTTCAGACCGGTGTTACTGTCTATCAGACATTTGCAGTGTTTGCAGTCAAACTAGCTCAAGAGAAGATATTGTGACTGTACTAATTCACCCCCCCTCTCAGTACCGGTTTGGTACTTACTGTTCATCATTGAGTTATCAATTGGTATCAGAGCGTCCTCTAGGTCCTCTGTGTTGTAAGCTTAACCGCTTGAGGGAAAGATCCTATTGTAATGATGAAGAGAGAAGCTCCAAAGTTCAATAGAGATAACTTCAAAAATTGGAAGGACAGAATGCAGATTTACATCAGAAGCATGGGTGCCCAACACTGGAGCTATGTTGAGAATGTTTTTGTTATTCCTACTGGCACTCTCACCGATGATCAAAAGAGAGAAATACAGGAGAATAGGCAAGTCATGGAAGCCCTAATCAACAGCTTATCTGACATTGAGTTTATTGATGTCTAGGATAAAGATAATCCCAAAGAAGTATGGGACACTCTTGAGAATATCTATGGCGGTGATGAGCATGTAAAACAAGCTAAGGAAGAAAGCCTTAGAGGGAAGTTTGAAGACATGCGGATGGTTGAAGGTGAAACCATTCAACAGTATGGAATAAGGATCAAAACTGTTGTTGGAGATATCAAGAGCGCAGGTGGTAAAATGGAAGATTCCACTATGGTAAGCAAAGTTCTGAGATCCTTATTACCATTCTATGCAATAAGGGTTGCTGCTATTCAGGAGTTGAGATCAATAAACAAGACTAATGTATCCCTAGACTCCATCATTGCAAAGTTGACAACCTATGAGATAAATAGTTTTGATGGAAGTGTTCAAAAGACTGAATCAGCTTTTAGAGCCTTTGTTGTACCATCCAGAAAAGGAAAAGAAGCAAGCACCAGTGGCGAACCAAGACAAAGCAGAGAATTGGATGATGAGGAGATCCTGATGGAATTCGAAGCTCTTATTGCCAGGAAACTTCCTAAAGGAACTGGTAAATACAGAGGCAAGCTCCCTTTGAAATGTTTTTCTTGTAATCGGATAGGACATATTGCTATAAATTGTCCTAATGGTGACAGCAAGGACAAACTGGAGAGGTTCAAGAAATTCAAAGGAGGAAACTGGAGAAACTATTTTGTTGCAGTTGATGAAGGTGTCACAGATGAGGAATCAGAAGATGAAGAGAATGAAGATATTGTGTTTGTTGCAGTAAAGGAATATGTGTCAGACAAGAAGGCTCTTATCTCCCACTTTGATAATTCCAATGAGTAGATTATTGACAGTGGTTGTTCTCACCATATGACTAGTGACTGGAGCAAGTTTCTATCCTTAGAAGAATATGATGGTGGTGTGGTTCGTTTTGGTAATGATGCACCATGTATGGTTAAAGGAAGAGGGTCCATCTCTCTGAATGGAAAGAGCAGTGCTGACAATGTGTATTGGGTGGAAGGTCTCAGACACAATCTATTGAGTGTTGCCCAGCTGAATGACAGTGGACACACTCTGGAATTCAAAAATGGAGCATGCAAAATCAAAGGAAAGAATGGTGAATTGATGGCCACCGGTATGTAGACCAAAGGTAACCTATTTCAGCTGAATGCAAATATAAGTACATGTCTTATGGCTAAATTTGATGATAGCTGGATATGGCATAGGAGACTCTGCCATGTAAACTTTGATAACATTGTGAAGGCCAGTAAGACCAAGGCAGTCAGAGGATTGCCGGTGTTGAGTGTTGGTTAACGGATTGGATTTCTCAAAATTTACAAATAAATACTCCTGTTGCCCAAATAGAAAACCAATGATAACCAGCAGTTGGGTAAATAATTATTGTTTTTACCCTCTGCATTAAGGTACAACTCCTTATATGATATTCAATGAATTTTGAATAATATATATTTTTTTATGTGATTCACTTTTAACCAGAAAGTAAACAAAAGGCTTCAACATTCACTAGTCAACACAATATGAATGCTTAATGATGGATAATGAAATTCATAACAAGACAGTTGATCTCAAATGGAAATTAACTCACAGGATGATAAAAAGAATATTTGAACTCTGATTGATACTCGCTCATGTCTCATAGGACAAGGGGAATCAGAGAATTCAAAAGCTTTCAGCTAGTTTCATTTACTAAATTGATTCGCACACTTCAAATGAAAAATCAGAGAAAAGAAACTGATACACGAAAACATAATAATTCCAATAGAAATTTTATGCATTCAAAACACACGGGTTTCTCAAGCTGTATCATATATCTCATTCCACTCAAAGATGGGTATTCCACTGAAATTACAAATGAGATTAGTCTGTTCCTCCCAATTTTTACAAAAAAATTCTATCCCGCGCAAAAACATCCTTACTAATATATATAGCCACTAGACTTAATTGTCTTTTTTAAAACAAAATGAAATATGAAATTATAGAGACAACCGTCTATAACTAAAATTAACTAAACGGCTACAAGCCGTAAATAGAGCCATAACGAAAGGAACAGAAAATGGCCTAAATTGTCTCTGGGGTGTGCATGGTGCCACGTATATTTCGCCACTCCATATGAGCTGCGGAGAAGTTATGAACAACTTGGTAATGTGGGAGCCCAATGTGCAGGATGCGTTGCTCCCAAACTTCTTTATCCATACCAACTTGTGTGACTTTAGTTTTATGCACTTCTAAGTGATTTGAACAGACAACCAACATGGATTCAATGCGAGCTACTCTAGTGAAGTCATCTCGGGTGAAAGATTTTGATTGTTTAACAGAGTTTATTTTCCCTTTGAAACTCTTCACCATATCTACTACCTGCTCAATAGTCTGTCCATCTTCTTTCAGAAGTTGTACATCGATGCACTTCAAGTCTTTCTACATCACGGCAATGAGTTCTTTCAATTCTTTTAACAACTTAATCGACTCTTCGTGACCTTGTTTTATGATTGAATTTCTCCATTCAATGTTTTCCTTGGCCACATGCAGTACCTTGTCATCCAAATCATTTACTACCTTTTCTGTAAGGAAGTTCATGACATGATACTTTTGTACATCTTTCATTTGAACCAGAACTGCAACCCATTTTTTCCTTTCCTTTTCCCACGCCGACACCTCTGTTTCAAGCTCTTGAGTTACGGTCACAACATCCTCGTACACCCTAACCAGATTAGCAATATACTCTGTTCCCTGCTAAATTATGAACTCAAGCCACTCCTCGAAGGTTTCTACCAGCACATGATTTCTCTGAACCTTATCCAACAAATTCTGGTTCATGGGAGATTTAGGATCAAAATTCTGAGGAACTTGTGACAGGGGCTATGGGCTGGGATGACGAATGTCATTAATGTACTCTACCATCTGCTTCACGATTTGTTTCAACTCCCATTTGTCTTTCTCATCCTTCCATGTTCTGGACAACATTCGTTTAGCAGAGGACTCTAGGTGTTTTGCATTAGCAACCCTTGAAGCAGTTCCTAAATCAAGGCTTTCAACAACAAAATCCTGCTCAGTTGCATTCTTTGGATCTTTATCTGAAATCAGCCTAGCCACTTCAGCTACCCAGTGCCCTATATTCTCATCCACCTCCAGCATAGCCTCTGCTTTTAGCTTTTTAGACTTAGGTGTTTTCCCGAGGCATTTACTCACCGTATCCTCCATGGGTACACTAATAGGGACTAAGTTGTGTTTCTTACTAATTGATGCTCCCAACCACCTTGAAATGTTTGAGGATATCTTTGCTGGCAACGTTTGATATTCAGATGAATCCATGGTAGCCAAAGTAGTTACTTGATTGGGGCTTTCCCCGAGCTGCTCCTTTTCTTTACCTACATCTTGAGTTGTAGGGATGTTTGCTTCCGATTCACCCATAATCACTTGCACCTCCTCAGTATCAAGAACTATGATAGTTTCTTTTCCTGTAATGTCTGCACCTTTTCTTTTACTTCTGGAATGGGTGACATGGACCATTGAGGGGCCAAATAGTGGTTCTTTAAGTCTTCTGGTTTAGAGCTTCTCACCTTAAGTACCAGTGACACCTGCAATATCAACAATATTGTTAGAAGAAGAAATTGGTACAACAACATGAGATTGCTCAACTGATTTCTCGACTGAGGCAGCGGTTAGTCTTATTCCAGGCCTATGATCTCTTAACCATTTCTCCGTTCTCCTTATTACATTAAAGGTCCTAGACTGAATATTTTCTTCTTCTTTCCTATCCCAATCAATTTCAAGAATACATTGGTCATAAACTCTTTCATTGAACTCCGGGTCCAATACATCTTCACCTTTCGCTTCCTATATTCCTGCAATGTTCATTGGCAATTTCAAAGTAATGATTTGTCGTAAAGTGAACCTCGACCACAATCTTCTCCGAACTTCAAATTCATCATAGCAATCCTCCCAATAGTCTTCTAATTGGGGTATATGAGAATAGTTCACATCAATATTCAAGTGCTTCACTGCATATTCTTTGCTGTCGAACCCCTGCCGAGCAACATATGGCGACAAACTCATCTTCTTGAGTTCCAATTCTAAGTTCAATGCATCAGAAATAGTTTGACAACTATAATGTCCGAGTTCAACTGGGAAAACTGCATCAGATTCACTTTTCATCCCAAATCTCTTATCCATATGAGCTAGCTGTCTGCTAACTTCTAAAAGTACATAACTATAGAGAGCATATTTGGGTAATCTGAAAGGTTCATCTTCAAAGCCTCCAATTCTGATATAAGTAAATCTAGGAAATTGAATAAAACAACTCCCATATGTGGTGACCAACTTTAATACCTCAGGTGACATTCTAATATTCAAATCTCATTGCAGTTCAAAAGTTAATCTTCCCACAAAGACATCATTCCATCTCAAGAAGTTTTTCGTGTACCTTTGTATTTGCAAATGTGGATAGCACTCGTAGACCTTCATTCCATTAACCCAAGGTTCTTGATGTAATCCTGGCCATTCTCTGATACAGGCTAAAATATAGAACATGTATGAAGTCATGTGAAAATTAGCTGTTCCAATGAAATTACTCAACCCTTCATGCAATCTCTCAGCAATTACTTGCGCCCAATCTAGCTATTTTTCACGAGCTAATAATACCTGAATGTAAAAATACATCTAGTCCTCCCAATAGAAGGCATGTGAATTCCCCTTAAGCCTGTTCAAAAGAGTCACGATGTCCCTAACTTCTATGATGAAATGCTCTCTTGTTAAGGGTTTGGGCAGCCTAGAACCTCCCTTCTGTATTTTAAGGAGCCAGTTTCTAGCAATGATGCTCCGATAAACACTTCTCTTCTTAGAGAAAAATGTGTATGAGGTTCCTATGGACCAATCCTCATACGACTCTTTGTGAGGAATTTCAATTATAGCCATTATAGTTTCTCTGTCAATTCGCACTAGCATGTCTCCATTATTGGCTATAATACACCTATTACTAGCATCATATCGGTTCATGCATGCATATACTAATTCTAGGCAAGGAGAAACAATTGGAAATGCAGCAGCCTCAACAAGACCACTATGAACTATCCTTTCCATGATGGAATTGGCTGTTGGGTTCTTGGCCCTCTCTAGAAAATTATCTAACTCATCCTGAATGAAGGCTGTATCATCTAACTCTGGAAGGGTACTAACCAAGCATGATGTTCAACCCAATTTAGGTAGAGTCAGTCTCATTTTTGCTTTAAATTGCATCAATCAAACAACATTCAACTCCGAAGCAAAGAATTACATTTTCCAATTTTCAAAACTAAAACAGAGCAGGGGAAAATAAGCAATTGAACTCACCTCTCTTCAACATCAAACTGTGAAACCCTCAAAAGAACTGAGCTAAATTACCTTTTGTGTCTCCACCCTTCGCCAATGGCAACAATAATTATCTTACTTGAGACGCCCCATATTTAAAGACGGAAAAGACTGAAATGAACCAACACATGCTTCGGCCCAGCTCATTCATCCATGTAAAGTCACTTGTGATTTGATATAATTCTAACATGCTTATTAATTAGAAATCAACTCCACACAGTCGACATGTCTTCTCATGATTGTTTCCATAATTACAATTTGAAAACACGAAAACCAAGGAAAATTCTATTTTGATTGCGCTGCCTTTTCTTTCAAGACACCATCGGGCTGATTTGAAAACACCGCTTTGAACCTTGAACTCATTTTAAAAGAAGTTCATTGGTTCAAAGTTCAATGACAACAAGTCACATTTGCGAACAAGAAGAAAGAGACAAAAGGAACATTCAATAACATGGGAATGAACCTTGAACCTTGAACCATTTCAAAACAAAAGTTCAATGGTTCAAGTTCAAAGCAACCACAAGACTAGTACTAAAAAGACAGCCGCAAAACACAAAACAAAAGACCGATTGAACCTTGAACCTTGAACCGAAAAGGTTCAAAGTTCAAGTTTGATGACTATGCTAATGACGATGTAAAACTTTATGGATTGCATTTCGCTTGAACTCGAATTGTGAACTTTATTAAAGGTTCGACGAATGAGTATGAAGTTCGTTTGATGAAGACTTAAGTCCTATGAAAATAATTACCCTTTTTTTATGATAGGCTATAAACAAAAAAAAATAAAAAGGGGGCAACAATTGGCTCTGACTGGGGAACAGGACTGTGAAGGACTAGGAAGGAACTTAGGATCTCTAGTTTCGCACTAAAACTAGGATGAGGATGCAAAATAGGGACGACTCGACACAACAAAACCGATAGAACAAAACTGGCACAACAAAACTGAGCTATTTACAGAAAATGCGAGGAACACTCGCTTACAATTTGTAGAGCTTGAGATCCTGTCCATTATAAGACAAGGGAAGAACAGTACCATCCATATACGTGAGCTTGAAAGAATTTGGTCCCTTCACCTCATGAATTAGAAACGGACCTTTCCACAAGGACTCAAATTTTCCATGTGCTCCTCTCAGCTCCCTTCTTTTGTCCCACAGTAGAACTTGATCTCCCTGCATAAATTTCCTCGGCCTAGCTTTACGATCAAAAATCTGTTTAACCAGCTGCTGATGTTCTGTAATGTGGTCAACCAACTTTTCCCTTTCCTCTTCTATTCTAGCTAGATGCATAATACTCCTTTCCAGTGCATTTTGAAAATGTGAATCTTCAATAACTATCTGTAACTTGGAAGCTGCCAATTCAAGAGGAAGTGAGAGCTGAGCCCCAACACCATACACTAGTTCAAAAGGTGACATACCAATTGCTCATTTTGGTGATGTCCTGTCTGCCCACAGGGCCTCATATAGCCTTTTATGCCAATCTTTAGCATTTTCGTTGACCAATTTCTTCATGATATTTATCAGATTTTTGTTACTGGATTCTGCTTGACCATTACCTTGTGGATAATAGTCAGAGGAATGCACCAAGGAAATACCGTGATCATAACAAAACATGGATATTTCTGTAGAAGAAAAACTTGCAGCATTGTCAGTCACTATCTTCAATGGTACCCCAAAACGAACCAGAATATTTTTCTTTAAGAACTCACATATTACTTCTGAGGTCGTTCTCCTAACAGGCACTGCTTCTACCCACTTAGTAAAGTAGTCTGTAGCCGTGAGAATGTGTGTATGTCCAGCGCTGGAAGAAGGTGTCAGTGGACCAATGAAATCTAGTCCCCATTGCTTGAAAGGTTCTTCCACAACTACTGGCTTGAGAGGTAAAGTGGCTAGTTGTGGTTTCCCTGTAAAGAATTTACATTTATCACACTTTGCAACCCAAACATAAGCATCTTTAAACATACTGAGCCAATAATAGCAATTTCTTAATATTTTGTATGCGGTGACTGTAGAGGAGAAATGACCTCCACAAGCATCATCATGAAATGACTTCAGCAAGGATTCACGCTATGCTTTATCCACACACCTTAGGAAGGTTCCATCCAGTCCTTTCTTATATAATATGTCACCAAAAATAACATATTTAGCCACTTTTAATTTCAAGTTTCTCTTTTCTCTGGGGGAAAAATGTGTAGGACATTCTCCATATGTCAGGAAAAAGGCTACATCAGTGAACCATTCATCTTCCAGGCTAACAAAAAGAGCTAAAGGCAAACTTTCTTCTTCTTCTTTATTTTCTGCCATTAAGCGACACAATCCCTGTCCACGAACTAACTTCATTGGCCTGATATCCAAGTCAAATTCTTGAACCTTTGAAACCCAATTTGCTCTATTATTCATTCCCACCTCTTGCCGAGTCAAGATACTTTTAACAGCAGAATTAGGCACAAAAACAATTGAATGAGAATGCAATATGTAATACCTAAAATGTTTAACAGCTTTAACAACTATGAAAGCCTGCTTCTTGTTCAATGAATAGTTTAATTCATGCTTTTTAAGTGGAATGTTCATAAATGCAATAGGAAACTTTTCACCAAGTTCATTCTTCTGTAGAAGAATACCGAACATTGTGTGTTCTGAAGCATTACAGTAAATGATAAAACTTTTCTTGAAGTCAAGATTAATTAATGTTGGAGCATGAGTGATGGCCTTTTTAACTTCTTCAAAAGATTTCCTTGCATCCTCTTTCCATTTAAAGATCTGTTTCTCACTCATCATTCCTACAATATGCTTAGTGATTTCAGCGAAATCTGGCACAAATCTCCTAAGAAAGCTCACCTAACCAAAGAATGATTTGACACCAGTCCTGTCTGACGACAAACTTAACTGTTGAATAGCTTTAACACAATCAGGATCGATCTTAATACCATCTTGCGAAACTATATGTCCTAAAAGCTTTCCTTCAGTAACACAAAAAATTGATTTCTTTGGGTTAAGGGAAATACTATGATCTCGACACCTTTGCAACACAGTTTCTAAATCCTTGAAATGATCTTCCCTTTTCTTGGAGAAAACTGTCAAATCATCTAGATACACAACAATTATTTTACCAATCAGATGACCAAAAGAAAGGTTCATTGCCCTTTGGAAAGTAGCTCCAGCATTTATTAGACCGAAAGGCATGCGGTTATAGGCAAAAGTTCCCCATGGTGTTGTAAAGGCGGTTTTGTGTTGATCTTCTTTTGCCACGCTTACCTGATTATATCGAGAGAAACCATCAAGCATCGACATCATTTCAGATCCAGCAACAGCTTGGAGAATGTGATCCATTATAGGTAAAGGATAATTATCTTTTAAGCTAGCCTGATTAAGATTCCGGAAATCAACACAAATTCTTATCTCTCCGTTTTTCTTGTGAACCGGAATAATGTTAGCCACCCATGTTGAATGATGAATTGGATAAATTATCCTTGCCTGAAGCATTTTATCTATTTCTTTGAAATTTGCATCTGCAACTTTTGGGTTATAATTCCTTAATTTCTGCCTAAAAGGAGTCGCTTCTGGTTTTAGGGGAATATGATGTTGAAATTGACCATCTCTGAAATCTTTCAAATCTTCATAGGACCAGGCAAAAACATCAAGAAACTTTCTCAACAGTGCGATGTACAAATGCCTTTCTTTCGGAGTGCAACATTTACCCAAATTAACCATTTTGGATTTCTTTCCTCACCAATATTAATCTTCTCATATTCACCTGATGTATAAGCATCATGGGAATCATTTCTTCTTACAGACTTGTCATTGCGATCGAACAGGCTCTCTAAAGTCACTAATCCTTTTGGAATTCAGTTTCCCTTAAGCTGAACTACTCCCTCTCTGAAGCTTCCCTTCTCATCTAGATAAAATTCATTACATTGGTTTTTTGAACCTTCAAAATAAGAAGAAGCAAACATAGCAACATTTTGTAAGAACTTATCAATATGCATATCATCTTCAAACACTTGCTAGAAATTTGAATTATCAGGGACGTTTGGGTGATAAACTACTTCAATTCTGTAAACATCTATACCAAAATCTAGATGTGGAAGTAGTAATGATGTTGATACCACTAGGGAATCTGTGCAAGAATTTTGACTTCTGGGAATAGCTTCTATTGAAAATGCATCAAAATACTCAATTTCATCCCAAATTCTATTTCTATAATGCTTGAGCCACTCATTTTTCATAGAATAACGATTGTGTACCTGATTAACAATCAATTCTGCATCACCTTTAGCACACAACCGTTTAATCCCTTTCTTCTTGGCTTGCTCAATTCCTAGCAACAATGCCTCATATTCTATGGTATTATTTGTATTTTTAAACTCCAACTTAAATGAAAAAGGAAAATTCTCACCTGTGGAGAAATAAGTACCACTCCAGCACCGGATCCAATAGATGCACAACTCCCGTCAAATTCCATTGTCCACAACCCTGCAGTGTGATCATCCACATCCTCTGACATATTTTTAGTGTCCTTAGAGAAAAGCAAATAGTTACCAAATTCACATTCCTGATACAATATTTGTGATTTTGGATCCTATGAAGGAAACACTGTAAATTTGGATTTTGGTTCTGGTATGAGAGTGATCTTCTGTCTTCCTATAGGAATCGTTGCCTCAGACCAATCCATTTTAATCTCACCACCTAGGTCTTTACAAAAAATTCTACTCAGCAACATTCCATAATTTGCCGGAATATCAGCAACCAATATTGTGAGCTTTACTCTTTTATTGGGATGAACTGCTAAAGCCACTTGAGCATCTTTGATCTGACCAAGTAAAGAAATTTGTTTAGAATCCATTGAGGAAAATTTGCCAAAATTTTTAGTAACTGTGAGACCTAATGCTTTGGCCACTATGGAAGGCATTATATTATCTAAAGCTCCCGAATCAATAATACAGTTATTAAGTGTATAACCATTGATAAATAGGGAGACATAGAAAGGCTCAGGTTTCTGGTCAAGCACATGTGATGGTCCTATAGATTCATTCACTGACATTTTTGATGTAAAAGAATTCATTTGTTCTATTAACTGGGCTTCAATATTGAATGGTAAGGACTCAAAGTTTGTCAATACATCTGAGGGCTACAACTGAAATTTTTCCCTCCGAACATACTTAATCAACTTTTCCAGCTCTTAGGGATTCAACCTTAGGTATTCAGCAGGAGAGATTTGAATTTTTGATGTTTTACAAAACTCAACAATATCAAAAGGGATATCAGACTCAAGTCGCTTCAATATTTGAACCTCTTGAACTCTTGAACTTACTTCTGAATTTCGGTTCATAGGTTCCTTACGCTTAGTTGAATTTTCATAGGATGATAGAGTGCTTGTATTTTTAAATTGATGCTGGTTTCTAGTGAAAACGGCACAAGAGGGATCTTCAAGGGTTACCAATATATCTCCTCCTCTATCTATTTCAGATTCATATTCAAGGAAGTGTATTCCAGAGTCGCCAGGTTGTCCATGAATTTCCTCTATTGAGCCGGGTTCATTTAGAACTTCTCCTGTGCTAAGCATCTGTGCATGTCTCACCATTTCTGGACAAGAGTTACCATCATGGTCATCTATTAAATGAAAGATGCACATATTTCTCTTGGGAGGGGGTGCTTCAATGGCTAGTCTTTGCTGAGTTGGGGGCAATTGTAAAGCTTTATTTCCTGTTCCAGCAGGCTAATTATTAGGCCATCTTGGAATGTCTTGATAAGGTTGAGGATATGATGTGTTAGCCTTGGGGAGCTGTCTCTTGAGAGTGCTCACATCATTAACCAACCTTTGGATTATGGGATCAGAGAGAGTTGTGGAAGTTGATGGCTATGAGTTAGCAGCTTGAACTTCTCTTCTCCATTTGCCTGCATTGATCAAATCATCTTCTAATTCTATTGCAGTGGTTTTGGCAGTGGCTAAGTCCTAGACCCTTTGTCTATGAATAAAGAAACTTATTTCTACAAGCATTGCATTAATGAAGAAACATTTTAAATTATCATCAGAAGGTCTCTGATTAACTGGAATCTTATGAACAATCTTGTCAGACCTTGCCACAAAGTCTCTCATGGATTCAGGTATTTCCTTTTTCAGTTGAGCTGATTGGGCTAAAAGAAAATGGTCATCTTCTGCCACTTTAAACCTATCCTCGAATCTAGTTCTAAAATCCTGCCAATTTGTTATTATACCATTTGGCAAATGGTAAAACCAGTCAGCTACTATTCTAGTCAATGTCTGAATAAACAACCTTATTGCTACATCTTCATGCTGAACCACCAACACGCCACATGCAACATTAAAAGCATTAAAATGCTCATCAACTATAAATTTTCCATCACCATTAAACTTAGGTAAATGCTCTCTAGAACCTTTAGGTAAGGGATTCAAATTTGCTCCAAGGGCAAGTGGTCCTACTGCTCGACCCTAGGGATTATTTGCAGCCATAGGAAGGATAATATTCAAAGGGGTGGGATTAATCACAGTGGGAAAGACAACACCATGTAAGGTCAAGGAGTGACAAATAGAAGATTGGGAAGGAACAGAAGGAGATCTTGGGGGCCTACTTCTTGCCCTTCTTTGAGGTGTAAAGGAAGGGAAGGAATATAGGTTTTGCAATTCTTCAAAAGCTGAATCAACTAATCCTTCTCGCCTTTGGGATCTAGTATATCTTCTGGTCTCCAGTGTGCTCACACCCTACAGAATTCAAAATAAACTGCGAACCAATTCAAAGTAACTTATGGCTATAAAACTAATCTTATTATTCGACTCCCCAGCAGAGTCGCCAAAAATCTGTTGGTTAACGGATTAGATTTCTCAAAATTTACAAATAAATACTCCTGTTGCCCAAATAGAAAACCAATGATAACCAACAGTTGGGTAAATAATTATTGTTTTTACCCTCTGCATTAAGGTACAGCTCCCTATATGATATTCAATGAATTTTGAATAATATATTTTTTTTATGTGATTCACTTTTAACCAGAAAGTAAACAAAAGGCTTCAACATTCACTAGTCAACACAATATGAATGCTTAATGATGGATAATGAAATTCATAACAAGACATTTGATCTCAAATGGAAATTAACTCACAGGATGATAAAAATAATATTTGAACTCTGATTGATACTCGCTCATGTCTCACAGGACAAGGGGAATCAGAAAATTCAAAAGCTTTCAGCTAGTTTCATTTACTAAATTGATTCGTAGACTTCAAATGAAAAATCAAAGAAAAGAAACTGACACACAAACACATAATCATTCCAACAAAAATTTTATGCATTCAAAACACACAGATTTCTCAAGTTGTATCATATATCTCATTCCACTCAAAGATGGGTATTCCACTGAAATTACAAATGAGATTAGTCTGTTCCTCCCAATTTTTACAAAAAAATTCTATCCCACGCAAAAACATCCTTACTAATATATATAGCCGCTAGGCTTAATTGTCTTTTTTAAAACAAAATGAAATACGAAATTCAAGAGACAACCATCTATAACTGAAATTAACTAAACGGCTAGAAGCCGTAAATAGAGCCATAACGAAAAGAACAGAAAATGGCCTAAATTGTCTCTGGGGTGTGCGTAGTGCCACGTATACTTCGCTACTCCATATGAGCCGCAGAGAAGTTATGAACAACTTGGTAATGTGGTAGCCCGATGTGTAGGATGCATTGCTTCCAAACTTCTTTATCCATACCCACTTGCGTGACTTTAGTTTTATGCACTTCTAAGTGATCCGAACAGACAACCAACATGGATTCAATGCGAGCTACTTTGGTGAAGTCATCTCGGGTGAAAGATTTTGATTCTTTAACAGAGTTTATTTTCCCTTTAAAACTCTGCACCATATCTACTACCTGCTCAATAGTCTGTCTGTCTTCTTTCAGAAGTTGTACATCGATGCACTTCAAGTCTTTCTGCATCATGGCAATGAGTTCTTTCAATTCTTTTAACAACTTAATGCACTCTTTGTGACCTTGTTTTATGATTGAATTTCTCCATTCAATGTTTTCCTTGGCCACATGCAGTACCTTGTCATCCAAATAATTTACTACCTTTTCTGTATGAAAGTTCATAACACCATACTTTTGTACATCTTTCATTTGAACCATAACTGTAGCCCATTTTTTCCTTTCCTTTTCCCACGTTGTCACCTCTGTTTCAAGTTCTTGAGTTACGGTCACAACATCCTCATACACCTTGACCAGATTAGCAATATACTCTATTCCCTACTGAATTATGAACTCAAGCCACTCCTCAAAGGTTTCTGCCTGCACATGATTTCTCTGAACCTTATCCAACAAATTCTGGTTCATGGGAGATTTAGGATCAAAATTCTGAGGAACCTGTGACAGGGGTTGTGGGCTGGGATGATGAATGGCATTAATGTACTCTACCATCTGCTTCACGGTCTGTTTCAACTCCTGTTTGTCTTTCTCATCCTTCCATGTTCTGGACAACATTCATTTAGCAGAGGACTCTAGGTGTTTTGCATCAACATCCCTTGAAGCAGTTCCTAAATCAAGCTTTTCAACAACAATATCCTGCTCAGCTGTATTCTCTAGATCTTTGTCTGAAATTGGACTAGCCACTTTAGCTACCTAGTGCCCTATATTCTCATCCACCTCTAGCATAGCCTCTGCTTTTAGCTTTTTAGACTTAGGTGTTTTCCCGAGGCATTTACTCACCATATCCTCCATGGGTACACTAATAGGGACTACGTTGCATTTCTTACTTATTGATGCTCCCAACCACCTTGAAACGTTTGAGGATATCTTTGCTGGCAGTGTTTGATATTCAGATGAATTCATGGTAGCCAAAGTAGTTACTTGATTGGGGCTTTCCACGGGCTGCTCCTTTTCTTTAATTGCATCTTGAGCTATAGGGATGTTTGCTTCCGGTTCACCCATAATCACTTGCACCTCCTCAGTATCAAGAACTATGATAGTTTATTTTCCTGTAATGTCTGCACCTTTCCTTTTACTTCTGGAATGGGTGACACGAACCGTTGAGGGGCCAAACAGTGGTTCTTTAAGTCTTCTGGTTTGAAGCTTCTCACCTTGAGTACTAGTGACACCTGCAATATCAACAATAATGTTAGAAGAAGAAATTGGTACAACAACATGAGATTGCTCAATTGATTTCTCGACTGAGGCAGCGGTCAGTCTTATTCTAGGCCTATGATCTCTTAACCATTTCTCCGTTCTCCTTATTACATTAAAGGTCCTAGACTGAATATTTTCTTCTTCTCTCCTATCCCAATCAATTTTAGGAATAGGTTGGTCACGAACTCTTTCATTGAACTCCGGGTCCAATACATCTTCACCTTCCACTTCCTATATTCCTGCAATGTTCATTGGCAATTTCAATGTAATGATTTGCTATAAAGTGAACCTTGACCATAATCTTCTCCGGACTTCAAATTCATCACATCAATCCTCCGAATAGTCTTCTAATTGGGGTATATGTGAAAAGTTCACATCAATATTTAGGTGCTTCACTGCATATTCTTTGCTGTCGAACCCCTGCCGAGAAACATATGGTGACAAATTCATCTTCTTGAGTTCCAATTCTAAGTTCAATGCATCAAAAATAGTTTGACAACTATAATGTCCAAGTTCAACTGGGAAAACTGCTTCAAATTCACTTTTCATCCCAAATCTCTTATCCACATGAGCTAGTTGTCTGCTAACTTCTAAAAGTACATAACTGTCGAGAGCATATCTGGGTAATCTGAAAGGTTCATCTTCAAAGCCTCCAATTCTGATATAAGTAAATCTAGGAAATTGAATAAAACAACTCCCATATGTGGTGACCAACTTTAATGCCTCAGGTGACATTCTAATGTTCAAATCTCCTTGCAGTTAAAAAGTTAATCTTCCCACAAAGACATCATTCCATCTCAAGAAGTTTTTCGTGTACCTTTGTAGTTGCAAATGTGGATAGCACTCGTAGACCTTCATTCCATTAACCCAAGGTTCTTGATGTAATCTTGGCCATTCTCTGATATAGGCTAAAATATAGAACAAGTATGAAGTCATGTGAAAATTAGTTGTTCCAATGAAATTACTCAACCCTTCATGCAATCTCTCAGCAATTACTTGCACCCAGTCTAGGTATTTTTCACCAACTAATAATACCTGAATGTAAAAATAGAACCAGTCCTCCCAATAGAAGGCATGGGAATTCCCCTTAAGCCTGTTCAAAAGGATCACGATGTCCCTGACTTCTGTGATGAAATGCTCTCTTGTTAAGGGTTTGGGCAACCTAGAACCTCCGTTCTGTATTTTAAGGGGCTAGTTTCTAGCAATGACACTCCTATAAACACTTCTCTTCTTAGAGAAAAATGCGTATGAGGTTCCTATGGACCAATCCTCATACGACTCTTTGTGAGGAATTCCAATTGCAGCCATTACAGTTTCTCTGTCAATCCACACTAGCATGTCTCCATTATGGGCTCTAATACACCTATTACTAGCATCATATTGGTTCATGCATGCATATACTAATTCTGGGCAAGGAGCAGGAATTGGAAATGTAGCGGCCTCAACAAGACCACTATGAACTATCCTTTCCATGATGGAATTGGCTATTGGGTTCTTGGCCCTCTCTAGAAAATTATCTAACTCATTCTGAATGAAGGCTGTATCATCTAACTCTAGAAGGGTACTAACCAAGCATGATGTTCAACCCAATTTAGGTAGAGTCGGTCTCATTTTCACTTTAAATTGCGTCAATCAGAAATCATTCAACTCCGAAGCAAAGAATTACATTCTCCAATTTTCAGAACTAAAACAGTGCAGGGGAAAATAAGCAATTGAACTCACCTGTCTTCAACATCAAACTGTGAAACCCTCGAAAGAACTAAGCTAAATTACCTTCTCCGTCTCCACTCTTCACCAATGGCAACAATATTTATCTTACCTGAGATGCCCCATATTTAAAGATGGAAAAGACTAAAATGAACCAACACACGCTTTGGCCTAGCTCATTCATCCATGTAAAGTCACTTATGATTTGATATAATTTTTACATGCTTATTAATTAGAAATCAACTCCACACAGTTGACATGCCTTCTCATGATTGTTTCCATAATTACAATTTGAAAACATGAAAACCAAGGAAAATTTTGTTTTGATTGGGCCCCCTTTTCTTTCAAGACACCATCAGGCTGATTTGAAAACACCGCTTTGAACCTTGAACTCATTTTAAAAGAAGTTCATTGGTTCAAAGTTCAATGACAACAAGTCACATTTGCGAACAAGCAGAAAGAGACAAAAGGAATGTTCAATAACACGGGAATGAACCTTGAACCTTGAACCATTTCAAAACAAAAGTTCAATGGTTCAAGTTCAAAGTGACCACAAGACTAGTACTAAAAAGACAGCCGCAAAACACAAAACAAAAGACCGATTGAACCTTGAACCTTGAACCGAAAAGGTTCAAAGTTCAAGTTTGATGACTATGCTAATGACGATGTAAAACTTTATGGATTGCATTTCGCTTGAACTCGAATTGTGAACTTTATTAAAGGTTCGACGAATGAGTACGAAGTTCGTTTGATGAAGACTTAAGTCCTATGAAAATAATTACCCTTTTTTTATGATAGGCTATAAAGGAAAAAAAATAAAAAGGGGGCAACATTGAGAAAACCGGAAAATCCTTTGTGCAGAGAATGTCAATTGGGGAAAATGTCTTCCTCAACTTTCAAAGGTAAATCTTTCACAATAGACAATTTACTTGATCTTGTGCATACTGATTTGTGTGGTCCTATGAAAACTAGGAGTGTTTAGGGAGATAGGTATTTTATGATTCTTACAGATGATTGCTCAAGAATGATGTGGGTCACATTCTTGAAGGACAAGTTTGAAGCCTTTGGAAATTTCAAAGCTTTCAGAGCATTGGTAGAAAAAGAAAGTGGTAGAAGAATCAAATGCCTTAGAACTGATCAAGGAGGGGAATTCACTTCTGGTGAATTCAACAAATATTGTGAAGAGAATGGTATCAAGAGGCAACTATCTGCCCACCAGACTCCACAAAAAAATGGCTTAGCAGAGAGAAACAACCGGACTATGGTTGAAGCAGCTAGAACTATGTTGATCCAAAGAAAATTTGCTCACACCTTTTGGAGAGAAGCGGCGAGCACTGCAGTATACACAATGAACCGGGTACTCATCAAGAAAGGAACGGATAAGACTCCTTATGAGTATTAGACTGGTAAGATACCAGTGGTAAGCTACTTTAGAATGTTTGGTAGCAGATGTTATATCAAGAGAAGTGAACATTAGAGCAAGTTCGATGCAAAATGTGATGAAGTAATATTCCTAGGATATTCCACCAAGAGCAAAGCTCTCAAATGTTTCAACAACAGGACTCAGAGAATTGTTGAAAGCATCAATGTTAGAGTTGATGAAAATCCTCGAAAACCGGAGGAAATCGACAGTAAGCAAGTAAGAGATGAACCAATAGTAACCTTCTGGGAACCGGTTGCTAATTAGCCAAGTGCCAGTAACAGTGTTCCTACACCAGTAGGTGCGGATGCTGATGAAGATGAGGATGAAGAAGAAAAGGAGGAATCAGTCAAGAGCATTCCTCGATATGTCAAACTGAATCATGATCCAAAGTAGATCATAGGAGATAAGGATGTAGGAATCCTTACAAGAAGAAAGGTCAGAGAGAATTCTTGTATGATCTCTGAATTTGAGCCTAAATCATTCAAAGAGGCACACAAAGATGAAGACTGGATCAAGGCAATGGAGGAGGAACTTGACCAGATAGAGAAGAATGGTACATGGTCTTTGGTACCCAGACCGGAGCATAAAAATGTCATTGGAACCAAATGGGTTTTCAGAAACAAGCTGAATGAGGATGGCACAATGGTAAGGAACAAAGCCAGACTAGTATGTAAAGGATATGCTCAAGAAGAAGGAGAAGACTATGGAGAAACCTTTGCCCCAGTAGCCCGATTGGAAGGAGTTCGTATGCTTCTTGCATATGCATCTTTTAAAGGATTCAAGGTATACCAAATGGATGTAAAATCTGCATTCCTAAATGGAATACTCGAAGAGGAGGTGTATATAGAGCAACCAAATGGGTTTGCCCTATCAGAAGACAGTGACATAGTGTGTAGGCTACATAAAGCCTTGTATGGACTGAAGAAGGCACTTAGAGTATGGTATGAATGCTTGCACTCCCATCTTGTGAAGATTGGATTTGAAAGAACAAGTGAAGATAGCAATATCTACTTGAAATCAGAAGGAGATCATATTCTGTTCTGTGAAGTATTTGTTGATGACATCATCTTTGGAGGAGATGATAAGATGAGTCATGAATTTGCTGATGAGATGAAAAAGGAGTTTGAAATGTCACTCATAGGGGAGATTAAGTTCTTCGTTCAACTACATATTCAACAAATGAAAGATGGAATCTTTATTACTTAGTCCAAGTATGTCAAAGAGGTGTTGAAGACCTTAGCATGGAAGATAGTAAACCGGTTGGTGCACCAATGGTGACCGGTTGTAAGCTATCAAAAGAAGATGACTTAGTGGTGGTAAATGAGAAGAATTACCGATCAATGATTGGTAAGTTGCATTATGTAGTGCATAGCAAACCAGACATTACACATGCAGTGGGTATTACCACTCGGTTTCAGCAAAGCCCTAGAGAATCCCACTTGGTAGCAGTCAAGCGGATTCTTAGATATCTAAAGGGAACTATTGACTATGGGTTATGGTATCCATACAATAATGATTTCAACATGAAAGTGTTCACAGATGCTGATTGGGTTGGTAATGTAGATGACTAGAAGAGCACAACCGGTGGTGCAATCTTCCTTGGTGGTAGACTGGTCTCATAGATGAGTAAAAAGAAGAGTTGTATCTCTCAGTCTACAACAGAAGCGGAGTATGTTGCAGCTTTTATGAACTGCACCCAGACTATTTGGATGAAGCATGTATTGAATGGCTTTAAAGTTCCTGTATCTGAACCGGTAAGCATATTTTGTGACAATACAAGTGCAATTAACATTTCCAAGAATCCAGTTTTGCATGCTAGAGCCAAGCACTTTGAGATCAAGTATCATTTCTTGAGGGAAAAGGTATAGAACAAGGAGGTTGTACTGGAACATGTTTCTAGTAAGGAACAGTTAGTTGATATATTCACCAAGCCTCTACCAAAGGCTTCATTTGCCTATTTAAGAGGTGAATTAGGGGTGTTGCCCCTTCAAGAGGTGAACTAACAGTATGTACTCCACATCAATCAGGTATTGTAGTGTCCAAATTTTTTCGGACTGATGTGTTGAAGGATGCTACTCCTCAGGGGGAGCAGCATAGTGGAACGGGAAAGCTTGTACCTCCACTTTGGCATTTTTGTCAAAGGGGGAGAAGATGTGAAGTGGAGAAGATATCCGCAACAATGGGGAGAAGATGTGATGCAAAAAGAGAGATCTTTGTATATTTCCATCAATACCAAAGGGGGAGATTGTTGGCATTTGTGCTGAGTATGTTGACATGATGATATTATGTTGGAGAGTGAACCGACAATATGCTGAAATGTGAACCGGTAAATTGTGGTGAACCGGTATATGTGCAAAGCAGTGAACAGGTATATTGAAGCTAAACAGTTGGCAAAGTGAGTCGGTATAGTGGTATAAACCGGTATATTGAGCAATAGGTGAAGTGGTATGTTTTTCCAAGAGAACCGATATGATGAAATGTGAACCGATATATGGAATGTTCTCTATGAAGACTTAACATGATATGGCTACCGGTTGGTAGGCTTAGCTTAAGGGTTTCCAGTTGAAGTGCTCCAAGCTTGTGTAACTCAACTGATGACAATGTGTGATGAGTTAGCATTGTAATGAAGATCTGATCATGTTGCAATGTCACCTTGAACACATGAAGGATCTTGCATGAAGGAGATTGATCCCATCTACCTTGAGAATGTGCGAAGTCCCTATAAATGGTGGAGAACACGTGATGAGTTACAAGCCGCCATGAAAATGGTGAAGAATCAACGATGGAGAATGTCTTGAGATATGTTCAAGACTTTTGTATTCAAATGCAAAGTGTTCAATGGCCAGGATTGAACCGCCTAAATTGCTTAACCTAAATGTTTAGGGTTTAGGGTTTATGCTACCGACCTATCTGTTTCCTATAAGGTCGATGTTGTGTTTCTTTCTGAGGTTGTTGGCAAATGGTGTGTGTGTATCTAAGTGAAGAGATACATGATTCTTGCCAGACCAGATGAGATAAGAGGATTGATTCCTGCATTGTGTGTGTGCAGAAGGAAGGAACTTAAGCAGATCTGCATTAAGCATTGAGTGCTATTATCATATCATTGTAATACCTGTTGATCTTTAACCACTTCAATAGTTGGAAAATCCCTTAACCAGGTAGCTTTAATCAACTTGTTGTAAATCCTTTAACAGGGTGACTCAAACTAATTGAGTTATTGAAATCCTCTAACTAGGTAACTTCTAATAGGGTTTAACCCTTAACTGGGTATTTAGCCATCCCTTAACCGGGTGATCCCTAACAGGATCAGTTCCTAGCAAAACCTATTGTAATAGTCTTTAACCGGACTAGGCTCCTAACAGAGCGGACTTCTAAAGAGTTCAAAAGCAGCTTGTGGGTATTCATCCCCACCATGGTTTTTCCCAATTGGGTTTCCACATGAAAAATCTGTGTGTCATGTGTAGTATTTTTCATGTGTTGACTTAAGTGATTTGTGTCTGAAGGTAAATCATGTTGAGCTAGGTGTTATTATATTTCTGATGATAGATTACCTATTCATGCATAAGGGTGAAATGGAAGTGTAGTATTAAGTTGAGTGGAAAACTAAGTGATTAACCAGTTAACGCTTGTCACAGTCATTCCTAGCCTTACCGGTTGCATTCTATTTCAGACCGGTGTTACTGTCTGTCAGACATTTGTAGTGTTTGCAGTCAAATTGGCTCAAGAGAAGATATTGTGACTGTACTGATTCACCCCCCTCCCCTCTCAGTACTGGTTTGGTACTTATTGTTCATCATTGAGTTATCAATTAGAGCCAATAATAGAAGGGAATTTATCGAAGATATTCAAGTCAACAACACTCTCACCAATGATCCGATGTCCATTAAGGAGGCTTTCTTCAAGTTCTATAGTGGCCTTTTTTCTTTTGAACATGGTGTTATGAACCAAGAGGCTCTTGAGAAATGCTTGTTGTTAATCCCTAAGAAAATTTCCTGTGAGGAGGCCAGGGCTCTGGGCCAAAAGATCTCACTTGAGGAGATTAAAGCTGCTATCAGTTCACTAACCAATGGTAAGTCCCTAGGGTTAGATGGGTTTCCTACCGAATTCTATAAGATGTACTCGGAATGGATAAGTTTGGAATTGTTTTCCATGTATGAAGATGTATTTAATCAGGGATCTCTTGGAGAAAACATCCATAGAGGTGTCATCAAATTGCTACCTCAAGGTGGGGATAAGACTATGGTTAAAAATTGGAGGCCTATTACCTTACTAAATATCTCCTACAAGATTGTTGCAAAATTCTTAGCAAGGAGGATTGCTGGGTTATTAAACAACTTCATTTTTGCCACTCAGGCTAGATTCATTAAGGTTAGATATATCCTGGAAAATTTGGTTACTAGTTGGGAGGCCATGCATTGGGCTAAAGCTGACAAGCAAAATGTTGCAATGATTCTTCTGGACTTTGAGAAAGCATACGACAGAGTTGAGTGGCCCTTCATTAAAGGGATGTTGCAAGCTTTTGGATTTCCCTCTTATTTCTGCAAATGGATTGATATTCTCTTTAAGACTCTTCCACAGTCGTTGAGGTTAATGGCGAACTCTCTGAACCTATAACCCTAAAGAGGTCTATCAGGCAAGGTTGCCCCATTGCCCTGACCTTGTTTGTCATTGTTGCCGATGCACTTTTTTACATTCCGAGAGCTCCTTCCCTTAGTCCTTCTATTAGAGGGCTAACCTTACCTAATTGTAAAGATCTTATCAATGTCCAATTTGTTGATGATACTACTTTATTTTTGGTTTTGAATGAGGAAAAATTTTATAATGCTATGAATAGATTGCAGTTTTTCTACTTGGCTTATGGAGCAAAGGTAGCTCCCCACAAATCTATAGTTCTTGGTTGGTCTGATGTTCCTCCAAGTTGGGTCTCCTGCAAAGGTTGGTAGTGGGCTGGACCGAACTGTATTGTTAGTGTAGACGTATAAAAATGACCACTTTCCTAAGTGAATATTTAATATTCATTTCATTCTCATTTCTCTATTTAATTAAATTAAATTTAATTAAAGCATTCACATTCATCTATTTGATTAAATAAGTTATTCAATTTATTTAATTAAATTCACTTAGGCCTTTCATATCATTTAATTGAATAAATCACTTTATTTAATTAAATCCTCTTCTACTCCTTTTAATTGAATTTACATTTAATTAAATTGTTCACTTCAAATAAATAAATCTAATCTATTTAAATCCCCCACTTGCATCTATTTTGTTGAAATAAAACAATTTATTTTAATTAAAATTACCCCCCATCCACTTGCATTTTCCTACATCTCCCACTTGCCTCTCTAAACCCCCTTCTAGATTCTTCTAATCCCTTCTAAATTAGCCTAACCCATCTACTAAATATTGTCACATCCCTAAGTAAAGGGAAGTCACTTCTCAAACCCTCAATGTCTTTGGAAACCATTAAAGGCTTTATGTCTTCAACAAGTTAACCTTGAAAGTCTTCCAAACTATTAATGGTTAACTCAACCCTCATTTAACCCAAGGGTCTCATCAAGCATTGATGGCTTTAACCTTGGTTATTTCTTTAACCCTTGCACAAAAGTTTATCCTTTGGGTAAAATCTTTATCCAATGGATAACCTTAACCTAACCTTAACCCTTACCTCCTAAGGTAAACATGAGGTCTTCTCAAACATTTAATGCTTCTTACATCTCCTCTCAAGCAGTCTTATGTTGACAATTGTCACCATTTCATTGGTGAGAATTGTAAACATGGATTGATACCTTTCAATCCCGACCCTTGATAGGATCATCCAACATTGACCCTTCATTGCCCTATTTTCCCTATAAATAGAGCCATTCTTCTATCATTCAAAAAATCCAAGTTTCATGCATCTAATATATACTCATTTTTATCAAGCATTTTAGTCTCTTTTTGAAAAGAAATAATCTAATAAGCATTTTAGAAGTATTTCTCTTTATCATAATAATCATATTAAGCTAGTGTATCATGTTAGGATAGTTCTTTTACTAATCCTTTTATCTTATCATCATATACATGCTAGTTTAGTTCATCTTTTGTTAATATCATGCACATTAGGATTGCATTCATGTTAAAGTGATCAAACATCCCTCATTCTCATGATTGTCATCCCTAAGTCACTTTGCTCAGTGATATGAGAGTAAAGGCATTGACTTGATGGGTCTTGTGAGATAGAGAACAATGTAACATCCCTTGGGAAGTTGAGCTATTCCATATAGCTCCAGAACTTGCACCAAGAGTCCCATTGGTGTGTGGACAAGTCCTGATTTCGTAATATTCGTTTCATCACACCACTTTTCTCGCACACATTTCTGGTTCCCATTGTGGGGCACGTCTCCAAAAATAACATCGCTTTTCATGGAAGTAGAAAACAACAATCATGCTAAAATACTAGAATAGCGCATCTGGAACTTCCAATAGTGCATCTGTGCTAAACTTTAGCGCATCCATGGCATTGTTTAGTGCTTATAAACCATTCTTCAGTGCATTCTGTAACCTTTCTGGCGCATACCCTTTTCTGCTTGTCAAATGCATAAGAGAACTATTTTAGCGCATAAAGGCCTCAGAGTAGCACATCCAGTTGATTTTCTAGCGCATAGACATCATTTGTTAGTGCATTTGTTCCATAGTTTAGCGCATAGAGCTAGAAGAGGCAAAAATTTGTAACAGAGGTAAAAAAAAATTAGGCTTGTGGGAGGACAATATAGATGGAATATAACATTTAAGTATAAGAAAGAGAAAAGAGAAGAGGAAATGTCACTTATTTCTCTTTCTTATACTTTACTTTATATTCCATATATATTGTCAGGATGTTTGAGAGGGGTTTCAAACCTCTAGGAGTTATAATGCAAAATCTAGTTTTTGGAAGATCCTCCAAATTTCAGACTTAGTCAAATTTCAGGGCATTTTAGGATCGGGATTGTAAAATTTGTAACCAAGATCAGAATTTAGGCTTGTGAATCCCACCATCATCATTTGATTTTTTTGTTGCTAACTGACTGTGTGCAAGTTCTAACATTTTTATGTAGGAACAAAAGGAATTAGTTTATTTTTCTTTGCTTTGTTTCAAAGTTAGTAAAAAGAACTCACCTTTCTTTTTTTTTACAAAAGCTTAAAATGAACCTCATGATTTATTTTGGATGCATAAAATGAACTTCATGCTTTCCTTTTGGAAAACTCAATCTTTTCTTTATTGCATGGATAAAAAGAACAACAAAACAAACTTTTTATTTTTGCAAGTTACGCAAAAACACTTCATTTGGGCTTAAAAGGAACAACAACTTGCTTTTCAGTTTGCAAAAGGTAAAAATAATCACCTTTTCCTTTGGTGCATAAAACAAACTCACTTCATTTTTGCAAAAGGATTAAAAAAACCTCACTTTCATTGTTTTGTGCAAAGCGAAAAGAGTTTTCATTAAGGATTGACTTCACGATTTTCCTTTTGTTGACCAACATCATGATTTACTTTGTTGACCATGTTTATTTTTCAAAGGTTTTGGAAATACACACTTTGCTATAAAGAGTTAAAAAGAACACCATGCTTTTTGGAGCAACATCTCCAAATAGAAGTTAGCAAATCATTGCTTTGAAGGTTAAAAAGAAGATTGTTTTCTTTGTCTCAAAAGTGGAAGGTATATGCTCTCCCCTTAACTGGGTGATCAAAAAGCCAAACCACTCTTATGCTTTCTTCATTTCAAGCATTTACATCTTTTAGCAGGCCTACCCTCGTGAGTTGCTCTTAGAGTGCCATTTAAATGGTCGGTGAGAGGGGAACAACCTAAGTGGGAAATGACTTTATCGCCAAGTGTTGCAACCCACTATAATCAAAAGTGGAGGCTGACGAAAGTCCCCTTTAATGGTTTTGCTCAACGATTAGCCTTCCCCCAGTATCTTTAAGATACGTAAAGCCTTTGTTCTAAAGGTTGGAATCCTCCCAAGGGAGTTTATCACTGAAGACCGAACAGAAGCCAGATTATGAACCTTAGCATTAGAAAATTTGAGCCGAGTCAGTTGCCAAACATTGGCAATATCATAGCGCAAGGGTGGGGAAGAATCTGCCCCCAAGATCACTCACCACATATCTCCCAAGATAACTACTCAATTGTGAAGCAATTCACTTTGAGTTAATTTTTGGCATAAGGCAAAAAAATGGGTGCCCTCTAGGGGGTGACATGATTGTTTGAGCTGACGGAGTATCGAGACTAGTGGGCTATGATATTGTCAATGAGCTTTGAATAAAGAGTCTATCTGATGTGTCTTTTATTGTAAATCAAACCAGTGATAACATCAGGGATTTGAACACATCCTCAAAAGAACAAACACTCAAAGTTTAGCATTAGGATGATCATTGTTTTCATGTGTGCTATGTATTCTTGTCACAAATGTTAAAATATCTTCCAAAGTATCCAATAATCAAACTCAAAAGTCAGTTCAAACTAGTAAAAATCATAAGTGGAGAAGATTTCCAAATCCAACAAAGAATCTTTTGAGGTGGTTATGAACATTTCAACTATCTTTAGGAAAGACTTTCATCTAACAAGATTAGGGGAATATCAAACCAAGTGATCAAGAGTTTATCATCCAACTATCTCGACGACAACAATACCTAGCTAGGTATTCAAGTTAGTCAAATCAAGTTTCCATATCAGGAGACTTTATCCATATCATTTGTTGTGCTTTGTCATAGGGGCATATCAAAGAAACCCTCTATTTGACTTAGTAAGCTTGAGTATCCAAAATGAAGTATCCATCAAGTCAAGTGTTATTTTTCAACATCACATCAAAATCATCAAACAAAGAAATCAAGATAGTTAGCCAATATGAGCAACAACATAGCGCTTAGCAAACATTCTATAGCGCATTTGCACTAAAACCTAGCACTTTCATCACTCAACTTAGCACACAATCAGTATCATGCTGGTAAAATTTCAGGTAGCGCTTGTTAGCATCAGTTTAGCGCATTTAGACATCAGCGTAGCACATTCAAGACATATCATAGTGCTTTCAATCCAAACAATAGCGTGTAATCGGAACATATTAGCGCATAACCCATCCAGAGCAGTCATTTTTCAAACAATCTGAGTCAACGCATAGGAGAGACAACTTAGTGCATAGAGAGCCTTCTGTGGCGTATCTGGAACATTTGTTAGCACATCTAGTCTCTGTTTTAGTGCATGGTAAAAACCAAGAAAAAGAAAGAGTAAACCAAGCAATTTTGGAAAATTTTATCATTAGTCCTAGATACCCTTTGGACCTTTTGTCAAACTCACCAGTCAGAACTTGAACCAAAACATTAGAGAAATATATTCCAACAATCAAGCAAGCATCCTAAGAACAAAATTGTCAAATCTTAAACTAGCTAGAGGTAAGACTTCATCCAACCAAAATTAGGTAGTACCATCACATTGATCAAAAGGTCCGCCATCTAAATGGATTCTATAAAAAAAAAAAATTACCAAGTTTAAACCTTAAGTTGTCAAATTGAGTTTCCATATTGGGAGACTCTTATCCATATCATTTGACATGCTTTGTCATGGGGGCGAATCTAAAACTCTACTTGATAAAGTAAGCTTGAGTTTTTCAAACAAAGTATCTCAAATCCAAACATTGAAGGAAACCATTGATCACTTGTGTATGACCACTCCTCATATTTTGAGAAGAAAAAGTCTTCATCACAAAACTAAGTTGAAGAAGAGACAACCTAGTCCTAGGGCCCTTATCAAAAGGAATAAATTTCTCTACATCCAAAAACATCAACTTTGATCATTTGTATGACCATTCATCATCAAACCGAGAAAAGGGAAACTCGATCAAAGGAAATTAGTCATAACCTAAATCAAGATCAAGATATTATGGCTCTCCAATATAATCCCATTTTTTATCAAGATCCCACCTATCAAGAATCTTATGATGATCCCCTAAGATTTTGGTATTCCATCCATGATGATCCCATTTTATCTCAAGAGAAGAGTCCCATTCAACATCCATCTCCTAAGAAAGAGCATGATATCCCTTCCCTATCCTCCACTGATCTAATTAAAAACCAAGAAAAAAGCACAAATGATCCTAGTCCAAGTCAAGATCAAGATCAAGGAATATCTTCATCCTCCAAATCCATTTTAGATCCTTTCATTCCAAAGTCAATCTCTTCATCCTCCAAATCCATTTTAGGTCCTTTCATTCCAAAGTCAAACTCTTCATCCTCCAAATCTATCTTAGGTCCTTTCATTCCAAAGTCAAACTCTCCATCCCTTCCATCCATCTGAGGTCCTTACCTCCCTCCATCCACCATTCCATCACATCAAATGATCTATAAGAAAGATCAACAAAGGAACACATCTTTGAACTTGTTTCAACCATCTATTTAAACATCTTTCCAAAACTATTCTTCCATCATTTCCTCTATCTATTTTGGGTCCTTATGTCCCAAAATTGATTTTCCTCTATCTCTTCTTCACTTCTCGAGTTGTGTACCAATACTCATCTTGAATATATTTCCATCTATCCTCGCACAAAAATTTCAACATTCTATCTATTATTCAACACCTCTTTTCTATCCTTCAATCCCTATCATTCAATCCTTTGCATAAATTTTTCATCTGTGAAATAGGCATTTGTTTCATTTTGTCACATACTTGCCCATGCTCAAATCTACTATTCAGTCCTTTTCCTAGATATCTATTCATGAAATGCTTCAAAATCTGAGGTTGTTCCTCTTTAACATTTTCTTTTGGTTGGGATACACACTCAATCCAGAAAAGAACCACTTATCTTATCTTGGTACTGACATCTTTTGATTACTATATCTCATATGCTTAATCGATTCCTCTAAATCATTGTGATCTCTTAGTTGAAGACATGGCTAGTGGAAAATCTAAAATCTTGTTTCAGTGCCACTGTAATTATCAGACCCATGTAAGTTTCATCACTTACAAGCCAATGCAAGAAAAATAAAGAGCAAAAAGAAATATCAAAAGATCAAAAGCATGAGCAAGAAAAGAAATAAAAAAATGCAATGATATGCAATATCAATATGCTTGGCTATGGGAACATGCATATAAATCTATTGGGGCTATGGACGCCTAGTTGGCAATGGAGCAATATTTGTGAGATTACAGCGATAACCTCATTGGGGCTATGGATGCTCGCTGGCAGCGAGGCTCTATCTAGGATGCTTTTGAAGTCAGGGTAACTCATGTAGCTAGCCATGCTGGATTCTGAAGATTACAATGATCATATGAGCTGGAATGAACCCACTTGCACACACATGGGTAATCAAAGACTAAGTACCTTGATCCAGTTTAGGATTCTTCTTCCCTTTTGAGTCTACTTCCAAGTTGCTAGAAATGTTCAGTTGAATTTTCTGGAGGTTCTAAGTGTGGGTTGGGTCTCTATCTTTGAAAAGTTCAGGAACACTTATTCAGATGGTGCTAAATGTTGTGACAATCTTACATATCACCTCTTTGCAAATGGAAACCTCTATGCTTGGGGGCAAAGTTCATCCACTCTATTCATTTTACCATATCTCCCATTATCCTTCCTCCAATATCCATTACCCTTATCTAACTTCATCATTATCTACGATCTTGCTTCACCTCATCCATATCCCTTATCCTATCTATTCATTGCTTCTATCATCTAGTGCTATCTACGATCTTGCTTCGCTTTATCCATACCATCTATCCTATCTATTCATTTCTTCTATCATCCAGTGCTATTTACAAGCTTTCTTCGCTTTATCCATACCATCTATCCTATCTATTCATTGCTTCTATCATCCAATGCTATCTACAATCTTGCTTCGCTTTATCCATACTATCTATCCTATCTATTCATAGCTTCTATCATACAGTTCTATCTACAATCTTGCTTCACCTCATCCATATCCTCTAATCTAGATCCCTTATCCTATCTATTCATTGCTTCTATCATCTAGTGCTATATACGATCTTGCTTCACTTCATCCATATCCTCTAATCCATATCCCTTATCCTATCTATTCATTGCTTCTATCATCCAGTTCTATCTATGATCTTGCTTCACTTCATCCATATCTTGTAATCCATATCCCTTATCCTATCTATTCATTGCTTCTATCATCTAGTGCTATCTACGATCTTGCTTTGCCCTTATCCTATCTATCCATTGCTTCTATCATCCAGTGCTATCTATGATCTTGCTTCAGTTTATCCATATCCCTTATCCTATCTATTCATTGCTTCTATCATCCAATTCTATCTATGATCTTTCTTTACTTCATCCATATCCTCTAATCCATATCCCTTATCCTATCTATTCATTGCTTCCATCATCCAGTGCTATCCATATCCTATCTCTATACATATCCCATTTTCTATCCTTGATCTTGATCAAAACTATGGACAAAAAAATCCATTTCCACCTCTATGGTTCAGTCATCCATTCATATTATTCCTTGTCTTGCTATACATTGGGGCAACCAAATACATCTTTCTTATAATCCAAAAACTCAAAAAATCAAAATATCCAAAAAAAAAAATCAAAAAAAAATCAACAAAATCAAATAAAAATTGAAACTCAAAAAACATGAAAGCATGGACCATCCATCAAATCAATTCAATAATAGAAAAAATCTCAAAGTCCACTTGATCAAACTAATCACATGTCTTGTTAATCAATTCATTACTTGAAATCAACATCAAAATCAAACATGTCTTATACAGGGATAGGTACACTTGAAACCAGATAGATCGGTCTTATATAGGGTACTCACTCTTTGAAACCAAACATTCCTATCAATCATCGAGTCTTGAAAATCAATCCATCTATCAACATCAATATCAACATGTCTTATACAAGGATAGGTACACTCAAAACTAGACAGATCGGTCTTATATGGGGTACTCACTCTTTGAAACCAGACATTCTTATCAATCATCGAACAAATCAAAACAATGACATAGATCAGTATGACTACTAGATTTTATTCTAGTTAGCCTTATCTTTATCAAATTGATGGTAGTACATGTTTCACAAATCATATTGTACATATCATGTCAACCCATTTGAGACATCACCAGAAATTCACAAATGCTCATCAATCCTAGACATACTTAGCATAGTCACTATCCTTGGTTTATCTGAATCAGTTATCCAAATCGCATCCCACCATGGCTTGGTGATCAATGTACATATCCATATCAAAGTAGTATCAACAGCAAGGGGAAAAATCTTGACCTTGCTAGGGGCATTTTGCCTTCAAGATTTTCAACATCAGACCAAACACATAGCAAGACAACAAGGATCAAAACAACCAACAAATGACAAACGACAATGCAAGAAGGCTAGACATCATGGATTTAAACTGATTTCAACTAAACAAAGATCTATTTGCAAGATATTTTATTTGACAAGAATACATTCCAAATAGCATGCATACTTATGTATGGTTCTTAATTTTTGCTTATCATATCTCCTAAGCACCTCCAGGATGTCTTATGACTAGAGAAGAAAGGAAGGAATGTGATGTTTTATTTGTCTTCCATCTGCGAGTGAAGTCTTTTACCATACAAATTTGTCCTACGAAGCAATCAAGTGGCATATCGTTGAGGACATTTCGGATTTGTATGGGACAGGGGTTTAATCTTGTCTGTTTACGCAATCAACACTTGAATCGTCTTAGTTCAATTATACCTCAACGCTTGAGCCATCTTGCAATATCAAAATCCATGTAAATTTTTCTCAGGTCATTATGGTTCAATTATACCATTATGCTTGTATAAATTTTCAATATATCAACATCTCAATGATGATAAACACAAAGAAAGCAAAAACATGTGACTATACAGGAATGACAAATGACAGAATGAGGATGATCAATTAGTTGCATATCATTTTACAAATTAGTTGCATATCATGTAAATATGCATTTAGTTGTAGCATATCATTACCATACATCTCATTTTCAAGATACATCTTACAACATATCATTATCATACATCTCATTTTCAAGATACATCTCACAACATATTCATTATCATACATCTCATTTTCAAGATACATCTCACAACATATCATTATCATACATCTCATATTCAAGATACATCTCACAACATATCATTATCATACATCTCACTTTCAAGATACATCTCACGGCATATCATTATCATACATCTCATTTTCAAGATACATCTCATAACATATCATTATCATACATCTCATTTTCAAGATACATCTCACAAATCATATCACAGCATCGTCATCATCAATCATATCAAGAAAATAGCAAATCAAGCGCATTTATCTAGGCATCATATCATCATCATGGAACCATCATATCAATGCATAAATCATCATCCATAAAAACACATCACATGTGGATCAAAAAATCAGTGTTATATATATATCTCAAAAATGGTCAAAATATACAAAAGATGTCATGTCTGTCAACATACAACACAATGATCAAAATACAATGGAGACAAGTCTCACAGGTATGACTATATCCTGAGGCTTATGGTCTTGCATCAAATGTCCCAACACCTAGATCTCTGAGTGGATCATGTTGAGATGGCCCGATCACACCTCTGCTCTTTGTCCTCGAATGAGTCCACATGGATCGACTGGATCTCACCGCAACATAGCTAGGAGCTATGTGATCTCTAGGAACCACCTCCTCATATAAACACCTGTGGTACTTAGCCTCCTTGGCTGCGTATTGAATCTCTCTCAGTGTGTCTCTCACAAAACCACCAACTGCCACTCTCTCCAGACTATCCGCTCGAGCCTCTGCTTGACCTAAGCGCTCTATCACCATATTCATCTCTGCGGTAATCTGCGTAATCTAGCATTGCTGAGCCAATACCTATGCCTGAAGTTCCTGCACTGACAACTGTAGGGCCCTAATCTATGCATCCTCTCGGTGGGTGGGTACCCGAACCTGAATGGGTACATGTGTCGTGGTACCACCTATCCGTGTCCCTGTCCTAGGCGTCAGTGGAGGTAATACATCTGATCTCCTCCTCTGAGTCGACCGCCTAAGCTCATCCATCCCACCCATAGTTGCTATCACCTCACCTGCTCAACCAACTCCACCAGCTCCAACCACCAAACCTCCCCTCCCTCCCTCACCAACTGCTCACCTGACTAATCCACCTCCTCTCCTCCCTTTATCTCCTCCATCCCCTCCTCTATCTCCTCGTCTCCCTCCACCATCTCCCCTCCCATCTCCCCTGTCATCTCCTCCACCATCCCCATATCCCTCCTCCAACTCCTCTCCCTCATCCCTAAGTCTCCCTAGCCTCTCAGGCTACTTATCCTCATCATCATCAAAAGCGAGAATCATCTCCACTGGATCTGATATCCGTGCTATGACATGGGCCATGAAGAGCGCTCCAAAATCCTTCGTCATCCCAACATCTACCACTCTGAACCCATAGTCCCATATATATCCAACCAAATGCATTTACTCCTCCACTGCAACTGCACTATCAATAGTCGGACCCCACTCTGGCACATTCTACCTCTGACGAGCATATAAGCATGCTCTCTGCAGTACACCCTGATGTCTACCATACTACCACTGAACTCGGCTGTGCAAGAACCTCTCAATGATAAACGACATCTGCCCTATCAAGTATCATGATATATATACATAGGGCATCTATAGCCTATCCTCCGCCCACACCTCACAATCCATATACGGTCTCCAGATGACCGTATCAATGTCATCCAACACCCTCCTCCAATGCTCTAGCTTTCCTAGCTTACGTTGGACAACTATCCTTGTGTACCCATATGCATACGCCCGACCAATTGGCCTATCCCTATCTACAAGTGGCCTTGCTGTGGGAATGTGTTCCCAAGCCCACACCTATAATAATGTGACCCCGACTGATAAACTGTTGTATCCTAAATACACCACCTGATGCAAATCTCTGTACAAATGGGCCAACATGCAGGACCCCCATGCAAACCTATAACCCTGTGTCACCATATCCTCTAACATGAATCCCCATCCCACTGCCAGTCCCTTCGATCTATAGTCGGGACACAAGAAACCACCTACAAAACTTACCAATACAGAAGGTAGTGGGGCATAATCAAAATCTATGAACTCCTGCCAAGGGATCTCATATCCGCAAATCTGATCATCATGGAATATTCAACGAAGAGCCTTTGTCCCATCCTCCTCGGTCTTCTCATAAGGCAATAATGCTCCTATCACAAGAATCTATAGAATCTGATAACAGTCCTCTTGGGTGACTATAATCTCACCAGTAGCCAAGTGAAAGGTGTTTGTGTCACTATGCCACCTCTCTGCCAATGCTGTTAGCAAACCTCAGTTAATGATATACCGAGGCATGTCCAACAAAGAGGACAACCCACACCTCTCAATAATATCCCTCTCTGGCTGTGTCAATTGAGGAATCAAAGACCATGGTCTCAGAAATCGCTCTCGCGACTGCAGTATGCCAAGCCGTTCCTGTAATAGCAAAACATGTCCACATATCAGTTTTCACATCTATCTGATATATCCAACATCAAATCAAGTTGAAACAAAAAAGTATCAAATCAAGTTCCATATCAAAAATCAAATCCCATATCGAAACTCAAAAATCAATATCAACTTGAAACAACAAAATATCAAATCAAGTTTCATATCGAAAAATCCGATTTCAAAATCTAAACCAAATCAACTTGAAACAACACAAGTATCAAATCGAGTTTTATATCAAACATCAAGACCCATAACACAAGCACCATATCAAGCATTCATATCAAAAGACCCATAATGCAAACAACTCAAAAATCCATATCAGGAACCATATCGGAAATCATGAATCAGAACTCATATTGGACATCAAATTCAATGGCAAGGCAAAAATCCACACTCCAAATCAAAAGAAAATCAAGATCATCATTCAATCAATCAACTTGGTACTTCAATAGAAAAAGCAATTTCAATAATCTATCAAAAAATCGTACATCAGCACAGCAAGCACAAAATTGGCTAAACACCCATCCTGGAGCACTTGGCAAATACCTACCCACCCCCAATTATCTTCCTTCATCTATTTTTCCCCCCGCACCGCCACCTTTCCACTCCTTTCTAGCTATTTTTTCTACTCATGCGCTAAGAAAACCCTCCCATGCGCTATGCTACCACCTATGCGCTAGATAAACTTGGCTACGCGCTAAAAACTTTACCCTATGCGCTATCACAATTACCCTCTGTGCTAACCTGTGAACCCTATGTCCTAGGTTACCCTACGAGCTACCCTGTTCCCCGCATGCGCCACCCTGTTAGCCCTATACGCTATTCTATCCTATGCACTACCCTAAACCTGTGACGCGTTACCCAATGAATCCTAGACGCTACCCTAGTTCACTAACCCTACACGCTAACGATTGTATCGTATATGCTAAGCGACAGACCGGACACGCTAAACCATGAAAATTTGACACAAAATTAAAAACGTGACCAAAATCGACAAAACAAAAAGCAAAAGAGGCAAAATTTAGATGACTTATAGGTGGACCATACGTAGTGGGCCTTTGGTATCGATGAACATGCTCAAATCGGTGCGAAACATAGGGAAACAACATCTTGTCACTCTCCAAATGTCATTCTCACCAAAAGTCAAAAGGTGCAAATGAAATCACTTTTTACCTTTTAATAGGGTAAAAGTAAATTAGGGTTAGTAGGTGGGGCATGTATTTTGCTCATTCTCTCACTTTTAACCCTAGCAAACATCATTATCAAGAGATGAATCAATTAGCACACATTAAACACAGACAAAATTTTAAAATGCGATCAAATCTACAACGATTATCAACTCAACCAAACTTTCAATTTTTTTGATTCATCTCCTGAGGGGGCATTATCAATACCATTTATCAAATCTGGGGCACGACATCGACATCTCGACACATGACATCACACCGATCAAATTTTGGCAACACATCAGATTTTTCTTTGAATTAACATGTGCACACACGTCACTTCAAAGAGGGGCAAAATGTAGACATATAAAAATGACCACTTTCCTAAGTGAATATTTAATATTCATTTTATTCTCATTTCTCTATTTAATTAAATTAAATTCAATTAAAGCATTCACTTTCATCTATTTGATTAAATAAGTTATTCAATTTATTTAATTAAATTCACTTAGGCCTTTCATATCATTTAATTGAATAATTCACTTTATTTAATTAAATCCCCTTTCTACTTTTTTAAATTAAATTTACATTTAATTAAATTGTTCACTTCAGATAAATAAATCTAATTTATTTAACTCCCCCACTTGTATCTATTTTGTTGAAATAAAACAATTTATTTTAATTAAAATTACCCTCCATCCAGTTGCATTTTCCTACATCTCCCACTTGCCTCTCTAAACCCCCTTCTAGATTCTTCTAATCCCTTCTAAATTAGCCTAACCCGTCTACTAAATATTGTCACATCCCTAAGTAAAGGGAAGTCACTTCTCAAACCCTCAAAGTCTTTGAAAACCATTAAAGGCTTTATGTCTTCAACAAGATAACCTTGAAAGTCTTCCAAAACATTAATGGTTAACTCAACTCTCATCTAACCCAAGGGTCTCATCAAGCATTGATGACTTTAACCTTGGTTATTTCTTTAACCCTTGCACAAAAGTTTATCTTTTGGGTAAAAGCTTTATCCAATGGATAACCTTAACCTAACCTTAACCCTTACCTCCTAAGGTAGCCATGAGGTCTTCTCAAACATTTAATGCTTCTTACATCTCCTCTCAAGCAGTCTTATGTTGACAATTGTCACCATTTCATTGGTGAGAATTGTAAACATGGATTGATAACTTTCAATCCTAACCCTTGATAGGATCATCCAATATTGACCCTTCATTGCCCTATTTTCCCTATAAATATAGCCATTCTTCTATCATTCAAAAAATCCAAGTTTCATGCATCTAATCTATACTCATTTTTTATTAAGAATTTTAGTCTCTCTTTGAATAGAAATAATCTAATAAGCATTTTAGAAGTATTTCTCTTTATCATAATAATCATATTAAGCTAGTGTATCATGTTAGGATAGTTCTTTTACTAATCCTTTTATCTTATCATCATATTCATGCTAGTTTAGTTCATCTTTTGTTAATATCATGCACATTAGGATTGCATTCATGTTAAAGTGATAAAACATCCCTCGTTCTCATGATTGTCATCCCTAAGTCACTTTGCTTAGTGATTTGAGAGAAAAGGCATTAACTTGAGGGGTCTTGTGAGATAGAGAACAATGGAACATCCCTTGGGAAGTTGAGCTATTCCATATAGCTCCATAAATTGCACCAAGAGTCCCATTGGTGTGTGGACAAGTCTTGATTTCGTAATATTTGTTTCATCGCACTACTTTTCCCACACACAGTTACATATCTTAGTATTCCTTTTGCTATTAAACCTTCTATTCAAGATACATGGCTATGGTTATGTTCTAAAATTGAGAGGAAGCACTTAAAATGGCAGACTCATCTTTTGTCCTTGGTTGTAAGAGTGCAAATTGTACAAAAGATTCTTTCCTCTCATCATATTTACTGTGCCTCTGTATTGTTTGTTTTCTAACTATCAAACCAACAAGCTTGAGAAGATCATGAGGGAATTTCTATGGTCTGATGGGATGAGTCATAATAAGAGACTTTGTGTGAATTGGGATTGGTGCTATAGAGCAAGGATTATGGGTGGATTGGGTATCAAAGACCTCAGGGCCCATGGCATTGCTCTAGCCTTTAAATGGATTGTCAAAGCTCTGAATGGTAATGAACCATGGAAGGTGCTGATCAAAAATAATATTGAAAGGCCTGTTATTCAAAAAGGCAAAAAATGGAAGACTATCCCTTTATGTGATATTGTTTTGGGGAACTATGATATGATAGGTAGCGCATGGTTCTAATGTATTTGCTTCACTATGGAAGGCATGGTCACAGGTAAGGATTTTACTCCCCTCTAAGGATGCTACAGGTAATTCTCCTTCATATGCTGTTATGGACAAATCTATCTGGTGGGGGGGGGGGGGTGGTGAATTTAAACAATAAACCTCTTGCTCTGACTCAAAATTGCTTTGCTAATTAGTATGTACTGTTTGACAACCGGCTAGGGTCTTGGGCCAAGCTCAGCTCTAAATATGGGATTCCTCCCTCACAAAAGAAAACATTTTCTCTTATTGTTAAAGCTACTGCTTGTTTTTTTCCTAGCAAGATTTTGGATACTGATTCCTTTTTGAAGCAACTAAAATGGTTGGATGGCTCTTCTTTTTGGATTTTCTACTAAGCAGATCTACATGATGTTGAAAGATGATTACTCTATCTTCATTCGAGTCAATCAGTGTTGGGGTCTTGACTGGCCTACATCCAGGTGGCAATTTGTTTTTGATTTTTTTTGGCACTCCCCCATTGATCCTTAGAAATCTTGTTTTAGATGGCTTTTACTTCTAAAAAAGTTAGCTGTAGGTTCTTTTTTATCTGTTGTGCGTCCTAAACCTATTAGGTGTGGAGTGTGCAATGTTCAGGAGCCTTTTGAGCATTTTTTTTTGAATGTGAATTTGCCTGTGGTGTGTGGTCCATCTTCCTTGGCTCTCCTATTGTTTGGAACCATCGACCTGATCCTTCTTGGAGTGAAATCCTTGCTGGTTTTGTGGAGTCCTTTGATCTTATTTTGAATTGGTTCTAGTCTGTTTTGTCTTGTGAAATCCTATGGCTTATCTGGAAAGAAAGAAATGGAGAGGCATTTCAAAACAAGAGGAGGAGGCTTACTGGGTTTAATATTAAACTCACACACTTTTACATTATGTCTCAGTTTTATGTTGTTTTGGAGATCTCAAAAGATAGGTTCATGATTCTGGTCCGGGAGGGTGTTCTTCAGATTTGCAAGGCGGATATCCAGTTTGTTCAATACTTCAAGAAGCACATGGACATGTTACACCCAAAGGAAATTGAGGCATTGGTACAATATATGCAGAGACTCAAGATTGAAGATGCAGATGTTATTGTACACATTAATTTGATCATTACTAAACTTTGTATTATGTTATATCATATATTTCATGTTAAAAGTAATCTAAATAATTATAATAATCTTACAAATCTTTTGATATGGTTCTACAACAATATGGCTACTAAAAATCACTTGAACATTTAATCTAGTCTACGTAAACCATGTAAGTTTATATTGTTCCCTTAGATTTTGCCTAATAAAGTGTCTTTAGATCTATTTTTGACCAATCAAATAACCACAAATTACTTTATAATAAAGTAGAAATATACCAAGTTCTAATTTCCAAACAATTTTTTTAATCACTAGTTAAAACTAAAATGTGTGAATTGATTGCAATAGTACTAATAACTAGCCTATGAATTATTCTTGAATTCCCTAAATAACCTTTGATATACAAACAAGCCTTTCATGTAGAATGAGGCAAGCTTGTTATAGAAAGACTTAACATAACTAATTTAGTTGTTTGTTTCTTATATTGGCCTTCACATAAGCAAGTTAAAAGCAAAAATAAAAAACATTATCTTTAGCAAGTTTCTTTAAGATTTTATTTTATTAAAAAAAATCTTTTATGGTTAGAACTAAAAAAGATACAAAAAAAATATTTTAGTTAAGAAATGTTTTCCTCATTGTTAAAAAAAAGTTTGCATTATTAATATGTTCAAAGACTTTCTAAATCTATTTAGTTGACATTTAACAACAACAACAACAACAACAACAACAACAACAAAAAAAAAAAGGAAAAAAAAAGAGTTAATTATTATATTTATGGGTTTTCCGAATTTAGTGATGTTAAAAGTATACTTGAAAATATATCATAAGTTTATTAATGTTCTAATTTTATATAATATTTTTAAAAATATTATTAGTATCTTCATTTTTTATAAGTACAGTAGATTTGTCAATAAAGAATATAAATAAATGTCACTTAAAAATATTTTAATGTATTGAAAAAAGTGACACATCTTATAAAATAAATAAATAAAATTATAATAATTGAAATTTTTGTATTATATTTTTTAAACTTGAAAGATTAATTTTTAATAAAAAATATATCACTTAGATATTTAGAATATTTCTTAAGAATCCACTCTTCAAATAATAGACATATATTAAGATTATATCATCTCGTAAGAGCACATAATTAAGCCAATTGTTAATCGAGGGTGGACCAAATTTATTTACTTAAAAAAGTATTATCTCATGAAATTTTAATTTTTTAATTAAAAAATTTAAGCTGAAGTGTCAATAATACTACATAATTAATTCTAATAATTATATTTTTATAGATATTTAAGATTTAAAATAATGTTATTTTGTCATTTAGACAAGAATTATCTAATCTAATAAATGAAAATTTCTTTACGTGATAATAATATTTTTTTATAATAATTAATTGTATAATTTCAACTTCATTTAATTAATTGTTTTATAATTTTTTTGTATTAGAAATAAGGAGATCAAAAATACAAGAGATCACAGAGTATCAGAGTTCAGAGGCCAAGCCTCACACCATCAAAAATGAAGTATATACAACGAATCAGCAGGACAAAATCATAAACCAAGACACCTAGTAAAGCACTTCATCTCAGGTGTCCACCCAAGCCACCCATCCCATGGAGCCATCCATCCATACCATGCTTTTCTGATCTTGGATTTGTTTCAGCGTGTAAACCATCTCACTATTAGCATTGTGAGGTCTTCTTTTAATCTCCTTGCTAATTCTGCTGAAGGTTTGATTGAAAGCATGTATATTATCCAGGTGCAGCCTCCAGAAATATCCATTTTTAACCTCATTTGTAAAAAAGGTAGCATGACCATCCTTGAGCAGCCTTTTGAATTTAGCCTTGTTGATTTTCATGGTCATCTGAATCTACGAAAAAATTTTAAAGTATGTGAGACTTCAAAAAGACTCAGTAAGCATTCTAGGGATATTTTGAAATCTTTCTTCATTTCTACACTTCCAAATTTGCCATAAAATGTTAGATGAGGTAATATCCCAAAACATATTAACATCTTTTCTAGCTTTAGATATAAAACCAGTAATAACTTCAAAAAAATTGAAATTAGAAGGGATAGAAATACCAAACATTAACCAAATCTCTTTGGAAAAACTACACTCAAAGAAGATATGCTTCCCCGTATCCGGGGTTCTGCAAATGCCGCAATAGTTAATATCAGAGAAAGAGTTCCTAATAGGCAGCTTATTGAGAATAAGTAACCATTTAAAATATTTAATTTTAGGATCAATAGAACTTTTCCAAAGATAATTAAAAACTTTCTTCCAAGAAGAAATATCCAAATCAGTATTCCAAATATTGTTAATATGATTGATGATGTCAACATTATAATTTAAAATAGAATAAATATTCTTGGCTTTAAGTTTGGAGATGGTGATACCATCAGGCCATTTTATCTTCAAATAACTATTAGAGTCCACATGACATAGGGTAGGAAAGTCTTTACTAGCTTTAACAATCATACTATAAGTCTTTTTATGAGAATCAGGAAGCTTAAATTTATTCTTTAATTCATCCCAAGGGATAAGTCTGTCCATTTCAAAGATATCAATGAATTGCTTGATTCCAAGGTTAGCCCAATACTTAGCCGAGCACCCTTGGGTAAGAGCAAGGGGTTTATTACCAAGCTTAAGGTTCCACCAAATGGATCTTTCACCATGGAGGGTTTTATTATCATAGAAGGCTTTGTTAGTGATGAATTGCCTAACATGGTTCCAGGCTTTCCAGATGGATTTAAAAACCGTCGAGCCTTGAACTATAATAGGAAATTCACCACAAATGAGATCAATGAGAGGAAGATTTTTCCAGAATTTAGCATTTTTAGGACATCCCCTCTCAATATTATTACGAATCAAAACTTTCCAAGGATCATCTCCCTCTAAGGCATGAAAGATCCATTTGGAGGCCAAAGCAAGACCGCAAAGTCTTAGATCTTTCAACCCTAGGCCCCCAAGGAGCTTATCAACATGACACCATTTCCAATTGACAGAGTGCAGCTTTTTATTTCCCTTCCCATCAGACCAGAGATAATTTCTAATAGCTTTCTGGATTTCCAAAACTTGGTAGTCATTAAACATCCAAGCAGAGGCATAATATATGTTGTAAGAAGACATAATTTTTTGGCAAACTTGGATTCTTCCAACAAGAGATAGAGACCTATTGTGCCACTTGTTCAGCTTATTATGGATCTTATCCTTGACCCAACCCCACATCTCTTTTAAAGAGGGATTAACAGAAAAGGGGATACCCAAATATCTAACAACTTTAGAGGGGCCACCCCATTGGAAATCAAATTTACTAAACCATACAGGAGGTTGATCATCCCAACCAAGACAAATAGATTTGGCATGGGATAATCTAGCTCCAGAAATTTTACAGAAGAAATTAAGTTTATTGATCATGGCAACAAAATTCTCTTCAGAGGCTTCATGAAACAGAGAAGTATCATCAACAAACTGACAGTTTATAATTTCCTTATTATTAGGAAGGATGATGCCTTTAACAGCAGGGGATAAAGTGTTATCCCTAAGAATATAAAAAAGAGCTTCAGAAGCAATAACAAAAAGAGTGGGAGCAAGATGGCACCCTTGTCTAATCGATCTTCCCAAAGGGAAGATGGTAGACAGGGATCCGTTAACATCAATTTGAGCATGAGCATCCTTGAGAAGCATTTTCACAATACCACAAAAGAAGGATGGGAAACCAAAAGCCTTGAGCATCATATTAATAAAATTCCATTCAATTCTGTCATAAGCCTTCTCAAAATCTAGTAAAAACATAGAAACATTTTGATTAGTATGCTTAGCCCAATTAAGAGCTTCCCAACTAGTAATAAGATTCTCTAATATATATCTACCCTTCACAAATCCAGTTTGGGTAGGGCAAACAAATTTGGGGAGAATGGCTTCAAGCCTAGTAGACATAATCTTAGCCAAAATTTTATAAGAAACATTTAAAAGAGTTATAGGCCTCCAATTCTTAATAAGGGATTTATCACCCTCCTTAGGGATGAGTTTAATGATACCAGAATTAATATCCCTACCCAGGGTTCCAGTATCGATGGCTTCATTATAAATATTAATTAAGACTTTGCTAATCCATTTACTGTTAGCCTTGTAGAATTCCGCAGGTAGCCCGTCAGGCCCAGGAGCTCTATCATTATTAAGGGAATTGATAGATTCTCAATTTCCTCAAGAGACAAGGGCTGCTCAAGAATAGAAGCATCCTCAGCCGAGATCCTTTTAGGAATAAGATTCATACATTGATCTCTAAGGGCCCTAGCCTCCTGAGAATCCTCCGAAGTAAAAAGATTTTTATAAAATTCAGCAAATTCACTCTTGATAATATCAATATCAGTAATCAATTGATTGTCAATAAGCAGTTTATCAATAGATTCCTTAGCTTGCTTATGTTTAATAAGATTAAAGAAAAATTTACTACCTCTATCTCCATAATGTAACCAATGGGCTCTTGAACGAATTCTCGCCCCTAGAGCTTTTTGATGTTGATGTTTTCTGAGAGCATTCTTAGCATGGGCAAGCTGGTGACAGAGATAAGGATCATCCGGGTTATTTTGGATATCAATTTCAGCATTATAAAGATTATCATTAAGCCAGGATTCCTTAAATCTATAATCTTTGGCCTTCTTTTGACCAATAGTTCTTAAAAAGTTCTGCCAGGCAGAGACATCTAGACTCCACCTACGGATATAGGATAAAGAGGGAAAATGAGACTCATTGATGAGTCTAATAATGGAAATGGCAGCAAGAATGTCATTATCCTCTAGAAGGCTAGTGTTGAGAATGAATTTACGGTTAGAATGATTGCTATAAATAGGTGAGCAGCCGAGATTAAGAGATATAGAAATAGGGTGGTGATCTGAAAGAGTGGTAGGGGAGACAAGCACCAAGTTATTATTCTTATCCGGAATCACAGAAAAGAAATTGCTATTAAGATAGAATCTATCAAGTCTAGAGTAGATTCTATACTGACCCTTCTGAAAATTACACCAAGTAAACCAGAGGCTAGGGTTATTATTCTTGCTTCCCCTTAAAGGATCAAAAAGGGATTTAGTCCTTTTAAAGTTATTCCAGGTAAGTCTTTCCTGCTCTTTCCAAGAGAAAGGGAGACCTCCTAGTTTATCTTCTTGATTCTCAATCATATTGAAATCACCTCCAAACATCCAGGGAATGTCAGGAAGCGAGCTAAGCCAAGACCAAAACATACTCCTTTCCGTATAATCATTGGCAGCATAAACAGAACATATACCAAAATCCATATCATTATGATTAAAGATCAACCAAATAGCTCTATTACAAGGTGAAAAACCGAAACTTTTAATTTTAGGTCCCCATTTGGGGCTGAGTAAAATCGCCACTCCCCCTCTACCCTGAGGGTGATTAGTGGAGAATTTGATAGCATCTCTCCAGATAAAATTAAGATTGGATTTGAGATTGAATCCAGTAGACTTAATTTCTTGCAGCATAATCATATCAATATTAATTCGAGAGCTGAGAAAATTCTTAATAACAAACTTTCTATCAGGACATTCCAGTCCTCTAATATTCCAAGAGACGCAATTCATTGAGATAGAATTAGAGAATTAGACGCCTCAACACCCACGATGTCCTCCATAGGAGAAACATCCTCAGAGTCAGTTTGATTCTGCTTCTTACTGTTCTTGTTTTTGTTCTTGGATCCCGGAGGTCTTCCTTTCCTTCTAGTAGTGAGGATATCCTCATTATCAGACAGAGAAGGGGAAGAAGCCTCCAACATCGGAGACTGATTATTAACAACAGCAGGGTTTGCCGGAATGACTTCAACTATGAAATCATCCGAGATCTCTTGAAAATCTTTCACAGGGGGATTCTGTTTTGAAGAAATGAGTTTGGTGGGAGCCTTAGAAGCAGATAGAGGAGGGACAGAGGGTTTTGTATTGTCTTTAGTAGTCATATTAGTTGCAGAAGGAGGGTATACAAAAGGCATATTTGGAGTCGAGTCTTTTTTACTCGACCGATTTTTCCTTTTTTTTGTAACAATTTGAAAACCATCTGTATCCACTATGCTAGTAAATGATACATTTTGAGAGAACGGTGCTTGAAGCGGAGAGGGGGGAGATTGTGAGGGGGCAAGTGGGGAAGGCATAGGATTAGTTTTAGCAGAGGAAGGGGGAACCGACTGGGTAGAAATGGGGAGGTTAAAAGGATTAGTATTCTTTTGGGTTTTATTTCTGATAATCGGGCAATCTTTCCTAAGATGCCCCTCTTTTCTACATAAAAAACACGCGTTCAAACCTCCTAGGGTTTCAACAGGGCAGGAGACCTGCTCATTAACTATAGAAATGTTAATTTCTTTGGGTAAATCCTGCCCAGGCTTCAAAGCAATAAGAACTCTCGCATCTAAATGAGGGACTAAACGAGCAGAGTCATTCATTCGTAAGAATTTTCCTAGGGGTTCAACCAACTGAGGAATAAAACGCCACAAAAAAGGGGGAATTTGTTTAATGAGAACCCATCTTGGAGCTGAGAGAGCAACCACCTCATCAAGGTTAGCCTCCGCATTCCAAGCCAGAGCCCTGAATGTGGTGTTTCCAACTGTCCAATATTCTTTTTTTAGCACAGCCTGTTGAGATTCATTATTGATAAAAAACACAACAAACAATCCTTTCTGTATCTGCCTACAAAAAGAAATTTGATAGCCAAGCTTTAAGTTCCAATAATTATAAAACCAGTCATCTAAGAATTTCCTAGCAGGCACTTTATCAATTTCGACCGCAGAGAAGAAGATGGCGGTATTTCTTAATCTTTCTTTTTCCTTAATAATCTCATTTAACATTTCAGGGTTAGGAGTAACATGAAATGCAGAAGGATTACCGATTGTTGTGTTTTCATCTTGTGTAGGTTTGGCGAAGCGAGCACCAGAAGCGATTGCAGGAGATGAATTTGCAATCACCTCCAGAAAGGATCTCGACTTGTTGCCAGGGTTTGAACTAGGTCTAGGCACATTATTAGCAGAGTTATCAATTGATTTCGAAGCAGACACATTACTGCTACGGGGAACTGAAACATCTGAAAAATTAGAAGGCATATTAAATTTAGGGTTTGGGATTAAGGGTGGATCACACCTGATTCCTTGTCCATTCGCTGAATCATCAAAATTACCATTGCTTCTGGTGACGCCAGCAGTATCTCCTGTTTGAGTATTGCAACGCACATCCTGAGAGATCGCCATAGCAGCAACAGGTGCCATCTTGTCACTGTTTGCGGGGGTGGAAAAAACGACAGCCAGATTTTGTACTTCGTCTGTGCGAGCCACCAGATTTGCCATTTTGGATTGCCCCGTGTCCCTAAAATTGGAGCCGTCCTTCATTGCCCTAGAAAGCGAACGCAGTCAGGGTTGAATACCAAGCGAACACAGTGTTATGTTTGGTAATAAATCTTAAATTTTAAATCAATTGTTTTATAATTAGATTTTTAAATCATACTTATAGCTACGTCATTATTCAAAAAATACAATTATGCACATAATATTTTAAAAAAATATTTAGAATATTAAAAACAAATTAAATTATACATTGTTTTAATTGAAAAATTAAATTATAAAATAAAATAATAAAAATGTCAAATCATACATTATACTAATTAAATAATTAAAATTATAGAATATAATAGTTAAAAAAAATTAAATAAACATTAGCTATTCAATGTGAAAGTTAATATTTTTTGGGGTTAAAAGGCGTTGTATAAAGTTAATTAGTACGGCAATGAAATGGCAAATAAAAAATATTATTTATTATTTATTAAAAGGTAAGAACGCGTAATAAACTGTGCACCTATCTCTTATATAAGATGCTTTTCCAGCTCATGGTGATAGCTGGATTTTTTTAATGCCTGACGTGTCAGTTACGGGCTTTTATGACTTTTGACTGGCAAACTCCCGCAAGTGGGAGGCGTAGCTCTCGCTTGCACGTGTCTTTAGTTACCGACAGCTTCGGTCAACAAACGCCTACTTTTACTCTACGGTGCGAAGGGTCTTTACGCTTATCATTTAATTTTTTTTTAATTTAATTTAATTTAATTTATCCCAATTTTTGTCTTCCAAAGGAATTATAATAATGAGGTATCTTTTATGTGTAGAATTTTTTTTGTATCTATTATATGTATGTTGGGTTCTTTTCAAGAAAGGTTTGGAAAATTGAATACACTAGTTTCACAATTTTTGGGGACTAGGTGGAATATTTTGCCAATGTAGAATATTTTTCATTTGTACTATGCATTTGTTGGGTGCTTTTCAAGAAAGGTTACACATAGTTGAATAGACTAGATCAATAATTGTTTTCTGGGACCAAGTGGGATAGAAACGTTGGTTTTATTGCATCATCTTTGTCTTATTGCATTTATTTAAAGGTTTAGAAGTCATAGACTGCAAGACACAAGGGTTAGGTCTTTCTTTGAAGTGGATGTCTAGAGCTATTAAAGGTGAGGAACTTTGGTGCACTTTAGTGTGACATAGAATTATGATAGCTTTAGCAAGAGGAAAATGACAATTTATGAATTCATCATACAAGATTCCCTTTTTTAGTACAAGCCATTTGGAAAGTTGGTAATATTTTTGTCAGTTTCTTAGGTGAAAAGAATCTTCCTTACAACATGGCTTCAAACTTACCTTGTCGTCTATTTGGTGGAATAAGCTTTTAAATTGTCATGAACAACCACTTGTTGCCTACTTTCCTAAACATGTTAATTATTTGTTGAAGAAAGGAGGTTGATAGTTCAGTGGCATCTGGGGCTTTAATGCTTTAAGCTAGCCTCCTTGGCAAGTCATCAAAGATCGATTTTGCTTTAACAACAATTGTAAATAATTTCTAATATTTGTGAAATCATTAGTTGTATTAGAGTTCACTATAAAACTATGTACTTAATTTCATTAAATATTGAGATTAATTATCTTCTCATCAATTCAATCTTTTTCCATTGAAGAAAATTTATTTGTAGCTCCTTCCTTGTTCACCTCTTAATTCTCCTCTTAATCGTAAATGGAAAATGTAGATTTACTACTAAGTTTTAGACCAAATTAATTTCAAAAATTTGGAAAACAAATGTTGATTACGAAGCACAAGTGCTAGCCTAAAAAAATAGACATTGTAAGCTACTTGTGGGGGACAAATTGAGATGTATAATGCTTCAACTAGTTAATTGGTTTTTTTTGTGTGTGCTAAAGATATGATTTTTTTGGGACTTCTCTTTTGTCAAAAAAATAATGGAATACTGTTTTCAAAGATTTACTTGCTATTTTTTATTATCACAATTTGAATTGGAAAGAAATTATTTTTGGTGTGGGATTGCATAATAATGTGATTGCTAATTCTATTAAACATGTATTCTTAATGCACATATGAAAAATAGATGTGCAATTATATTTTCTTACTCTGATTTTCACTAAGAAACTATACCTCTAAGGTGTAGATAGCATCTATTTTCTAACAGATTCTAGGTTTAGTAAAGAGAGATAAGAAGGCTACTTTTTAGCTACAAAAAATCAAAGAGAAAATCTTATGACTTCATTGCACTACTTTATGCTAAGTACACTCTTAAAGATTGCTTTAATATGTGGAAGTCTTGTGACTTAATTTTATTCAACTTAACAATTAGTCGATTTGTGTATCGTTCATGTTGATGTTTGCTCAAGCTATGCCTTGGATTACCTAATTTTTAGTAGCTTTATATTGACTAGTTTTATGTATATGCTATGATGTAATGGTTCACTTATTCTTAGTCACTTATTCGTGGTTGCTCATGTCAGGAATTGCATGTAGAAATATCAATTATATGCAAATAAAGATTAAACAAAGGAATGCAAAAACATTGAAATAATAACAAAGAGGAGACAATTTTAACATGGTTCACCCAAACTTGGGCTACGTCCACCAAACAAAGAGTCCAATATTATTATCTAGTAAATCAAACCGATTACAACCAACAATCCCTTGCAACTCAATACCGCTACAAAATGCTACAAAATTCACTACTGAAAACCCTAATCCTTAGTCGTTTTTATCAAGATTTATGTCAGTTACAAATTTAGGGTTACAATATGTTAGCCAATAGAAAAATAATAGCCGACACCTTTATAAAACCCTTGACCTTGCCTTGGGGGTGTTGCCCCCAAACACTCGTTAAATAATTTGGGGGGAAATTGCGCCGATAGAAGTGGAAAAATTTAACCTCTGAGTCTAATTAGGCTCCTTATAACAATAACTCATTCTTTGTATTTATATTGTTCAATACAAAAAAGGTTGCTATTCAAATGCTAAGGATAATTTATTAAAAATATATTATGGGCTTGATTTATTTATAATTATAATCTTTAAAATATTGCACTCTATTAGAATTTTTTTCTTTTATTCAATGATATGTTTTTTCTTAAAATTTTAGTTATATTTTATGAAAAAATGTATAAATATGGTAATACAATTATTAAATGTAGCTTTGCTGTCAAGTTTTGTATATCCTTTTGAATTTTATCTCAATATCTAACTGCGCACAAATGTCCCCCTTATAACTTTATGGGGATATTATTGTTTGTCATGTTGGTTTCAAGGGTCATCTTATACACTTATGAAAAAGGGGTCCTTGATCTCCTCTATGAAGATTCAAAAGAAAGTCTTCATGATTCATTTTAATCTTGTGAAGGAGAAAAGTGAATGCTTCACATTTTTATTTTTATCTTTTATGCTATTTTATGCAATTACAATAAAATGTAGGTTTAGAATTCATTTAGGTTCTTTTGGCATATTTATTAACTTTCTTTGCACACACTAGTGTGCTAAATTATCTATTTTAGAACATTATTATCTTATCCCTTGTTATCACATAACATTGCACCCTTACTAAAGCTAGTTCAACATTCTAGTGAAACATGAGAATGATCTCAAGGTGTGGGACCCTTGCATTTGAGATCAAATCTCCAGATAAGGATATCTTCCTTTTTAACCTCGATAAGGATAGATTCCTTTTTAACCTAGATAAGGATAACTTCCTTTTTAACCTAGATAAAGAGTGTTGATCCAACCTAACACTGATTAATCCTATGGACTAATACTAATCTCACAACTTGGAGAGGAAAAAGGGGAGATAAATACAGGTAATTAAAATGGGTGGTGACGTACCAAGATTAAAATGTGTTTCTTGTTGCCTATAGAACAACACAAATGATACAATATAAGAGACATGTCCCACCAAATAGATATTTGTATAAGGAAAGATAAAATGTAACATATATAGTGGTAGATGTAGATGAAGGTAGAGAATTAGAAGACTAGTGAGGAATACGTAGAAGATGAGGGAACTATAAGAAGGATAAATCATATATCATATGTACATGTTGGATAAGAATTATATATAGAGCTATATCTGAGATGTGTTATGGTATATCTTACTACAACATTCTCAAGTACTTCTTTATTAACTAGTTGTGCATCATCATAGATGTCCATAGCATAAGACAAAGATTTGTTTTCATACATTGTGTTTTTAGGGGTAAATTCAATCATCATCAATCAGATTATAAGACTGAATCACAACTCTAATCTAATTAGAAATACTCTTAAATGACAATGAAATACATCAAATCAATTGAACACTAAATAATAATATAAAAATCCCTCGATTGATTCAACAAATCTTCCATTTCTCTTCTCCAAATTGTGTATGTAGGTGCCTCTCAGGTGTTGAACTGGGATTCCTGCATGAGATAGACAATTATTTTGAAGATAGTGATTCTAGATTGAAATTGGGAAATAAGTCTTGCTTTTATAGATTTTCAAGTGAGATGGGGGGAGAAATTGAACTGAGGTTTGATTGATAGATAACTGATTTTGATTGATCAATTAAATGGATTGATTGATCTGTTAACATGATAGATTGATTTGTTAACTCGATTGATTAGTAGGCTGAATTGATTAGGGAGATGACTGAATTGATTAGCCAACTGACTAGATTGATTGAGGAGAAGATTGAATTGATTGATTAGTTAGATGAGGTGATTTGAAGTGAAAAGGGGAGATTAGAGAGTTAACTGATTTGATGAACAGATTAAGGTTTCAAACATGTGCTGTAGGAGATTGAATTTGAAATTCAATTTCATGTTATTTGGATTTTCGAATGTTAAAATGCACATGAGATTAACTGAAATTTATTGAAATGTGAATTTGAGAAAATGAAATTAGATGGAATTATTTGAAATTCGAATTTGGGGAATATGAGGAATAAGTTAATTAATTAAATAATTTAAATGAATTTATTTAATCATTAGAATTAGGATTAATTAAATAATAAAGATTATTTAATTAGGGGAATTAATCATAATTAATTAAATAAATAATATTTAATTAATATTTGAGAAAGGGGTTAATGACGAATTAATTAAGGGATAGAAATTTAATGATTAATAATGCGAAAGTATTGAACACAGATGGACACTGAGAGGGGGGGTGAATAAGTGTATTTAATAACTTTTAGTTCAGTGTGTAGATTTTAGAAATGTAATGCAAACATAGACATACACACATAAGAGAACATCACATAACACTAGATATACGAGGAAAACCCAATGTGGGAAAAACCTCGGTGAGAATAGCTGCTGGAGTCTACTGCTCCAATCCAGCCTCACAAGAAATCACTAATTACAATATGTTTTAGGGCACCAACCAAAGGAGCACCAACCCCTGGTATTTTGAGCACCAACTCAAGGAGCACCAACCCCTAGTTTTATGAGCTACAACTCAAAGGAGCACCTACCCCTGCTCTAAGCACCCACTTAGAGAATGTAATGAATATGGATTCAATTACAAATTAGGCACCTTGCTACAAATGGAGTTTTGTAGCACCTTACTAATTACACTATTTCTTTCTTCTTTCTGCTCACTGCACCTTGTTTAACTCCGCTCCCCTTCTTCTTCTCTCTCTATTCTTGCTTAACTTCTTGCAGCCTCTACTTGTCTTTACCTTCCACACTTTGTTTGTTGATATTTTCTTCTCTCTGTCTCTGATTCTACAACAACTGTTAACTCACCCTCTCTATTCACTCTCACACTCCCACACTCCACTTTTCTTAATCAATTCTTTTCTTGGTGGTAACACCCTCTCTCTAATCAGCAACAACTACCAACCAACAATTTTCCCTTTCTATAGTCTTTCACATCTATCTTTGTCTCTTCAGTAGCAACTACCTCTTTCCAATCACATTTACTGCTCTACTCTATCCCTTCTTCATTAGAGAATGATTTCCCCTCAAGATAAGTATTTAAAAATGATTCATTATATCTGTCTAAGGATCTGGTTAGTAGCAGATTGGATTTTCTCTCCTGAATAAACCATCTACATTAAACGATTCTTCTTTGATTTCCTGGACAATCTCTATACTGGATTGTTGTTTTTAGCAATCTAAATCTTCCTCACAGATTTGATTCTACCATTTTCGATCACCTCGATCCCTACAAAAAAATCTCCTGTAACAGGTCCGCCATTAATGCACCTCAATCATCTATTGACCTACCTTGAAGAAATCAACATTAATCTCCATTGTCACTGACCTCGGCATATCCAATTTGTCCTTCATCCTCTGGAAGCCACACATCCTCATTAAAATCATCCAAGTCACTCTATCAGTCCTAATTAGCATCCATGTGTACCTTTGAGTCAATCGACTTGCAGAGATGGTTGTAGAGTCAATCACAAGCATCAATTCTGTCAGTAAAAATACCTTTCCATCTTTCGACAAATGTCCTTTGATTCGCTCCATACAGGCCACGTCGTCGGGTCAAACATGGTCAAAGGTTATGTGGACTATTGGGTTGCTTGGAAGCATGCTTTGCAAGCACATTAGGTTGACTATAAACACCTATGCCGATCTACTTTGTCGACTGGATTCCTCTTTCTTCATGTTCATTGCCATAGCTGTCCCAAAGTCGCATTGGACACCTGCTATTAGAATAGTTTTAACTATCAGATTACCATTTTGCACTTACTCTGCCTTTATAACCTATTCCGATGACCATTTGATGCCTTTGATCCCTCTCATCAGCACGAGTTACTCCGATGAGAAAACTCATGTTTGATTAATTCTATCGCAATAGGCTATCATGAACAAGAATCCTCCAAGATAATTGACTATATATCAGAATAAGCATAACTATCGGCATAAGAAAATCATTAGATCGATCGAACAAGTTATTATGATGACATACTGTTTGCTCACCCTCCATCGACATAGCTATCCCAAAACTCAAACTCCGCAGTGATAAACTACATCGGCATAGATTATACCGATGATCTTACCAAAAATGTCAACTCTTCTTTTTCTTCTGTCGGCATAGCTATCCAGAAGCGCATACCCATCAGAATAGTTAACACTATCAGATTAGAAAAAATGTGCTATTCTGCCTTCAATAGTTACTCCGATAGGCATCCTTGGTTAGCTAGTCGGTATAGCTATTCTGACATAGTGATTGTCGAAGTAGTTAACACTATTGGTATAACACAAAAATGCTACTTTGCCTTTGTCTGCTATTTTGATGTGTAGCTCTGATTTTTGACATTGCTATCCCGATTCGTCACACTACCAAAGAGACTCCACATGACCTAACATTGGTATAGTTATCCTGATAGAACTACTTCATCTACACAATATTTGATCGGCTTAGCTATTCCTATATGATATTTCACTTTTCTATTCTGATATGATATTTCACTTGCACAACAATTGATCGGTATTACTATCCCGATATGTCTGCATGATAACTTTGCAACCTACAACACTTTTTGTTTCTCTGCATCCTCAAGTCATCACTGCAACACTTGTTGATATCAATGACAACAATGCCAACAATCTCCCCTTTTGGCATTGATGTCAACACACATAGGCATCTCATTCTCCCCCTTTGACAACAATGGCAAAGGGACTTGCATACCACCTGCCATAAAAAATTGTTCACTACTTCTCCCCTTGCAGTCATTTAGCCCGTAGACATTCAGCCTGGACAATGCATGTTAGTTGATATTGTTTGTAGATTCCATTAGATGAACCATTATTACAATATAAAAGGCAACTTTTATGTTGCTCACAAAAAATTTAGAACTCCCCCTAAGACAAACATGAGGTTCAAGGATGAAAAGTAGTAAAATAGTAAGCTCCCCTTGAACCATAGACCTCATAAACATGTTTAAGTGCTGAAGGAAGGTGGAACAACACCCAAATTATATCTTAGATACTCAAATGCATCCTTTTGAAGAGGCTTTGTGAAAATGTCTGCAACCTGCTCACTTGTGGGAACATATTCAATCTTTACCTCCTTCTTTGCAACCTTCGCCCTGAGAAAATGATACTTAATTGCTATGTGTTTTGTCCTTGAGTGCATAATAGGGCTATTGGATATGTTGATTGCACTTGAATTATCACATTTGATGGTGTAGATGGAGGAAATGGATTGAATACGAGCTTCAATCTTCCAACATCCAACAATGAAGTACTTGCAAAACACACACATGCAAATTGAAATATAAACTAAAAACACACATGCATGCAACAAAAATTCACTCCATTACACTCCTATTCCTCAATATTTCACATTTGATATATTTTCTCTCAGAAGCACTTATGCAAAAAGCTATGAGGAAATGGAGATTTGAGAATGCAAAGATAGCAGATAAGATGTCAAGATAATAGGATACAAACTGACATAAGTTCGACGCACAAAGATGACATGCTCAAATAAGAGAGGGGGGCTTGTTTAAATAGATTTTCTTTGGGAGAGTTCATGTTGTGGGATGAATATGGGATAATGCAAGATGAGTGGTATAGGGAAGATGAGTGGTAAATGGGAAATGGTAAGTGGTAGGAGGGCAAATTAAAGGGGTTTTATTAAATAAATAGAGAAATGTATATAAGGTGAATGCATGAAGGCATATAAATGTTTTATTTAATAAATTTAATGGATAAATGATGATATATCAATAATAGTATAATAAAAGATGGAAATTATGAATAATGAATTATGGAGAAATAATAGTGTAATAATAAAGGACTCGCCCGATGTTCAGAGAAATTTGAAATTAAATGAGGACAAATTAATGGAAATTTTATGTGTCTACATTTTGCCCCTCTTTGAGACAATGCAACCTGTTGCGTTGTTTCAAAGAAAATTATCAACTGATATATGCCCCAGAGGTGTCTTGGTAAGGATGATGATGATTGGTTATGCCCCCTCGAGAGATTGATCGAATAGAATGATGCAGATTGATCTCTCGATAGATCGTGGGAAAGAAGATTGGATGATTGATATTGCGCAAGTGATTAGGTTGAGATGTACATTTGATGGAAATGCATAGTTGATGAGGCGTAACTGAACAATTGATGGAAATGAACAATATAGCCAGGATGATAAGCTGATTAAGCTGATCGAGTTGATTAAGCTGATAGGGATTGATGCAAGCACAAGGTAAGGTGATCCAATGATTGATTGATTGATTGACTCTAGGGGCATTGATATTTCACGAAGCAAGGTGGTTGATAAGGAGATTAAAGATTCAAAGACATTGCATCAGTTAGATAAAGTGTTTGATTGACCACACTGGAATAAGAAGAATGAAGAAGACGATGAAAGAAATGATGAAAAAGATAGATGAAAAGGATGATGAGAAGAGAAAAGTGATGGAAAAAAAAAGAATGTGTGATGAGAAAGAGGATATGAAAGGTGATGAGAATTCTTGTGCTTGTATCATCATCGAGCTTATTATAGCAAAAGGCAAAAAATCATCTGGATATGAATTAGGCCCAAATGAATCAGTCACTCCAATTGCAAGAATGAAAACATATCAGATAGTAAAGGAATGCCTCAGTGTGTATCAGACCAATATGTCCTCGATGATGTTAAGCGATCATGTCCTAGGACGTGTCATCATATTCCTAAGGAACATCCCACAAGCAACAAACAAGTGAACATGCCCCATCCTCGCCTTTCTAGTCAAAGACATTTTGACAAAGCTAAAAGACATGTCACCAAAAAGGAAAATCAGAAATAATCAAACAATATGTTTCACGTAGAATGATTTATTTGTTCACAGTTGATGGGTTCGGGTGTATAAGTTGATCAGATGTTGTTTTGTTTGCTCAATTTAAGTCTCATCCTGTCATGAATTCGTTGAAGTGCAAAGATGCATGCTTGTCTTCCCGATCAATCGCAGGGTCTGGAGAAACAAGGTAAACTAAGTTAACCAAATCAAAAGGTGAAATTGGATGGGTGGGTGGGAGACCTTTAACCCCCCACCCTGCTGCAGGAAGTAGGGTGGGAACTAGAGTGCATTGGCAATTGGATAAGTGTTTGTGTCTTTGCAATGTTTATTACATGTTTTTAGATTTTAATAATTTTTAGGGTTTTATGAATGTTTTAATTTTTAGGGGTTTTTCAAGATATTTTATGATTTTTATGATTTTTTCAGGACATTTTATGATTTTTTAGTGTTTTTTTAGGACATTTAATGATTTTTAGGGTTTTTTATGGACATTTTACAATTTTTTGTTATTTTTTTCAGGACATTTTATGATTTTTATGATTTTTTCAGGACTTTTTTATGATTTTTTCAAGACATTTTATGATTTTTTATGATTTTTTCATGTTTGCCCCTTGTGTATAGCAAGGTAAAAGGGATTTTGAGTGGATGAATGAACAAATAGGATATGCATGGATAAGTGAAAGATGGCGGAGGCTTATGTAATTTTCAAGGACTATACCACAATAGGATAACATGTTTAATCCAAGCACATGCACCAGATATAGCAATGTAAAGATAGGATAGGTGTAATGAATGCCATGTGATCCAAAGGAATGGAAATGTTAAGAGGTTTTTTGCATTTTTATGTCCTTAATTTTGGTCAAGATCGAGTGATAGATTTGGATAGGAGGTAGATATGATAAGCAAGATCAAAAGGGGGTAATGATGGATGGAAGCAAGCAATGGACAAAATAATGGATAGGAGCTTAAGGGTGTGTATCAAGTGCAATAGATAGGACACACAAAAGCCTATAAAGATCCTTACCCTTGTCAAGATCAAAGGTAAAAAAAAAAAAAAAAGGATATGGATGGATATAGAGTGAATAAGGGATAATGGAGGATGGGGGATAATAGATGGATGCACATGGATGGAAGTTGCCCCCAGTGAATAGTGCAAGAGGACAATGAATTATGCATGACACGTGTTTGCCAGATTTTCATCATGGTACTTTCCCAAGGCGCCTGTTTGCCAGGTTTTCACTAGTGGACAAATTTTTTTCTCTTTACTTATTCTGATTTTTCACTTTTTTCTTTTCTTTTCTTTTCTTTTTCTCTTTTTTTTCATTTTTAAATTTTTTTTCTCATTTTGACTTCTTTCTTTCATTTTTTTTGACTTTTTTGAACTTTTGGAAGATGATGGATACTTGATAGGAGATATAACTCAGGAATCAAGTTGTTCTCTAGATAATACCCCTAAAAGATGTTCTATAACGATCCATGGATATTGAAGGTATTCTCAAAGATGTCAATAGGGTGATGGTGAAGGGAGATGAAATGGATGATAAGACAAAAAGGTTATAAGGATTTATGCAAAGGATTGGATAAGAGGGATGGAAGGATAGAACATAGGTGTTGGATAATGGATGGGATGTTGGAAGAATTGTGCATTGTTGGATGGGAATGCTGGAAAGATCAACATTGGCACACACCTTGAGGGGTGCTGGATTGGTGGAGGAATAGTGGATTTCAGAGTTTGTGATTTTGATTGGAAGAATTGTGCATGGCTGGATGGAAATGCTGGCAAGATCAACATTGACACACACCTTGAGGGGTGTTGGACTGGTGGAGGAATAGTGGATTTTGGAGTTTGTGATTTTGATGGAAAGGTTGATGTAGATTTTAGGACACAAGGAGCCAAAATGGATGAAGGAGGTGAAATAGGTTTTAGGATAGTGGATGTGGGAGAAGCTGGGGTAGAAAACTTGAATGCCAATTTTGATTTTTCTTTAGTCTGTAAGTCCTTACGAGGGACTTGGGAATCCACATGGTTCTTGATTTTTCATTTTTTTGTGATACTTTAGAATGCATTGTCTCGATGTAAGACTTGGGAAGCCATACACATTTTGACTTTTCTTCTTTCTTTGTGGGCCTTTGTGGCCCTTTGTAAATTTCTTTCTTTTGTAGTTCCTTGGAATGCATTGCTTCTACAAGCACCTTAGGAACCCATATGATTTTTGAAATTTCTTTCTTTTGCTCAATAGGTCTTTGTGGAATTTTGTATATCTCTTCTTCTTTTTGGATCACATTTTGCTTTGTTTTTACATGTCTATTAGATGGGACATTTTGATCCTTAAATGCATGTGGATTGTTTGACTCATGACTTTTATACTTGGCATCCAAATTGCTTGGATAAGGAAAAGAATGGGTAGATGGATAGGAATGATATGAAGGTATTTTGGATGGATGGAAGGTGCTCGAAGATGTGTGCCTTTTTCGATCCTGCATAAGGGATGGAGGGATATAGGGACCTAAAATAGATGGAAGGGGTGAAGGGGAAGCCGTGTATTTGGATTTAACTAGGGAAATGTGGGATTTATGAGGGATACCAACATCTTGAGAGTGAGCAATGTAGCCATTATAATCAATTTTTTCTTTTATATTAGGGGGGTTCTAATATACCCTGTTCCTGAATGTCTAACCCTTTTCTTTGATAATGCATTCTTTGGAAGATCTTTTTAAGAAATGGTTTCTTCTTACTTTTGATGCTAGAGGCAAGTCCATTTTGAGGTGGGGGTGGTTTGCAAGGGATGATAGGATCATGAGAGGACTTTATCAGCATGATGGACTCTTAAGGAAAACATGGAGAATTATGACAAGGGAATAAAGAGATACTTTGATCTTGACATGTAAGAGGACCATTAGAGAGAGTAGGAAGGGTATTTGACGCTTCACTTTGAATAGGATCATTTGAAAAGGTGGAAGAGGCACCATGATCTTGCTTAGGAAGTGGATTAGGAATAGGATTTGGAAGGATGCTTTTCTCTTGAGATGGGAGGGGGTCATCTTGGAGGAAATGAAAAGGTATAAGGGGATCATCATGGGATTCTAAGGAGGTAGGATATTTTTCAACCATTGGATGGGATTGGAGAGTTTTGGTGTCTTGATCTTGATTTATGATAGGACTTGTTTCTTCATTCTTCAGATTATCCTCTTGACATGGAGCCACTTCTAAGGAAGGGGTAGTGTTTTAGATATGAATGGGGATTCTTGGAAGGTGTTCATGTTTTTGCATGATGGGGGAAAATTTTTGGATGGGGCCTTCTAGAGTGGGTATGATTGGAATTAGAGTGCATGATGGAATATGATCTAAGATATCTAAATCATATAAAGGATTTGTATGAAACAAAGAATTAGCTTGAATTTGTACTATGGATAGACCTCGAGGATCAACATGAGAAGTTTCACCATTAGGTTCATTGTTTGAAGGAGATGGTATGGATTGTTGTTGAGAAGTTTTAGGAGATGAAGGCATCGTGGAAGAGATGGAGGCCACATATGGAGCCTTGCTAGACATAGGTGTATCATTTTGATCATGTTTGGTAATGACATCTAGTTTCTCCTTAGGTGAATCATTAGGATCTTCAATTTCAATAACACCATTATCAAGGAGGTCTTGAATTTTATGTTTTAATTCCATGCACATTGAAGTCTTATGTTTGTTATGTCTATGATATGCACAATAATTACTCAAAAATTCACATCCCCATGTGGTCTTGTTAGGCAATATGATAAGATTGTGCTCAAGAAGCTCTTTCAAAGCTAACTCAATAGATTGTCCCAAAGGTGTAAATTGTCTATTTGAGGGATATTTTGAAGAAATGTCTTGTTGTCTTGGTGAAGAATTCATGTGATCTTTCTTGAGATCTGGCTTTTGATTTTTAATTATTTGTTGTTCCACCTTATATAGTCATTTTAGCATTCCTTGAAGTTTTTCACTCTTGATATCATGAATTTGTTTCTCAAAAGGGGTCATTGATTCATTTTGTTGAAATTGAATGTCATATATTTCTCTCTTGAGATCTTGAATTTGTTGGGCCAAGATAGCCATGGAGATTTATGATAGTTATGATCTTTGACCTAGGACAATGTATGAGACTCTAGGTATGATGCAAACCCTAAAGTGAAAAGGGAGGACTATATGATATGAGTGAAATTAGGATGTGATAAGGATCAATGAAAAAATGTAATCTATGTGACATGATTGAGATGGGAATGTGGTAAAGGGTTCATGCAAAATGTGATCTATATGATAAGAACGTGATCTGTAGCTAAACCTTAAATGGGATATGAGAATGAATGATGTTTGATGCAAGGACTAAAGATACTTTAGGTCTGAAAATATTTCCAATGTGGGGTTTGACTTGGGCTATGATGGATATACACAAGGATAAGTTATCAAAGAGAGGCCATGCTATGATAGGAGATGATGAATTCCAAGTGGAATACCAACTTAAAGACATGTGAAGATTCCCTAACTCAAGGAAGATGCACCTCAAGTGATAAGGGGGATTGATGATAAAAAGTTGATGTTAGACCTAAGACGAGAAATCCTAAGTGTAAGCAATGTTTTTTTAGTTATTTTTTATTTTTTTTGGATTTTGATATGCAAATAATAATGAAATGCTAGGACCAATGATGAAATGACCCAAGGCACTTATGCAAGGTTTAAGGTTATGTCCTAAAGGAATGACGGAAGGCTATGCAAAGATTATGGGTATGATCTAAGGGGATTATGCAAGGGTACAACCTAATGGTGGTATGCAAAGGTTTGATCTAAGGGTAGTATGCAAAAGACTAGGTATAATTAAATGAGATATGCAAGGATGAAAGGTGAAACTAGGTGAAGACTATGTAAGGACCTAAAAGGTATGGCAAGCTAGAATGACGTGACTATGCGAGGACCTAAAAGACCAGAACTCCAAAAGTGATGTCTCAAGAGATTTGAAATGATTGTTTTGAGAACACAAGTTCAACGTTTCAAGGACAATGTTGTTTCACAATGTTTTTGTTTTACAATGTGGATGGATACTTAAAAGATTAGAACAAGGTTTTTGTAAAGTGTTTCAATTTCAAGTGTGGTGTTGATTGTGAAATTTTCTTGTTTGTTTGTGCACACACTCAAAAAACATGGCAGACAAAATGTTTGTTTGATTTTGCAATAAAAACACATTCAAGCACAATCCTAAGGCTGGCCAGGACAATAGTTGTTGAATCTCACTTGGGGGGTTACCCTGAGCTATGCAATTCAAAGCAAATACTTAGATGCTTGACCCCATTGGCTCCACCCTCGACACTCACTTCTCTGGGAAAACCAAGTATCAGTCCCCACAAAAACTCCCCATGGCAAACTTTGTATCTCTACTAAGAACCGTAAGAATGTGAGCCGCTTCAGAGGTCCGACCTCCTGTGTCAACAACTAGAAGGTTTTTGGTTTCTAAGACAAAAGGTGTCTAGTAAGAGCATCCGTTTGAGTGGCCATACATACAGCGGTGTATGCTCCATTAAGAAAGGCTCCCAGCCTATAGAGGTTGCGCTCTATAGGGTTTATGGGGAGACATGCCGTTGGTATGAACTAATCAGCACTCGTTGCTTGAAACTTTCGTCACAAACACATTTATTTATAGTGGTTCGGAAGAGATTGTCTTTAGCCTATTACCACTTGGGTCGTTCCCTCTCACCGAGCCTTAAGGGCTTCTCGGGAGGCAGGCCCTCTAAAAGGTAAAACAAAAAGATACTGGTTAATTTTAAAGCACCAATTCGAAATGTGATCTAAGCTAAAAAATTAGACAATCTGTTTCAAATCACCATTTCTTCGACATGCGTCTTACATCAAATGACATTAGTAGTTTCAAGAGATTATCTTCAATGCACGAGATTGGATGCCATAAGAGTGAACCTGCACAAGAACACAAAGCAACAAAGATTAACCTTCGAAATCAAAAGTCAATAAAAAATACAAACGCTATCCATACTAAGAACACACTAACAAAGTAAGTTAACAAATCTAATAAAAATAAGATCTAATTAACGAAAATAAAATCTAATTTAACAAAAATCCAATCAAAAAATGAAAATCTATTTTAAAATTAAAAAAATTAAAAATCTAACTAACCAAAAATTAAAAAATATAACTAACAAAACAAAAAATCTAGTTAATAATAAAATAAAAAATATAAACTAATCTAAATACTAATTTAAAAATCTAAATTAATCTAAATACTAATTAAAAAACTAAATTAATCTAAATACTAATTTAAAAAAAAACTAAATTAAAAACTACTTACAAATTGAAACTAAAATCTAAAATGAGATACCTAAAACTAAAAGCCTAAGACCAAAAACTAAAACATGAACCCAAGTGAAAACAAGATAACAAAAGGACAATGATTGTCCCACCATGCGTGCCAATTGTAGATGGAGGAAATGGATTGAATACGAGCTTCAATCTTCCAACATCCAGCAATGAAGTACCTGCAAAACACACACATGCAAATTGAAATATAAAATAAAAACACATATGCATGCAACAAAAATTCACTCCATTGCACTCCTATTCCTCAAGATTTCACACTTGATATATTTGCTCTTAGAAGCACTTATGCAAAAAGCTATGAGGAAATGGAGATTTGAGAATGCAAAGATAGCAGATAAGATGTCAAGATAATGGGATGCAAAATGACATAAGTTCGACGCATAAAGATGACATGCTCAAATAAGAGAGGGCGACTTGTTTAAATAGATTTTCTCTGGGAGAGTTCATGTTGTGGGATGAATATGGGATAATGCAAGATGAGTGGTATAGGGAAGATGAGTGGTAAATGGGAAATGGTAAGTGGTAGGAGGGCATATTAAAGGGGTTTTATTAAATAAATAGAGAAATGCATATAAGGTGAATGCATGAAGGCATATAAATGAATATGATAAATGTTTTATTTAATAAATTTAATGGATAAATGATGATATATCAATAATAGTATAATAAAAGATGAAAATTATGAATAATGAATTATAGAGAAATAATAGTGTAATAATAAGGACTCACTCGATGTTCGGAGAAATTTGAAAATTAATGAGGACAAATTAATGGAAATTTTTATGTGTCTACAGATGGAGATTGGATCTGCAAACTCTACCTAGATGTCTTTGAGTGTTTGCTTCATTCAGAGAACTTGTGAACAACATGTGGCAACAACTATATACTTTGCTTCAACTGTGGATAGAGAGATAGAATCTTGCTTCTTGTTGTGCCATGAGACCAGTCTATCACCAAGGTAGAAAGCTCCACCATTGGTGCTCTTTCTGTCATCTACGCAACCTGCCCAATCAACATTAGTAAAGGCTTGTAAAGTGAAATCTCCTTTATTTGGATACCACAAGCTATAACTAAGTGTTCCCTGTAGATATTTAAAGATTCTTCTAACAACATTTACATGTGATTGCTTTGGAGTAGCTTGGAATCTAGCTACCAAACACATCGCTTGCACAATATCAAGCCTTGAAGCTGTGAGCTACAATAGACCTACCAATCATGGATTTATACAAGGTCTAATCTACACTAGGTGACTCATCATCCTTATTTAATTTGCATCCTGTCACCTGTTGGAAACCAATAACATTGAGAGGGGGGGTGAATCAGTGTTATACCAGAATGATAAGTTTTTTAGTTTATTGAAACATGCTTACACCAACCGGTATATTGGTTCATACAGAATTGAAAGAAGTAAAGCAACCAAAAAGCCAATCACATAATTGAGAACCATAATACACAAATTTATATGTGCAAAACCTTAAAGAGGAAAAACCATGGTGGGATTTGTGACCCACAATATCAATCCATTGGCCATATGAAGAGAGATTACAAAATATGAGGGGCCTACACTTGCAGGAAGGCTTACAGCCTAGAGCACACTGTTGATCACAAAAGGAGCCTCACTAACTACATATAAATCCAGACTACAATCCAGAGAAGTAAGAACTACCAAGATAGCATCTTCTATGCCAGAATATAGTTCCGATTTAAGCTCTGTCTATTCCGGTCTGAAACCATAAACCCTTTACTAGAATAACCCTTACAATAATTTCCTCATATACATGATCTCTCTGATATATTTCACATCATATTACATTCTCATATCCTTAACCATATTTCTTACATGAATCTCCTTATTTAAAATGATCTATCAAACTGACCTATATACCCTATACAAAATTTACATGCCTTATGTCGGCTTACAAAGATATATACAATATCAAATAATATGTCGGCCATATAAAATAGATGTATAAACATTAAAATCAATTTGCTGATGTGAGATCCAAGATATGTCGGCCTCCAATATCGATAACTTTTACTAAATTATGTCGGCCTACAATATCGATAGCCAAAGAAATCCTTCTGCCCTGCCGGTGCTAGTGTCGGTGCCAGTGTAGTATCTGTGAAGTGCCTGCCAGTAAACCATAGAATTAAAACATGAAGCCGGAACACAATGCCATGTTGCCATCAATGACAACATAGTGAAACCAACCAATTGAGTGTCAATTGCCAACGATCCCCCCCTTTGGAATTGTTGGCAACACTCATGGGAAAAATGGTCAAGGTTTCATCCTACCCTGCTCCCCCTGAGCTGAATATGCAAAATACTCTATATCTCCAAAACTCCATAACTCCCCCTAATGTATACAACTCTTTTATTCTTTTTCACATCTATACTACTCCCCCTTTGAAATCAATGCCCCAGAAAAAGAATGTCAAAGAATAAGAGCTGTACAATGAATATCCCCAAAATGTCTTACCAGAGCTTGACCAACTTCAAAATTTTTGGATAAGCCTTCTCTAGTAACTCCACATAAGTATCCTAGCCAGTTTTGAATGTGCCAGAAATAGATACAAGTCCACTCAATAAATGTGCAAAAGATTCTTTTTCATTTACCTCTTCCGGTGTGGGATTTCCCACTAGATCCATGCATTCTTTCTTGTGTACACAGAGTGAATATAACTGGGGACTCAACAAGCCTCTCAAACTTCTGGCTCTTCTAATTATTTTGTCTCTCTCCTTCTCAAGAACAAAAATTTGGTTCTCTAAAATCAAAATTTGATCATCAATTGATGTAGTCAATGAAATCAATCCGTCAAAAGAGTTGGCTATACTTGCAATTTTGTCCTGAATCTCCTTTATCTTTTTATCCACATTAGCTGTAAGAATTTCAGTGTTACAACATACCCTATATATATATTTGTATATTGTTTCAAAGATTTTTCTATTAGGATTATCTTCTCCTCAATCTTTTTCTTTGTAGTTTCAATTACCTGATCAAATGCAGCTCTCTTAGCCTGAGTAAATATTTCCGGTGCTTGCCGGTTTGAGGTTTATTGTAAGGATTGAAAGTCCTTTGATATACGCTCAGTGATTATCTTAAGCTTGCTAGATGGGCTCTCTTTATTTTCAATCTTACACTTCGGGGACTGTCTGTGTAGAACATGTTGGCATTTGCATGAAGATTGCATTAATGATTTGTTATGTTGTCATTGATGTCAATTAACTGGTAATGATATTGTTATAATGTTGTTTTGTAACTGGTAGGAAGAGCTAGTGAAGGAAACTATAACCGGTAGGTAAGTTTGTGGAGTGAATTGGTATTGCTAAGTATTGGAGTGTTGAATCGGTAAACCCTACCTGTTGATTTGATAAACCCTAACTGAATTAAGTTTGGTGAATTAGTTGTATTGGTTTATGATCTGATGATGAATGGTAAAGATTATGACATGTATGCATATTGCATGAAGAGAGTTTCAAAGTGTTTTTGGCATGTTGAGATAACGGTTTTTGTCTGGGGAATGAACAAGTATATTGCATGTAATGCAAAGGGTGAACTCACAATAATGGTTCCCACTTTTTTGCCACTTTTGACACTGAGATGAACATTTTTAAACTAATCTTCAACTTCCGAGAACTATAACATTTAAACTATTAAAAATTTGAAGATGATGTAAATTAGTGATTTGTAGCATTTTGTTTGTAGATTCTATATACATTTTTTTCAAATTTTTTTGTAGGATTTTTAAATTTTTTTTTCCATCTCCCTCGAAAAGTAGTTTTTTACAACAAACTACATTTTTTAAGAGTGATGTGCCTCCCGAAACGCATAAATTTTTTTTCTATAAATGATAAAAACTCAATTCTTTCGAATTTTGGTTTGTAACATCAATATCCAGGGCTTGCAATTGGTTTCATAGCGATGTTCAATATTTTTCATTTTATAAAGTTTTGAAGTCCGACTAGTCATAATTCAAACATAGGTTTAGGTTTGAACACATAACTTGTTCTATATATATCAAAATTCAATTTTTTTTGTTAGAAAGAAGACATCAATACTTGGGGATTAGATATTTTTCAGATTTTTTTTGAATTAGTTTCCTATTTTCCCCAATGCGTTGAACAAAGAAGTTCATGTTCGGTGAAAAACCAATATTCCATAAAATTAAAAAAACAAGAACATAATAAATTCAAAATGTAATAAAATTATACTCGTTGGAAAGCTTGCTCCAAGTACTACCATTTAATATTTATGGGTTATCAAGATTATTTCATTTGTGCCTTGAACCAGAGGTCCGAAGTCATAAATTCCTCAGAACTCTGAAAATATTTGGGAGAAACCTCTAACAGGAGGGTTCGAATGAACAGGTATTTGAGCGAATCCTCTTTCGCTCGAACCCACATGCTAAATTTTGAACTGTACTTTTTTGTAACAGCCAGGTTCGAACGAACTCGACCTTTTCTAACTGTCGGCATTCATTCGAACCTGGGGTAACGCAATTTTTTTTTCATTTATGTAGTCGTATAAATAGACATAATTTTTTTCCTTTTTTAACACACAAATGATTATTTAATAATTCGCATTTTTGGATGAGAGAAGACAGTTGAAAATTATTTTGAGGGCAATAATTTGGAGATATTTGAAGGTTTTTTTAAAAGCATGGGGAACAAGAAGAGAAGGCAAAATAAGACTTCAAAGAATTATTCTCCCAAAATGGAACAAAGATATCGAGAAAAAAGAAGGCAAAGATATCATGCAAAGCACATGATGAGTTACTGAGTTCGATGAAGCGGTGATCAAGGAGCAGTTGAGGCTTTCTTGAATGATGTGCAAAGATTGTTATGTAATCCAATGGTCATACATGAACCGACTTGTTTGTAATCTCTATGAGAGAATTAGGTTTTTGTTGTGTTACCGACCTATTGATTTGTTTAGAAGGTCGATGAGTTGTTTTGTTTCAGAGTTGGCAAAGTTTTAGTTTAGTGTGTGGTTGCCGAACTGGATGATTTATCTACAGTTTGTTTAAAGGCAAATAGGAGCATGAAAAGGATCTGAACAAGCAAGTGTAGTGCTATTTAAATAGATCAACAAACTCCTGTTGTTTTCTAACAATTACAATAGTTGAAATCCCCTAACCAGGTAATCTCTAACAAGCTTGGTGTTATTCAAATCCTCTAACTAGGTGGTCCATTAGCTTGGATTTCAAATCCTCTACCGAGGTTACTCCTCATAGGGTATTGCTTCTAACAAGGCATTATAGTCAATCCCTTATCCAGGTGGTCGCTAACAGGATCCATTCTTAACAGGACTTTGTGTAAAGCTTTAATAGGCTTGGTTCCTAACAGGGCGAACTTCAGAAGAGTTCAGATAGTTATCTTGTGAGTCTCATCTCACCGTGGTTTTTCCCATTTGGGTTTTCACGTCAAAATATTGTGTCAAGTGAATTTTTTTGTGGTTATGTTTATTATGGTTGATTTGCTTAACTGCTTAACCCACTTTGATAAGTTATGATAACTGGCAACAATTTGAAATTAGTTTTACTTATGTCAGTAAAGTATTTGGATGTTTATGAGTTTAAAGTTGTTTACTATTAATCTATTGTAACAGACAATCAGTTTAACTTGACAGTTTAATATTGACAGTGATATTCCATTTATAGTTTAGTGGTTTAACTTGTCAGTTTATAGTTTACTTTGAGAACTTATTATGAAATTGGTGAAAGTTAATTCAGTTTTCCTATCTACTGATTCACCCCCCCTCTTAGTAGTTGACCATATCCTTATTCTTTCATCATACCATCAGAATAGTGATTGATTGATCAATAATCCCTTTATCTATGGATCTCTCCTTCATCAGTTTTTGTGTTGCCATCATCATCAGTTCAGTGGGACTCATCTCTGTGATGTTTTTCTTTTCTGCCTGTGAAGTGTCAATTGACAATAATGATGGATCAACAATTGATCCCCTACCGGATTCCCTTGCCTTCTCTTCTAAAGATTTATCATTTATAACCTCCTCACTTGCACCGGTGGCTTCGCCACTTGGTGCAGTCTGTGTAACTGCCAGTTCCTCTGTAGGAACAATAACCTCAACCTGTACATTTGTATCTAGAGGACCATTATCCTCAATATTAGTATCCTGTTCAATATTAGTTGGTTCATTCTCTGTATTAACCGGTATCTCAATATTTTTCTGTACATTTGTATTTACCGAGGGCTCAATTTCCACTATCTTAATATTTTTTAAAACTGAGGGTGATGTACCCATAATCCCCTTTCCTTTTCCTTCAACTGGGGTATCTACAGTGTCTGTCTTGGTTTCTGGAGAAGTAAAGAATCTCCTATTTTCTCCAAGAAATTTAACCCATGCTATCTAAACTCTCCTTTATTATTTCATTTACTCTTCCTAGCATCAGACTAGTTATCCTATGTTTTCTATTGAAATTTTTTTTATCTGCCACCTCAAGTGTCTTTTCTATTTCATCAGGAGCAATAGTAACACAAATAGATAATAGCTCTTGAATTTTAATGTGTTTATCCTCTTGCATAGCTGACAATATTCTAGCATCTAACATGTTATATAATTCAGTCGGTATTTGGTTTTTTAATTTCTAGTAAGGCTTTCTTATAAATATCCAAGTATAATAGGACTGCTTCCTCTACCTCTCTTTGTTCATCCTCCTCTAAGTGATCATAGTAAAATTGAACATTCTTCAACATGCCATCTTTAGTGATTTCATATACTAATTCTACACAAGTTTTGAGTGGAACCTTACCAAAATCAATGTCATTCTTCTTCTTCCTCTTTGCAGTATCAGATGCAGCTATAGGTGTAGCTTTTGGTGCTTGCTTATGTGCCGGTATATTGATTGTAACCTTCCTAACCGGTTTCTTCTTAGCTTCTACCTTTTTTTCCTCTGGTTTCTTCCTAACAACCCTCTTAAATGCCAATGGTGTGTCATCCTTAGATTCTGATTTTGGAATAACAAGCTCAATATCAATTTCAAGATCCTTCCTTTTTCTACCTTTCTCCGGGACAACATCAATTAATGATTGAATATCCTTTGAGACCTTCTCCACAAATTTGCTTGCTTTCACTTCCTTCTCTCTTTTCTTCCGATTGAACTCTATTTCAACCTCTTGAGTTTTCTGCTGTGCAGTACCACAAGGTTTCTATGCCTCATCTATTGGTGCATCTATCATCATTTTTGCATAGGCATCAAGAATTTGTGCATCCACCTCATAGCCCATTTCTTCAATCCAAATCTTTTGAGGCTTGACTACTTCCATGAGTGTCTCATCCTTCTTTACCATGAAGCATATGTTGGTTGAATATTTTTCTACAATATGCTCAGGTACCCTTACCCTAGACCTCACAAATTTTTGAGATGCCTTAAAATAAACCTATACCTTATCATCTCTCTGAATTCCTAAAGTAGCAATTGACTGTTTCAATTGTCTTCCTACCAGGATGTCAAATACCCATTGCCTCTTACCAAAACTGGGTGTGTCATTCATGAAATATAGCATCAGGCAAACTATGAAGTTGCCATACTGGAATGTATCTTTCTTTTCACCCTTAATCTTCTCTAGATTTATTAACAACTCATCAAGCATCTAACCACATAGATATAATTTCACATCTCATCATTTTGTATGCAGACAAAATGCATGAAATGGAAACAAAATTCAGTCGGTTTGATTGAGTTATCTTATACCCGATGACCATGCCACCAAATTTGATGTACGTGTCAGTGATAGAGCTCACTTTCATGGATATTTTGTCAGATGTCATGCCGATGATCTTCCTCACGAAATCATTTGAAACCTTCTTGTCTGGATGTTGCCCAACCGATGGTAAACTAGTGATTGCCCAAATGGCTTCCTTGTTGATTTTGTAAGGTTTCTTCAGCCATATAAATTCCCCATGTACTATGCTCAAGACATATATGATTATCTCATCCTCAAACTCTAGAATATACAGAATATCTGTAAACCCTAGGTTTTCAATATGTTTGTATGTCCATTTGATCTTACCAGATTCTTCCATCAATTCACTCATATACATGCCCTTAATTTATGAAGTTCCCAAGTCCTCAATGTGACAGTGAATATATGCCCTAACATCTTCTACATAGACAACTCCCTCCGGAACGCGAGACAATGCTCCAACTAAATCTTCTAGGGTAGCCACATGTGGATACCACTTGAAAATTGGCCTAGGGTAGTCCTTGACCTCTACTACAGTCGGGTTTGCAACAAAATAAGGAATAGATGATGATCCCGCTTCTATGTTAATGATAAATACCTTTTGATCGCTGTTGGTGAAAACCTCCAATAAATTCTTCCAAATGCCGATGAGATCGCTCAAGAAGAAATCTGATTGCTCTGAATTTCCTTTGATTGCACTTAGTCACTTTGAAATCACTTTGAATGCAAGGTGATTAGTAATGAAGTGTATTCAACCTTTTTATCCTTCAAGAAAAACCCTAATCTTTTATTGACATAAATGACCATTGGTAAAAGATAGTGGATCTCGCTTAGAACATACCCATGCTAGACAATCATCTCCAAAATCTTGAACATCTTCTAGAACCTTTTCTTGGGGCATATGCAACATCTTCATGAATTTTGCCTACCCATAAGGCATCTTCCCCAGTTACCGGATGAGCTCCCTACTGGTGCAGGAGCAACTTCTTCTGTCAGATAAGTAACCGGGACATTCCCATCTGATGATTATTCTTCAGTATTTCTAACCCATCTCTGAGTATGATCTTGCTAGATTTGACTAACCTTCTCTTTTCCTTTCTCATTAGATCCTCCATTACCAACTGGTGGATTTTTGCTTCTATAGAACAACAATATGTCCAACCTCATTACATCCATAACATGTAACATTGTTCCTTTGAATTTCTTTGCTAAAACCGGTGAAATTGCTTGACTTGCACTGATTAGCCATATGTCCAAATTTTTCACAAGCATATCATTTAACATTTATTCTGCAACCTTTTGTCTTATGACCAAACTTATTGCATTTAGAATATTTACCAGGATCAGAATCAAGGTTCTGAATTGCTCTGTTTCTACATTGCCTAGCCATGTGACCAAATCTATTACAAACAAAACATCTACCATCGAATTTATAAGCATTGAATCGCCTTACCGATGCCTTATGGTTTTGATCTTCATTACCAGTACCATAACTCTATCCTTGCTCAAATCCAAGTCCACTGGAATCTCCAATCTATCTCTATCTTTTCAATAACTCATCAAGCTATGCTAAGCTGATCTTGAATTTTTCTTTATACTCACTTGCAGTAGTTAAATATTCTCTCAAAATTATCATTTGTCTCTCAAGATCTTGTTCATTACTCTGGGATTGTACCAAATTAGTTCTCAACATATAATTTTCATGAACCAACCTACCACATTCTTCAAATTTGTTCTTAAGGGATACAAGAAGATTTTCTTCCTTCTTCTTTCTATCCTCAATCTCCTTAGACATCCTCATAGTTATAATTTTTATTTCATTCTTCATAACCATGTTCTCCTAACTCAATTTCTGACATTGTTCCTTAAGTGCATCTTTCTCTTCATCATCCTGATTTTGCAAAAGTTCCTTCCACCTAGCTTGAACAAATGATAGCCCCTCTTGTAGGACAAGAATGAATTCCTTAGTAGAATTCAATTCATCTTGTAGCTTTAAGTTCTTTAACTTTTTAGCATCATAATCTTCAAGTGCCATCTCAAGTTGCTTCTCCAAAGCCATATCCATGGATTTTGGTTTCAGAATCTTCCTCAAGCTGTTAAACTTCCTTTGAGGCACAAGGCTCTGATACCAATTGTTCAAAACCAATAACACTAAGAGCAGGGGGGGGGGGGGGGGTGAATCAGTGTTATATCGGAATAATAATTTTTTAGTTTATTAAAACATGCATACACCATCCAATATACCGGTTCATACATAATTGAAATAAGTAAAGCAACCAAAAAGCCAATCACATAAATGAGAACCATAACACATATTTATACGTGGAAAACCTCAAAGAGGAAAAACCATGGTGAGATTTGTGACCCACAATATCAATCCACTAGCCATATGAAGAGATATTACCAAATATGAGGGGCCTGCATTTGCAGGAAGGCTTACAGCCTAAAGCACACTGCTCATCACAAAAGGAGCCTCATTGACTACATATAAATCCAGACTACAATTCGGAGAAGTAAGAACTACTAAGATAACATCTTCTATGCCAGAATACATTTCCGTTTTAAGCTCTGCCTATTTTAGTTTGAAACCATAAGCCCTTTACCAGAATAACCCTTACAATAATTTCCTCATATACATGATCTCTCTGATATATTTTGCATCATATTACATTCGCATATCCTTAACCATATTTCTTACATGAATCTCCTTATTTAAAATGATCTATCAAACTAACCTATATACCCTATACAAAATTTACATGCCTTATGTCGGATTACAAAGATATATACAATATCAAATAATATGTCGGCCAGATAAAATAATTGTATAAACATTAAAATCAATTTTTCGATGCTGGATTCAAGATATGTGGGCCTCCAATACCGATAACCTTTACTAAACCATGTCAGCCTGCAATACTGATAGCCAAAGAAATCCTTGTACTCTGCCGGCACCGGTGCCGGTGTTGTATCTGTGAAGTGCCTGTTGGTACACCATAGAATCAAAACATTAAGCCATAACATAATGCCATGTTGCCATCAATGACAACATAGTGAAACCAACCAATTGAGTGTCAATTACCAACATCACCATGGGAGTACTAACCAATTTGTTGTCCTCCATTTGAAACTTTTTCAACATTTCCTTTGCATACTTGGTTTGTGATATAAAAATTCCTCTATCTAACTGAGAAATATGACAACTCTCCAAGAATTGACATCTCAAACTCGGACTGCATTTGGTCAGCAAACTCTTGGCATAAGATGTCCTTGTTGCCTCCTAAATTAATGTCATCTACATACACCACAACAATGATCATGTGGTATCCATCCACCTTAATGTACAGGTTGTTGTCAACATTTCCCTTTTTGAAACCTTGCTAATGGAGGTAATTATCCAACCTAGAATACCATGCTCAAGGTGCCTGCTTCAGACCATATAAAGCTTTTCTCAACCTATACACAAAATTCTCATCTCCATGTAGCTGAAATCCTTCAGGTTGCTCAATATAGATCTCTTCTTCAAGATTTTCATTCAAGAATGCAAATTTGACATCTATTTGATATACTTTATATCATTTATAAGCTGAGAATGCCAAGAACATTCTGATTGCTTCAAGTCTAGCAACTGGCGCAAATGTTTCTTCAAAATCTATGCCCTCTACCCGAGCACATCCCTTGCATACAAGTCTTTCCCTATTTCTTATTACCTTTCCTTCTTCATTCATCTTGTTCCTAAAGACCCATATAGTGCCAATAACATTCTTGTTTGCTGGCCTAGGAACCGAATCCCATGTTTTGTTCTTTTTCAATTTGTAGCAGCTCTTCTTCCACAGCCTTCATCCACTTCCCCCTTTTGCTGGTCTCATCAAATTTTTTGGGTTCCATCTTAGTCATAAGACAAAAGTTTACTTTCTCATTGTTTCTTGCAAGTATTCTTCTAGTTTGTACTCCCTCATTTTTGTTGCCTATGATATGCTCTTCAGAGTGATTCTTTTGCACATACCTATTTGGATTCTTGTTGGGTACTTCTTCTTGATCACTCTCAGATTTCTCTTCATCTTCACTATGTGATTCTTCAATCTGATTTATTATGCTCTCTTTTTCTTTATGTAGATCTTCATCCACTCTTACATGTACACTCTCAATCACCTTCTTTAGCCTCTTGTTGAGACATTTGTAGGCCTTGCTATGAGTTGAGTACCCCAAGAAGATACCTTCATCACTTCTTGAACAGAAGCCTCCTAATCCATCTTCATCTCTTTTGATTAAGCATTTTCTACCAAACAAATTGAAATAATTGACAGAGGGTCTCCTTGTTAGTCCCAACCGGTACTGAGAGGGGAGGGGTGAATAAGTACATTACCGGGTTTTTAACCAATTGAAACTTTACTTTAAGTTTGAACTAATTAACCATTCACTAATGTAAACATTTACTACAAAAGATTAAGCATACATGAAAAGATACACAAAGGCACAAATTTATCTCGTGGAAACCCAATAGGGAGAAAAACACGTTGTGAGTAGGAACTCACAAAATTTGTACTCTTCTAAAGTACGCTCGATTAAGAGGCATCCCTATTAGGAGATTACAAAGACACTGTTAGGTGCCACCTAGTTAAGGGATTTTGAACAAGGTCAGTTAGTGCCTTTACCCTATTAAAGGTAGTCTGGTTAAAGGACTTAAAACATCAATCAAGATGTCACCTAGTTAAGGGATTTTTACAATTGGACCTGTTAAAGTCCACCTGGTTAAGGGATTTAAGTTGCAGTTGTTAGAAAGAAACAAATGGATGATCTACTAAAATTGCTACTCATTAGCCTATTCAGATCACACTGAAGCATTACCCTAGATCTGCAACGGTTGTGTTTGTTCTACACAACTCTGATATCCTGAATGCACTATCAACTCTTCCTTTTGTCGATTTGACAATCCTTGAATATCACACTGCCAGTCCTCTGTCACTTTATTTACCACTCTATGAAACTCCACTCTACTAGTTTTCTGTTATTCAGCTCTGCAGTCTCTTAAAACTCCCCCTATGTCCACTTTCACATTATCTTAATTCACCTTGACAACAACCATCTCAAGAATGAGATATGTGTATTTATAGACCCTTTTAGTCTATCGCCAACTTTCCCTCGAAAATACCTTTCAAAATTCTGTTGTCAAGTCTTAAATTACACCTCTGAAATCATGCATGAATCTTTGTCAATATATTCAAACATGCCGATAAGTCCACCAGTTGATTGAGAGAAGACTCCCAATTTAGCTAGCTATAAGTGAATGTTACTAGTCTATCGGTTACTGACTCTTCCAGTGTACCGATCAAAACCTATCTAGCCAATTTCCTCTTGTATACCAGTTTGTTCTTTGCTTAGCTGGTGAACCTCTTATGTGCCGTTCTACTCACCACTACCTGATCTTCTTATTTTTTTCCGGTCTACTCACTGCTTGCTGGTCTGCTCACTACTTGCCGGTCTACTCACTGCCGATGGACTATGCCAATCTACTCACCGCTTTCCGGTCTACTTACTGCCAATGGATTATGAAGACTAAGGAGATGATGTTGCCAACAATGACAACCATACCATTTACTGGTCATACAAAACAATATCAGAATGCCAACAAACTCCCCCCTTGGCATTGGTGACAAATTCTACAAACCGCTACAAAACTATGCCAGCTTTGGCCGTTGTTCTTGACAAGATTCTGAAATTCCCCCTTTTTCCATTAATGGAAAAGACTATCCACAAGAAAATTTGTCAAAATAAAGCAAAAATCTCTTTAAATTTTTCTTGAGCCATTTTCAAGGAAGATTCCCATGAAGATTGAATTTTTTTCATGGTGGTGAAGTGACCATGTAAAACTGCAATGAAGACCTCCATATCATCAACTGTCTTACAATTAGGTGCATATATTAGGCGGTCTTGTTCATTAATGTTCAGTTGCATGAAATCAATAATTGGTGCTAAATATCACTGGAGCTCTAACAAACTAAGACTTCTTTTGTCTTCTTCATCTTTCAACCTTTTGATTGTATGATTGAGCATTTTGACTTTTCCAATAAAGGTTGATGTTGAACTGCTAAGGGGATCAAGTGAGCTTTCCAGATCTTGAATCTCCCTTTGAATCTGATTTCTTTTATCTTCTAAGTCTTTGATTAAAGAAAGAAAGTTTGAATATTTCATCAGTAGTTGACCAACTTGCTATAGTATGGTTTTAACTTCTTCTGTTCTGGTGGAAAGATAAACTTTTCCAACTGTTATATGCTCCATTAGGTTATCTCCTCGCTTTGTTTCATATTGCCTTACTGCAACCTTCTCCAAATCGGTTTCCTTTGAATTGATTGCTTTAACCAGAGTATCCAACTGATCAATAATGGGTGCAGTATCATCAACTACAATGTACAGGATGAGATCAAAGAGAATTGTTTTGGCAGAAGTGAGGATTCTTTCCTTCTTTTTCTTTTCTATTAGTTTTACCTTTTTAGCTTGGATTCTTAGTTTTTGTGAGACTTTCATGAATTGTTTGGGGGTCATTTTCTTTATATCAATGACCGAGTCACCTTCTTCTTCCTCCTCTATTCCTTCTTCCATTTCTAAAGTCTCAACTTCTGAGCTAGTTCTCATGATGGTTCTTACCTTTTTCTTTTCACTTTCATTGTCTAAGTCTAAGTTCCTCTTTGCCGAAGGGGTATCCATCACTACTATGTTATCCTTTATTTTCTTCTCTTCCTCTTTTCCTTCCTCTAGTTTCTTTCGTTCCTCTTTTCCTTCCTCTACTTTCTTCTCTTCCTCTTTTCCTTCCTCTGATTTCTTTTCTTCCTCTTTTCCTTCCTCTGTTTTCTTCTCTTCCTCATTTCCTTCTTGAGAGAGATTAGGATTTGGTGTTAATAAGGTTCTGTGAGGTATATCCTCATAAGGAATGTCTTCAACTAACACTTCATCTTGATCGAAAATCTTAATTTTGTCAGCTTCTTTCACTGGTGAAGTACGAACTAGTTGTTCAATACGCTTTGTCAGATTAGGGATGTCTGACACAACATTTCCTATTATGTCATCAACTGTGAAAGTATTAAATTCTTCAGTGGAATCTTTTTCCTTAGCTTTTCCTTTGACAAGGATAGCTGGACCTTTTTCCTGTTTTGTTTCTTTTTCAATTTCTTTTGTTGGTTCATAATTTCCTTCCACAAGGCAACACCTTCAGCATGTACTCCTCCCACTTCTCCTATTGCCACTCTCCTAGTTATATTCCTTATTTTGAAATGCTAAATGCATGCTTCAGCCACCAGTGAAGCTTGTTCATGGTCTAAGTCATGCTGCACTTCCATGAGTGCTTTTATTCTAAGTTCCTTTTCAGTAGCTAGAGCCGTCTTCCATCTTCCTTCAATGTGATTTAGCAGGTCTGATGGGATAATCCCATATAATTCACTAGGAGTCCTACAAAAATTGTGCAAGTTCCAAAATAGGGCATCCTCAATTTTCCTTTTGTCTTCTTTGTTACTGATGGAATATTTCCTTCCAACATCACCCAGACCTCCAAACTCTTTGATCCCATGCAACAACTCATCAATTGTTGGATCTTTGTTCCTCCCACTTCTTCTAACCTCCTTTATTTCCACATCTGATAAGGTGTCAGTGATATCACCTTCTTTCTCATCCTTTTTAGTCTTTGGATCACTCTTTTTCTTTCTGGTGTAAGTCACTCCTACTAGTCTATCTTTACTTGGTGAAGATACTGGAGTACTTAGATCCTTTTCCTTTGAGTATGTTGTAGGCTTGGTTGCTGCAATCCCCTTAGATTTTATCTTTGTCACTTTCTTCTTACCACCTGTTCATTCTTCATCTTTATCAGGTGTGACCCCTATTTGCACACTCACACTGGTGGAGGTAGTGGCACTAGATGCTTCACCTCCATATTACTTATCGAGGGTATCAATCATTTTCCTTACTTTTCTTTTTATGATAGGCACCTAAAGTTCCTGTTTATTTTTAGAGCTTGCCTCCTCATATGTTCCAAACCTCTTTGCCTTCAAGTCTACCGGTTTAGATAGAAGCATATTGATATGAATTTTAACAAGATCTTCTGCAACCTCATAGCCCATAGGTGGAACCCAAAAAGTTATGGGTTGAATTGCTTGAATAATACAACAATCCGTGTCTACAAGAAAATAAATGTTGTCTTTTTATTTTTGCACTATTCTGGTTGGAATTATTTCTCTCTCGTGCATCCTAATTTGGAATTCCTTAAAATATCCCCACATTGCTTCCCCAAATTTATTTCCCAGATCCCTAATCATTTCACCTATCTAAACCATGATAGGCTTCTCCTATGACCATACTACACTACCCTTACTGAGAAAATATTTTTGCACATAGAAAAATATACATACCAGTAGAGAGCCATATTTGAAAGACTGCTTCTTATCCTTCTTTATTCTTTCCATGTTCACCATGAATTGACTTTGAATCATCCTGCATATATCATATGTTGCATCTTCTTTGATAATTTGGTATCCAACATGGATGACACCGCTCTACACAGTATTCATCTAGCTTGATTGATAAACCCTGTATCCCAACACTGCAGAGGAAAATCTTACTTCAGCATCCTTGATATGGGTGACTGTCATTGCTCTACTGTCACACTGGGATTTGGTTAATCGGGTAACTTCAGTTGATGAAATCATTCTTAGGGTTAATGCTTCACTAGTTGCACTAAAGCCTGTCAGTCTTTGAATCACCTCCTTTGTGATCTTGATCGGTGCATTACCTTCCAGCTATAGAAATTGATCATGAACCCTACTCATTACATGTCTAACCTAGTCACCATGAAACTGATCAGGAAAGTCAACAACATTATTGAAACCCTTTGTCTTTAAAGGTAGAAATTCTTCTTTAAATTTATCATTATCAAAAAACCCATCAAACTCATTTCGAATGAACTTATCTCCAAGTTCTTTGAGCTTGCAATGAATGAAGGAGAGACTATCTTCTACCAATAATACACTGGAGGGCACAGATGATAAAGCATCAGTCTTGTCAATTTTATCGTCTTTCATGAGGTGCAACTTGAACTCGGGTTGGGGTTCCTTGATAGCTTCAACCATCACAGGAGTCGATAGCGGCATTGCCATGATGAACTTCAAACAAGCTTTTCTCAGATGCAGTTGAAAACCCTTCTCTAGGGAATAACAAACACCACTATCACTCTACTTGAATTTTCCGCACAAACAAAGCTTGGCAAATTTCAATTCGCCTTTGATCGCACAAGAGCTTAAGAAAATTCACAAGAATACAGTGTAAACAAAAATGTGCTAACATTTCCTTATTTATCCATGGAGAATTACCAACGCTAGTATCCAACAGTCAGATTTGAAACTCACAACTTAAAGTACACCGATTTGACTTTATTGCTTATTTGTTGCTGATACCGATACACAAATAAATAACTCAGAGGACAAAAATTCAATTAAGAACTTTTAGACCAACTTTTATGCATCACAACTATGTAGATAAACACATCCTTATATTTTTTGAGGGGATTCAAGAATAATCTTACCATATGTGCTCCCCCTAGGCATCAATATGCCTAGTTAGAAGAGGAATTGTCATCATCGATGGATGATGACTTGGTTTCAGAATGTCCTTGTCCTTCTTTTCCTTCATCCTTCTTGACCCTGTTAGGATAATTGGTGAACAACTTAGAGGGGGGGTGAATCAGTTGTTAATAGATTATAAATTTTAATCCACAATACAACCTTAAACAACTCAAGTATTGGTAAAGCAAAAATAGATACCGGTAGGAACAGATATCGGTAAACAATAAAACTTAATAGTTAACCAGATAATCAATGCAAAGCAACCATACCACATAGCACCATGATTTGTACGTGGAAAACCCAGAAAGGGAAAACCCACGGTGGGAAGCCTACCCACAGTCAGATGATACTTCTATAGAAAGTATATGTTACAATGAGGGGCATGCACTTGTAGGAAGGCACACTACCTAGAGCGTACTGCTCATTACAAAAGAGTCTTATTGACTATAGAGAGGCTACAACCTTCTCAAGAAAAATGGACAACAATCTAATAGAGTGAACTACTAGAAATAGCATCTACCATGCCTGATTACAGTCTCGGTTAAGCTCAATGCCAAAGGACTAAATCCTCTTCTGAATCCAATTCGATCACCAATGATCGATCAACTCCTCTACCTGAATAATATTACAATATTTTCACATTACATTCCTTGACCATGACCTTTCCAAGAACCATGATACTTTACAAAGAGTTTCTATCTCTTATTTATACAAACCCTAAGTCCTAAACCAATTAGGTCAGCCACCTAAAGATATTACAATAATATCATTACATAATTCCATTTACAATGATACGTCATGTCGGCTTAAGACCAAAACAATAATAACAAATCCATAAATTATCTCGAATCATCTAGGTAATGTGTAGAGTACACGCTAGCATGATACTGGTCCATAACCTAGATATGTAGCAGACTTATTCTAGGTCCACCACGCCAAAGAAATGTCTTCAAGCATTTGAAGCACGATCAAAGAATATCTTCAGCATCCTGAAATCCTCGAAGAAGCTACACCAACACCAATTGTGCATCCTGTCACAATTCCTCAATGAAAGCTCTGCCGGTAAAGCCTTAAACCAGTGCCAGTAAGGGTTTACCAGAGTATATGATAACATCCAATTACCAAGCCAATACCAACTAACCAAAACTTGCTCATGGAGCATATAACTCATGAAATCCAATATACTTCACTTATCCAAACATGTCAGAAGTTTCCAATAGATAATCTCTTTTGTCGGTAACACTAGATCTTCTACTAGTAACCAAAACTTGTCTTCTGGTAACCATCCATATCAGCTAGTGTTGAACATCAATAAAAAAACATCAATGCAACACATAATCAATTCATCCATAATGCCAACAATCTCCCCCTTTGGCATTGATGGCAACACTAGATGTGAAAAACATCTAAGTACCAAGAGATGCCAAATAGGTCTCTCCCTGTGGAAGGGAACTAACAATCAATATCTCTCCCCCTATGAATGATATCTCTGTAAGCTTCAGAATGATTTTTCACATTACTATCACTCCCCCTTTGACATCAATGTTAGAAACCTGACAAAAATATCAAAGAAATGATATAAACCTTTGAATCTCAAAGCTGAATACTCCCCTTGAGTAGTAGCACCACTTATCATTGCTGAAATGAATAATGTATCTGATAATACATGCTAAACTGATGAAAAACTTCATCAATCAAGTCTCTGTCGGAGGGGCAGAAACCCCTAACCCATCTCTTAAATATTCAAATGATTCCTTAGATAGGGGTTTAGTGAATATGTCTACAATCTGTTCTTTAGTGTTCACATAAACCAATTTGACTTCCTTTGCTTCTACCTTGTCCTTCAGAAAGTTATATTTTATTGAAATATGCTTAGTCTTAGAGTGAAATAACGGATTCTTAGACATGTCAATAGCTGCAGAGTTATCATAGTAGATAACTACCAGTTCACTACAATTTACTCTGATATCCTTCAACATTTGCTTCATCCACAAAACTTGAGTGCAATTAGTTGCTGCTGCAACATACTCAGCTTCTACAGTAGATAAAGAAATGCGTGACTATTTTTTTCTTATCCATGAAACCAATTTATTTCCAAGAAAGAAAGCTCCACCAGAAGTGCTTTTTTTGTCATCAGTATCACCTGTCCAATCTGAGTCAGTTTACGCACATAAAGTGAAATAATCATTTCGGGAATACCATAAACAATATTCTGTTGTTCCTTGCAAATACCAAAATATCCTCTTTATTGCACATTCATGATTTTCTTTAGGATTACTTTTATATCTTGAAACAATACTTAGTGCATTCATAATATTAGGTCTAGTCCGAGTTAGATATAACAGACCACCAATCATAGATTTATACCTTGTCGGATTTATCGGTGTAGAAGTATCCTTGATAGATATTTTCTCATTTGTAGCCATAGGAGTAATTACCGGTTTGGAATTCTCCATACCAAACTTTTTCAACAATTCCCTCAGATACTTAGTTTGATAGATAAAAATTCCTTTGTCTGTTTGAGTAATCTGTAAACCTAAGAAAAATTTCATCTCACCAATCATGGACATTTCAAATTCATTTTTCATGTTGTTAGCAAATTCCATGCATAGTTTATCTTCTCCTCCAAAAATGATATCATCATCAAAAAATTCAATAATCAGAATATCATTATCCATGATCTTATAATATAGATTACTATCAGCACTGCCTTTATTAAAACCAAGCTTCAAAAGATATTTATCCAACCTTGCATACCAAGCTCTAGGAGCTCGTTTCAAACCATATAAAGATTTCTTCAATCTGCAAACTATGTCTTTGTCATCTGTCAGTGAAAATCCATCAGGTTTCTCAATGTAAACTTATTCCTCAAGCTCACCATTCAAAAATGCACATTTGACATCCATTTGATAAACATTATAGTTCTTATAAGCTGCATAGGCAAGAAATATTTTAACAACTTCAATTCTAGCTACAGGTGCTGATGGACTTGAAAAACACTAAGAGGGGCGGGGGGTGAATCAACAACACCAAATAAAACACTACTTCAAACACTAACCGGTAGATGAACTTAATGAAGCATTTAAATAAAATACATGCTATCCAAAATGATATAACAACATCCACCATAACACAAGTGTTTATACATGAAAAACCCAAATAGGTAAAAACCGCGGTGAGATGGAACTCACAAGTTAACTATCTGTATTAATAGATAATAGACTAGTTAAGACCTTACAAAGTGCTTTGCTAGGAGAAAATCTTGTTAGAGATCCCAAGCTTGATTAGAAGCTTATACCCTATTAAGAGTACTACCCTATTAGGAGTAACCTTGCTGGAGGATTTGAGAATCCAAACTAATGGATCACCTTGTCAGAGGATTTGTACAATGAGGCTTGTTAGAGCTTACCCGATTAGGGGATTTGATTATGTTGTAATGATTAGAGAACAACAAGAATGGTTTGATCTATTCTAAGTAGCACAATATTTGCTTGATCAGATCATTCTAAGTACATTCAACATCGCTCTTCATCTTAACACTTATCACTCTTCAACAAAAGCTTTCACTCTTTATGCATATTAGTATTCACATAATCTCCTCTCTATCACTATTAGTTTCAAATGATTCACTACAATGTCTTAATATAGACATTCAAATCTTATGTCGGCCTAAGGAAATCAAAACACAATTTCCTAGGTGCAGTGTATCTAGACAAGTAATCATAACTCATCACAAAAATGACCAGCAAGAAAATGGTGCTGTTAACTCATCACAAAAATAGATACTAGTTAGAACAGTCAATACCGGTTGGAACAAAACATGTGATCCATTGTCCTGGAATCTTCCACTTGATCTCCATCTTTATCTTCATCTTCATTTTATGCTGACTTAGTGTAGCCACAGGTTATCTCTTAAGAACATACTGGTTGACATAGAGTACCAGTTATAGATAGATCTTAAACATACTGGTTGATAGTGTAAACCAATTGAAGTTATACCGGTAGTCAATGTAATCATATGTGTGTGTGAGAGTGTTTCATCAATGACAACAAGTGATGAATATATTACAATTATCATCAAGCCAACAATCTCCCCCTTTGGCATTGATGGCAACACTTCAATTTTTTTAGAGTAATACAATACCGCTAAGTGTGCATACACAACATATTTACACATGTGCTCATACTCCCCATTAATGCAATGCTCCCCCTTAATGCATGCATAAATACAAAATTTTCAAAAACAAACATACATATTATTACCCCCCCTTTGACAATAATGCCAAAATGATAAAGTAAAATATATACATATATATAGAAAATCTGTATCAAAGTGTTCAGCATATATTACAACTTAAAAAAAGTTTCATGCATTGGCTAATCTAATAAAAATATCATTGAAATTCTACTTCATCTGTGATAAAGCATTTTCCCTTGATTCTAGTATGTTAGCAGTATACTTAAATGTAGACATCAACTAGGAATGAAGTTCTTCCACTGAGTCTAGCGTGCATGTTTCAGGAGTAGCAATAATAGCTTCTGCATTGGAGTAGGCTCTCTGAAGAATGTTGACCTGTGAGGTGAGATGACTCTTGAGCTCTCTTAGAGATCAAAATCTCTTAGCCTTCTCATTATCATTCCTGTTCAGTCTGTCATACAAATCATCTACATACCAATTAAAGACATGAATGGAGTCCTGGAGTGGGACATATGCCTTGCATATCCGTTCCATTTCTTGCTCAGTTTCAATTTGACTCTTAGAAATGTCAAAGTAAAAGAAAGAAACATTGGAGGTAGAGGCAAGATACTTGCCTCCAGTTTCAATAGCTTTTTTCAACAGACTTCCATTTTTAGCTAAAGCCATTTTGCCACTTTCAATGTTCTTTGCTAGTTTATCTCCATATTTATTCTTGTGGCTCTTCTCAACAAACATATGAGCAACATATTCAAGTGACTTGATTTGATCAGATGCATCTGCAACTAACTGACCAAGTTTGCTAATGGGTGTAGGAAGATGTGCAACAACTATTTCCAGTAGTAAACCAGACAAAATTTCTACTGCATTTTGGATTGTCTTTGCTTCAATCCTTTGCTCTTTCAGTCTCTTCTTGTGTGCTCAAGATTGCATAACATTAGCAATCTTCATCATTTCTGATGCACTCAAGGTGTTCATGTCAATGGGTCCAGAAATACTTAAAGAATCATCATCATCATCTTCAAGTAGTTTCTGCTTTGCCAGTTCACGGGGTACACTTTTAATGATAGCTCTCTCTATGTTCAACTCTATTGTTTCTCCAGGTAACTGAGTGACAACTTTTTCAGTAAAACCCTTTTGAGTATTTTCAATGACCGGTGGAGATTGGGGTTTCTCCAGTTGTTCTGTTGCTAGTTCATTATCCACTTTTAGTTGAATACCCAGTTGTTCAACTAATGTAGCATTTACTTCAGTGATTGTAGGAGGCTCCATATCTGGTGTAGTGATGTCTCTAGATAGGTCTACTATATTCTGATCATCTTCATCAACAAGAATAAAGGATTCATCCTTCTTCTTGATTGGATAGACTATGTCAGCTTGAACAATCTCCTCTTCATCCATTTCTGATTAAGGAACATCATCTATAGTATCATCCTTATTGCTAGAGTGGATGACTTCTTCCCTCTTTTTGATTACACAGGCTAGCTGATGTGTCTCAAGCTCAATAACTATCCTTTTTTCATTAAGAAGCTTCAATCTTCTCACTTTAAAATCAAAATATACTTTGTATTTCTCAACTAAAGCACTAATTCCATCCGATGATAAGTTGGGAAAATATTGTACACATATTTCATCAATAATCTTCTTTTCCAATTGAATAGTTTCCTCCCATTTATCTAAAAGAGTATTATACAAAGAGATTGAAATATCTTTTTCCAAGTCATGCAGAAATCTATTGTAATGACCCAAATAAGTTATTACCTATTGGATTACTTGCTTCTGCTAATCTTTAGTGAAAGAATCAAAATATTCTTTACCATTGTCAAACCTATTTCTTCCTAATGTCTTCGTTGTTCTCTCAAAAATTGTGTAAGGTTTGTAGGTAGCTATATCTATAGGTGTAGTTGCCTTCGGCACTACCTTTACCTTCTTGGGTATTCTTCTAGTTTCTTTTTCCTTCTTTGGTTCTTCTTTAGAATCTGTACCCTCAGACTCTGGTTGGAAAATCAATTTTTGATTTCTCTTCTTTGGTGCACTCTCCTTCTTTACATATACTTTAGGTGCCAGTTCTTTTTTGGTTAGGACACTCCGAGTCACCCTTGTGGTCTTTTTCATAGGATATTTTTCATCAAACTTCTTTTTCTTTCATTTCAAATTAGCTACAGGTGCAGTACCGGTTTCTGTTGGTGTAACTTGGACTGCCACAATGTCCAATTTTTCCTTCTTTTTATCTTTAGGTGATACTAACAGGATATTAGCATAGTCGACCAACAAATCATGATTAACCTCATAGCTCATATCTTCCATCTCTTCCTCTCTAGGTTCAATTGCTTGCATCAAGCAATATTCAGTGTTAATAGTGAAGACTATGTCTTTTTCAAAGTGTTTTACCATATCTTCAGGTAACCTCATTCTCATGCTCATCTTTTTCTTAAATTCATTAAAATACTTATTCACGGTAGCTAAAAAAGTATTCTTCACAGCCTTAATGATGTTCTTGATCTATGCATTGACCGGTAGGTCTTTGGACCATTCAATATCTCCAATACCTGGTAGGAAGTTCTGAAAATAGAAAAATAACCTGGCTAATAGCTAACCATATTTGAACTTCTGTGTGTTGTCCTTCTTAATGGATTGCAAATTTTGAAATAATTGCACTCTGATGGCTTCATAGATATCATAATCTACATTATCAACAATCATTCTATGTGCTGTATGAATTGTTGCAGATGGAACATTGTTAAGTCTACTGGAGTAAAATACTCGGTAGCCTATCACCATTTCTGCTAGTTTCACCATAGGGTCTCTAATATTGTTGATAGAAAAGTGCGTTTATCAGATGTAGAACCGGTTAATTTGAAGACAATATCCTTTGAAATTATTCTTAGCACAAGAGTTTCACTAGTTGAGAAATAACCTGTTACAACCCTAATAGATTCCTTCATTATTGTATGAGTCCTTTCCAAATACATATTATCTCCATGGACTCAACTCAAAATGATTCTTATGTGTTCTTCCTCAAAATCTTCAAGAAAATAGGTGGCATTATGAAAACCTTTTTCAAAAACCCTAGCATATTATGTTTCAATCTTTCCACTCTTATCACAAAGTGATTTCAACTGTGTATAGATGTGTAGAGTTCCTAAATCTTCTATCTTGCAATCTATATAGCTGGACAAGTCACCTTTGACCACAACACCGCTCGGGGCTTGTGACAATGCATTATAAGATATAATTTCATCTGCCTTTAGAGCTTCCTCAGGCTCAGCAGTGATCATCAACCTCTCTACAGACTTAGAAGTAGATGCCATTCTAGATAAACAAGTTTCAAAGCGGTATACTCAAAGAAATACCTTTTTTCTTGTGCATCGCTCTGTTTCTCGGTTGAAATGCCCAAATGCACACCCGTTCGCCTCTCTTCAACTTTCAATTCAACTTAATTTCTCTAATCACAAAGCAATTCGCCAATTGACACCAAAACAATTTTGTTCAGCTCTGCAATCGCTTCAAATTTCTTTTTCGAAAGAGTTAGGGTAAAAAAGATAGAGTAAAACTTTCTTTTATCCCTTTTTACCAACTATAATAAATGCTTGCACTTTAGGTTAGAAACCCTAATTTCACAGCTTAAGTGAAAAACTGGTTGATAACACATCAACAAAAAGTCACCAAAATTCATAATTCAAAAATTCTTTCCTTCTCATTTTACAAGGTGTTCGAAGATGTTTTACCATTAAGCTCCCCTTAGCCATGTAAAACAGGCTTAAGTCACTGGTGCTGGGTTCTCTTCACTGGGTGAAGGAACAGTTTCTTCTCCAGGTGAGTCATCACCTTTCTTTTTCCAAATCTGATTCATATCTTCTCAGGTTTCCTCAACATCAAGTTTCTGCTTGCCTTTCTGATCCTTGAAAGAGTTGACTGGTTTGCTATTTCTTGATCTACAAAACTTTGCTAAGTACCATGGTTTGTTGCAGTGGTAATAGACCATACCAAATGATCTCTAGGGTCCTGCATTTCCTCTTCCTGTTCTTCTTCTGTAGTTCATAGCCACATGACCAAAGATATTACAGAAGGTGCAAACAACATTTGTTATCTTTTCCATCTTGAATGGACTAAACCAGTTGCCATAGGATCTTTGCCAGTTTAGGTTTACCCAGTTATCAAAGTTCCTTATCCGGTCACCATTTGATCTAGGATGCATGTGTGGTACTGGATTGTTTTCTCCATATCTGCACTCAACATGTCTATAGCCATACATTCCACATGTTTAGCAATGACCTTCAAACTTTCTAGACACATACCTAACATTAGTATTGTAATTTGTATTTCTGTTAGGTTTGTATCTACAAACATTTGCAGTATGACCAAGCTTATGACAAACAAAGCAGATAGGTTTAAAAACCTTCTTACAGATAGTCTTTTTGACTTTAGGAGTAGTTTTGTTCTTTGTACCGGAGGATTCACCTTTTTCAGTTATATGAAAATCAAGTCCAAAGATATCACCCTTCATTTTCTGTGATTGAATTTGTTTTTCCAGCATGGTAGAACTTTTGACGAACTTCTCCAATTTCTCATTGGCTTCATTAAGATTTTTGACAAGATCTTCATTATGCTTAGACAGGTTCTCTTTCAGAGACGATGCCAGCTCAAGATCTAGCTTTAGGTTCTCCTTTTCTTTTGTTTCAACAATCAAGTTCTTATGCATAGTGTCTTTTTCCCATTTGATCTTTATAATCTCTTGATCTCTTACCTTGATAAGATCTTCAACAACTCTTCTGGCTTCTAGTTCCTAACTCATGTAGATAGTGAGACCTTCTACCTCTCTTCTTAGATTCAGTTTCTCACCATTCACCTATTCAACTTCATCTACTAAAGATTCAATATTGGCTTCATCTGAAGAACTATTATTAGATATTTCTAACAGTTTTTCAAATAGCTCTCTCCCTTTGACTTGAGAAGCTTTCAGTTTACCCCTAAGGGATTCAACTTCATTTGTGCTAGCTTCTAGTTCTCTATCCATCTCGAAGTAGCTCCTATCCCCCATGGTAGTTTCAAGACTCCCTTCTAAGCAGTTAGGCTTGAAATAAGTTAGGCTCTAATACCAATTGATGGACTTGAAAAGCACTGAGAGGGGGGGGGTTAAATCAGTGACACCAAATAAAACACTACTTGAAATACTAACTGATAGATAAACATAATCAAGCATTTAAATAAAATACATGATATCCAAAATGATATAACAACATCCACCATAACACAAGTGTTTATCTGTGGAAAACCCAAATAGGTAAAAACCACGGTGAGATGGAACTCACAAGTTAACTATCTACAGTAATAGATAACTAACCGGTTAAGGCCTTACAAAGTGCTCTGCTAGGAATGAATCTTGTTAGAGATCCCAAGCTTGATTATAAGCTTATACCCTGTTAAGAGTACTACCCTATTAGGAGTAACCTCGTTGGAGGATTTGAGAATCCAAACTAATGGATCACCTTGTCAGAGGATTTGTACAATGAAGCTTGTTAGAGCTTATCTGGTTAGGGGATTTGATTTTATTGTAATGATAAGAGAACAATAAGAATGGTTTGATCTATTCTGAGTAGCACAATATTTGCTTGATCAGATCATTCTAAGTATATTCAACACTGCTCTTCATCTTAACACTTATTGCTCTTCAAAAAAAGCTTTCACTCTTTATGTATATCAGTATTCGCATAATTTCCTCTCTATCACTATCAGTTTCAAATGTTCACTAAGATGTCTTGATATAGACATTCAAAACTTGTGTCAGCCTAAGGAAATCAAAACATAATTTCCTAGGTGCAGTATATCTAGACAAGTAATCATAACTCATCACAAAAATGACCGCCAAGAAAACTGTGCTAGTAACTCATCACAAAAATAGATACTGGTTAGAACAGTCAATACTGGCTAGAACAAAACATGTGATCTATTGTCCTGGAATCTTCTGCTTGATCTCCATCTTCATCTTCATCTTCATTTTATGTCGACTTAGTGTAGCCACAGGTTATCTCTTAACATCGGTTGACACAAAGTACTGGTTAGAGATAGACCTTAGACATACTAGTTGACAGTGTAAACCAATTGAAGTTACACTGGTAGTCAATGTAATCATATGTGTGTGTGAGAGTGTTTCATCAATTGACAACAAGTGATGAATATATTACAATTATCATCAAGCCAACAGGTGCAAATGTCTCACCATAATCAATTCCTTCCATTTGAGAATATCCTTTACAAACCAATCTAGCCTTGTTTCTTATAACTTTACTATCCTCATTCAGTTTATTTCTAAAAACCCATTTAGTTCCAATAACATTCTTATTTTTAGGCCGGGGAACTAAAGACCAAGTTTCATTCTTCTCTATTTGATCTAATTCATCTTCCATAGCCTTAAACCAATGTTTATCCTTACAAGCTTCAATAAAAATTGCCGGTTCAACTTGAGAAATAAGACATACGTCTTCATTTTCCAGTTTTATTCTTGTCATAACTCCCTTGTTTCTATCTCTAGTAATTTGATCTTGAGAATGATTTAATCTTACATACCTAGGTGTTTTTTGAGCTTCAGGTTCACTTCTCTGACATCAGTCACAGTGAAAATTTCTAATTGTGTTGGTGTAACTGTCTCAGCTTCCTATACCGGTTGAGGCATTGCCTGTTCAGTTATGATCATTTCCATTACTGGTTCCCTGTTATTTGATATAGAATGATTTCTATACTGTTCATGCACTTTCACATTAGCACTCTCAAAATTTTTCTGAAATTTTTTGTTATAACATCTATATGCTTTTCTTTGAATTGAATAACCAAGAAATATCCCTTCATCACATCTAGGATCAAACTTTCTAGTTGAATCATCTCTTTTGATATAGCATTTACTTCCAAAAATTCTGAAATACTTAACAATAGGTGTATGTCCAAACCATAGCTCATAAGGGGTCTTACCAGTTTCACCTTTGATGTGAACTCTATTGAATGTGTAGACTGCCATACTCACTGCTTCTCTCCAATAGATATGAGGCAATTTGTCTTCCATCATCATAGATCTAGCTGCATCCAAAATGGTTATGTTCTTTCTTTCAACTACTCCATTTTCCTGAGGAGTCCTAGGTGCAGATAGTTGTCTCCTGATTCCATTTGTCTCATAATAACTGTTAAATTCATGAGAAGTGAATTCACCACCATGATCTGATCTTAGACATTTAATTTTTTATCCAATTTTTGTTTCAACCTTCGCTTTAAAGATCTTGAATTTCTCAAAGGCTTCAAACTTCTCCCTCAGAAAAGTTACCCACATCATTCTAGAATAGTCATCAATAATCAACATGAAATACCTATCACCTTGAAAGCTTCTAGTCCTTGCTAGAGCACATAAGTTAGTGTGAATCAAATCAAGTACATCATTAGATCTATCATGTATGCTCTTAAAAGAACTTCTGACTTTCTTACCCAATTGACATTCCTTACATACCGGATTATGAGGCTTCATAATCTTAGGTATATCTCTAACTGCCTTAGTTGAACTGATCTTAACAATGCAATAAAAATTTACAAGACACAACCTCTTATACCATAGCCAACTCTCATTAATATGAGCAATCAAACATGTCTTATTATGAGTGTTCAAGTAAAAGATATTACTTCCTGTCTGAATACCAGTTGCAATTTCCAAACGAGTCTTGTTAATGATTTTTCTTTTTCTATCTTTAAACTGAAGTTGAAAACCCTTATCAACTAATTGACCAACACTCAAAAGAATATGCCTTAAACCTTCTACATAATAGCCATTATCAGTGTTATGCTTTCCATCCAAAGAAATAATACCTCTACCTTTGATCATACATGGCTTTTCATCTCCAAATCTGACTTGACCACCATTGCATTCTTGCAGGGATAAAAATTTCCCTTTATCTCTAGTCATATGATGTGAGCATCCACTATCAATTACCCATTCATCGTTATCTTCAACTTTTGCTGCCAGGGCCTTCTCTTCATTTTTGATAGCTAGTTCTGGTTCATCTTCCTTCAAAGCATTGAACACCCATTCTTTTCCATTTCCAGATCCACTAGTAGAGTCTTCTGCCGGTTCATCTCTAGAGTCATCGGTTACTCCTTCCTCATCTAATATGTAGCATTGTTTACTTTTTTTGAATCTATATCTGTTCGGGTTAGGCTTAAAAGTTTTCTTAACTCTTTCCTCAAACCTTTCATTCCTTTTAGGACATCTAGATGAAAAATGACCAATCTTATTACATGCAAAACATTTAAAAGGTGCTTTTCCTTTATACTTACTTCTAGTTGGACCTTTAGGTATTCTTCTAAAAAATAAGGCTTCAAGTTGCTCAAGCTCTTCATCTTCTTTCCTCATGTCTTCCAATTCTTTTGCATATAGGGATCTCCAATCACTTTTGCTGGTAGATGTTGATGATGATACATGAAAAGTAGGTTCAGACTTTACAACTCTAGAAGATCCAGATTCTTTAAGCTCAAAAGCAGACACTTTCCCAATCAGAATGTATTTGTTGACTGAAGTGTTTGCCATTGTTCTTAACTCATTAGTTGCAGTTGCCTTCATCTTGTAAGCTGGTGGAAGGGCTCTCAAGACTTAGGAAACTATTTCATCTTCACTTAGAAATCCTCCACAACATTGAATTCCCATAATAATCTCATTTGCTATTTTTATAAATACAACAATTCTTTCATTTTCTTCCATTTTTAAGTTTTCATACCTTACTCGATAACCATCAAGTTTAGCAATTTTGACAGTAGGGTCACCTTCATTTAGAGTTTGCAATTTGTCCCATATAACCTTAGCTAATGATTTGTCAATCAATCCTATAATCTGTTGATCAGTAAGTGCACACAAGAGGGCTTCTCTAGCTTCGCAATCATTTTCAATATTCTTATCTAGTTCTGCAAGAGCAGGATTGCTAGATTCTGGATCATAAGGTGTGTATCCTTTCTCAGTAATCTCCCAAAAATCCTTGCCAGGATATCTAAGATGAGTCTCCATTCGAATTTTCCATATCCCATAATTTGTTCCATCAAGCTTAGGGATTTCTCTTCTGAAAATAGCTGTTAGTGCATTAGAAGTGTTAGTTGCCATAGGATCTACCTCAAGCAGTTAAGCTTCTGAAAAAGAGGACCAAACCTCTGATACCAATTGTTAGGATAACTGGTGAACAACTGAGAGGAGGGGGGGGGGGGGGGTGAATCAGTTGTTAATGGATTATAAATTTTTTATCCACAATACAACCTTAAGAAAATCAAGTACCGGTAAAGAACAGATAGATGCTGGTAAACAATACAACTTAACAATTAACCAGATAATCAAGGCAAAGAAACCATGCCACATAACACCATGATTTGTATGTGGAAAACCCAAAAAGGGAAAAACCACGGTGGGAAGCCTACCCACAGTTAGATGATACTTTTGCAGAAAGCATGTGTTACAATGAGGGGCTTGCACTTGTAGGAAGGCACACTGCCTCGAGTGTACTGTTCATTACAAAAGAGTCTCACTGACTACATAGAGGCTACAACCTTCTCAAGAAAAATGGACAACAATCCAATAGAGTGAACTACTAGAAATAGCATCTACCATGTCTAATTACTATCTCGGTTAAGCTCAATGCTCGAGGACTAAATCCTCTTTTGAATCCAATTCGATCACCAATGATCAATCAAATCCTCTGCCTGAATGATATTACAATATTCGCACATTACATTCCTTGACCATGACCTTTCCAATAACCATGATACTTTACAAAGAGTTTCTATCTCTTATTTATACAAACCCTAAGTCCTAAACCAATTAAGTCGACCACCTAAAGATATTACAATAATATCATTACATAATTCCATTTACAATGATATGCCATGTCGGCTTAAGACCAAAACAATAATAACAAATCCATAAATCATCTCAAATTATCTAGGTAATGTGTAGAGTACACACTAGCATGATACTGGTCCATAACCTAGATAGGTACCAGAGCTATTCTGGATCCACCATGCCAAAGCAATATCTTCAAGCATTTGAAGCACGATCAAAGAACATCTTCAGTATCCTAAAATCCTTGAAGAAGCTTCACCAACACCAATTGTTCATCCTGTCACGATTCCTTAATGAAAGCTCTGCCGGTAAATTCTTAAACCAGTGCCAGTAAGGGTTTACCAGAGTGTATGATAGAAGCCAATTACCAAGCCAATAACAACTGACCAAAACATGCTCATGGAGCATATAACTCATGAAATCCAATATACTTCACTGATCCAAACATGCCAGAAGTGTCCAATAGATAATATCTTCTGCCGATAACACTAGATCCTCTATCGGTAACGATCCATATCAGCTAGTGTTGATATCAATGACAAAGCATCAATGCAACACATAATCAATTCATCCATAATTCCAACAGATCCATGTCTTTTTCATCTCATTTCTTATTTCTTCAGTTGTCTTCTTTCCTTTCAGGTCATTTTGCTCTTTCTTCTTGCTAAACTAGTTCTTGTCTATAGATCGGTGGTAGGATCAGCTCCTGCATTCTTTGGCTAAGTGGCCGATCTTATGGCAATTAAATCATGCCATACTAGTTGTCCTCCATGTTCCTACATTGTTTCTCTGACCCATTTTCATTTTACAGTTTCCTGCAACAAGACCAAGATTACCACATGAGAAACAAGTGGCAATCAATTGATTACTCCTTTTGTTAGGACTCATCGGTTTGAAGGATGATCTTTATACATTTGTCTTGAATCTGCATTCTTCAGATCTATGTCCAAACTTATTGCATGTGAAGCAATGTCCAGTAAATCTTCTTCCATTTGACATACTACTAGATTGAGATTTGTACTCATTAGCATTGTGGCCATACTTATGACAATTATGGCAATAACCATCAAAGGTGAAAGTCTTCTTTTGACTAACCGGTTTTTTTCTACAGTCATTGGTCTTATGACCCAACTTATCACAATGGTTACAAGAGAATTTGGAAGACTTCATACCTTTTGCTTCTGGATGGTTTCTTTTATCATCCTTCATCTTTTTGGATTTAGATGATTCTCCAGTTTCCATAGGATCTGAACCAAGGTAACCAAGGCCGGTTGTATCCTTTGTTCTTCTCAAAGCTTTCAATTGTTTATCTACCTTCTCAGATCTTTCATTGAACTTTCTCAGCTTCTCATTTCTCTTATTCTTAGTTTTCAACTCACTCTTGAGTTGTTCAATCTCTTTTATCAACTTCTCCTTTTCTTCTACATTGTTATTTAGATGTTTGTGTATATATTCATTCTTCTGAGTTAGTACTTAGATTTCTTCATCTTTCTCAATCATGACTGCATCATTTTCTCTCAGAGCATCTTCAACAACCCTCCTGGCTCTTTCAGCTTTTGACAGTTCTTCTTTTGCCTCCCTTTTTCTTTCATCAGCACTTATGTTGGCTTCTAGTATCTAAATCATTCTCAGGGCCTGACGTTCTTGTTCTCTTTTGAGATGAGTAATTTTTTCAGTCAGCTTCTTGTTCTTATCCATGAGTTTTGAGACTGCTTCTTCAACTTCTTCTTATCCACTCTGTTCAGAGAGTTGATCTATGACATCCTGATTCTCATTTAGCTGTTGAGATAATTCCTTCCTTTTTGCAATAGATTTTCTAGTCTCTCTTTCAGCTAAGCAATGATTTCATTGGCTTCATCAATATTCTTCTAATACTGGTACTCTTCCATGATCTTTATCCTCAAGCTTTCAAGATTCACTTCAAAGGAACTGGGCTTTGATACCAATTGTTAGTCCCAACCGGTACTGAGAGGGGAGGGGTGAATCAATACATTACCGGGTTTTTAACCAATTGAAACTTTACTTTAAGTTTTAACTAATTAACCATTCGCCAATGGGTACGTGTACAAAGATGGTGGTAAAAAAGGCGGGTATAAGTGGACACTTTTTTTTCTGAAATCAGGTGAACATGAACTTGGAGGCAAAATTTGAAAGTCATCCACTCAAGATATGAAGATAATCAAAAAACAAATATTGTATTACTTTGAATCTAGTTTCCAAACTACTAAAATTTTTCAAAATTGGATAAGATTAAGGGGGTCAAATCCTTCGTGCACAAAAAACTAACCTTAATTTTTTGTGAAAAACATAACATAGTGTCTGACGTGCGCATCAAAAAAGTCATAGTTAGATTTAGTATTTTGACAAATCCTTTGGTAGAAAGATAGTTAAGAGTGAGCACTAGAAGATGTGTATTTTTTTGTAATTTTTTGTTGAGTATTTTTTTTATGAATTTTCGAATCGAGCAAAGCCTAAAAATTAGGTACCTGTTCATGTGCGAAGTATAAGTTGCACTAAAAAAATCAAAAATACAATATTTTTTTTAAATTGTAAAGAATCAAGTGCACTAAAATAATATATAATTTTTTTTTAAAATTTGGATAAGTATATCAAAAGTTATTCAAAAAATGGTGCACCTATGTCTGTGAGAACTATGGAGACATTGGTAAAAGAAATTCAATAATAATATGTTATTGTTGTTCAAATTGAAAAAAAATTATATGGTTAGAAAGATTAGAAGATGGGTGAAAATATGGTGGAAATTTTAGAAATAACCACTTGATGAAGTGTGAACCTGATGATGACAAAGTCGATAAACCAAGTTGATAAAATAAAACATGTCGAAAATGAGAGAAAATGGAGAGAAATCAAACTTCCAAACCGTAGCTTTGTCATCCAAGCCTATTTCCAAGCCTAAAAAGTCAAAAGCGCGTATGGGGTACTTATGGTGTAAGTAGCACGTACGCGCTATTGTATAATATGATATTTTATATATAATATATGTATATACATATAATATATGTAATATATAACATGTGTATAATATGATATTACATATATAATATATGTATATACATATAATATTTATATATATATATGTATATATATATAATATATTAAGTATATATATACACATGTAAGTGTATTGTCTCCCCCTCTCAAATGCATACAAGGTCTCTGTCTCTGTCTCTGTCTCTGTCTCTCTCTCCATACCCCATCCCTCTCTCTCTCGCTCCCTCTCTCCCCTTCTCCCTTCCTCCCTTCCTCCATACCCCATCCCTCCCTCTCTCCCCTTATCCCTTCCTCCATTCCCCATCACTCTCTCTCTCACTCTCTCCCCTTCTCCCTTCCTCCATACCCCATCCCTCTTTCTCTTCTTCTCTCCCTCCCTCCCTCCATACCCCACTACAACTATGTTTGCACTTCTATAGAAGTAAGTAAATTTATTTCTTGTCTGCAACTTCCTCTTTGATTTTTATCATGTATGCTCTCCTAAGAAAATTGACTGATGGATTTGTGTGTGTATATTGAATAGAACGAATAGGGTTTGAAATTGAACCACGAGTGTATTACTATGACAAACAAGGAAACCTACAACAATATTCTTCTCGAATATGTTTTTAATGAGTAGAGAAGATGTGGAAAATAGTGTCAACAATGCAACATGATGAGTTAGAGTACCTGCAATATGTTTTTCAGAAGGAAACAATAGGTAGGAAGAGAAAGAGGGAGAGTAACACAAATGATGTCCTGGAGAATGATAGTGGTGGGTATGCAAGATTTCCCATGTTGTTACACAACGCCTGTCACCTAAATAAATTAAAGTTTGTTGTATGCATGGGAGTGGTAGCATATGATGATCATCACTTGTCAAACAGCTTGGAACGGTACATACCCATGAAAGAAATCAAGTGTGTAATTCCTATAGTCACAATCAAGATCAATCTTATAACCTTGCAAATTTAATAGAATCATATATTTTAGAACTTAGGCAGTACTCTTAGGGTTAGGTCAAGCTCTTACACTTGCTTTTTAGCGAAGCCTCATTGTTTGTTCACTTGGAGTCTCATTGTATTATGTTCTATTCATAACTTTAAATTTACTATATCATTTTATTAGCCCACCATATGACCCCTTAGGTGTCATTAGAGGTCGTATTGTCTCCTAAGAGGTCATATGGTGTCATGTGACCCCTTAAGACACCATACGACCCATAACAACACCATATGGTGTCCTAAGAGGTCATAGGATGTCATATGACCCCTTAGGACACCAATGACCCATAACAACACCATATGGTCTTCTAAAGGGTCATATGGTGCTCTATGACCCCTGAGAACACTATTTGGTGTTGTTATAGGTCCTGTGGTGTGCTAAGGATAATATAGTGTCATATGACCCCTTAGGACACCCTATGACCCCTTAGATGTTGTTAGGGGTCATATTGTGTTCTAAGGGTCATATTGTGTTCTGGATTCAATATCACTTCCTCTCCCCCCCCTCTCTCTCTCTCTCCATACTCCATCCCTCTCTCTCTCTCGTTCTCTCCCCTTCTCCCTTTCTCCATACCCCATCCCTCTTTCTCTTCTTCTCTCCCTCCGTCTTTCTCTCCTTCTATAATTCCTATAGTCACAATCGAGATCAGTCATATGGTGTCCTGTGACCCCTTAAGACACCATATGACCCTTTAAGACACCATACGACCCATAACAACACCATATGGTGTCCTAAGGGGTCATAGGATGCCATATGACCCCTCGGGACACCAATGACCCATAACAACACCATATGGTGTTCTAAGTGTTCTAAAGGGTCATATGGTGTTCTATGACCCCTTAGGACACCATTTAGTGTCGTTATAGGTCCTATGGTGTGGTAAGGGATAATATAGTGTCATATGACCCCTTAGGACACCCTATGACCCCTTATATGTTTCTAGGGGTCATATTATGTCTTGGATTTGATATCTCATTTTATTAGCCCACCATATGACCCCTTAGGTGTCATTAGAGGTTGTATTGTTTCCTAAGAGGTCATATGGTGTCCTGTGACACCTTAGGACACCATATGACCCCTTAAGACACCATACGACACATAAAAACACCATATGGTGTTCTAAGGGGTCATAAGATGCCATATGACCCTTAGGACACTATTTGGTGTTGTTATAGGTCCTAATGGTGTGCTATTTGGTGTCATTATAGGTCCCTCCCTCCCCCCTCTTCTCTCCCTCTCTCCCTCCCTCTACCTCTCTCCCTCTCTCTACCTTCCCTCCTTCCCTCTCTCTCTCTCTCCCTCTCTCTTCATCTCCCTCCTTCCCTCTCTCTCTCTTCCTCTCCCTCCTCCCCTCCTCTCTCTCTCTCTCTCTCTCTCTCCGTCCACCCTACTCTCCCTCTCCCTTCCTCCATACCCCTTATTCTCTCTCTTTCTCCCTCCCTCTACCTCTCTCCCTCTCTCTACCTTCTCTCTCCCTCTCCTTCCCCTCTCTCTCTCTCTCTCTCTCTCTCTCTCTCTCTCTCTCTCTCTCTCTCCCTCCCCCCTCTCCCTCCCTCTCCCTCTCTCTCTCCCTCTCTCCCTCTCCCTCCTCTCTCCCTCTCCCTTCCTCCATACCCCTTCTTCTCTCCCACCCTCATCCCTCTTCTCTCCCTCTCTCTCTCCCCCTCCCTCTACCTCTCTCCCTCTCTCTACATTCCCTCCCCCTCTCTCTCTCCAAGACACCGTACGACACATAAAAACACCATATGGTGTCCTAAGGGGTCATAGGATGCTATATGACCCTTAGGGCACTATTTGGTGTCGTTATAGGTCCTATGGTGTGCTATTTGGTGTCATTATAGGTCTCTCTCTCCCTCCCTCTATCTCTCTCCCTCTCTCTACATTCCCTCCCCCCTCTCTCTCTCTCTCTCTCTCCCTCTCCCTCTCCTTCCATCCCCGTCTCCTTATCCTATTCTCTCTCTCTCTCTCTCTCTCTCTCTCTCTCTCTCTCTCTCCTCCCTCCCTCCATCTCCATCTCCTTATCCTATTCTTTCTCTCTCTCTCTCCCTCTCTCTCTCTCCCTCTCTCCCTCTCCCTCCTTCCTTCCTCTCTCCCTCCACCCTACTCTCCCTCTCCCTTCCTCCATACCCCTTCTTCTCTCCCACCCTCCCCCCTCTTTTCTCCCTCTCTCTCTCTCCCTCTACCTTTCTCCCTCTCTCTACCTTCTATCCATCCTCTCTCTCTCTCTCTCTCTCTCTCTGCCGCCCTCCTACCTACTCTCCCTTCCTCCATACCCCTTCTTCTCTCCCACCTCCCCCCTCTTCTCTCCCTCTCTCCCTCCCTCTACCTCTCTCCCTCTCTCTACCTTCCCTCACCTCTCTCTCTCTCTCTTCCTCCTCCTCCTCCTCCCCTCCCCTCCCTCCCCCCTCTCTCCTCTGCCACCCTCCTACCTACTCTTCCTTCCTCCATACCCCTTCTTCTCTCCCACCCTCCCCCCTCTTCTCTCCCTCTCTCCCTCCCTCTACCTCTCTCCCTCTCTCTACCTTCCCCCCCCTCTCTCTCTCTCTCTCCCTCTCTCTCCCTCTCCCTCCTTCCCTCTTTCTCTCCCTCTCTCCCTCTCCCTCCTTCCCTCCTCTCTCCCTCCACCCTACTCTCCCTCTCCCTTCCTCCATACCCCTTCTTCTCTCCCACCCTCCCCCCTCTTCTCTCCCTCTCTCTACCTTCCCTCCCCCCCATCTCTCTCTCTCTCCCCCTCCTTCCCTCCTTCCCTCTCTCTCTCTTCCTCTCCCTCCCCCCCCTCTCTCTCTCTCTCTCTCCTCTCCCTCCCTCCCCCTACTCTCCCTCCCTCCATACCCCTTCTTCTATCCCACCCTCTCTCTCTCTCTCTCTCTCTCTCTCTCTCCCTCCTTCCCTCTCTCTCTTCCTCTCCCTCCCCCCCTCTGTGTGTGTGTGTGTGTGTCCCTCTCTCCCTCTCCTCCCTCTCCCCCCCCTCTCTCTCTCTCTCTCTCTCTCTCTCTTTCTCCCTCCTTCCCTCTCTCTCTCTCTCTCTCTCTCTCTCTCCATCTCCCTCCCTCCCTTTTCATTCACATTTTTTCTACTACCAATAGAATGTACGGGGTACTGAAACTATTAGTTCACTGCCTTGCCATAACTTTTTTAAAGCGTAGGAGTGCGTACATGGTACTTATTACTTGTAAGCACATACGGGGTACTAAGCCCATTATTCGCTACCCTATGATAACATTTTTTAGTCTTAGGAGTGTCTACACACTAATTATTAGTACAAAATGGGAAAAAAGAATACCATTGGGCTTGCCAACATTTTATGGACTAACAGTGCGTACATGATTATTAATGTAGCACGTACGCAGTACATAGACATAGTTTTAGTTGCCCAAGAGCCTCAATAGCCTCAAAAGAAATTTTTAAGGTCGTTGAAGGCCCCACTGAAACTGTGTCTGCACTTCTATAACAATTTAATACATAGAAGTAAGTGAATTTTTTGTTTTTACATGATTTCGAATAAAGGAATCTAACAATAATTCTCTTTGGGCATTCTTGGGTAGACTACCATGCAACAAAAAGGTTGTTGTTGATGTACTAAAAACATTAATTGAAATTTTTTGGCATGACAACACAAGAGTTTTTCCCAACGAAAGAGATGTTGTTAGAAGGTGAATTGGGTCTACAAATCATGAGCCACATGCCAAACACTATTTGGATATGACTCAAACTACATTTTATGAAAGATTCCTTCAAAAGTTTCCTCAAATAAGAATTTCTCAAAGATTTTTTGAAATGGCAAAATCTTTTTATATTAAGATTAATCATGTATGCACCATGTGTTGTTGTAGGATGCATATTGAATTTTCCATGCATTAAGATATTTTTTTGTCATATTTGTTCTACTTTGCACACTAACAATGTTTTGCAGGAATGTAATATACAAGCACTTCCTAAGTCGGTAAGAAAATTTATTTCAAGTGTGCTATGCAATAGACATGATGGTTGCATTTATTATAAGATGCCTTGTTTGGAAGGTTCTTGTGCTATATGTGGTGGTTTGCAACGTTTAATAAGATGCATACATTTGGAGAGAACACATGAAATTGGTACGAAACTAGTTTCTTTCGGAAAATACAAGACAGTCACATATGGAGTTAAAGATGGAAAAGATTTGAAGAGATGTGAGCTATTGAAAAATGATATATGTGTAGCTCAATTTATGAAAATGTTTCAAGAGAAACTAGTTTATCAGTACATAATGCATACACATAGAGCTCGATGGTTAGATGAGCAATTCAAGTTATGTAAGGACACATTTCCTCTTGGAACCATTGTCTCTATCATTGATTTCACTGAAAATTATACATTACAACCTGAAAATGAAGTGCAATCCATGTATTACCACTCTACACAAGTTTCTATTTTTGTACACATAGCATTCATGCATGCAGATGATATCATAGAGGAGGATAGAAAGGTTGTAAGAGAGTATCACTTCTGCATAAGTGATGATCGTATTCATTCATCGGAGTTTGTACAAGGATGCTTTAAAGTTTTCTATGATAGTTTAAGGGAAAGGAATATACAATACAACCGACACTTAATATGGTCATATAATTGCACTGCACAATTCAAGAATGCAAGGATGCTTTATTGGTTGACAAGGATGCATATGACAAGTGGTGTACAACATTTTTGGAATTTCATTAAGGCTAGACATGGTAAGGGAGAGCACGATGGTGCAAGAGCATGTGTGAAAAGAGCCCTAGCTAGGGAAGAATTGAAGTACAAAGGTGGTGCTGAGTTGATAGATGCAAAAGCAATTGTGCGATGGTGTAAGTCTATGATGGGTCCAGGTAATCCAGGTACATCAATGGTTCATAGATATATTTGGTTGATCATTGAATCTAACATTGAAAACTACCTAGATTATTGTATAGTTGCAGGATCAAGTGACATGCACTCATTTATGAGTTCAAATTCAAGTTCACTGGTAATGTATATGAAACAGATGGTATGTTTTTTCTCTTCATGCATGTATTATTTGTGGGAAGAATGTGAATCACAAGAGTGGGTTGACAAATGGTCTTGTAGACTGTTGGTTCCCATTGATTCATATCAAATTCTCAAAGCACTACAATTGAGCCAGATGGAGACATCAGTGGATTTTGACTATATATCCGACCTAGTGGATTCAGGTGATTTTTTGAGTTAATTTTTTGCAAGTATTCTTTTTGGTTCATTTTGTTATACATCATACTTTATTTTTGGCATTAATTAACACTTTATAAAATGCAGGTCATGTGTATGCAGTTGTTGTAGAAGAGAACAATGAAGAAGGAACAAATTACTATTTGTGTCGTTGTGTTGAGCCAAAAAGAAAATTGACAACCACAATCATTGATGGAGAGGGTATTGAGTACGCAATAGGGTCTGTTGTCATGACAGGAACATGGCTTTAGAGATACCCTATCAAGAATTCTGATGTTTGGTTGTTCGAGGACTTTGAAACACACAAACATATTATTCATTTCTCTAACCTTGTTGTTGCAACAAATATTCATTTGATGAAGTATCGTGGTAGACCTCATAACAAGATTTTATGGAAAGTTCATTAATCTGACCACAAGACAATACTTGACACAATACAGGTTAGAGCCGATCCTGAAGGCTCACTTGATTGATTCTATGGTTCAGAGTAGAATGATTTTGAGAATTTTGTATAAATCATCGATAAATTGTTCTATATTCATTTTTTGTATATATAAATTCCCATGAGCTGATTTTTACATGTTTAGGGGCATAATTTTGTATATTTAAATGGAATTGAGATGATTTGTACATATGTACATTCCAAATTTTGTATATTAAAATGGCGATGAGTTGAATCGCACATATTGTAATGCCAAATTTTGTATAAAAGCCCATGAGATGATTTGTATATTAAAATGACGATGAGTTGAATCACACATATTGTAATGCCAAATTTTGTATAAAATCCCATGAGATGATTTTTAAGACATTTTTTTGTATAATCAAATAGCCAAGAGCTGATTTGACCATATTTAGAGGCAAATTTTTGAATAATATGTGACAATGTTTTGTGACTATGTTTTGAGTATATGTGATGTGTCCCTGGTCAATGATGAGCATTCTTAATTCTTGTATAATCATGGAGAATTATTTGAGTTATTATCTAGTCATAGGGGTCACACATTGAGACTAGATACAATTTGAGCAAAAATTGTCATTGTTGTCAAAAAAATTGTGAAAAAAGTTGTCAAGCAACTTCTACATTGCGTTGGTAGGGTATGACTCTCAAAGTTTCAACGCTTTGGGATGCACAATAGGGGCATGCCTAGTGTAAACCTATCGACCCGAACACGTTTGTGCACACGATGAAGCGAATCAATTCTAGCCAATCTTGCACTTTTGCATTGCATGCAACTGACGGTTTTTGCAGCAAGCGAAAAAAAATGATACCAATTGAAAATGGCTTCAAGTCATCAAAAAATGAGATAGGCCATTGTAGAGGAGCCTCACATGACCCCATGGATTCAAACAAATCAACCATATGTGTCATGGATTTGAAGATATAGTCCATCAAATTTTGACAATTTTTTGGACTCAAGGAACTTGAGAGATCGCACCGGTATGGTAGGACTCTCGATGTTTCGATGCTTTGGGATGCATGATAGGGGCATGCCTAGCATAAAAATGCCCACCTGGACATGCTCATGATGTCGTTCTGTGCACAGGACGAACCAAATCAATTCTAGCCAATCTTGCAACTTTGCATTGCATGCAACTGATGATTTTTGTAGCAAGCAAAACAATGCTACCAATTGAAAATGGCTCTGAGTCATCAAAAACTGAGATAGGCCATTGTAGAGGATCCTCACGCGAACCCATAGGTTCAAAAAGATCGACCATATGTGTCCTGGATTTGAAGAAACAGTTCGTCAAATTTTGATAATTTTTTGGACTCATGGCACTTGAGAGATCGCCCCGTACGATATGACTCTCGATGTTCTGACACTTTGGGATGCATGACAGGGGCATGCCTAGCATAAACCTACCCACCTAGACATGCTCATGATGTCGGTTTGTGCACATAATGAACCGAATCAATTCTAGCCAATCTTGCAACTTTTCATTGCATGCAATTGATGGTTTTTGCAGCAGGCAAAAAATGCTACCAATTGAAAATGGCTCCGAGTCATCAAAAACCAAGATAGAACATTGTAGAGAAGCCTCATGCAACCCCATGGGTTCAAACAAATCGACCATGTGTGTCCTGGATTTGAAGAAATAGTCCATCAAATTTTGATAATTTTTTAGACTCAGGGCACTTAAGAGATCACAACGGTATGGTATGACTCTAGATGTTTTGGCGCTTTGGGATGCATGACAGGGGCATGCCTAGCATAAACCTACCCACCTAGACACACTTTCCATGTTGGTCTATGCACACGATGAACCAAATCAATTCTAGCCAATCTTGCAACTTTGCATTACATGCAACTGACGGTTTTTGCAGCAGGTGAAAAAATGCTACCAATTGAAAATGGCCCCGAGTCATCAAAAAATGAGATAGGCCATTGTATAGAGCTTCACGTGACCCCATGTGTTTAAACGGATTGACCATATGTGTCTTGGATTTGAAGAAATAGTCCGTCAAATTTTGACAATTTTTTGGACTCATGGCACTTGAGAGATCGCCCTGGTACGGTATGTCTCTCGACATTCTTGTGCTTTGGGATGCATGATAGGGGCATGCCTAGCATAAACCTTCCCACCCGCACATTCTCATGATGTTAGTTTTTGTACACGATTAACGAAATCAAATCTAGCCAATCTTGCAACTTTGCATTGCATGCAACTAACGGTTTTTGCAGTAGGCAAAAAAATGCTACCAAATGAAAATGGCTCTGAGTTGTCAAAAACTAAGATAGGCCATTGTAGAGGAGCCTCACACGACCCCACAGGTTCAAACAGATCAACCATATGTGTCTTGGATTTGAAGAAACAATCCATCAAATTTTGATAATTTTTTGGACTCAGGGCACTTAAGAGATCACACCGGTATGGTATGACTCTCGACGTTCCGACACTTTGGGATGCATGATAGGGGCATGCCTAGCATAAACCTTCCCACCCAGACATGCTCACGATGTCGGTTTGTGCACACAATGAATAAAATTTAAACATTGCGAGCGTGAGGGTGCTCTCGTACCAAACACATATTGTTGTTTATATTCATATTGTTGATTACATATGCAAATATTCATTTAAATTTATAAAAGGGTAGCCACCAAATACAATGAATACATAATAATGAACTGAATACAAGGAGTTTTGTAGGGTTAATTCAACATTTTATAAATTTTATCAAATCATATTCTACGATTGCAATGTTTTATATCATATATTTTTGTTGTTTATATTCATATTGTTGATTACATATGCAAATATTCATTTAAATTTATAAAAGGACAACCACAAAATACAACGAATACAAAATAATGAACTCAGTACACATTTATTAGATCGAATATATATATATATATATATATATATATATATATATATAAGGCATGTCTGCCAAGTCAATACAAGTATTACAAAAATGTGGCATATGCCATGTCCAAATCGATATACAATAAAAATATAGAATATATCTACATGTATTGGTCATTCTATGACCAAAACTAACACTATATGATCCTAAATTTGTGGTGGATAATCAAAATTGAGCCTCTTCGATGCAGTACGCAGCTCTGTAGATGGCTGCAAAACCACAATTCAAAAGCCAAGTTAGAATTCTTTTGTAGAAAATAGTTCACAATTAACAAAATAACTATGCATTTAACTATAATTCCTTTGTAATTGAAATGTATATTACCTTATCGGCTGATCTAGGAGCTAATGTCTTCACTCTCCTTTCCTTGTCACTCTTAGGAGTTTTCTTGAAGACATACTTAAATGGATCCACGTTATGGTCGTACTGCAAAGGGGTCCATTGTAGATTAAATATACAATTAATACAATGTACTAACATAAATATATCAAAAACTCTTAAAAGCTATAATATAGAGAACAATGGCGTACTTGTGCCTGAGATGCTTCTCCAATGGACTGAGGATGGCTCACCATCAATGTAGAAACTATCGCTATTACCTATACAAAAAATGTTCAAAGATTAAATACAATTAATATAATGATAAGTATTGAAGGTTAAAAACAATAAATTTTACATATCAAACAAAAGTGTACCGGATCCTGAGATGCTTCTCTAGTGCATGGAGGAGGGTTCACCATTGATGAAATAGGTATGGATATTTCCTGTATTGAAAAAATATAAGATTATAATATATCACAAGTTCACATGTACACGTGTATGTAATCATGAAATCAAGAAAATAAAGTAGAGATACATACCTCCGCCCTCTCTTGATCCATAGGTGAATCAGGTGCACTCAACAAATCCACATAGCTCAATGGCCATTGTACATCTAAAATAGACAAAAAACACTAATCAATCTAGAAACCTAAACTAATACTTGATTTCAACATTTTTAAACAATTGTACAACTAAAAATGTGTTCAATTACCTTCTTCCCATGTTTTGGTGTCTTTGAGGAATTCTTTTTCTTAGGACAAGCTCTAGACGCGGAGGGAGTACCCTAAAAAAACAATATTAACATGAGATATTAGTATAGATAATAAATTAAACATAATTTTAAACATATAAAATGAAATGACTTTCATATTCCATTAAAATAATACATAAAAAGGGTTGTACAAAATATGACACCGTATAGCCTTGTAGGCCAAAATTGATCGCTGAGAGTGTGATGCCATCAATCTAGGACATTTCATCCCCTGTCAACACCTACAAACCAAAAATTGGACCAAGAATTAAAGATAGTTAGTATATCTTGTATTTTTTGAATTCAAAGTGTACTATTCTATTTTAACATGTTGCAAAATTTATAGCTTAGGCATCAAAGTTGCAACTATAGTAACTGGGGGAGGAGTATGGGATACCGCTACTACATCCTGAAATGCATATTATTTGTCTCAATTTAAATCAATGTATAAATAAAAATTCATTTATGTAATTACAAATTTAAAGTGACTGATAAATAAAATGCTATGAATTCAAATAAACACACCTGTGCCTATCACTCATGGGAAAACACCATGTCCATCAACTCACCTATCAACGTGGAATCCTTTGCCGTGCGGGCCTGACATGTACTCCCGCAAATCATGCACAGATGAGATGAGGATCCATCTGCACTGACTGCATCATCTATCCCCAAGCATATCCTCGAGCAACTGACACACATATGCTCGATGGGCTCTCTATCGCCACCTAATGGCTCATCATCCAATACAATAGGGTGTGCTAATGACGTCCCATGCTGGATGGTGGCACTAGTCAACATTATGGCTGCATGAAGAGTTTGTAGCTCCATCGACTCTTTCAGATCTACTGGGACAACCTGATGCACCTTGGATTTGGGTGCTAGGGGGTGGTAACTCTCCGCGGGTAATCGCCTATGGGCTCTAGGTCTATCTTGGGCAGAGCCACAACTTCTACCATGGAACTCTCTCATGTCAAAATAGTTTGGGTGTACATTGAGCATAAACTCACAATATACTTTTCTCAAAAAATATAATGGTACCTCATAATTATTACAAGGTGGATCATCAAAGACCATCCACCACCTCTGCCAAAAAATATTCTTCATCTGCACATTGGTACACCAATATATGGGAAACATCTTTTCATAAGAGGTAATGACTAACCAGTTTCGGGATATATAAAAAGGGCACATATTTGTTGTTTAGTAATATTTTTGTTTTTTACTCCATCGTATGATAGCCCATCGACATAGAATTGATGACACCTATCCCTAAAGCTTCCCCATTTGGTAATTTGTATGGAAACAACTACGACACTAGTAGCTAATGTTTCTAGGCTAGTGGCGAGGGATTGATGATGCTCAAGTTCAGAAGTTTTCAATTTAACAATTAGTTTATTGATTTTAGACGTATTTTGTCCTAACTGATTAATTAATTGCTCCTGTGTTTCAGGTGTGCGGTCAAAAGGAGGAATTGGGGGTTGTTCTTATGGGTTTTTTAGGAGGTGCATTTGGTTGTTCTTATTGTGGATTAGAAGAATTTGGTTTTTGAAACAAAAAAATGAAAAAACCTAATCAAAATTAATGAAATTAAATTCAAAATGTAAAACAAATTGAACAAACGAGAAAGAAAGACAAAAATGAACAAAAACTAACCTTGATCCATATCATGGAGGACAAATCTAGCACCTCATTTGTGGTTTAGGAGAGGAAATGAAAAAAAAAAGAAGTAAAAACGTGCTATTCACGGGTAAATGAGACCTAGTTTTTTTTAAAAAACTTTTTTTAATAGGCATCACGTACGCGGTTATATTTGGATTATTAGCTCGTACGCGCTCATTTTCCTATGAGTAGCGAGTATGCACTCCTTTTCCTAGGTGTAGCGCGTATGCGCTCATTTTCCTAAAAGCAGCGCGTATGTGCTACCTTCTCTAGGCTCGAGAAGAACAAACCTAAGCGCGTACTTGGGCATTTCAAATTTTAGAACCGCATACGCGCTACTTGTTTTTCCATTTTTTTTTGGGTGGTGCCCACTTTTCTGACCACCATCTTTGTGCACATACCCCAATGTAAACATTTACTACAGAAGATTAAGCATACATGAAAAGATACACAAAGACACATAGATTTATCTCGTGGAAACCCAATAGGGAGAAAACCACGGTGTGAGTAGGAACTCACAAAATTTGTACTCTTCTGAAGTACGCCTGGTTAAGAGCCATCCCTGTTAGGAGATTACAAAGACATTGTTAGGTGCCACCCGGTCAAGGGATTTTGAACAAGGCCGTTTACTGCCTTTACCTTGTTAAAGGTAGCTTGGTTAAAGGACTTAAAGCATCAATCAAGACGTCACCTGGTTAAGGGATTTTTACAATGGGCCATGTTAAAGTCCACCCAGTTAAGGGATTTAAGTTGCAGTTGTTAGAAAGCAATAGATGGATGATCTGCTAAAATTGCTACTAATTAGCCTAGTTAGATCACACTGAAGGATCACCCTAGATCTACATTGGTTGTGTCTATTCTACACAACTCTTATCTCCTGAATACACTATAAACTCTTCCTTCTACCGATTTGCTGATCCTTGAATATCACACTATCGGTCCTCTATCACTTGAGTTACCACTCTGTGAAACTCTACTCTACCAGTCTTCTTTTATTCGGCTCTGCAGTCTCTTAAAACTCTCCCTATGTCCACTTTCACATTATCTTAATTCACTTTCACAACAACCATCTCAAGAATGAGATATATGTATTTATAGACCCTTTTAGTCTATCACCAACTTTCCCTCCAAAACATAGCTTTCAAAATTCCGTTGTTAGGTCTTAAATTATGCCTCTGAAATCATGCAGGAATCTCTGTCAATATAGTCAAACATGTTGATAAGTCTGTTAGTTGATTCAAAGAAGACTCCAAATTTAGCTGGTTGTAACTGAACGTTACCAGTTTGTCAGTTACCGACTCTTCCGATGTACTGATCAAAACCTGTCTAGCCAATTTCCTCTTGTATACCAGTCTGTTCTTTGCTTAGCTGGTGAACCTCTCATGTGCCAATCTACTCACCGCTACTTGATCTTCTTACTGTTTGTCGGTCTACTCACTACTGATGGATTGTGCCGACCTACTCATTGCTTGCCAGTCTACTTACTGTCGATGAACAGTGAAGACTAAGGAGATGATGTCACCAACAATGACAACCATACCATTTACTGGTCATACAAAACAGTCTCAGAATGCCAACACTCCTATCATACCATAATTCATAAGGTGTCATATTGTTGTTCACCATTAATTACATTTTGTTTAGTGTATATACAACAGTGTGAATTGCCTCTTTCCAATAGACATCAGACAAATTTTCTTCATTTAACATAGTCCTTGCCATCTCTTTGACCATTCTATTTTTCCTTTCCACAACACCATTTTATTGTGGTGTCCTAGAGGTTGAATATTGTCTTCTAATTCCATGTCTTTCACAATAGTCTTGAAATTCATTTGATGTGAATTCACCTCCACGGTTTGATCTTAAACACTTAAGCTTGTATCCACTATATTTCTCAACCATCTTCTAGATGGACTTGTAAAGCACTGAGAGGGGGGGGGGGGTGAATTAGTGACACCAAAAAAAATACTACTTTCAACACTAACCCATAGATATACTTAACAAGTTTGTTAAACAATATGCATGCAATCCAAAATAATATAACAACATCTACAATAAGTAAAACATCCACCATAACACAAGTGTTTATACGTGAAAAACCCAAATGGGAAAAACTGTGGTGAGATGGGACTCACAAGTTAACTATCTACAGTAATAGATAACTGACCAGCTAAGCTCTACAAAAAGTTGCTCTACTAGGAGCAAATCCTGTTAAACATCCCAAAGCTTAGTTAAAAGCTATACCTTGTAAAATGTAGTACCTTGTAAGGAGTAACCTCGGTAGAGGATTTCTGAATCCAAACTAATGGATCACCTGGTTAGAGGATCTGTACAATGAAGCTTGTTAGAGCTTACCCAGTTAGGGGATTTGACTATTGCAGTGATTAGAAAACAACAAGTGGTGTGATCTAGTAGTAGCACAACTTGCTTGAATAGATCATCTTCTGCGCACTCAAAAATTCATTACCAACATACTCTGCAACTTAACACTTTTGCCTTCACATCAAATCATCTGATAACATATCTCCTTCGTTCATAAAAAATAATTCATTGTGATGTCAATATATAGACATTTAGATTTCATGTCGGCCTCTAGAAATCATATCACAATTTCCTAGGTGCAGTGTATCTAGTCAAACAATCATAACTCATGACAAAAATAATGCCAAAAATTGTCGGTGAGGATAACTCATCACAAATAGTGACAACTCATCATATTATCAATGAATACTAGTTGGAACAACAATACCGGTTGGAGTTAAACAACTGTTTGTCCTTTGATGCTCCTTTGTTTGTCCTTTGATGCTCTTTTGATAATTTTTGCTGGATCTTCAGGTTGCCGCTGAGTTATGTATATCCATATATAAATACATACTGGTTGTCTCCATGTATATATCGGTTGTCACCATGTACCAGTTAGATATAAAATTCTAGTATACCAGTTGTAATATAAACAACTTTGAAGTCACACCGGTAGACAATGTAAATATATGTGTGTATATGTGTTTCATCAATGACAACATATGAAGTTATTCATTACAATCATCACCAAGCCAACAATATTGCCCTTTGGCATTGATGGCAACGCTTAGAAAATTTTATAGCAATACCGCTAAGTGTTCTTACAAAAACAAATTTGTACACATATATATACTCCCCCTTACTGCATACAACATACAAAATTTTCACAACACACATACACATTTCTACTCCCCCTTACTACATTCAACATACAAATTTTCACAACACACATACATATTTCTACTCCCCCTTTGACAATAATGCCAAATTGAAAAGAAAAATACATACATATAAATGAAAATTTATAGCAAAATGTTTTACATATACAAAAAATTGAAAATCTGAATCAAGATGTATGCAGTGCGATCCTCATAAAAATGTCACTAAATTTTCTCTTCAATTGAGAAAAATCATGTTCCGATGTCTCCAACAAGTTCTCAATGATCTCAATTGTGGTCATAATCTAAGTATATAACTCTTCCATTGAATCAAGTGTACATGTTTTTGGAGTAGCCAAAATTGCTTCTGCATTCTTGTAGGCTCTTTGCAATATGTCCACTTGGGGTCTGAGTATATTCTTCAATTCCTTCAGGGATCAGAGTCTTTTTGCCTTTTCAAAATCATAGGTATCCAACTTGTTTTGCAAACCATCCACAGATTTTCTAAAAGCAAAAATAGAATCTTGTAGTGGTACATAGGCATTGCATATCTTCTATAGCTCTTGTTTTGTTTCAATTAGTCTATTATTGATATCAGAATAAAAGAATGAAACATTAGAAGTAGATGCAAGAATTTTCCCTCTTGTTTCAATAGCTTTTCTTAATAAATATTTATTAAGAGATAGAGAAATTTTTCCTGTATCAATCTCTTTCATAAGCTACTCTCCATGCTTCTTCCTATAACTCTTCTCAAAATAAGTTTGTGCTTCTTCTTCTAGGGACTTAAGTTGGTCAGATGCATCAGCAACCAATTGACCAAGTTTACAAATAGGAGTTGTCAAATGACCTATAGTAGTTTCTGGTAGTAGACTTGTCAGAATATCCACATCATTCTAAATGGTTTCTGCTTCCATTCTCTATTCTTTAAGTCTCTTCTTGTGTGCCCTAGATTGCATGATAGTTGCAATCTTCATCATTTCTGATGCACTCATATTATCAACAATTATAGGCCCTAAAATGCCTAATGAGTCATCATCATCTTCATCAGTCTGCTGTATGACTAATGATTTTACCAGTTCAGCAGGTGTTACCTTATTAATATTTTTTTTCTCTTGTTCTTTCTCTGGTTCCTGTTTAGAAATATGAGTATCAAATTTTTCATCAGATTCCTTCTGAGTGGCTTGTGAAACCGGTTGGATTTGGGGTTTCACTGGTTGTTCCTTGGCTAGTGGAATATCCACTTCTGGTTGAGTTGGCAGTATCTCAACTAAAGTAACCTGTGAGTCTGAAATTGTCGGTGGCTGCATATCTGGTGCAATAACATTTCTAGATAGATCTATTGCTTCTTGAATATCATCAACATGTATGTCTTGTTAGGAAATAGTGTCATCCTTCTTCTTGATAGGATAGATAATATCAGCTTGCACAATTTCTTCCTCATCCATTTCAGGTACATCAACAATATCTTTCTCATCCTTAGAAGAATGTATAAGCTCTTGCATCCATTGGATTTACAAGCAATCTGATGAGTCTCAGTTTCAATAGTTTGCACCTTTCCACTAAGTAGCTTCAATCTTCTTGTCTTGAAAGCAAAATGGACTTTGTACTTATCAAGCAATTCATTTAACTCATCCTTTGGCAAATCAGAAAAATATTGCACAAATACATCATCTATAATTTCTTTTTCTTTCTTCACAGCTTCCTCCCATTTATTCAAAAGAATAGTATTTAAGGAATTAGAAATATCCTTTTCAAGATCATGAGGTTATCTATTGTAATGGTACAAATAATTGATTACCCGTTGAACAATTTGATCCTTCTGATCTTCATTGAATGAACAAAATTATCTTTGACATTATCAAATCTATTTCTTCCTAATGTCTTCACCATTCTCTCAAAATTAGTCTCAGGCTAGGTACTTCACCAGTTGAGCAAAAACTAGTTACTACTTGAATAGCCTCCTTGGTTATAGTATGAGTCCTTTCCAAATACATGTTTTCCCCATGAACACGACTTCAAGTAATTTGGATATGTTCCTCTTCAAAATCTTCAAGAAAATAAGCTGCATTATGAAAACCTTTCTCATAAACCCTAATATACTTCGGATGAATCATTCTGTTTTCATTACAAAGGGATTTCAACTGAGAATATATTGACAATGATCCTAAATCCTCAATTTTGCAATCAATGTAGCTAGACAAATCTCCTATCACTAGGACACCATTAGGAACTTGAGATAAAGCATTATAAGACACAATTCATTCTGACTTCACAACCTCCATAGGTTCAGATGTGATCATCAATTTCTCTGTTGGTTTAAAAGATGATGCCATTTCAGATAGACTAGATTCAAAGCTGGATTTTTCAAAGAAATACCTTATTTTACGTGCACTGCCTCATTTACCAGTTGATTACTCAAGTGCACACCAGTTCAGTCTTCACTAACCTTCAAATCAACTTGATCACTCAAATTACGATACCAGTTTGAATAAAATCAGCTAGCAATCCTGTCTTTGCTTTGCAAGTTCTAAAAAATTCTTTCTCAAATGCATTAGGGTGAAAATAACAAAGTAAAACTCACTTTTATCCTTTTTACCTACTGCATTAAATGCTCACCCGTTAGGGTTACAAACCCTAATTACACCGCTTAATGATACATACAATATTGATAGGTGTAAAATTGGTTAATAACCGATTGACAAAAAGTTATCAAATTTTCATGCATTCAAACTCTCTTACCACTCATTCTTTTCAAGGGGTCTGAAAGTAGATTTACCACTATGCTCCCCTTAGCCATATTGAAAGGCTCAGTTCACTCGTGCAGGATTCTCCACACTAGGTCAAGGATTAGTTTCTTCTCCAGGTAAATCATCACTCTTCTTCATCAATATTTGATTCATTTATTCTTTGGTTTCTACAATATTGACCTTCTGATTGCCTTTCTGATCGTTAGAATAATTAACCGGTTTATTCTTTCTGGATCTACAAAAGTTTGCCATGTGTCCTGATTTATGACAATGATAGTAGGCCATTCCAGATGATCTCCAAGGTTGGTGCAGGGAACCTACCACTCCAAGCATGCAATTTTGTTTTCTTCTAAGTTTTTGTGTTGTCTTCCATGATGTAATAATGGACCAACCATTTGGGACTCAGTAGAGCCATGGTTGAGTTGTCCAAGCTTTTGGTTGTGTCATTTGTGTTCAGGATGCTATCAGCCTAGGAAGTTGAAATGTTAATGTAGATCATAGGAGTAGTACTCTATATTATTGTTATCATGTAATAGGGGCTATAGTATTGTGTTTAGGTCTTCTAGGATTCTTGAGGTCATTTGGGAGCCTTGGAATGCACTTGAGTGCAAAGTTGCAACCAAGGTGTCAAAAAGATGTAAAAGTTGCTAAGCAACATTTTGCAAAAGTTGCATTTTTGAGGATTGGCATTCCAAAGTTGGTTCACCCAAATAGAAAATGAGGATATAAGACAAAATTCAACTTCATTATACGGTTGGAGAATCTGGAATGCAAGAACAAGTTTTTGAGTTGCAAGCAAATCTTGTTTTCTTCACCGTTTAACAGTTTTCTTGATTTTTCATTGCATTGTATAGTCCAGTACAAACTTGTTAGAGAAATCTCATTGTAGGGCATGAGTTTTTGTTGATTTTAATTTCTGGCAAGGTAGATTAGTAAGTTTATTTGTGTTTGGTTGCAGAGATCTCATTCATTCTCTGCAACTAGATGGAAAACCATTGCAAAGTAGGGTTTAAGAGAAAAATGGCTCTAACCTAAGCATCCATTGATGGCACCATTTGAAATCAAATGGAATGCTAGGTTAGGGTCTATACATATTATTAGAGTCGCTTTTGTTGTTTTCAGGCCTTTGTGATGTTTGTGCAATGAAGCCCTAGACTCATTGGTAAGAGCTAGTGAGTGAGGAAAACAAAAGATGTGCAAATTCTAAGCACATGTGGATTGGTGGAAGATAAATGGACCCATGGTTGGAAAGACCTATTAATGCCCTAAAATAATCCTCAATTTATTTGAGAATATGTTTTGATTGGTGAAGGGTTTTAAATCCATCTATCCAAGTCACCCGGGTAGGCAAAAACCCTTGAAATTAGGAAAAATTTGGTTCTCATATGTGTACGGAAAACCCAGATGCAAATTTACAATATTGTTTGTAGCCTTGAAAAGGGTATCCAAATAGGTAATTTATGTGTGGCCTTATTTAGGAATTTTTGAAACCAAGTCCTTAAAACCGCCGATGGAGGGCTAATTGTATTAGGCCTATTTGAGCCCGGTGGAGACAAAGAGTCGTTAGGAAACGTTAGCGATGGGTTTGAAGATGTCCAAAACCCTTAAAGCCATAAAAGACATAATGTAAATGTATTTTTCCCACCTAGAACCAGTTGGTGTGTTGTGATCCTTTGCAGAGGTTGTTGGAGCCTTAGGAGTGGTATTGGGGATTGAGGTAAAAGCCTCAATAAGAGGTGTTGATTGACTAAGCTCAGTGGCTATACCTTGGAGGCAAGCCAAAGTGTATCATTCCTTGGAGGTCTAGATAGAAAACCCCTATCAAGTGCCATTGGATGGGCTTGAGGAGTTAGAGGGTTGAATAAGACAAGAAACCAAGAAGGTGAATAGAACAAGCTCCAAGACTTTCTGCATCAAAGGTCCTGCATTGCCTCTTCCAGTTCTCCTTCTGCAATTCATAGCCACATGACCAAAATTGTTACAGATGATACAAATGACATTTGTTACCTTTTCCATCTCAAATGGACTAAACCAGTTGACATAGGATCTTTGCCAGTTCATGTTACCCCGGTTATCATAATTTCTCATCCAGTTGCCATTTGATCTTCGATTCATATGCGACACTAGATTATTTGCTCCATATCTGCATTCAGCTGATCTATGTCCATACATTTGACATGTGAAACAATGACCTTCAAATTTCTTGGACATATACCTAGTATTTGTATTGTAACTTACATTTCCATTAGGTTTGTTTCTACACACATTTGCATTATGACTAGGTTTATGGCAAACAAAGCAAACAGGTTTATAAGACTTCTTACCGGTAGGCTTTTTAGCCTTACGAGTAGTTTTATTCTTATGAGTGTTGCTCTTGGCACCAGAAGATTCTCCTTTCTCAGATGTGTGAAATCCAAGTCCATAGGTATAACCTTTCATCCTATGTGATTGAATTTGCTCATATAGCAAGCTAGAGGGTATGTGTAGGATCATGGTGTGCCAAAACAGGCCCTTAAGTGGCAATGAAATTTTAGAAAATGAGAGTTATGCAACTTGACATGAAAATTTGGATAAGTTGTGAACATTATTTTTAAAATATGTAAGAAGAGAATATACAGAAAATTGAATGTAGTTTCTAAGCTACTAGTTGTTTTTTGGAAAAAAAAATCCTATTTGATGAAAATTTCAAATTTCAATGCAGTAGTACTAAAATTTCAAGAATAAAATAAGAAGTAGACATATGTCTGACCACCCTAATCACAATCAAATCATAATTATTTTTTATAATATTTCTAATATAAGTATTAGACTCATGTTCGGATGTGACACATATTGTTTTTTAATTTTTTATAAAGTAAATAATTATTTATGAATTTTTTACTACAACTTTTCATAAATTTAGAAACTCCTACGTTTGACCACCTTAACTTGGTTAAAACCTTATGAAATTTAATTTTTAAATTTTTTTCCCTATAGTAGACAAAGAATAGGATGTGACACATGTTTCAAATTCAAAAAATGTTATACCGTTTGAAAGTTATGATTGTTTTTCAATCAGTATATCAATCAGGACTATTGTTAGAATTCAGTTAGAAAATAGATAATAATAATTTATTAAAGTTGAAATAACACAAGCCTTATATTGTTGGAAAGATGGGAATATCCTTAAAAAACCCTTTTCGTTTTATCAATTTTGGCTACAAAAAAAGTCGTCAGCCACCAGTGTAAAGTCTGGAAAATCAAGGAATATTGAAAAAACACATTTTTTCAGTTGACTTTCCAGGCTTGTCACTTCCAAGCCAAATACCAAAGCATTCTCAAGACGAAATTTGAAATTTGAAAATTTGACTACAAAAATCGGATATCAGATTTTAATGTCTAAATTTGTGGTCCCCAAAATTTTTCCTGTTGCCGTCTTTTATTTACTGAACTACCACATTAATGGCAATGACAGAAATCCAATATCGGATTTTATTAGTCATATTTTAGAGAGAGAGAGGGAGAGGGAGAGGGAGAGGGAGAGAGAGAGAGAGAGAGAGAGAGAGGGAGAGAGAGAGAGAGAGAGAGAGAGAGAGAGAGAGAGGAGGAGAGGGAGAGAGATAGAGAGAGAGGGAGAGGGAGAGAGGGAGAGAGACACAAATTGTGTCATTATAGGTCATATGTTGTCCTAAGAGGTCGTAAGACACAATATGACCCCTTAGGACACAATATGACCCAAAGAAACCCCTTAGGACAACATATGATGTCATATGGTGTCATTAGGGTGATAGCTCAATGATGAACAAATAGTACCAAATCGGTACTGAGAGGGGAGGGGGGTGAATCAGTACAGACAAAAACACACTCTTGAACCGGTTTGTCTACAGACACTGTGCATTAACAGAAAAACAATAACATCGGTCCTTAAATAGTGTTCAACCGGAAAAGCCCTGAATAACCGAGACAAGTATAAACTAGTTGACACTTATCTTCTCATACAATCTAACACTTCATTTCCATTTCACCCTAATGCATGAACAAGTAATCTACTATCGAAGATGTACATATAACCAACTAGATCAACATGATTCACTGATTGATAGAAAACAATATAGCATCACATAAAAAAGACATCACACATGACACACATTTTTCACGTGGAAACCCAACTGGGAAAAACCACGGCGGGGATGAATACCCACAAGCTTGTTTTTGAACTCTTTAGAAGTCCGCTCTGTTAGGAGCCTTGTCCGATTAAGGACTGATACAGTAGGTTCTATTAGGAACCAATCCTGTTAGGGATCACTCGGTTAAGGGATGGCAAGAATACCCGGTTAAGGGTTAAACCCTATTAAAGGTTACCTTGTTAGAGGATTTCAAGAACTCAATGGTTTTGGGTCACCCTGTTAAAGGATTTACAGAAAGCCTGTTAAAGCTACCCTGTTAAGGGATTTCTCAACTGTTGAAGTGGTTAGAGATCAATAGGTATTACAATGATTTGGTAATAGCACTCAATGCCAATGCAGATCCTCTTAATCTCCTCTTTACCTTCTGCACTTACACTCTGCGGGTATCACTTCTCTCCTTGGATCTAGAAAGAATCACGTATCTCTTCTCTTGGATACACACACACAACTTTTGCCGACAACCCTAGAAAGAGTCACAACATTGACCTTATAGGAAAATAGATAGGTTAGTAGCATAAACCCTAAACCCTAAACCTATTAGGGTAACGAATTCAAATGGTTCAATCCTGATTGTTGAGCACACTGTATTAATCTCCATTGTTCATTTTCTATCGATTTCATGGTGGCTGATAACCCATCACACGTTATCACCATTTACAGACTTCGCACATTCTCAAGGTAGATAGGAACAATCTCCTTCATGCAAGATCCTTCACACACACAAGGATTCATGTGGCAACAGGATCTGTTCTTCGTTATTGATGCCCTCCTAAATGGCACAAGGTTAGCAAATGATAAACAACACCAAAGACACAAAAACCGTTAGTGTTAGTCAATCAAAAACTAATCTATGAAGGCATACCAAGAGAGACACTAAAAGCATGCTAATGTATCTAATAAATGAAACAAAGATTATGAGGCATCTCCAACTGCCTCTTAGCATGGCCTTAGCTCCTTCTCCCTTGTTCCTCTCCTCTCCAAGTTCCAAAATAGTGTAGCTCTTAGCAGCTTTTTGCACTATGGATGCTTATGGAGGATTGAGATTTAATATTAAGCTTCAAATATGAAATGAAAAGCTAAATACTATGCTATTGATGCTAACATGATATATTTTAACCAAAATGATAAGATGTTAGATTGCTTATGCTAAATGCTCTCTAAAATGTCTATAGCTTAGATGCATACAAGTTTTCAGGATCTGGATTATGAAGGAATGGGCTCTATTTATAAGAAAAATGGAGCAATGGATGGCCAGGATTGAAGGGTTTAATCAAGGGTCAAGCTTGAAAGTTGGGGATCCATGTGCACAATTTGCACCAATAAAATAGTGACAAGTGTCAACACAGGATTGGGTTGAGAGAAGAGGTTGGAGGCATTGAATGCCTGAGAAGACCTCATGGTTATCTAAAGGCTAAGGGTCAAGTCTAAATTAGGATTACCCATTGGATTAGGAGTTAATGCAAGGATAAACCTTTGTGCAAATGATTAAGAGATAATCATGGTCAAAGCATTAAAGGCTTGATGAGACCCTTGGGTTGGGTAGAGGTTGAGTCAAAACAAATGTTTTAACCATGTAGGAGGGTTTGGGTTAACCATTAATGGTTATTGGAGACTTTGGGGATTAAGTGGTTGAAGGTTGAAAGCCTTTAAAGGTTATCAAAGACTTTGAGCCATTTAGTGGTTGAAGACTTGAAGCCTTTAATGGTTATCAAAGACTTTGAGGTTTTGAGAAGTGACTTCCCTTTGCTTAGGGATGTGACAAAGTTTAGAGGAGGGATTAGGCTAATTAGGAAGGGTTTAGAAGAATCTAGAAGGGGATTAGATTTTGCAAGTGGATTTGGTGGGTGAGGGAAAATAGGATTTTATTAAAATAAAAATTCATTTATTCCAATAAATGTGTGCAAGTTGCATTTGTAGGAAAATGCAAGTGGGGTGGGGATAATGATTTAAATAAATGTTTTATTTAATTTATTTAAAAGAGGAATAGGGGGATTTAATTAAATAAATAGATTTTATTTATTTAATTGATTTGTATTTGGTTTAATGAATGAATTAATTAAAATAAATTGAATAATTTATTTAATTAATAGAAGAATGTTTGGGGATGAATTAATTAAATATTTATTTAATTAACTGATGGCTAGTGGATTTTTAATCAAATAAATAGCGTTTATTTATTTAACTAAGCTGGACAGATTTGTGTGACTATAGTTATCATGCTGACTCATCATACAAAGTCACTTGTTGAGCCACACAGGCTTGAAGCACTTCAACCAGAAACCCTGAAGTTGAGACTACCAACCAGTAGTCATACAACACTTCCATGTGCTAGTTACCATAACCATATGCTGGTTCACCTTGAACAAGCACACCGCTTCACTTTGGCACAAATGCCGGTTCATAGTGTTATACCGGTTCTCTTCTCTTCATCATATTGACATTAATGACAACACATAATGTCATTATGTCCTCATACCGGTTCACATAATGCCAACATAGGGGTCATATGGTGTCCTAAGAGGTCATAAGGGTTCATGGGACACCATATGACCTCTTAGGACACCATATGACCCCTAATGACACCATATTGGGTCACTTTGGGTCATATTGTGTCCTAAGGGGTCATATTGTGTCTTATGACCCCTTAGGACACAATATGACCCAAAGTGACCCAATATGGTGTCATTAGGGGTCATATGGTGTCCCAAGACACCATATGACCCCTATGGACACCATATGACCCCTAATGACACTATATTGGGTTGCTTTGGGTCATATTGTGTCCTAAAGGGTCGTAAGACACAATATGACCCCTTAGGACACAATATGACCCAAAGCAACACAATATGGTGTCATTAGGGGTCATATGGTGTCCTAAGGGGTCATACGATGTCTTAAAGGGGTCATATGACACAATATGACCCACTAGGACACAATACGACCCATAACGACCAAATATAATGTCTTAAGAGATCATATGGTGTCCTAAGGGGTCGTAGGAAACCATATGACCCCTATGGACACCATAGAACCCCTTATGACACCATATAGTGTTGTAAGGGGTCATATGGTGTCCTAAGGGGTCGTAGGACACAATATGACCCAAAGTGACCCAATATGGTGTAATAACAGGTCGTATGGTGTCCTTAGGACACAATATGACCCCTTGGGACACCATATGACACCATATTGGGTCGCTTTGGGTCATATTGTGTCCTAAGGGGTTGTAAGACACAATATGACCCAAAGTGACCCAATATGGTGTCATTAGGGGTCATATGGTGTTCTAAGGGGTCATATGATGTCTTAAAGGGGTCATATGACACAATATGACCCACTAGGACACAATATGACACATAACGGCCAAATATGATGTCTTAAGGGGTCATATGGTGTCCTAAGGGGTCGTAGGACACCATATGACCCCTATGGACACCATAAGACCCCTTATGACACCATATGGTGTCGTAAGGGGTCATATGGTGTCATAAGGGGTCATATGGTGTCCTAAGGGGTTGTAGGACACAATATGACCCCTTAGGACACAATATGACCCAAAGCGACCCAATATGGTGTCATAACAAGTCATATGGTCTCCTTAGGACACAATATGACCCCTTGGGACACCATATGACCCCTAATGACACCATATTATGTCCTAAGGGGTCGTAAGACACAATATGACCCCTTAGGACACAATATGACCCAAAGCGACCCAATATGGTGTCATTAGGGGTCATATGGTGTCCTAAGGGGTAATATGATGTCTTAAAGGGGTCATATGACACAATATGACCCACTAGGACACAATATGATGCATACCGACCAAATATGATGTCTTAAGGGGTCATATGGTGTCCTAAGGGGTCGTAGGACACCATATGACCCCTATGGACACCATAGGACCCCTTATGACACCATGTCCTATGGACACCATAGGACCCCTTATGACACCATATGGTGTCATAAGGGGTCATATGGTGTCGTAAGGGGTCATATGGTGTCCTAAGGGGTCGTAGGACACAATATGACCCAAAGTGAACTAATATGGTGTCATAACGGGTCGTATACTGTCTTTAGGACACAATATGACCCCTTAGGACACCATATGACCCCTAATGACACCATATTGAGTCGCTTTGGGTCATATTGTGTCCTAAGGGGCTGTACGACACAATATGACCCCTTAGGACACAATATGACCCAAAGCAACCCAATATGGTGTCATTAGGGGTCATATGGTGTCTTAAGGGGTCATATGATGTCTTAAAGGGGTCATATGACACAATATGACCCACTAAGACACAATATGACCCATAATGACCAAATATGATGTCTTAAGTGGTCATATGGTGTCCTAAGGGGTCATAGGACACCATATGACCTCTATGGACACCATAGGACCCCTTATGATGCCATATGGCGTCGTAAGGGGTCATATGGTGCCGTAAGGGGTCATATGGTGTCCTAAGGGGTCGTAGGACACAATATGACCTCTTAGGACATAATATGACCTAAAGAGACCCAATATGGTGTCATAATGGGTCGTATGGTGTCCTTAGGACACAATATGACCCCTTGGGACACCATATGACCCCTAATGACACCATATTGGGTCGCTTTGGGTCATATTGTGTCCTAAGGCGTCGTAAGACACAATATGACCCCCTAGGACACAATATGACACAAAGTGACCCAATATGGTGTCATTAGGGGTCATATGGTGTCCTAAGGGGTCATATGATGTCTTAACGGGGTCATATGACACAATATGACCCACTAGGACATAATATGACCCATAACGATCAAATATGATGTCTTAAGGGGTCATATGGTGTCCTAAGGGGTTGTAAGACACCATATGACCCCTATGGACACCATAGGACCCCTTATGACACCATATGGTGTCGTAAGGGGTCATATGGTGTCCTAAGGGGTTGTAGGACATAATATGACCCCTTAGGACACCATATGACCCCTAATGACACCATATTGGGTCACTTTGGGTCTCTCTCTCTCTCTCTCCCTCTCCCCCCCCCTCTCTCTCTCTCTCTCTCTCTCTCTCTCCCCCTCCCCTAATATCTCTCTCTCTCTCTCTTTCTCTCTCTCTCTCTTTCTCTCTCTCTCTCTCTCTCTCTCTCTCTCTCTCTCTCTCTCTCTCTCCCTCCCCTAATCTCTCTCTCTCTCTCCCCTAATCTCTCACTCTCTCTCTCCCTCTCCTCCTCTCTCTCTCTCTCTCTCTAAAATATGACTAATAAAATCCGATATCGGATTTCTGCCATCGCCATTAATGTGGCTCTTTAGTAAATAAAAGATGACAATCAGAAAATTTTTGGGGACCACAAATTTATACATTAAAATCAGATATCCGATTTTTGTACCCCCAAAAAAGAAAAAAAACCTTGTGGGCCATTTTGTGGATTCCAATGACCCACAGTCTGCATATTCTGTTTTCTGTCGAGGATCACGGGTTTTCAAACAGGTTGAGACAAATTTGTGCTTTTGGGAGATTCTTAAAGTCAAAACTTACAATGTCAATCATGTAGGAGCATATGTGTGTGGAGGGAAATGGGGAGTAGTAGTTGTCGGAAGTCTAAATGCAAAAGAAAACTTTCAAATGACCAAATTGAAGTGTATAGAGAAAGAGATAGAGAATGTCATAGGAGGAGAAGACAAGGTATGTTAAATATTGCTAATGTTACTTCAAGTGAAGAGGAAATTGAATTTAAAAATGTGCCACAAGTTATTGAAAATGAAAATGTAGATTTTGAAAGTGAAAATATTAAAATTTTTGAAAAGGTTGAAAGTGATAATGAAAATGCTCAACATGTGGAAAATTTTGACATAGGAGGTGAAAATGTGGAAAAATTTAACATTGAAGGTGGGATTGCTCAACCAAGTGAACCATATGTAACATATAATTACTTTAGAAATGAAGACCCTCTCATGGATGAAAGACAAATTCCAAATCCAAGAACTTCAAGAACCCCAAAATGGTTATTTGAAACCGATGAGAACATTATTGTGAATCTTGAAGGCAAGAGGTCAACAAGAACCGTTCGGTTGTGGGCTACACAACTTTTCAACCAAAATTTTAGCAATAAGACATTGACCGAGCAATGCCAACTCTTTGTTCAATTGCTAAAGATGATAAAGATGAGACCATTGCTAAACAAATTGAAGATTCGTATGAACAAGAAGATGGAGAGACATTCTATTATTGCAAAAAATCTATTTGATGCTCTCAATTCTATTGGAAAGAATACCAAAGAAAGAGATAAGAGAGCTACTCGAAGAGTGATTACAACCTCCTTAGTAAGCCATCAATTGAGGAAGGCTCGTCAAATGAGACAAAATTGTGTTGATTTTAACATAAATCATAAAACTTTGGATAGAGCACTTGCACGAAGATAAAGACTTGACAATCCACTTCAACAAGATACATGGGCATTTGGTGGGAGGCTTCCACGCGTTGATAGAAAATTGACTGATAATGTGAAGGAGGAGATTCAACAATTTTGACTCTCTAATTCTAGAGTGTCACCCAATGTAAAGGATGTTTTGAAATTAAGAATCGGCAACTGAGACCGCACACCGAATCCCAAACATTTCTTGGAATCAAGCCAAACAATGTTGTACAATTTTTTTTGTGAATTACATCCAACTTTGCAAATATCACAAAGGGCCTTTGAATATTTGAAACCCTTTTATTGTATTCCTCTTAAGATTCACAATACTTGTTGTTGCAAGTACCATGTGGAGTTTTCGATGTACCATGAACTTTTATGTCATATTCGTTCTATGATGCATACTAGTAAGATGTTGCAGGAGTGTGGTGCAATGCTATTTTTGAGATCATCAGGAGACCTGCAAGATCTATTTTTATGGCCTAGAGATGATGGCTGCTATTTCTATAGAAATGATTGTTTGAATGAGAAGTGCTCAAAATGTGGTGGGTTGTCAAAGTTTGTTTCATGTTTTCATGAGGGCAGCGAACACGAGTTTGGAAAGAATTATGTTGAGAATAAAAGATACGAGATAGTGAAATATACTTTGAAGAGTGGAAGTGAAGGTTCTAGATGCGAATTAGTCTCAAGAGAAGTGAGTATTGCTGATTTTATTTTGGATTTTAAGGAAAATCTTTTCTACAAGTATGCAAGGCACACCCATAGGTCTCAATGGTTGGATAAACAGTTCAGGATGTGTAAGAACTCTTTCTTAATTGGCACTATTGTATCGGTGGTTGATTTTGTAGAGAGCTATACATTGCAACCACAGAATGAGGTACAGTCTCAGTGCTACAATTAAGTCAAGATTGCAATTTTTGTTCACATTACATATAGACATGCTCCTAATAGTATAGAAGAGGACAGGAAGATAATCAGGGAGTATCATTTTTATATGAGTGATGATAGATCACACTCCTCCGAGTATGTGCAACATTCTTTTGAGATTTTTTTTGAGTTATTGCATGAGAAAGATATTGCAATTGACCGGCATATAATATGGTCAGATAACTGTATGGGTCAATTCAAGAATGCCCGTATGTTTTATTGGTTGAGTAGAATGCATGTAGAGAGGTGTATACCTCATATTTGGTGTTTTTTTGAGGCAGGGCATGGAAAGGGAGAGCATGATGGAGCAGGTGTATGTTTGAAGAGAGCTCTAGTTAAGGAGCAATTGAGGATTTTAGGTGCAAATTTCTCTGATGCACGTTCTATTGTTGATTGGTGTAGTTCAGCATTGTCACATGGAGGTACTCTTGATTCAGCAATGAGCAAATTCTTTTGGTTGGTTGAGGAGGGAACAATGGGTGATAGATTGGATTGTCAAACAATTAAAGATTCTTCAAAGATGCATTCATTTCTCAGCTCAGATGCAAGTACATGGACCATTTGGACACGAGCGTTGGCTTGTTTTTGTCAGAGTTGTGTTCAGTGTGATTGGGATCAGTGTGATTCAAGTGAGTGGGTTGATACGTGGGTTCCCCACTATCTAACTCCTTTATCTCAAACAATATCCTTATCAAATGATGACATGGAAAGTTCACTTGAGTATGATTGTCTATCAGATCTTGTATAGCCAGGATATGTTTTTGTAGTTTTCACACCGCAAGGGAATGAAGAGAGATCAGAATATTGGTTGGCACGATGTGTACAGGGAAAACAAAAGCTAACACAACCAGTGATAGATGATGATGGGTCCAGATATCCTACAGGTTCAGTTGTTGTTGTGGGAACTTGGTTGCGAACATACATGATTAGAAAGAATGGCATACCTGCATTTGAAGACTATGAGAGACACAAAACCATTATAATGTATTCACACCTTATTATAGCTACAAATGTCAAGTTGTTGAAGTGTCAAGAAAAATCGAAGACCAAAGAGCTATGGACAATGACTACTGTTGATCATGAAGCAATACTAGATACTCTTAAGCAAAGAGATGACCCTTTAGGCACACTTGAGTAGCAGGTCTTTAATGGTGCCTTATTTTTTTTAATCACACATTTCATTTCAAACAATGATCATCAAACCTTAATGTTCAGGTATGTTACGTGTATATTAAGGATGTGTTGAAAATGCAGGTCTATTGATGAACATTTTTTTTTGGCAACACGGGTTTTGCATGCACATAGCGGGTACACTCGATATAATCGAAAGGGATGTATTTTTGCAACACGACTTATTATCATGCATTTGATGAGATTTACAATTTTATTATTAGAGAACACTATTTGGCAATTTTTGATGATATAATTATTGCAAAACCTTTATGCTCATGCAGGTCTTGTTTGATGATATACAATAGTATAACATTATGATTTTTGTGTCAACATAGTGGGTTCTGTTGATATAATTCGAGGGGACGTATTTTTTGTGGTATATAATCCCACCTTTTCATTTATTATCATGCATTTCAGTTGAAGTGATTATCATGAAGCCTTTATGTTCATCCATGCATTTTATGTGTAGACTAACAATTCTTAAAAATACAGGTTCATGCTAGATCATTCGCCGTTGACAAGACCCTCTCTTGGTGATGGTACATATTCCTTTGTGCATTAATGAGATAAAATTTTGTGCATAAACATTAAGTCAAGTGAATGTATTTCTATTTATAAATGAGCATATCTACCATCATCTTCAACCATGCAGAGAAATGTAGTGAGAAGGGCTTTACTCAACATGCGTCTTTCTTCAAAGTTATGCTTGTATACTTTGCAGAGAAACTAGTAAGTTTCACAATTATACAAACTTGTGCGTCTTAAAAATGTTTCAAATGCTCTATTTATAATTTTCCAAACTAATTTGTATTAAGTGTTATAATTTGTTTCTTGTAGCACATTCATTCCGCATAAAAAGGTTACTTATTTTGGTCTTCATTTATATGTAGGCATTGTTGTATGTAAGCTTTTCTCTTAGGACAGGAGGATGTCTAATGCAAATGAAGTGGGTTGTTATATTTGTATATGGATGTGAATTGATGTAACATTGTTAGGATGATATACAATGTCCATGAGCAAATTGGTTTAGTTATATTGATGATAATGTCCATGTATCTGTACATGAGTACATTGGTGTAGTTGTATTGATAATGAAAAAAAAATCATTTTTGCATATCCCTTCATGGATGTCACATGCAAGTGTAATGTTAATTATGCGTATACAATACATGGAAATATTGATGATCATTATGTGTCTACAGTGTAATACTCGTTTATATATAATTCTAGCACTTAGGGCGCTTAAGGGACGACGTCGGTAGGGTATGACCCCGAGTGTTCGATCGAGTGGGGGGGAAAAATAGGAGCATGCATAGGGTAATAATGCCTAACTGGACATGGCAGAGCTGATGGTTCATCATCGTGATGAGCTAAACGATAAATTGGCCACGCGAAAACATTTGATTGAGTGAGACTAACAATTTTTTCACCAACCAAAAAATTGCTGCCCTAATAAAACCGTAGGGAAACTTGGAAAACTAAGATAGTCTTTTGTAGGGACCCCTCTCTTAGCCCCATAGGTTCAAACAGATTGTTTGTAGGTGCCACGGATTTTGAGTTAGGGCCTGTCAAAGTTTGACAATTTTGAGCACTTAGGGTGCTCAAGGGACGACGTTGGTAGGGTATGACCCCGAGCATTCGATCGAGTGTGGGGGAAAAATAGGAGCATGCATAGGATAATTATGATGAACTAGACATGTTGGAGCTGATAGTTTGTCATTGCGATGAGCTGAACGAGAAATTGGCCACGCGACAACATTCGATTAAGTGAGACTAATGATTTTTTCACCAATTGAAAAATTGCTGCCCTAATAAAACCGTAGGGCAACTTGAAAAACCGAGATAGACTTTTGTAGGGACCCCTCTCTTGGCCCTGTAGGTTCAAACAGATCATTCGCAGGTGCCATGGATTCTGAGTTAGGGCCCGTCAAAGTTTGACAATTTTGAGCACTTAGGGCACTCAAGGGACGACGCCGGTAGGTTATGACCTTGAGTGTTCGATCGAGTAGGGGGGAAAAATAGGAACATGCATAGGGTAATAATACCTAAATGGACATGTTAGAGCCAAGGGTTTGTCATCGTGATGAGTTGAACGAGAAATTGGCCACATGACAACATTCGATTGAGTGAGACTAATGATTTTTTTACCAACCGAAAAATTGCTGTCCTAATAAAACCTTGAGCATTCGATCGAGGTGGGGGGTAAAATAGGACCATGCATAGGGTAATAATGAATTGTGTCAAGTATTGTTCATTAAATCAATTGTATTGTATTGTTCATTAAATGAATTGTATTATTCATGAATTGTATTGTTCATTAAATGAATTGTATTGTATTGTTGATTAAATGAATTGTATTGTTCATTAAATGAATTATATTGTTCATTATACAAACAACACTTATGATGAAATGAAATGAATTGTATTGTTCATTAAATAACCATTATTAACCATTGTTAATTATTGGAATGAAGATTAAAGATTTCCCTGATAACACCACGCATAGATGAGCAACAATTTATATGATCGAATATCAACTTCTGTATATATAATAATGTTAAATGATTACAAATGTATGTCCATACACAAATATGGCATAAACGCCAATTGAAACAAAATGTATGTCTAAATACATGAATGTATGTCCATATACAAAATATACATGCCAACTAGACATGTAAGCATCTCAAAACTATCTATAACATCCTAAGCTACTGATGGATCATCAAAATCGATCCTCTTTGCTGCATTGCTCGGCTCTGAAGGATCCTGCTCAAGAAAAACAAACCACGATTAGTATTAGTTATATTATATAATTTACATTCGAAAAGTTAACATAAAAATGAACTATAATTGAACTATTCATGTTTACCTCATCTCCATGTTTTCTCTTCAGCTTTGCAGGACTCTTGATGTATGTCTTCGGTAGAGGAGGTATGTTTTGAATATTTTGATACACAACCTACATATGTTCAGAAACATGACATTGATACAAGTTAGCATATAATTTTCACTGATAACAACAAATTATATCTACTAATCAAAAAATAAAATAAACACACATCTACTCGAGGCATCTCTTCTTCTTCTTCAGGTATACTAGGTGTAGTCATCAAGGATTTGAAGCCAAAAATTCTCTGTATATATACACAACAATTATATGAAACTATCAATCTATGTCTAGACATGTATAATCACTATAAGTTATTTAAACTATTCATTCAATCATATTTGCATTCAATTACCTTCCCCTTGTCTCCAACTGCACTATCAGATCCTAAATCACACTGCCCCACACTCGTGCTGCTTGTGCCCTACAAGAGTAAAATAAGATATACATGCAAGTTACTACATAACCTAATTAATACCAATATAAATGATGAGCATGTATGTACAATAAAATACAAACAACTAGGTGCAATAATATATGTACCGTCAAGCTATCAAGGCCAAATGAAATGGCCAACAAGGTGCCCTCCTGAATCTATCTCAACTGCTCCTCAGTCATCAACTGTTACATAGACCATGTAAATAAAAATTAGTACTTTATATTATCTAGATTATAAATATTTTACTAAGATATAACATGAACTGTGAAAATACAAATCTTACCAATACATCATCAATGTATGATGACGGTGCCTCCTCGCCTCTAGCATGTGAGGACTCCCCAGGGTATCCTCCATTCTATGTAATAATATCTGGTGCATCATGCATCTCATGCACCTCATAATCTGCACTGTCCATAGGAGAATCAACGACCTCTCCAACTGGACCCAAGCATACATGCCCACACATGACACATCTATGGGGCACACATATGTGTGAAGCCGAGGATGACGTGTCAACGCCACCGGATGCACCACTACCATCAAGAGTAGGCTGAGCTACTGACCCAGCTTGAGAAACCAAAAGGCTACTTAAAGAGTGAATAGCCGATATGGTCCATGAAGCTGCCTCACAAATGATATCAAGATGCTACATTGCAGGTGGGGGATCAACAGGAGGAGGGGGGACATATGGGCCCTGGACTACTCTGACTGCCCCAAGTCTTTTTTGGGGCATACCTAAACCTACACCCTGGAAAGGTTGGATGTCAAATTAGTTCACATGTTTGCATGAAACAAACTCAGCATACATTTTTTTTATGAAATAGAAGGGGATATCAAGATTGTTGTTGGGTGGTTTGTCAAAAACCATCCACCAACGATCCCAAAAGTTTTTCACAATAGCATCATTTGTGCACCATTTAATAGAAAGTTTTGTTTTTTTGGGATCTATGGGTTGACCAGTGTGGGGATTGACAAACAATGAGGCGATTTTAGCTTTGGATATCTTGAGGTCCTTGATATCCTTATACGACAAGCCATCTGCATATTTTTGCCTCATAGAATCTCACCACAAAGGGCGGTATTGTGCTCCTTAGTCATGATTTCCATACTATTTATGATCGATGTGAGAGGATCAAACATTGGGTTTAGACGAGGGATCCTACGATATACTTTTGCAATCCCCCTCAATTCATTCAAATTTTGTGCAATCAAATCCTGAATTGAGGGGGGGTTTGGCAAATGAGGGTTTGGTTGTTGCAGTTGTGGTTGGTCAATGTTTTCATTGTTATCCCCTATTTTTAACCTAATTGAATGTAAACAATTAAATTTAGTTAGCAAATTTAAACAATTAGGTATTTGATTTAAAAAAACCTAGTTTTCATGAAAAAACCATATTTTCAATGAAAAATCAAATAAAAATTAACAAAAATACAAAAAAGGAATGAAAATGATTGAAAACGATAAAATTCTTACCTTTCAATCTATTTTTTAGCAATTTTTTGCCAAAACACCGGATATCGGGTGCACCGGATATCGGATTTTGATAAAATAGTGCAGCTCGTGAGTTAAAAATGACTCATGGGCTGTCACTGTCAAAATATATTTGTCTCAGAAAATCGGATATCCAATTTTTACACTTAAATTATTTTAAAATAACATATATAATATAATAATATATTATATTATATATTATAATATATATAATATAATAATATATTATATAATACGTATTATATAATCTATTATTATATTATAATATAATATAATAATAGATTATATAATACGTATTATATAATCTATTATTATATTATAATATAATATAATAATAGATTATATAATACGTATTATATAATCTATTATTATATTATATAATCCGTATTGTATTATATTATTAAATATAATTATATATTATAAAATATAATTATATATTATATAATATATAATATAATATAATATTGTATTATATAATATATAATATTATATTATATAATATATATAATATAATATAATATAATATATATAATATAATATAATATAATATATATAATATAATATAATATAATATATATAATATAATATAATATATATAATATAATACGTATTATATAATATATTATTATATTATATTATAATATAATATAATATAATCTAATAACATATTATATAATACGTATTATGTAATATATTATTATATTATAATATAATATTATATAATATATATAATATAATATATTATTATATTATATATTTATATAATATATTATTACATTATATATATTATATAATATAATAATATATAATATATTTTTTAAATTAAAATTACAAATAAAAATCGGATATCTAATTTGCATAGGTAATTACCAAGCCAAGGTGTACTGACACCCAAGCCAAGCAAAAAGTCAACAAGGATTTTTTGCATTTTTAGGCGAGTGAAGAAGGCTATTTTTTTCACATCGCCACTTTTTGGCCCCCCTTGATCCTGCACTAACCCTAGAACTTTTGTTGAACTTTTCCAGTTTCCCATTTGCTTTAGTGAGTTGTCTAGTGAGATCTTCATTATGTTTTGACAGAGTCTCTCTCAAAGATGATGCGAATTCAAGATCTAGTTGTAAGGTCTCTTTTTCTTCTTTCTCTGCATTCCAATGCTCTTGCAAAGTAGCATTCTCTCACTTGATCTTGGCAATCTCATGATCTCTTTCCTTGATGAGATCTTCAGCAGTTCTCCTGGCTTCTAGTTCCTAAATCATGTGGATAGTAAGGCCTTCTAGCTCTCTCCTCAGATTTAGCTTTTCACAATTTAGTTTTTCAACTTCCTCAGCTAAAGAATCAATATTGGCCTGATTTGAAAAACTATTATCAGATATTTCTTACAGTTGTTCAGTTAGCTCTCTCCTTTTGACTTGAGAAGCTTTCAGTTTGATCCTTAGTGTTTCAAGCTTATTTCTACTAGCTTCAAGCTCTCTAGCCATCTCAAAGTAGATCATATTCTCTACAGTGGATTTAGGGTTTCCTTCCAAACAATTAGGCTTTAAAGAAGTTAGGCTCTGATACCAATTGATGGACTTGTAAAGCACTGAGAAGGGGGGTGTGAATCAGTGACACCAAAAACAATACTACTTTAAACACTAATCGATAGATATACTTAACAAGATTGTTAAACAATATGCATGCAATCCAAAATAATATAAAAACATCCACAATAAGTAAAACATCCACCATAACACAAGTGTTTATACGTGGAAAACCAAAATGGGAAAAACCATGGTGAGATGGGACTCACAAGTTAACTATCTGCAGTAATAGATAATTGACCAGTTAAGATCTACAAAAAGTTGCTCTGCTAGGAGAGAATCCTGTTAAAGATCCCAAAGCTTAGTTAAAAATTATACCTTGTAAAAGGTAGTACCCTGTAAGGAGTAACCTCAGTAGAGGATTTCTGAATCCAAACTAATGGATCACCTAGTTAGAGGATTTGTATAATGAAGCTTGTTAGAGCTTACCTGGTTAGGGGATTTGAGTGTTGTAGTGATTAGAAAACAAAAGGGGGTGTGATATAGTAGTAGCACAACTTGCTTGAATAGATCCTCTTTTGCACACTCAAAACTTCATTGCCAAGATACTCTGTAATTTAACACTTTTGCCTTCACATCAAATCATCTCATAACATATCTCCTTTGCTCATACAGAATAATTCATTGCAATGTCAATATATAGACATTTAGATTTCATGTTGGCCTCTAGAAATCATATCACAATTTCCTAGGTGGAGTGTATCTAGTCAAACAATCATAACTCATCACAAAAATACCACCAAAAAATGTCGATAAGGATAACTCATCATGAATAGTGATAACTCATCACATAATCAATGAATATCGATTGGAACAACAATACTGGTTGGAGTTAAACATATAAACCATTTGTCCTTTGATGCTCCTTTGATAATCTCCACTATATCTTCAGGTTGTCGCCGAGTTATGTATATCCATATATAAATACACACTGGTTGTCTCCATGTATATACCGATTGTCACCATGTACCGGTTAGATATAAACTTCTAGTATACTAGTTGTAATATAAACAACTTTGAAGTCACACTGATAGACAATGTGAACATATGTGTGTATGTGTTTCATCAATGACAACATATGAAGTTATTCATTACAATGATCATCAAGCCAACACTTCTTGAATATTTTGAATCTTTCAAAGGCTTGTGATTTGTCTTGCAAGAAGGTGACCCATGTCATCCTTGAGAAATCATCTATGAGAAACATGAAGTATATTTATCCATTTAGAGCTCTTGTCATTGTAGGCCCACACAAATCTGTATGCACAAGTTCTAAAGGCCTTGTGGTAGAATATTCTTTTGTTTTTAAGTTGACCTTGGCTTGTTTTCCTATTTGTCACTCATCACAAAAGGTGGTTGCTAGATTATGATTCGAGGTATGTGTCTCACATACCCTCTCTTGCTGATCTTAACCAGATTATGAAAGTTTATGTGACCCAATGTTTTGTGCCATGACCAACTCTCATCCTCTTGTCCCATCATGCAATGGGAATCATAACATTCCTTCAAGTTATAAACATTTCCATCAATCCTTTTTCCTTCTACAACAAGTTGTCCATTACTTCCCTTTCCGATTTCACATCCTTTTGACTCAAAAGTGAACTTGTATCCTTTGTCACACATTTGACTTAAGAAATTGTGTTTTAGTCCTTCTACATAGTATACATCATGATATTTTAATTTTCTATCTATACTGAGAGTGCCCTTGTCTTTTATCTTGATTGATGAGTTGTCTCCAAACCTCACTGAACCACCATTCCAATCTTCAAGTTTAGTGAATTTCTTTTTATCTCTAGTCATGTGATTGGAGCAACCACTATCTACTACCCACAAGTTCTTCCTCTTTGCATGTAGGGCATTTTGGACAATCAAACTTGACTCTGTCTTGTTTTTCTGTTTTTCAATCCAAAATTGTTTTTATCTCTTTCTTCTTCTTTATTGTCACATGTTGATATGATTTTGTCTTTGGTTCCAAAGGTGACGTTTTCTTTCTTTGATTTGTTACTCTAAGTTTGCAATTCTTGGCTATATGACCAAAGTTTTGACAATGATGACATTTAATATTCCTATTGAAGGATGAACTTTGGAAATTGTGATGGACTTGAAAAGCACTGAGGGGGGGGGGGGGGGGGGGGGTGAATCAGTGACACCAAAAATAAAACTACTTCAAACACTAACCGATAGATGAACTTAACAAAACTTTTAAATACAATGAATGCAATCCAAAATGATATAACATCATCCACAATAAGTAAAACATCCACCATAGCACAAGTGTTTGTACGTGGAAAACCCAAATAGGTAAAAACAATGATGAGATGGAACTCACAAGTTAACTATCTACAGTAATAGATAACTGAACAGTTAAGGTCTACAAAGTTCTCTGCTAGGAGAGAATCTTGTTATAGATCCCATAGCTTGATTAAAAGCTATACCCTGTAAAAGGTAGTATCTTGTTAGGAGTAACCTCAGTAGAGGATTTCTAAATCCAAACTAATGGATCACCTGGTTAGAGGATTTGAACAATGAATCTTGTTAGAGCTTACCCGGTTAGGGGATTTTAATTTTGCTGTAATTGTTAGAAGACAACATGATTTGTTTGATATGCCTATGTAGCACAATACTTGCTTGATCAGATCCTTTTAAGCGTATTCAACACTGCTTCTCAACATACTTTGCAACTTAACACTTTTATCTTTGCACATAACATATCACTTTCTCTCATGCATAATAATTCATTGTGATGTCAATATAAAGACATTTATATTTCATGTCGGCCTCAAGAAATTATAACACAATTTCCTAGGTGCAGTGTATCTGGTCAAGTGATCATAACTCATCACAAAAATATCGCCAAAACTTGTCGGCGGTGATAACTCATCACACAATCTATGAATTCTGGTTGGAACACTTAATACCGGTTATAGTTAAACTGCTTGTCCTGGATGCTTCTGAGATAGTCTCTGTTGGATCTTCATGTTGATGTTGAGGCATGTATAACCAAGTGGTTATCTCCATGCATATACCGACTGTAACCAAATCTCAGTTAGAAATTAACTTCTAGTATATCGGTTGTAGTATAAACAACTTGAAGTCATACCAGTAGACAATATAAACATATGTGTGTGTATGTGTTTCATCAATGACAACATATGATGAGTTCATTACAATCATCATCAAGCCAAGAAATTATTATAGGGTTGAGACACTTTTCTCCTACACATAACTTTAATGACCAACATCATTGCAATGATAACAAATGACATTCACATCAATCAATTAAGAAAGACAGTAGTCAAAAGTTCAAATTTGGTCAACTATTGATTGGTCTATTCTTCTATTTTCAGAATTTCCTATCGGGAATTGGTGACATTCAATGGTCAAAGGACATACCAGTAACTACAAAAATCAAGAACAACATTAAGGCTGCAAAGAACACATTCTCTACTACTGTGAACATATATTTTAATGAGTTCCAAAAGAAGATGAGCATGAGGTTATGGCTACCTGAAGATGTAGTGAAACACTTTGCAAAAGACATCTGTTTCACAGTTACCACATATTTTTGTCTTATGGAGGCTATAGAATCCAGGGAAGATGAGATGGATGAAATGAGTTATGAAGTCAACTATCACTTATTAATCACATATGCCAACAACCTTTTGGCATCTCCCAAGGATAAGAAAAAGAAAAGACTGGGAACATACCAAGAAAGAAATGCACCTGTTGAACCCAATACTGCCAAAGAGAAGAAGAAGAAAGTTGATCAATCACCTTCAGTGACTACCGATACAAGGGTGACAAGAAGTGTTCAAGTATTAAAGGAACCGACACCCAAAGTATATGCTAAGAAGAAAACAACAACGAAGAAGAGAGGTAGGAAAATCATTGTTTAAGCAGAATCTGAGGATACTGACACTAAAGAGGAACCAAAGAAGATGAAAGCAATTGGTAAGAAAGCCAAACTAGTAGGAGACACTTCAAATCAAAGTATTCCTATTAATGCTTTATCTTACAAACCTATGACTTATTTTGAGAGAACTGTAAAAACATTAGGGAGGAATAGGTTTGATAATGTGAAAAAATGTTTTGATTCGTTTGATGATTATCAGAAGCAATAAATTGTTCAAGAGGTAATCAACCACTTGTGTTAATACAATTGGTTGCCTCAGGATATTGAAAAAAATATTTCTGATTCTCTGTATTCTATTCTACAAATAAGTGGAAAATCATTGTAGAACAAGATCCATAAATTATTGATAGTATTTTCATTCAATATTTTCCTGAATTACCTAGAGATCATTTATTAGAATTGCTTGATAATTTAAAAGGAGAGTTTCATTATAAGGCAAGAATATTGAAGTTATTGAGTGTAAAGGTTCAATCTGTTGAAGTTGAAACTCATCAGATAGCTAGAAATATTCAAAGGATGCATGAGCAGATGAAGTCTCATAAAATTGATCAAATAGAGATTGGAGCACAAATGGAGTTAGATGAAGAAGAAATTATTGCACCTGATATTGTCTATCCTATTAAGCATAAGGATGACACCATTTCTCTACCGATTATTTTTGTAGATGATATTGATGAAATCCAGGGCACTATTGATACAACTGGCAATATCATTGAACTAGTTATGGAACCTTTACAACAATCGGTCATTAATGTTACACAGGAAGCAATTGAAGCACTAGTCATTGAAGCTAGTGTGGATATTCAACCGCCATGGGAAAATTAACACCAAGTGGAAAATCAACTACCTCTGGTTACAAAAGATACACAAGAGAAACAAACAAAGGCAGAAATAGAGAAAGAGAAATTTGAGAAAGAGGTTGAAGTGAAAGAAGCTCAAAAGAGAAAGGAGGAAGAGAAAGAAAAAAGAGAGGAGAAGATAGCACATGAAAACGAAAAAAGAAAGATAAAATAGCAATTGATGATGAGGATGATTCAATAGGCATCAAAGCACCTATAGATGTAGACAATATGAGTGCATTTGAACTCATGGAGATTGCTATAGTGATGCAATAAAGGGATCAAAATAAAAGATTGAAAGTGTAGAGAAAGGAAACAAAAACAATTCAAACTGTCATTGAGATTCTGTCAAGTCCTCTACTCGAGACTGACATTGGGAATTTGTCAACTCCTATCAGCAAGTTTGGCCAGTTGGTTGTTGATGCTTCTGACCAACTAAAGTCCCTTGAAGAAGCTGCTCAGACTTTAGCTAAGAAGAATTACAGAAGGAAAAGAGGAGAGCAAATAATGAAAGATATTGATACATGGAAGATTACCTTATCTCTAACTAAAGATATTTTGAAGATTTCTATTGAAACTGGAGGAAAGATAATGGCCTATACATGTAATGTTTCATTTTTTCTATACTGATTTTAAGAAGAGGCGAGAAGAGACAGAATAGGAACTAGAAAGGATATGTACTGCCTACATACCTTTACAAGACTCAGCCTTAGCATTTGGAAAATTAGTTGATGACTTGCAAAATTGGTTAGATATCTATGATTGTGAATGGGCTAAGAGACTTCAACCCTTGAAGGAACTCAATAACCAGTTGAGACCCAAAGTGGACATCTTACAACGGGCATACAAAGATGCATAAGCGGTTTTGGCAACTCCAAAGATGAGCACAGTGGATGCAATGGAAGAATTCACTGCACAAGTTATGACAACCATTGGGATAACTGAAACATTATTGGAAACATGGGAAAATGATTTTACTCATTTGAAGATCATTTTTATTTACATTTTCTTGAAAATTGCAATGAACACTCCTTGAAAAGACTTATATTTTTGCATATGTAGTTTTTGATGCAAAGTTTGATATAATATATATGTATTTTATTTTTCAATATGGTATTGTTGTCAAAGGGGGAGTAGAAATATGTATGTGTTGTGAAAATTTTGTAAGTATTGTTAAGGGGGAGTAGAAATATGTTTATACAATTTTTGTAAGGACACTTAGTTGTAAAGTTGTAAAATTTTCTAAGTGTTGCCATCAATGCCAAAGGGGAATATTGTTGGCTTGACGATGATTGTAATGGATGACTTCATGTGTTGTCATTGATGACACATGTATACACACACATATGTTCACATTGTCTTTGTCTTCTTAGTTAAGACAAACTGGTATTACTCCTAAGTCTTTGTATTGCAAAACCGGTATTATATGAATAGTTAAGTTCAATTAGTTTTCAGGGTGTCTAACCGGTATATGTAGACAACTGGTATATGCCAGAATGACATGAAACCAACTTGGAGATTCAATGGGGATCATCAAAGAAGCAATTGGAGGACAATCGGTCTATGAGTTGGAAGAGGTTAACTCTTATCTGCTATCGATGTTCCAACCAATTTCACTAATTATGTGATGAGTTATCACCGGTCGTGATGAGCTATCCCTAACCGACAGATTTGGCGGCAATCTATGATGAGTTATGTTAGATTGTCCAGATACACTACACCTAGGAAATTATGATGAATTTCGTAAGCCGACATGAAATCTAATGTCTATATAATGACATTGTGATGAACTATTTTCATGATACAAGATAGAAGTGTTAAGTTGTTGTGATTTACTAAAGGCGTTACAGAGTATGTCGATGATGCAGCTTTGAGTGAGAAAAAGAGGATCTATTCAAGCAAGTTGTGCTACTTCTAGATCACACCACTTGTTGTTTTCTAATCACTACAACACTCAAATCCCCTAACCGGGTAAAGCTCTAACTAGCTTCATTGTACAAATCCTCTAAGAAGGTGATCCATTAGTTTGGGTTTAAAATCCTCTACCGAGGTTACTCCTAACATGGTACTACCTTTAATAGGGTATAGCTCCTAATAGGGCTTTGTGATATTTAATAGGATTCACTCCTAGCAGAGCACTTTGTAGACCCTAACTGGTCAGTTAACTATTACTGCAGATAGTTAACTTGTGAGTCCCATCTAATGGTGGTTTTTCCCAGTTGTGTTTTCCACATACAAACACTTGTATTATGGTGGATGTTTTACTTGTTGTGGATGCTTTAATATCATTTTGGATTGCATGCATAGTATTAAGTAAACTGGCTAACTTTCTTTACCGGTCTATGTTTAAAGTGGTATTGTTTTTGCTATCACAGATTCACCCCCCCTCTTAGTGCTTTATAAGTCTATTAAACCGGTATGTATTTTAATGACAATCAGCAGGACTCCCACCAAATGAAGAAGTTATTATAAGATGAAGATATGACCGATACAGCTTGGGCTGCTAATTAGTAAGGTAGACAAAGGGGGTGTCTATCGCGTTATATCCTTTAATTGAAGATATATCTGCTCAATGATAAAAAAATCACATCAGTGCAATGACGAAAGCAAAATGAGTGACAAGGATTCACTCTCACCGAGTGATTGGCAAGGTTAGTGTATTGGTTATCTACTCCCACTGGTAAGTGACAATGTTCTGGGATAAGATAGAGAAGTTAAAGGCAGGTGACTGTGAGCTCACATCAGATGAACAAGTGAAACACAAAGATGCCTTAGGTGTATGAAACCAAATATGTGCACTGTATCAACAAGAGTTCGCATGTTGAGCTACCAGGACAGAAGAGGAAGAATAAGAAGTGATGTGGTTGCCACTTTGACAAACTGGTTGAGAGGAGAACTAGTCATATGAAGATAAAGGTAGGCAAGTCAGGTGATTACCGATATCCAGACATAAGTGTAGTCAAGCGGTAAGGATGTCAACCAACAAGAGACCAAAGAGGCAAAGGTGAAAGGCTCTCACCTAATGAAGATATGCATGGAGACCCACTCTGGATACATGTGGTGGATTGGTATGATTGGTGACCAAGTAGATGTGTTCCATCGACAAGATAGTAAAGTGAAGACATGAAGGTTAACCGGTTAGGGTATAACTGGCAGGGTTGGAGAACCGGTAGGCAAGCATCGATAGTGTACTATGTTGGTTGGTGACCAAGTCTGAACCAACATAGGTGAGTGAGTTGAGTTGGATATCGACTAAGATGCCACGTGGTCTCCAAGTGGTGAATTAACAGTGCATCATCAAAGTTGCCGGTGAGGTAGTTGGTGATTGGTCGAAATTAATATCGATAGCGTAAATCATAGGTTAAGAGAAGAATTTTGTGGCTCGATGTAGGATGAATAGTGGTGATCCATGACATGCTCTGATCAATGTTGGATGTCCTAGTGTAGATCAGATTTGGAGTTGCAATCGAGAGATCATTTAATATGTGTGATAGAAGTAGGTCGGTGATCGGTTTTCCATGTTTTCTAAATATAGAAAACATGTTTTGGAAGCAACGAGATTGGCAGTGATGTGTGATCAATTATAGGTTGACTATCTTAGAGAAGGGATCTGATATTATTTGATACACCTCATGGTTGATGAAGGAACTCTAGCATGCCAAGTTTGAATGTCCATCTTGGCGGGAAAGCAAAAGGATAAATTGAAGACTAGAGATCAAAGTTGATTGATGTTGCAAGCTAGATAGAGAAGAACAAGAATGTGTTTCAGTCAGAGTGAAATCTATACAGGATCATAGCAACTGAGTGGTGAAGAGGTATAACCAGTAACAAGGTTTAATAGAGTTTAAACCGGTAAGGACTAGAGCAACCGATGAACTATCTCGGAGTTGACAGTCAAGTGAACCAACAGTGGTTAAACCGGTAAGCAAGAAGTAGTGGTGAGAAAAGGTAAAAAGAGTATCAGTGGTGTCAAATAGTAGTAGATCAGAGTGATCAAAGAACCGACAGAGAATAGAAGCAACAAGATTGAGAAGAGTTGAACCGGTAAGGTTGCAGCAGAGAGCTTTGAAAACTTGTCAAATGGATTCATGGGGTCATGCCACTTGGGATGGGGCTACAAAAAATAGCAGAGAAACATGGGAAAATATTTGTTTGTCATGAAAATTAATTGACACAAATATATAATTGCTCAAACAGGGCCACTCAAAAAAGTGAAAACATGTGTAAACAACAACCCTAACTTCTGGACTTCCCAAGGAGACTTCACAAACACATCAAAACTGATCTAAGGAAGTTGGAAACAGGTACATGGCATTCATATAAGGTGTATAACCATCCCCCAAAGGGATTTCTCATGAAAATTCACCAGTGCAAAAATATGAGCTTCAAATGAGCTACATAGGCATGTTCTAAAAGGCGATTCCGAATGCAATCTACAAAATTTTGAGCCTGGGTCTTCAAAATTAGACAAAATTTTTGAAGTCCCAAAAAATCTTATGTTACAAGATCCATATTTATTTCAACATCCTCAATAGAGTACCTACAAAATGCACACAATGTAAACCAAAATCTAGACTAGACACACATATGCATCATGCTCTAAAACTACTCCATTGCACTCCTATTCATCAAGATTTGTGTTTTGTGATAATATTGCTTTCATGCACAAAGGCTATGAGGAAATGAATGTTTTAAATATGATGAATGCAAGATAAGAATGCTAGAATGCAAAAAGTAAGCTCCAATGCTATATTGCCATATTGCTAGATTGCTTATTAGGATTGATAAAGATGAATTAATCCTCTAATATAGAGAATACCTTAAAAAATGGAGGGATAGTATTAACAGATAGGCATAGAAAATGATAAAATAATAAGAGGGTATTTAGGAAAAATAATAAAATAATGAAGGGGGTAGGTAGAGGAAAATCAAGAGATAAATGACATGTGTATGGAGTGAAAAAGTTAATGAATTAATTAAATAAATAAACATTTATTTAATTAATAGAGGAAGTGGGACCAATTAAATAAATAAAATATTTATTTAATTAATGAAAAAATAATTTAAATAAATAAAAATATTTATTTAAATAGGGAAAGGGGAGAAGAGGATAAATGAATAAATTAAATAAATAAAATATTTAGTTAATTAAGCTAAGATAATTTTAGGTGCCTACAATTTTCCCCTCTTTGAGACTATGCAGCTTGTTTCATTGGCTCAAAGAAGATAAGATGAACTGATACACAGTTGGCCCAAGATGAGAATGATATGTCCCCTTGAGAGATAGATTGAACATATTGATGGATATTGAGCTCTCAATAGATTACTGGAGAGAAGATTGGATAATTGATATTGCGCAAGTGATTAAGTTGAGATGCACATTTGATGGAAATGCATCGTTGATGAGGCATAACTGAACAATTGATGGAATTGATTAGTATAGTCAGGTTGATAAGATGATTAAGACAATTGAGCTGATTAAGATGACAGGGATTGATTCTAGCACAATATAAGGTGATCTAGAGATTGATTAATTGATCTAGGGGTGATGAGATTCCAAGGAGGAATTTGATTAATCTGATAAAGCGATTAAAGATTCAAAGAAATGCATCAATAGATAAAGTGTTTGATTGAGCACATTGTAATGAGAAGAATGAAGAAGATGTTGCAAGAAATTATGAAGGTGGTGATGAAAAGAGAAAAGTGATGAGAAGAAGAATGATGAGAAAGAGGATAAGAAAAATGATGAGAATTCTTGTGCTTTTTTTAAAGTGCTTATATCATCATCGAGCTTATTTAGAAAAAGGATAAAACTCATCTAGATATGAATAAGACAAAAATGAATCATCATACCAATTGCGTGAAAGAAAACACACCAGACAAGAAAGGGTTTCTTTAGTTTGCATCAGATCGCTATGTCCTCGATGATCTTAGAAAATTATGTCTTAAGACAAGTAATCATATTACTAAGGAACAATCCACAAGCAACAAATAGCCTTATTTATATCAGATTATAGGGCTTCACAATCTTAGGTATATCTCTAATTGCCTTAGTTGAACTAATCTTTACCGTGCAATCAAAATTCACATGACATAGCCTTTTATGCCATAGCCAACTCTCATCAATTTGTCCAATCAAACATGTCTTCTCACTGGAATTCAAATGAAATATGTTACCTTTTGTTTGAGTAACATTTGCAATCTCCAATCCAAATCTACTAATGATTTTGCATTTTCCATCCTTGAACTGTAATTGAAATCCCTTATCCACCAATTGTCCTACACTCAAAAGATTATGCCTTAAACCTTCAATATAATAAACATTATCAGTATTGTGCTTAGCAGCTAATGATATAGTTCCTTTTACCTTTGATCATACATGCTTTGTCATCTCCAAATCTAACCAGACCGCCATCAAATTCTTGCAAAGATAGAAACTTTCTTTTATTTCCAGTCATATGATGTGAGCATCCACTGTCAATTACCCATTCATCCTTATCTTCAATTTTAGCAACAAGAGCCTTTTCTTTAGGTACATTTGTTAGGGTTTCAAGCAGATCTGAAGCAAATATGAACTAATGATTATATACAAATTTAAATACAAAAGATAAAAGAATAAAACAAGACACAGATAACACATAGATTTAACATGGTTCACCCAAAATGGGTTATGCCCACCATACACAGTTGTCCAATCTTTCTTATTATTCAGCAAAAATAGTACATCAACCTCTCAATGCCTTAAGCATCCTAGCCGCTTATAACATGTGTTTTTAGGGCAACAAACAAAGTCGACCTTTTCAGGGTTTTATTACAATGTCGGTTGTCATCAACAAAAAATGTCCAAATTTTTTTTTCTCGAGGGTTGTCGCCCCCGAACCCCCGCAGTGGGCTACCACCTGCGTTCCTGAGGTGAGGCCCAGCCCAACCCCGGACCTCGACGAGCATACATGCTGAGTGTACAGCACTTTGCTGATCAGTCGCCACATATCAACAACATTCTCTTCCAATGTCGAAACATCTTCCTTCATAGCCAAGAACACCCATTCCTTTCCATTTTCGGAACCACTAGTAGAGTCTTGTGCCAGTTCATCATCAGAATCAGTCACACCTTCCTCATCCACAATGTAGCATGATTTATCTCTATTTTTTCTGTACTTATGCTTGTTGTGATATGCAGGGTTAGGCTTAAAAGATCTTCTAACTCTTTCTTAAAATCTTGAATTCCTTTCAGGACATCTAGATGCAAAATGACCTATCTTATTACATGAAAAACATTTAAAAGGTACTTTTTCCTTCATACTTAGTTCCTACTAGTCCTTTAGGTACTCTTCTAGCAAATAGGGCTTCAAGTTGCTCAAATTCTTCATCTTCTATTTTTATATCATCCAATTCCTTTGCATACAAAGATTTCCAATCTTTCTTATCGGTTGATGATGTAAATGCATGAAAAACAGGTTTAGACTTCATATCTCCAGAAGGTTTGAATTCTTCAAGCTCAAAAGCAGATAATTTCCTAACCAAGGTATCTCTATTGACATAAGTATTTGCCATTGTTCTTAATTCATTAATTACAATAACCTTCATCTTATAAGCCGATGGTAAAGCTCTCAGAACTTTAGAAACTATTTCATCTTCACCCAGAGATCCACCACAACATTGAATTCCCATAACATTTTCATTTACCCTTTCCATGAATGCAATAATCCTTTCATCTTCTTCCATCTTCAATTTTTCATATCTCACCTGGTAACCATCAAGTTTAGGAATCTTAACAGTAGGGTCACCTTCATTAAGAGTCTCCAAGTTGTCCCATTAGTCTTTGTTGTTGATTTTTTAGTTAATCCCATTATTTACTGGTCAGAAAGTGCACACAAGAGGGATTCTCTAGCTCTACAATATTTCTCAAGCTCCTTATCTAAGTTTATCGGAGGAGGATTTCTAGATGCAAGATTAAAAGGAGTTACACCATTCTCTGTGATTCCCCAAATTTCCTTACCAAGACATCTCAGATGAGTCTCCATATGAATATTCTATACTCTATAATTTGTTCCATCAAGCCTAAGAATTTCTCTCTGAAAGATAGCAGCAGATGAACTTGAACTGTTAGTCACCATACGATCTTCCTCAAGCAGTTAAGCTTTTGCAGAGAGGACTAGTTCTCTAATACCAATTGTTAGACAATTCAAATAACATGAAGACAATTAAGAGGGGGGGGGTGAATCAGTTGTCACCAGATTACCGAAACCTTAAGCAATTAAAAATTTAATACCGAAACCCAAAAGATCAATACTAAAATGCATAAAGAAATTATCAAAATAACAGATATACCAATTAAGCACAAGCAACAATTAGAGAATAAATACCATCCACATGACACCAAGATTTGTATGTGGAAAACCTGGTAAAGGGAAAAACCATGGTGGGAAGCCTACCCATAGTCAGATAATACTTCTGTAGTAATTATGTGATTACACATTGAGGGGCCTACACTTGCAGGAATACCAATAGCCTAGAGCACACTGCTCAATACAAAAGGTGTCTCACTGACTACATAAAAATCCAAACTACAATCCAAAAGAGAGAATGAACTACAATGATAGCATCTCCTATGCTTGAGTATAGTTCTGGTTAAGCTCAATATTGGAGGCTTAACCAGAGGACTAAATCCTCTTACATAAACCCAACTCGATCACTAATGATTGACCAAATCCTCTCCATGAATGATTATTACATTATTCACTCCTATACATGCTTTCCTTATCCTTACATACAATCTACAATGAGATCATACATCATATATATACAAACCCTCGACCACAAACAATAAGGTCGATCACCAGACAATAAAGCAATTACATAATTAAAAAATATGTTGGCTTGAGACCAAACAAATAATATCCAACCCATAAGAGATCCCGAAAACACATCAAGAAGATCAGACAACACGTTACATTAAGTCGGTCCATAACCTAGATAATATCGAATGGGTTTGGTACCAAATGCAATGACCCCAATTAGCCAAGTCTCGAACATGATCATCATCAATATCATGAATCTCTACTAGAAGCTGAACCAACAACACTTATGCATAATTTTAAAATATCTTCAACAATGCTTTGTCGGTGAAACCCTCACCAGATCAACAAACTAGGCTTACCAGCATATAGGATAGCATCCGATTACTAGATCAAAACCAACTGACTGAACATGAATCTGAGTAGCATGAATAGAAGATCTAAGCTAATTCCAAAAGCCAAAACATACCAGAGCATATCGGATCTTCATGATCTAATCTAACCATAAACCAACAACCTACCGGGACTGGAAGGATACTGGTAAAACAACCAAAATAGCTAGTGTTGACAACAATGAAAAAACATCAATGCAACACATAATCAATTCCTTCGAATGGCCAACATATTGTGCCTTTGATTCTTCAATAATTCATCAAGCCTTGCAGAACAGACCTTGAACTTGTCTTTGTACTCATTTGTAGTATCCAGATCACTTCTTAGGATTGTCATTATTCTCTCCAACCCTTGCTCATTGTTTTGAGATTGTACTAGTTCAGTTCTCAACATATTATTCTCATGTGCCAACCTAATGCATTCTTCAGATCTATCTTTCAGAGATTTGGCAATATTTTTTTCATTCTTCTTCTGATCTTCAATCTCCTTGGACATCCTCATGGTTAGGGCTTTCATTTCATTCTTCATGACACCATTTTCCTGACTCAACTTCTGGCATAGTTCCCTTAGAGAATTCTTCTCTTTGTCATCCTAATTTTGTAAGAGTTCTTTCCTTTTAGCTTGTGTAGATGACAACCTCTCTTGCAGAGTAAGGATGAATTCCTTTGCAGATCTTAGCTTATCTAGCAGCTTCATGTTCTTCAATATTTCAGAATCATAGTCTTCAAGTGCTACTTCAAGTTCTTTCTCCAAACTGATTTCCATGGATTCTAGATCCAGGATCTTCCCTCAAGATGTTAGACATTCTGATGTACTAGGCTCTTATACTAATTGTTGGAATCCAAGAACACTGAGAGGGGGGGTGAATAAGGGTTCTCTCGATATGATTAATTTTAACCTTATTAGCACAACAACTTAGTAACCGATATGCATAAAAGAAAATAAAAACAAGTAATAATGTAACCACAAAGATCCACACCATAACACTGAGATTTATATGTGGAAAACCTCAAAGAGGAAAAACCATAGTGGGATTTGTGACCCACAATATCTATCCATTGGCTAGTTGAATAAATATTACATGAGAGAGGCCTACACATGTAGGAAGGCACAATACTTAGAGCACACTTCTCATCACAAAGGAGCCTCACTGACTACAAGAATAACATTAACTATGCCTGAGTACAATTCTGGTTAAGCTCAATATATTAGAGGTCTTAAACCTCTTACACAAACCCAATTTGATCACATATGATTGACCAAAACCTCTGCATATGATTACAACTTTATTCACACATAGATAATCCCATAACCATCCTATGACCATGATCTACAAAGAGATCTTACGTCATATTTATACAAACCCTAGACCTAAACAATTAGGTCGGCCAACTAAAAGATAAAATAATAAATCCATTACATAAACCCACAAACCAATGATAACCTAAGTCGGCCTAAGACCGAAACAACATTATCCAATCAATAAATCCAACTGGTAACACATTGAGAGAATCTATCAACACATTGCACAAACCGGTCCATAACCTAGGAGAATAACACATAATAGCATCGGATCTAAAATAGGTCACCATAAGCCAAATACAACACCACTAATCAACTGGAACACAAACATGGTAACCATCAGGACCTTGAGAACCTTGTAGAAGCCACACCAACACCACTTATCAAATCCATCAAAAGATCTTCAACAAAGTTCAGCTGATAAAACCCTTTCCAGTAACCCAAAGGCTTACTAGAACATATGATAGCTTCTAAATCTCCAAATCTTGAACCAACTGAAAGTGACACGCATCTCAACCACATGAATGATGGAACCAAACCATTTCCACCAATCTAAACATACTAGAGACCAATCTTGAAGCAGTCGTCGGTGAGGAGGGACCTCAAAGAGATAAATCCAGACTGGCCATCAAAAGTAAGCACAGCGAAAACACAAAGATATGATGAATGCAATGCATAATAGTTTGATTTATTGCATGAAATTTGATTACATCCAACCAGTAACAACTAGGTTACAACATACCAACACATAGGCCTGGTAGAATAGGTCACAATTAGGACCTTGAATCGAAAGATCTATCTTCTATGTACAGTCTAGCTATTTGATTCTCTGATTGATTCTAATTGATTACATTCTAAAGCATAATTACAAATATATATCGATCCAAAGGATCCATTTGGCCCAAAAGGGATCAAAACCTGAAGAACAAGACCTAACATGAAAATAACAAAGGTTAGCCTCCACTAAGAGATTCCTGTAGAAAAACCAAAGGATGAAACATAGAAGGTGGGCCACATGCCAAGGAACATAAAAATCAATGTCCAAGAATCCACAAGCTTCGTAATGGGTTCTGATAGATCACTAGAATAGGTCTCCAGCAACCGGTAACAAAGGAACATCTAGCAATAAGAAACTATCATGGAAACCGGTAGTGATATCTTGCCGGAAAGTGATCCAAATGCGATGCGGTTGGAAATAAAGAAAGACGGTCAAGTTTTCAAGTACAATCCAACTCCACAGGATTCGGTGAGCCGAAACTGGGACACATAGAAAGGAAAACTGAAACTGAAAACAAGAAACAAAATAGAAAGGAAAATGTTTTTGGTTGGTGCAAGATTGTTGTGAACCAGTGATGCTCCTACATCAGACATCCAGGGTTATTGAAAAAGTGAGCCTCTCACTTTGCTGGGGTCAGAGGAAAACCAATGCAGTCTGCCTCTTCTTGAGAAATCCAAGATGAATCTTGAACTCGTCTATCCTTCCACTTCACAAGATATTCCTTATACTGACTACTCCAGCTACTATGCCCAATCCTACTGTCCAAAATCTCTTCAATCTGATCCAGTCCCTTTTGAGGAAATTGTTTCTCCAAGTCTACAAAACTATACTTACTGAATTTTGGTTAATGGTACTCATGAAGATTTGCAATGCTGAATATGGGTGAAATACTTAGACTCTCCGGTAGCTCCACTTGATATGCATTTCCAGAACTGAACTTCGTCAAAATCTTACAAGGTCCAAACTTCTTCATCTCCAACTTATTATAAGTTCCAACTAGGAATATCTCTTTTCTTAGATATACCATCACTTCATCGCCAACTTCAAATTCCTTATGTCTCCTCTTATCATCTTCCTTCTCCTTATATTTGTTGTTCATGACTTCCAAATGATGTTTAACCTGAATATGCAATGCTACCATGTGATTTGTAAAATCTTCTGCTTCTGAACTCTTTCAATCTTCACTTCTATTGTCTCTCAATTTTGCTATACCTCTAGGGTGCACTCTAGTAACAATCTCAAAAGGTGTTTTTCCGATACTTCTATTCACTGAATTACTGTAGGCAAACTATTCTTGTGCAAGGATCAAATCCCAACTTTTGGTTTTATCTCCCACTAAACATCTCAACAAGTTTCCCAAACTCCGGTTAACAACTTTATGTCTGTCCATCAGTTTGTGGATGAAAATTATAACTAAACTTCAAATATGTCTTCATCTTCTTCCAAAGTGTTCTCCAAAAATAGATAACAAACTTAGTGTCTCGGTCTGAAACTATGCTCTTAGGTAATCAATGCAATCTCACCACTTCCTTGGAAAATAGGTCTGCTACATGTAATGCATCTGATGTCTTCTTACAAGGTATGAAATTATCCATCTTCAAAAATCTATCCACTACCATAAATATAGAATCATTCCCTCTTGGTGTTTTAGGCAATCCAAATACAAAATTTATGCTTATATCCTCCCAAGGTCTTATTGGTACTATCAAAGGTTTATACAATCCGACATTCTAACTACTACCTTTTGCATCTTGAAAAACTCTACAACTCTGCACATATCTCTTAACATCCTTATGAATATGGGGCCAAAAGTATTGCTCACTCACCAATGTAATTGTTTTGTTAATGCCAAAATGTCCAGCTAGTCCTCCACTATGTTTCTCCTTTATCAGGTTCTCTCTCATGGAATCCTTAGATATGCACAACTAAACTCTCTTGAATAACATTCCATCCCGAATGAAGTAATCCAACCATTTGCTTCTATCTACCATAACTAGTTCTCTATATGCTTTCCAAGGTTCTACAAAATCCAGGCTTTCATCATACAAGATCTTCAAATCTTCAAAACCTAATACTGTCACTCTCATCTTAGTTAGAAAATTCCTTCTCCTACTCAATGCATCAACAACTTTGTTATATTTTCCACTTCTATGCTTCAACACAAAGGTGTAACTTTGCAAGAATTCTACCCATCTCATATGTCTTTGATTCAACTTACTCTGATTGTTCAAATACTACAAAACTTGATGATTTGTATACAACACAAAATCCTTAGGCAATAAGTAATGTATCCATTTCTTCAAGGCTTGAACTACGATATAAAATTCCTCATCATACATTGAATATCTCCTCCAGGCATCATTCAATTTCTCACTGAAATAGGCTATTTCTCTCCCTTATTGACTCAACACTACTCCTATTTTTGTTCCATTTGCATCACAATCCACTTGTAATACTTTATTGAAATCCGATAAAGCTAGCACATGCTACTTAGTCACTTTTTGCTTTAACAAATCAAAAATTTTGTTTGCTCCGGTGGTCCACTTGAATTCCTTCGGATATCCTCTCATGGTCTCAATCATAGGGTTACAAAGTGAACTGAAATTTCTGATAAACTTCTGGTAAAAACTAGCCAATCCATGAAATGATCTTACCTCCCCAATTCTTTCTGGTGTAGGCCACTCAACAATGGCTTTCAATTTCTCAGGGTCCATCTTCAAACCATCCCTAGATATCACAAATCCTAAATAAACCAACTCATCCTTCATGAAAGTACACTTCTTGATATTGATCAACAACTTTTCTTCTCTCAACCTCTAAAAAGAATGTCTTAACTGCAACAAATGTTCCTCTTTTGTCTTACTAAAAATCAGAATGTGATCCAAATACACAATAACAAACTTACCCAAGAAATTCTTCAATACCTCATTCATCAGCCTCATGAAAGTACTCGGTGCATTAGTCAATCCAAAAGGCATCACCATGAATTCATATAGTCCTTCATTTGTCTTAAATTCTATCTTCCACTCATCACCTTCTCTTATCCTGATCTCATGATATCCACTCTTGAAATCTATCTTTGTAAAGTATTTTTCTTCACTCAAACAATCCATTATGTCATCCATCCTAGGCAAAGGAAACTATTATTTCACTGTGATCTTGTTTATTGCTCTTGAATCGATACACATCCTCCATTCTTCATTATTTTTAGGTGCTAATTCTCATGGTACTGCACAAGGGCTCAAACTCTCCTTGATCAAACCTTTCTTCAACAGCTCCTACACTTGTCTATTCAGTTCTTCATTCTCTATCGATGTCAACCCGTGTGTAACTTTTTTAGGCAAACTAGCTCAGAGAACCAAGTCCATGCAATGGCTAATACTTCTAATAGGTGGTAATCCATCAGGTACATTATCTGAAATGATGTCCTCATATTCTGTTAGCAAATCTCTTATCTCTTATGGGTGTTCTCCTTCTGGTTCCGGTCTCTCAGTCTTCTTAGGAATTAAGGCAAAACACACATTCTCATGTCTCAGTCCATCCCTAAATTTCCTTCGATCTACTAAACAGATTCTAGCATTCGTACATACTTCATTCTTCAAAGGTTCCTATAAAGGTTAGAAGGTTTGCTTCATCCCATTGGCCACAATAGTGTATGTATTCTTCCTTCCATCATGTATTGTCTATCTATCAAACTACCAAAGTTTACGCAACAAAAGATGAAAAATATCCATAGGCATAATATCACACAAAACTTCATCATGATAATTCTCAATTTTTTAATTAGATCAAACATTGTTTACTTACTAACAACTTATGTTCATCCTGAATCCATGCTATCTGGTAAGGTTTAGGGTGTTTCAATCTCTCAAATTTCAACTTATTCACCATCTCCTCTGAAACAAGGTTATTTGAACTACCACTATCAATAACAACTTTACAACACTTACCGGATACCTTACATATGGTCTTGAACAAACTCTTCCTTTGCAGGGGCTCTTCATTTCCTCTAGTATGACACAAAGCTCTCATCATAAATAGGTCTCCATCTTCCAGTTTATTGTCTGATCTAGTGGGATTTTCTTCCACCACTGCTGCTCTTCTGGTAGCCTCTGTCTTCTTACATTTGAATGCACAATATCCTTATCCTCCACACTTAATGCAGGTTCCATTGAATGTCCTCTTGTCTTGTCTTCCAAAGTTCTCATTTTGGTAACCATCTAGTTCTCTCCTTCAGCAGAAATTTCTATCATCCTTCTGGTATGAGTTACCTTCTTTTCTCACTTCCTTGTCCTTGTTTTGATATCTGTACTGGTTCCTCTTCCTCCTTGAAATATTCCCCCAGTAAACCTTCCACCTCTACCTCTCCGTCTCTGCTCATGTCTTTTGATCAATTTCTCTTCAGCCTTTAGGGCATATTAGTAAGCTTCTTCAACACTCTCCAATTTGATCATACTGAGTTCATCTTGTATACACATCCCCAATCCATTCAATTATCTTGCAATTTGTTCAACTTCATCATCAACATGTCCAGATTTGATGTTCAACTTGTAAAATTCTTCGGTGTACTCCTTCACACTAGATTTCTTTTGTCTCAGATTCTGCACCTTCCAAGACAAATCCACTTGATAATTTGCCGACACAAACTTTGATTTCAACTTAGCAATCATCCTATCCCATGTCTTGATCTTCTCTTTACCTCTTCTCTATCTATCAATTTGCAAATACTCCCACCAAAGAGATGCATGACCTTTCAACTAGGTATAGGCATATTTCACCTTCCTCACTTTTGCAGTGTTTTCAAAATCAAAATTCTTCTCCATCTCTGAGATCCAATCCATCAATTCATCCGAATCTAACTTCCCATCATAATCCGGTGGGGAAAATGAGGTTTAGTGTTCACCCGTAAAATGAGGTTTAGTGTTCACCCTACTCAAAACCCTTAAAAACCTTTCTTCATCCAAATCAACCACCGGTAGGTTTACTTGTTATGTCGAGGCTTCTTCTCCTTCATCTTCACTTACATCTTCAAATATGTTGGCTTCTTCTTTGCGCTATCTCCATGGATTCTAACCGGGCTTCTATTACTCGCAACATCTCCATCACAATAGGGTTTGCATTCCCACGCGCTACACCATTCCTAGTTCCTCTTCACGCCATCAATCCATGCTAGTCCTTTGCAATTACAGGTCGGATATGCAATCCACCACCCTACAACAAAATTTAGGACACGCAACCTTTGGAATAAAACTTAGCTCTGATACCACTTGAAGTAGTCACCGGTGAGGAGGGACCCCAAAAAGATCAATCTAGACTGGCTAGCAAGAGTAAGCACAACAAAAACACTAAGATGTGATGGAGGCAATGCAAAACAGATTGATTTATTGTATGAAATTTGATTACATCCAACCGGTAACAACCGAGTTACAACATACCGGCACTCCAAATGTGATGCGGTCAAAAAGAAAGAAAGATGATGAAGTCTTCAAGTAGAATCCAACTCCACAGGATCTGGCGAGCCAAAACCAAGACACACAGAAAGGAAAACTGAAAATGCGAACAAGAAAAAAAATAGAAAGGAAAATGGTTTTGGTTGATGCACGATTGTTGTGAACTGGGGATGTTCCTGCATCAAATCTCTTGATCATCATCACAATCCAACCATTCTATCAGAATCCGACAACCAAATACACTAGTGTTGACATCAATGACAAACATCAATGCATCACATGATCAATTCCTTCATATTGCCAACACTAAAAGCCAAATGTACTTCTCTATGAGTTTGATATATTAAGAATACAAATTAAATTTACTACCTCTCATTTGGAAGTATTAGCTCATGAATGGTAGTACCATGACTTAATTTCACTAAAGGTGATAGTTTTATCATTATGTATATATAATTTATTCCAATATTGATTGATAGGTTTGAAAGGTAAGATCTAGAGACCCATTTAGAGAGCTATCATACTTGAAAGGATAGTGGTTTAGGAGACAAGTACATGATAGATTTTTATAGGAACTTAATAAGGGTGAGCCTAAGATCTTGATAGGCCAAACAACAATTCTACATGCTGAATTTGAACCCTCATTATTGCAAACCCTAGTTCCAACCACAAAACCCTAGATCTACAATGAAACTCAATAACACATCAATGAGGAATCATCATACATGAAAAATTGTAAAATAAATAAAATGATACCTTCACACATTCAAATAGGTTTGATTTTCATTGTTCTCCTGTTTCCATTGATTTTTCTTTTGATATGTTTTCTTTCAAATATTTATACTTGCACAAGAGCTCAGTGAATAACTGATCATGTGGTTGTGATGATGTAGACTTGATTGTGATAATGTAGGCTAAAGTAAATTTAGTAGTATGTAAGTATGCTCCAAGATTCAATTGATGAAAAGAGAGGGGAGGAAGCCTCTTATATAGAGATCATCCTAAAAATGGAGGGATAGGATTAAGAGGTTGGATAAAAGATGGTCGGCTAAGATTGAAGGGTGGGTATATGAAAATATAAAATAAAGGAACTGATTAAGATGGATAAGAGTTCACTTGTCATTTAGATAAATGAAAGGATAAAAAGGTAAATGAATTAATTAAATAAATTAAAGAATTTATTTAATTAATAAGAAAAAGGCCACATAAAATTAAAAAAATGAATTTAAATAAATAAATATTTATTTAAACTAGGATGGAAAAGGGCTTAGAAGAGGTTTAGTGAATTAATTAAACAAATAAATATTCATTTAATTAATAGAAGAAAAGGGAATAATTAAATAAATAAAAATATTTATTTAATTAGGCTAGGACAATTTTAGTTGTCTATAGTGACAATGAAAAAAAATTGATGGATGAAAAATGTTTGACATTTAGACTTATATTTAGATATGGTTGGAAAATATATATATTTGAACTTATTAAGATCCTTGCCACCAAGGATCCTATAAGAAAATATAGACTTATTATCCTAGAAATTTTCATTTAATAAAATAGAAAAAGTTTGAAGAAAAGAACATCAAAATTGTACAAGCATTAAACATACCTCATTATAATTCTGATAATCATTATATCTAAATATCTATCTATCTATATAGATTTCAAACCATTTATTTCTTTAAAATTGAAAAGATGTGTCAGATTTTAGGATTTGTTGGATATATGTTTCATTTTTTGAGCAAAGTTAAAAAAAATATAAATTATATTTATTTAGTAAAAAATGAAAAATATGTCACATTTTCTCACAGATTCTTTACTTAAATTTAAGAATTGAAGGAACCATATTTTCTTTTTCTCATAATTAGATTGGCTAGAATAACATCAGTTTTTAAAATAATTTTCTTAACTTTTTAGCAATGTCTGATTGAAATATCCAATGCCATCAAATTAATTTTGATTTAGGAAAAAAAAAAGAGCATTCCAAACATCACATTGGATTCACTACAACTTTTATTACTATCTTATACTGTAATGATGTAGATAGCTCATTCAATTTTTGATGTGAATTTACTTAAGTGATCTAAAACTATGTTCATTGCCACTCAATACTTTTGTTTTATCCATCATAATTATTCACTATTGTCTCTAATTAAATTTGATGTTTAAAGAAAAGAAAATAATTTTCTTTCTTATTTAAGATTTATTGTTTATTACAATCTTATGTTGTGATGATGTAGATAGATCATTCAATTCTTTACGTGAATTTACTTGAATGACTTAAAATCATATTCATTACTATGTAATCCTATTGTTTGATCCATCATAATTATTAACTATCATCTCTAAATAAATTTGATGTTTAGAGAATAATTTTCTTTCTTTGCTTAAGATTTTATCTAATACGAAGAGAAGGATTTGGCACTAACACTCAAGTCATTTGCACCATAGAAGGGTAATTTTCATAATGTTTAATTTATAATGCATTTAAGATTCTTCTAGTTAACATATAACAGTTCCAAGTGTATGGACATTTTAGCACGTCTAAGAGCAGTCTTAGAAAATTGTAACAAGTTGTCTTAGGTTTGCAGCTTGTGGGTTGATAATGACAACGATTATAATGGGAATTAGCATGATCTTGAAGTATTGAAATTATACTATAAATATAAATAAATTATGGAGACATGCTCTGGTTAGAAAGTATTTTTATGGGCACACAAAAAGATCATGTTGAAGAATTCTTTTTTCCAATTAAAAAAAATATTGTAAAAATAAATAAATCCACAGGAGATCCTTTTGCTGTGTAGCAAAACAGGAGTCTATTAAGTAGGAACATGGTTTCACAAAGAGAGCATACATGCATGTGGCAAACAAATATCTTTTTTTCCCATCTAATTCTTTATGTCACTGACGTGGAAGCTTAAGAACAATTCATTTCTAGATGGGTCTCAGATTTCTGTGATGAATTGGATAGTACGTTAAGACTGGTCAGGGTAGATTGTCATGTCGAAAAATTTGTAATAGAAATGCTGGACAGTGAAGTGATATAACATCTTGATGTTTCTCTCTACTCAGTAATATCTTGTGGCCAAAAGTAATGAGGATAATTAGCTTGTGGAGTATTACTCTAGATATATGAACATATGCAGGCATGAAATAGATACATATGAGGAAGTTTGGGCCCCCTTAATGTACCATTCATTAAGGTTGTCATGCTTTGAATGGCTCAATTTGGACTCTACAATCTTCGTAGCATTGTAGTTTGTTTACAATATAATTGATAAATAAAAAATTAAATTACAATTGATTGATAAATGGTTTTATGGTAAATAGTGCGACACAAAAGAAAAAGAGTATATATATATATATATATATATATATACTTGAAAATGAGGCATGAATAATCAAACAATCAAATGGTGTAATGGATAGACCTAAATCCTTAGTCATATGTAATTATGTAGAAATAAGGGGAGGAGAAGTCACATGAGAAACCACTTAAAGTAAAACAAAAACTATTTCTCCAAAGAAAATCCATTTTCACTATTGTTTACAAAAATAAAATCTCTCCCTTACTAACAATTTATTTTACCAACTAACCCTATTAAACCTCCCTAAGCAAATATTGTTGGCATTGTGTTGTCATTGATGTCAACTAGTATAGCATGTTACCGGTACAAACAACCTATCACCGGTAAGAAGAGGATGTCAACCGACATTGTGGTCATTGGAGTCACCGGTACACAAGTTAGTGTTGGCTTGTGTTGAAGTTAGTTGGCATTATGGCAATGCCAACTGTTGAGTAATATGTTGGCAACGTGGTATAGCCAATCGGTAAGCATGGGACTAGTATGCAAGTAAGGCTGAACTTATGAAGAATTTGCAGTGCAACCATGTTGGCTTGATGATGATTGTAATGGATGACTTCATGTCTTGTCATTGATGGCACATGTATACACACTCATATGTTCACATTATCTTAGTCATCTTAGTTAAGACAAACTGGTATTACTCCTAAGTCTTTGTATTGCAAAACCGATATTATATGTATGGTGAAGTTCAATCAATTTTGAGGGTGTCTAACCGGTATATGTAGACAACCGATATATGCACGAATGACATGGCACTAGCTTGGAGATTCAATGGAGATCATCAAAGAAGCAATTAGAGGAAAATTGGTCTATGAGTTGGAAGAGGTTAACTCTCAAATGATATCGATGTTCCAACTGGTTTCAGTGATTGTGTGATGAGTTATCACCGGTCGTGATGAGTTATCCCTAACCGAAAGATTTGGCAGCAATATGTGATGAGTTATGTTAGATTGTCCAGATACACTGCACCTAGGAAATTGTGATGAGTTTCCTAAGCCGACATGAAATCTAATGTCTATATAATGACATTGTGATGAACTATTTTCATGATGCAAGATATAAGTGTTAAGTTGTTGTGATTTACTGAAGGCGTTGCTGAGTATGTCAATGATGCAGTTTTGAGTGAGCAGAAGAGGATCTATTCAAGCAAGTTGTGCTACTTCTAGATCACACCACCTGTTATTTTCTAATCACTACAATAGTCAAATCCCCTAACCGGGTAAATCTCTAACAAGGTGATCCATTAGTTTGGGTTTGAAATCCTCTACTGAGGTTACTCCTAATAGGGTATTTCTCCTAACAAGACTTTGGGATCTTTAACAAGATTCGCTCCTAGCAAAGCACTTTGTAGACCCTAACCGATCAGTTATCTATTATTGCAGATAGTTAACTTGTGAGTCCCATCTCACTATAGTTTTTCCCAGTTGGGTTTTACATGTACAAACACTTGTGTTATGGTGGATGTTTTACTTGGTGTGGATGCTTTAATATCATTTTGTATTGCATGCATAGTATTAAGAAAAATGGTTAATTGTCTTTACTGGTCTGTGTTTAAAGTGGTATTGTTTTTTATGTCACTGATTCACCTCCCCCTCTCAGTGCTTTATAAGTTTATCAATTGGTATCAAAGCCAAACTTCCTTAAGGCTTAATAACTTGGAAGGAAACCCTAAAGCCACCATGGGGGATATGAGTTATTTAGAGATTGCTAGAGTGCTTGATGCAACCAAGGAAGAGCTTAAAACCCTAAGGGTCAGATTTAAAGCTTCACAAGTCAAAAGGAGAGAGATGAATTAGAAACTATTGGAGATATCTGACAATAGTTCTTCAAATGAGGCTAACATTGATGCATTAGTTGAAGAAGTTGAAAAACTGAACGGTGAAAAGGTAAATCAGAGGAGAGAGCTAGAAGCCCTAACAATCCGTATGAGCCAAGAGCTTGAAGCAAGAAGGGCAACTAGAGACCTAATCAAACAAAGAGATCATGAGATTGCTAAGATCAAACAAGAGAATGCAACTTTACATGAACATTGGCATGAAGAGAAGGAAGAGAATGAGGCTTTGCAGCTAGATCTTGAAATGGCAACATCTCTAACAGAGACTTTGACAAAACACAATGAAGATCTTACCAGAGAGCTCAGTGGAGCTAATGGAAAGCTTGAAAAATTTCAATAAGAGTTCTTCTATGCTGGATGATTAGATCCAATCGTAGAGGATGAAAGGTGACACATCTGGAATAGGGTTTAATACATCTAAGAAACAAGAATCTTTTGGTACAAAGAGCAACATACACAAAGGTAAAACTGCTCCTAAGGCTAACAAGCCTATCGGTAAGAAAGTTTTTAACCCCATTTTCTTTATCTGTCACAAACCTGGACATACTGCTAATGTGTGTAGAAGCAGACCTAATGAGAATATAGGCTACAATGCAAATGCTAGGTATGTGTCTAGGAGATTTGAAGGTCATTATTTCACATGCAACATGTATGGACATAGATTAGTTGAATGCAGACATGGAGCAAACAATCCGACACCTCACATAACCGGGAAAACATGAACTGGAAGAAACCCTATGTCAACCAGTTTAGTCCATATGAAATGGAAAAGGTAACTAATGTGATTTGCACCATTTGTAATAATTATGGTCATGTGACTATGAATTGTAGAAGGAGAATTGGAAGAGGTAATGTAGGGCCTTGGAAATCATCTGGGATGGCTTGCTATCATTGTCACAAATTGGGACACATGGAAAAGTTCTATAGAACTAGACAGAAAAAACTGGTTAACCACTCTGAAGATCAGAAAGGTAAGCAGAAGGTCTATGTTGAGGAAACCAGAGTGGAAATGAATAGAATCTGGAAGAAGAAGAGTGAGGACAAGCTTGCAGAAGAATCTAATCCTTCGCCTAGTGTGGAGAATCCTGCATCATTGAATTAAGCCTTTCAATAGGCCTAAGGGGAGCATAGTGGTAAATCTACTTTCAGACCCCTTGAAGAATGTATGGAAAGAGAGATTTTCATTTTGAGTTGTTTTGTAAGAATTCTTAATATCATTGTCTATCAGTTTTTCAAAATATTGTCAACCAGTTATATACCTGTCAGTATTGGAAAGTTTTGTTAAGCAGTATATTAGGGTTTGTTATCCTATCAATTGAGTAATTAATGCAGTGGGTAAGTTTATAAAAGCGAGTTTTACTATGTTATTTTTACCCTAATTGCATTCAAAAGAGAGTTTTCAAGCACCTGCAGAGAAAAAAAGAAAGAATTGCTAGCTGATTGTAGATGGATTTGTGTTGCAGATCGAAAGATTGAATTAGATTTGAAGATCATAAAAGGCAAAACGGGTGTACATTCGAGAGATCAATCAGAAACCTTTCCAGTGTGGAGGAATTTAGGTATTATTTTATTAATCTCTCTCAAATTGAGTTTATCCAGAATGGCATCATCATCTAAGCAAGTAGAGAGACTTATGATTAATGTTGAACCTATGGAGTCTATGGAATCAGAAAAATATTATCATATAATGCATTGTCTCAAGTTCCTGATGGTGTTATGATCAAAGGTGATTTATCCAGTTACATTGATTGTAAAATTGAAGATTTAGGATCATTATCAATTTATTCTCAACTCAAATCCTTGTGTGATAAAAGTGGCAAAATCAAACCCGAGTACATTAGGGTTTATGAAAAGGGTTTTCATAATGCAACGTATTTCCTTGAAGATTTTGAAGAAGAGCATGTTAGGATAATTCTTAGTCATGTGCATGGAGAGAATATGTATCTTGACAGGTCACACACAATCATGAAGGAAGCAATTCATACACTGACTGGGTTTTGGCAAACCGATGAAGTTCCAAAGCTGAGGAAAATTTCAAAAGAGAGTGTGGTTACACTAACTCAGACTACCTCTAATGGTCATGCGTTTTCAGTCAACAACATTAAAGACCCAATAGTTAGACTTGCAACTATGGTCATGGGTTATAGGATATTTTATTCGAGTAGGATGAATAGTGTGCCATTTGTTGCTGTGCATGCAACTTACAGGATGATTGTTGAGAATGCATATTATGACTTATGTGAGGCAATAAGGAGCAAATTGACGTTGAACTTGCAATCAATTAAGAAAGAGAGTAGTCAAAATTTTAAATTTGGTCAACTATTGATTGGTCTATTCTTCTATTTTCAGAGTTTCCTATAGGGAATTGGTGAAATTCAATGGTCAAAGGACATACCGGTAACTGCTCAAATCAAGAACAATATTAAGGCTGTAAAGAACACATTCTCTTCTTCTATGAACATATATTTTAATGATTTCTAAAAGAAGATGAGCATGAGGTTAAAGCTACATGAAGATGTAGTGAAACACTTTGCAAAAGACATCTGTTTCACAATTACCATAAATTTTTGTCTTATGGAGGCCGTAGAACCCAGGGAAGATGAGATGGATGAAATGAGTTATGAAATCAACCATGACTTATTAATCGGATATGCCAACAAGCTTTTGGCATCTCCCAAGGATAAGAAGAAGAAAAGAATGGGAACATACCAGTAAAGAAATGCACCCGCTGAACACAGTACTTCCAAAGAGAAGAAGAAGAAGAAAGTTGAGCAAGCACCTTCAGTGACTACCGGTACCAGGGTGACAAGAAGTGTTCAAGTCAAAAAGGAACCAACACCCAAACTATATGCTAAGAAGCAAACTACAATGAAGAAGAGAGGTAGGCAACTCATTCTTCAAGCAAAATATGAGGATATCGACACTGAAGAGGAACCAAAGAAGATGAAAGCTACTGGTAAGAAAGCCAAACCAGTAGGAGACACTTCAAAGCAAAGTATTCCTATTAATGCTTTATCTTACAAACCTATGACTAATTTTGAGAGAACTATAAAAACATTAGGGAGGAATAGGTTTGATAATGTGAAAAAATGTTTTGATTCATTTGATGATGATTAGAAGCAACAAATTGTTCATGAGGTAATCAACCACTTGTGTCAATACAATCAGTTGCCTCAGGATATTGAAAAAGATATTTCTAATTCTTTGTATTCTATTCTTGCAAATAAGTGGAAAATGGTTGTAGAACAAGATCAAGAAATTATTGATAGTATTTTCATTCAATATTTTCCTGAATTACCTAGAGACGAATTATTAGAATTGCTTGATAATTTCAAAGGACAGTTTCATTCTAAGGAAAGAAGATTGAAGTTATTAAGTGGAAAGGTTCAATCTGTTGAAGTTGAAAGTCATCATATAGCTAGAAATATTCAAAGGATGCATGAGCAGATGAAGTCTCATAAAAATGATCAAATAGAGACTGGAGCACAACCGGAGCTAGATGAAGAATAAATTATTGCACTAGATATTGTCTATCCTATTAAGAATAAGGATGATACTACTTCTCTATTGATTATTTTTGTAGATGATATTGATGAAATCCAGGACAATATTGATACAACTAGCAATATCATTGAACCAGTTATGGAACCTTTACAACAATTGGTCATTATTGTTACACAGGAAGTAGCTGAAGTACTGATCATTGAACCTAGTGTGGATATTCAACTACCACCAGACAAAGAACACCAAGTGGAAAATCAACTACCACCGGTTACAACAGATACACAAAAGAAACAAACAAAGGCAGAAATAGAGAAAGAGAAATCTAAGAAAGAGGTTGAAGTGAAAGAAACTAAAAAGAGAAAGGAGGAAGAGAAAGAGAAAAAAGAGGAGAAGATAGCAGATGAAAAGGAAAAAGCAAAGATAAAGAAGAAAATTAATGATGAGGATAATTCAATAGGCATCAAAGGGCCTATAGATGTAGACAATATGAGTGCATATGAACTCATGGAGATTGCTATAGTGATGCAACCAAGGGCTCAAAAGAAAATATTGAAAGAGAAGAGAAAGGAAGCAGAAACAATTCAAATTGTTGTTGACATTCTGTCAAGTATTCTACCAGGAACTGACATTGGGAATTTGTCAACTCCTATCGGCAAGCTTGGCTAGTTGGTTGCTGATGCTTCTGACCAGCTAAAGTCCCTTGAAAAAGCTGCTCAGACTTTAGCTAAGAATAATTACAAAAGAAAAAGAGGAGAGAAAATAATGAAAGATATTAATATAGGGAAGATTGCTTCATCTTTGAATAAAGATCTTTTGAAGACTTCTATTGAAACTGGAGGAAGGATACTGGCCTATACATCTAACGTTTCATTTTTCTATACTGATTTGAAGAAGAGGCAAAAAGGGATAGAACAGGAACTGGAAAGGATATGCACTGCCTAAATACATTTAGAGGACTCAACCTTAGCATTTGGAAAATCAATTGATGATTTGCAAAATCGGTTAGATATCTATGATTGTGAATAGGCTAAGAGACTCTGATCCTTGAAGGAACTCAAGAACCAATTGAGACCCAAAGTGGACATCTTACAACGGGCATACAGGGATGCAAAAGCGGTTTTGGCAACTCTACAGATAAGAAAAGTGGATGCAATGGAAGAATTAGCTGCACAAGTTATGACAACCATTGAGATCACTAAAACAATATTGGAAACATGGGAAATGATTTTACTCATTTGAAGATCATTTTTAGTGACATTTTCTTTAAAATTGCAATGAACACTCCTTGAAAAGCCTCTTATATTTTTGTAAATGTAGTTTTTGATGCAAATTTTGATATAATATAATGTATTTTACTTTTCAATTTGGCATTGTTTTCAAAGGGGTAGTAGAAATGTGTATGTGTTGTGAAAATTTTGTATGTAATGTTAAGGGGGAGTAGAAATATGTTTGTACAATTTTTGTAAGCACACTTAGTTGTAAAGTTGTAAAATTTTCTAAGTCTTGCCATCAATGCCAAAGGGGGAGATTGTTGTCTTGATGATGATTGTAATGGATGACTTCATCTGTTGTCATTGATGGCACATGTATACACACACATATGTTCACATTGTCTTAGTCATCTTAGTTAAGACAGGCCAGTATTACTCCTAAGCCTTTGTATGGCAAAACTGGCATTATATGTATAGTGAAGTTCCATCAGTTTCGAGGGTATCTAACCGGTATATGTAGACAATCGGTATATGTAGGAATGGCATGAGACCAGCTTGCAGATTCGATAGAGATCATCAAAGAAGCAATTGGAGGACAATGGGTCTATGAGTTGGAAGAGGTTAACTCTTAATCGATATCGATGTTCCAACCAGTTTCACTAATTGTGTGATGAGTTATCATTGGTCGTGATGAGTTATCCCTAACCGATAGATTTGGCGGCAATCTCTGATGAGTTATGTTAGATTTTCCAGATACACTGCACCTAGGAAATTATGACGAAGTTCCTAAGCTGACATGAAATCTAATGTCTATATAATGACATTGTGATGAACTATTTTCATGATGCAAGATAGAAGTGTTAAGTTGTGATTTATTGAAGGTGTTGTAGAGTATGTCGGTGATACAGTTTTGAGTGAGAAAAAGAGGATCTATTCAAGCAAGTTGTTCTATTTCTATATCACACCACTTGTTATTTTCTAATCACTACAATAGTTAAATCCTCTAACCAGGTAAAGCTCTAATAAGCTTCATTGTACAAATCCTTTAACAAGGTGATCCATTAGTTTGGGTTTGAAATCCTCTACCGAGGTTACTCGTAATAGGGTACTACCTTTAACAACCCGTATAGCTCCTAACAGGGATTTGAGATTTTTAACAAGATTCGCTCCTAGCAAAGCACTTTGTAGACCCTAACCGATTAGTTACCTATTACTGTAGATAGTTAACTTGTGAGTCCCATCTCACCGTGGTTTTTCCCAGTTGGGTTTTCCACGTACAAACACTTGTGTTATGGTGGATGTTTTACTTGTTGTAGATGATTTAATATCATTTTGGATTGCATGCATAGTATTAAGTAAATTGGTTAACTGTCTTTACCCGTCTGTGTTTAAAGTGTATTTTTTTTGCTGTCACTGATTCCACTTCCCCTCTCAGTGCTTTATAAGTCTATCAAACCGGTATGTATTTTGATGACAATCAATAGAACTTCCAATGGATGAAGAAGTTATCATAGGATGAAGATTTGACCGACATAGCTTGGGTTGTTGATTAGTAAGGTAGACAAAGGGGATGTCTACTAGGTTATATCCTTTGATCAAAGATATATCTTCTCAATGATAAAAAAGTCATATCACTACAATGACGGAAGAAGGATGAGTGACAATGATCCACTCTCACTGGGTGATTGGTAGGGTTAGAACATTGGTTCATCTACTCCCACCGGTAAGTGACAATGTTATAAGATAAGATAGAGAAATTAAAGGCAGGTGATTGTGAGCTCACATCGGATGAACAAGTGAAACACAAAGATGCCTTAGGTGTATGAAACCAAATATGTGCACCGGATCAACAAGAGTTGGCATGTTGAGCTACCAGGACAGAAGAGGAAGAATAAGAATTGATGTGGTTGCCAGTTTGACAAACCGGTTGAGAGGAGAACCAATCAAATGAAGATGAAGGTAGGTAAGTGAGGTGATTACCAATATGTAGACATAAGTGTAGTCAACCGGTAAGGATTTCAACCGATAAGAGACCAAAGAGGAAAATGTGAAAGGTTCTCGCCTAATGAAGATATGCATGGATACCCACTCTGGATACATGCAGTGGATTGGTATGTTTGGTGACTATGTAGATGTGTTCCACTAATAGGACAATAAAGTGCAGACATGAAGTTTAACCAGTGAGGGTATAACCAGCAGGGTTGGAGAACCGATAGGCAAGCATCGACAATGTAGTATGTTGGTCGGTGACCAAGTCTGAACTGACACAGGGGACTGAGTTGAGTTGGATATCGACTCAGATAACATGTGGTTTGCAAGTGGCAAATAAACAGTGCATCATCAAAGTTGTCAGTGAGATTGTTCGTGATTGGTCGAATTAATATCGATAGCATAAATCACAAGTCGAGAGAAGAAGTTTGCGACTCAAGGCAAGATGAACAGTGGTGATCCATGACATGCTCTAATCGATGTTGGATATCCTGGTGTAGATTAGATTTGGAGTGGCAATCGAGAGATCATTTAATATGTGTGACAGAAGAAAGTCGATGATCAGTTTGCCATGTTTGCTAAATATAGAAAAAATATTTTGGAAGTAGCGAGATCGGCAGTGATGGGTGATCAGTTATAGGTTGACTATCTCAGAGAAGAGATCTGATCTAATTTGATATGCCTCGTGATCAATGAAGGAACCCTAGCATGCCAAGTTTGAATGTCCATCTTGGCAGGAAAGAAAAAGGATAAATATGCAGACTAGAGATTAAAGTTGATTGATGTTGTAGGCTGGATAGAGAAGAAGAAGAACATATTTAAGTCAGAGTGCAATCTCTAGAAGATCATAGCGACTGAGTGGTGAAGAGGTATTTACCGGTGACAAGGTTTAACAGAGTTTAAACCAGTAAGGACCAGAGAAACCAATGGACTATCTTAGAGTTGACAGTCAAGTGAACCAGCAGTGAGAACAGGTAAACAAAGTACCCTTGGTGTCAAATAGCAGCAGGCTAGAGTGATAAGAGAACCGACAGAGAATAGAAGAAACAAGATTGAGAAGAGCTGAACCGACAAGGTTGCAGCAGAGAGCTTTGAAAACTTGTCAAATGAATTCATGGGGTCATGCCACCTAGGATGGGGCTTCCAAAAATAGCAGAGAAACATGGGAAACTCTCTGTTATTCATGACAATCAATTGACACAAAGATATAATTTCTCAAACAGGGCCACTCAGGAAAGTGAAAACATGTGTAAACAACAACCCTAACTTCTGGACTTCCCAAGGAGACTTCACAAACGCATCAAAATTGATCCAAGAAAGCTGCAAATAGGTACATGAAATTCCTATAAGGTTTATAACCATCCCCCAAAGGGATTTCTCATGACAATTCACCAATGCAAAAATATGAGCTACATAGGCATGTTTTAAAAGGCATTTCTAAATGCAATCTACAAAATTTTGAGCCCGGATCTTCAAAATTAGAAATTTTTTTTGAAGTCCCAAAAAATCGTATGGTACAAGATCCGGATTTGTTTCAACATCCTCAATAGAGTACCTACAAAACGCACACAATGCAAACCAAAATCTAGACTAGAAACACATATGCATCATGCTCTAAAACTACTCGATTGCACTCCTATTTGTGAAGATTTGTGTTTTGTGATAATATTGCTCTCAGAAGAATGCACAAAGGCTATGAGGAAATGAATGTTTAAAATATGATGAATGCAAGATAAGAATGCTAGAATACAAAAAGTAAGCTCCAATACTATATAGCCATATTGCTAGAGTGGCTATTTAGATTGATAAAGATGAAAGAATCCTCTAATATAGAGAATACCTTAGAAAATGGACGGATAGGATTAAGAGGTAGGCATAGAAAATGATAAAATAACAAGAGGGTAGTTAGGAAAAATTATAACATAATGAATGGGGTAGGTAGAGGAAAATTAAGAGATAAATGACATGTGTATGGAGTGAAAAAGTTAATGAATTAATTAAATAAATAAATATTTATTTAATTAATAGAGGAAGTGGGACCAATTAAATAAATAAAATATTTATTTAATTAATGAAAAGATAATTTTTAAATAAATAAAAATATTTATGTAAATAGGGAAAGGGGAGAAGAGGATACATGAATTAATTAAATAAATAAAATAAGCTAAGATAATTTTAGGTGTCTACATTTTTCCCCTCTTTAAGACAGTGCAACTTGTTGCATTGGCTCAAAGAAGATAAGATGAACTGATACAAAGTTGCCCCAAGACGAGAATGATATGTCCCCTTGAGAGATTGATTGAACAAATTGATGGATATTGAGCTCTCAATACATTATTGGAGAGAAGATTGGATAATTGATATTGCATAAGTGATTAAGTTGAGATGCACATTTGATGGAAATGCACAGTTGATGAGGCGTAACTAAACAATTCATGGAATTGATTAGTATAGCCAATTTGATAAGATGATTAAGACAATTGAGCTGATTAAGATGACAGGGATAATGGGATTGATGCTAGCACAATATAAGGTGATCCAGAGATTGATTGATTGATCTAGGGGCGATGAGATTCCAAGGAGGAAGTTGATTGATTTGATAAAGCGATTAAAGATTTAAAGACATGCATCAATGGATAAAGTGTTTGATTGAGCATGCTGCAATGAGAAGAATGAAGAAGATGTTGCAAGAAATGATGAAATAGAGATGAAAGGGGTGATGAAAAGAGAAAAAGTGATGAGAAGAAGAATGACGAACAAAAAGTGTTTGATTGATGCTAGCACAATATTACTAAGGAACAATCCACAAGCAACAAATAGGTGAAGTTGCCCCATCCTTGCCTTTCTAGTCAAAGACTGTTAGGATTCCCATAGATATAGAGGGGGGGGGGGGGGGGGGGTGAATTAGTATCTAACCGGTGAGTAGAATTTCTTATCTTAAAACATGCAGAACATATTATAACAGTGTACCAGTATGCAAGAAATAATGCAATAAACATAATTAAAAACATCCACATGAAAAGCACACCATGACACAAGGATTTAACGAGGAAACCCGGTGTGGGAAAAACCTCGGTGGGATTTGTGACCCACAATATCCACTTACTGGCCAATAAGAGAATATTACTTACAAGAGGGGCTTGCACATGCAGGAAGGCCAATTGCCTAGAGCTCACTGCTCAATGGGAAGTCTCACTGACTTACAATGTGGATTTGTACAAATCCAATATCTTGTACTACTTTATAATAGCATCTATAATGCCTGATTCAGTACCGGTTGTTGCTCTGCTTCTTACATAAACCCTTTAACCTATATTTCACATAATAGGTCTGCCTTAATATTTTTCCCTTTTGCTTACATCACTTTCTTAACTTACAAAATGTCTACAATGATCTCTCTTATATATAAGATTCATTTTACAACATGCCAAGTCAGCTTACAAAGTTTTTACAATAATAAACAAAATATAATATAACAAAATCCTGTTGGCCTCTGTGCCGGTGTCAGTGTAGAGTTTGATCGTTGATGCCTGTGTAATGCCTTGCTGGTGCCATAGGATTGTAAGGTTGCCATCAATGACAAAACCTTCAATCACCTACAATGTCTCATTGGAGTGTGCATATGCCAACAATCTCCCCCTTTGGCATTGATGGCAACACTCATGAGAAATTTCAAAAGTGTATCCAAAAATGTGAAGTCAAAAAAAAATGTTATAAAAAATGTGTGTGCTGATGTTGAATTTTCTCATCCCACTACTCCCCCTTTGGCATTAATGACAAAGGTTGTCAAGATGTTAGTAGAGTTTGTAGTTTCAACCTTGTAATTGGGTAGTTACAATTTGAAATAGATCCACCAAAATCAAGTTTATACTCTCCATAAACTTTTTACTATCTCTTATTGTTGTCTTTGTTCTTTTAACTGTACCGGTGAGATGCTGCAAATGCTCTGCCGGTGTTTTCTGTCCTTGTATCAGTGCCTCAGATATTTCCTTCCGTAATGATGCTAGATAGTCCAATCTTGGACTCAATTTTAATCTCAGATGCTTTGCCTTATTCACTATTCTCTCCTTTTCTCTTTCCAATTTAAGTAATTCTTCCTCAAAATTTGTTATCTTTTTTTCAAAAACTGATAATGTATCAGGTGAGTTAACAAAATTATCTACAAGTTTATTGATTTCATCCTGTACCTTGCTCATCTTCTTATCTATATCTACAGTCAAATAGTTTGTCTTACAGGTGTCTTTGTACTCTTTCAATAAGTTACACAGTTCTGGTAGAAGTATGTCAAAATCTCTGGTATACTTCTTTATCTGCTCATCAAAGAATCTTTGCTTTTCAATTTCCAATTTTTCCTTCAATGTCTCTTCCTTTAATTTCTCAATGTTTTCTATGATCTATTTACACAAGGTATCAAGTTGTCCTAAAGAATCTTTATTGTCTATATTACAGTTAGGAGCAATTACCTTCAAAATTGGTATTGTGTCATCTATTCCCTTATAAGCTTGTGAGCTACAATCTGTTATCTTTTTAATTGAATCTAATAGTACTTCAGTCATATTAGTCGATTTGTAGCCTGATGATGAGGAACCTACATTCTGAGTACCGCCAGTGGAAGTAACCAAGCTTGTATTGACCTCTAGTAGGTCTATTTGTGTTTGCATTTCCTTAAGCAATTGTTTTTCTATTTCTCTAGTTGCTAGTGGCACTGTTTCCTTATGAAACTGTTCTTGTTTCTATTTCTATTCCTGTTTAGGAGCCTTTTTCTCTGTTTGTTTCTCTATTTGTTGCATTGTCTCAGTCTGAGTCTAAGTTTCTACCTATTGCTCTTTGTCATCTGCCGGTTTCCTCTGTGTGTTATCAGTTTTCTCAGCTACCGGTGGCTCACTAGCCATTTCAGTCTTATCAGCTGTATCTTTGTCTACCATAATGTTGATCTTTTGAGTATCAACATTCACTGTATATAAGACTTTAGGATTAGGATTGACATCCTCTACATCCATACTTTCAACTATCGGTTGATCTTTTGTAGCTGTTGTTGTTACCGGTGGAGTAATCAAAGGAGGTGGGGGTAAGTTGTCTTTAACCTTGATGTTGGGTGGTCTACCAACTTTTCCTTTACCCTTGTCTCTTTCTTTCTGATATACCTTTATAGGTTTGTGGCTCATGTATTCTTTTTGTTTTTCTTTTTCCACTAGGAAAATGTCCCATGCATTTTTTGTCTCCTCAGTCACCTCATTAACTCTTCCAACCATTAAAGCAATGTGTCGGTGTGCAGTAGAAAATACTGACTGGTTGGCTTCAGTAATTAAGTCATCAATTTCTTTGGGTGAATTCACCGGGTATACAACAAGTAGCTTTTCTATCTTTATTTTCTTGTCAAGTTCTACTATTGCTTGTCTCCTTGCTTCTAGTCTCTTAAATAGTTCATCTGGTACTTCATCTACTACTTCCATCAAAAATTTCTTATACATATCCATATGCAATATAACATTGTTTTCTACTTGTTCTTTTCAATCAGCTATCAGAGTGTCATATAGTCTCTCTATATTCTTCAATTTCCCTTCCTCTGTAATTTCATTCAATAGTATGTCAAGAGGGTCCAAGTCCTTGTTTGTCCTCTTCTTCTTCTTGGGTGTCAATTTCTTCTTGTTTGGTGTAGCCTTTCTTACCGGAGATCTCACTGCTTGTTGTTTTTGTCTTGTCCTCCTAGGTGAGGGTGTGGTTGCTGGTGAGGGATCTCTTTTCCTTACAACTCTTTTGAAAGTTGTAGGCATGTCATTCTCTGAAGATGTGCCTACCGGTGATAGGTGAGTTCTAGGTTGTGGAGCTGCTAACTCATCCTCTATTATACTGGTTTGTTCCATTACTTTATCCTTGATTTCCTTTGCTTGCCTAGAACCTTTTCTTACAACTGCCTCAACCTTTTTCACTCTTTTCTTAGATTGTATTTGGCTTTCAATAGTTTTTGCACTACCAAATACTTCTTCCTTAGGTTCTTTAGGGGCTTCCAGAAGTGCTTTAGCATAAGTTTCAATTATATGATCATCTGTTTCGTAGCCCATCTCTATTACCCAAACTGTCCTAGGGATGACTGCTTCCATCCAGATCTCATCCTCCTTGATTACAAAACATATTTCATCCTTATATTTGTCAACAATCTTTTGTGATAATCTGATTCTTTTCTTCATTTTGGCCTTAAGTGCTTGAAAGAAATCATGGATATTGTTTTCCTTATCTTCTCCCATATTATTGAATAGTTTTGTTAGCTGTTTACCTACCGATATATCATATCCAAGTCTTTGTAGCATATATCGAGAACCTGTTTGGTTATATGTAGCATCAGACATATTAGCAGATTTCCAAATTTAAAAGTTTCTTTCTTGTCCTTCTTAATCTTGCCTAAGTTGTCAATTAATTTGTCCTTCAACACTCACATACATCAATCTTTGTATTATCTATGACCATGTCATAAGCACTCTTAATGCACAGACTTGACACTGAATTGAGTCTATTTGCATGAGTAGCTTTATATCCTAATATCATGCTGATAAATCTTACATTAGTATGTTTTACATCATTGACTCTTAAGGACCTTCTGTTGGATGTGGCACCAGTTAGGTTCATAACTAGGTCATTGGAGACCTTTTTAGTCTTGTCTGGCCTTTTATTGGTGGTTGGTAACCTTGTGACAACTTTCATAGCTTCCTTGGTGATTTTGTGAATTGCATCTAATCAGAAAAATTCACCATGTACCCTGCTTAAGACTATCCTAATCACATGCTTGGGGAATTCAGGAATGCTAAGGATCTCTGTAAATCCTAGGGTTTCAATGATCTTATGTTCATCTTTTACATTACCAGATTCATCACATATGACAGATTTAAACATGGTTTTAATCTCTTCATCTCCTAGTTCCTCAATGTTGCAATGAATGTAAATTTTGGGATCTTCAGCATAAACAACTCCCTTAGGAATTTGAGAAAAAGCACCTAAAGTATCATCTTGCTTTGCTACTTCGGGAACTAATTGAAATACGGGCCTAGGTCTTTTTATAACTTCGACAACAGTAGGGTTTGCTATATATTCAAGTGCATATGCCAACAAAGACATCATGGAGATGAAATATCTAGTCAAAGACATCCCAGAAAAGCTAAAAGACATGTCACCAAAGATAAAATCAAAACAATCAGAAGACATAATCAAACAAATAGATAGTATGTTTTATGCCATAGTGATTCTCGTTCACAGTTAATGTGTTTGGGTTTGTTAAGTTGATAGTCTATTGTTATGTTTGCTCAATCATAATCTCATCATGGAATGATTTCATTGAAGTTCAAAGTTGCATGCTCATCCGAAGTGTTTGTTTCTCGACAACATTTATTAAATGTTTTTTTTTGGGGAAATTTTTATGATTTTTAGGGTTTTAAAGATTTTTTTTATGATTTTTAAGATTTTTCAGGACTTTTTTTTTTTTTTTTTTTCTCAAGACATTTTATGATTTTTTCGCGAAATTTTATGATTTTTAGGACTTTTTTAGGAAATTTTAGATAATTCCTCCGACCGTGAGATGCCCAAATATCCCAACCCATTGCTAAAGTTGAGGAGATGCCCTAGTAGGGGATAAGACTAGCTTAGTATGCAAGAGTAGCATGTGCATGGGCTATGCAGAACAATCCACAAGCTATGATGGGGATGGAAAGGCTATTATGGAATGGGAGGGTAGATATGGATAGGGCATGATCATTTAGAGTACTGAAGGAAAGAAGAGAAAAATATCTACACATGGTGTTGGTTGCCTAGTTTTCACCATGGTACTTGCCCAAGGTACCTGTTTGCCAGGTTTTCACCAGCGGATGAATTTTTTTCCGTACTTTTTTGATTTTTTACTTTTTTTGTATCACAAGGCACTTGTTTGCCAAGTTTTCACCAAAGTCACAATTGTTTTCTTTGTGTGTCACAAGGCTCCTATTTGCCAGGCTTCACCAAAGTGATGATTTTTTTTAGGTCTTTTTCTCCATTTTTTGTATTTTTTCAAGATCTTTTAAAATAGTTCTCTGAAATAATCAGACATAGAACTTGCGAAGGTGAATTCTATTGATTGAATCTTCATACGGTTCACCCTCAAAAATAGTCAACTGATATGCTCCTAATCCATAGGCCATAATTATAATATAGGACCAAGCCAGTAAGGTTCAAACTTGCCCTTTTTCTCTCTGTCTTGTTGATTCTTTGGATTTTCCCTAAGGATGAGATCACCAACTTCAAATGTGCGAGATCTGACTTTGTGGTTGTAACTTCTGCACATGCGGTATTGATATGCTCTGAGGTGATCAAAAACAATTTGTCTTCTTTCATCCAACAATTCTAAGTCATGCAAGTGGGACACTTTGTAGTCTTCATCACTGATCAAGTTGCGTAGAGAAACCTATAGGGAAGGTATCTTGACCTCAATGGGCAATATAGCTTCAACACCATAAACAAGGGAGTATGGATGGTGCTTGTGGGAATGCGGATACTCATGTGGTAAGCCCACAAGGCGGGGTTCAACTAGATATGCCAATCATGACCAAATTCATTAACCATTTTTTTGACGGTTATGAGGATATTTTTGTTAGAGGCCCCAGCTTGGCCTCTAACAAAAATTGGGCGAAATAGTATTAGGTGTAGAATTTCTTGCAATGCTTGAACAAACATCTTGATTCTTAAAAGGGTGACTGTTATTAGTACTGATGGAAAGGGGGACATGATACCGACATATGATGTAGTTCAGGATAAATTTGGCAATTTTTTTTCCAATGATATGGGTAAGGGGAATGGCGTCAATCCATTTTGTGAAATACTTGATAGAAGTGATGAGGAATTTGTGGCCATTGGATGGGGGTGGATGGATTTTGCCCACAAGGTCTAGTCCCCACTGATACAAGGGCCAAGATGTGATAATTGGTTGCAAATTGTGTGCTAACACATGTATCAAGTCTCCATGTATCTATAATTGCTTGCATTTTTTAACAAACTGATAAGCATCCTTCTCCATTGTAGGCTAGTAGTAACCATTATGAAAGACTTTCTTAGCTAGGATAGGATAGCTCGAATGTGCGCCACATATACCTTCATGTACCTTTCACAAGGTAGTGTTGGTTTAGTCACACTCAATAAATCGAAGTAAGGTACCATGAAGATCCCAAAGATATAGGGTATTAGCTAAAAAGGCATAATGGGAGGCTCGAAAAATAAAGCTTTTTTGGGTTTTATTGGATCAATCAGGAGGTAAGGTATTATCATGTAAGCAGGCATAAATATCTCCATACCACTGGGAATTAGGACCAACGATGATTCTGGCACAATGTAGGTAGGCTCCAAGAGCGGTTCGACTAAGAACTCATAGTATTTGGTGTTATGTGGCATTATGACAAGAGATGCAATTGTAGCCATTGCATCAACTGCTCTGTTGTTGTCTCGAGGAATTTTCTCAAATGTGATTGTGGTAAAGTAATCCTTGAAATCATCCTCTATTCTATTGTATGGCATAATATTTTCATCTTTTTCTTTATAATCATCATTAACCTATTTGATCACTAGCTGAGAGTCACCAAGAACACACAACTCTAAGATTTTCCATTGTATAGCTAGACGGAGTCCAGAAAGTAATGCTTCATATTTTGCAATAATGTTGGTACATGGAAACTATATCTTATAAGCCTTATGTATGCAATTCCCTTGTAGTGTAACAAAGAGAATGCCAGTGCCAAAACCACACTTGTGAAACATCGGTGATTTGAAATTAGATATTTTTGTCTAAATTTTGATGAGTTCATTACAACTTATGGAAAAGTATTATCGGGCTTTCAAACAATCTACAACTATCAAAATATAAAATATAATGGATGTGTGAACAAAACATGCTCATTTAGCAATCATATGCATGTTCTGTCAATCATTAATTTTGATTTGTGTATGAATATTCTTTTTTCAAATAAATAAATTAGTCTCTCAAATGAATTTTAAAAAAAAAAATTTATTGTTTTTTATGTTGAATATAATTGTTGTAACAAAATCATGTCTATATAGATTTGAACAAAAAAAAATGATAATACAAAATAGTTGTGCATTTGTTTGTATAGATGGTACATTCATAATATTCATATGTATTTAATCAATATTTATTATGTTGCTAAGTTTCTTAATTAGGACTTGATTAAAGTTATTTGGGAAAAAATATTTATTGAATTGAATATAAAACACCATTTAATAAAATAATAGATTCTATTTTAGAAAGAGAAATTTAAAGAATAAACTTATCTTTTAGGTTTTGTACTTGACATAAACATTTAAAACTTACATTAACACAAGTTCTCTTATAAATTTTAATAATAATGAATTAAAAAGTTTTAAATAAAATATTTTGATGTTAATGGTAATAAATTAACCCGTTTATGCTCAATTGGAAGTTAAATTGATGATTGATTTGGTTTTCATAATAATTATTTTTTTGGAACAATGTTGTCTATCACTCTTGCTCCTTTATTTTTGGCAACTAATAGTTGCTTTCTTTTTTATGTATTCTATTCTATTGCTTGATTTAATATACATAAAAAAAATAATTCTATTTTTCAAAGGGTCCAAACTTTTTTACATTAGAACTACCAAAGGTCTAAAAACAAGTTCCACCAACAACAAAACAAATAAAAAAAATAACATTAGTGCATCAAAACTACCATAACCATAACCATCACATGACTAAATGATCTTAGCCTAAACTATGCTTAAACCCTACATGAACCATTTGCGAACCCTAATATCTAAAAAACAAACTTTAAAATAGCTTACTCTAACCATTTGCAAACCCTAATTTCTACAAAACAAACTTAAGAAGAGCTTACTCTAACCATTTGCGAACCCTAACAAGTTTTTCCTCCTTTGAATTGTAGCCAAAGATGTATTCAGAACCAGTAAAAAAACTATAAAATGTTGCAGTATTTGGGTTGTGAAAAAAATGGCAGCGATGACAAGGGTTGTAAATATGCCATAAACTATTGAGACAGGAATCTATACCCATTCAGAATTATAAGGAAGAATCTTAATGTCTTAAAAAGACAAATTCTCTTTTTAAGAGTGAGGTCTAGAATTCACCACAATATGTCCTTACAAAAACCAGACTGTTTATTATGTGGCATCGGAATGGTTTTCTTTCCTGGGCCCTGGGCATTCAATGAAAAGCCTTTTATGATGACAAATGTTAAACATTACAACACAGTCTCTACAATGATGATAAGATTTCGTGACGTATCAGATTTTGTGATAGTATGTATGGAAATCGATAGACAAATGCCAGATTAGAAATGTCGGGCATTCAGTCAAAAGGAAAGCCAAAAATATTGGAACAATAATTTTGCAGTTTCCATATCAAGTTTCTTTCTTTCATGTCAGTCTCTTCATATTGATGTTAATTATGGTGCCAAATATTGTTTATTGATAGTATGGAATAATTGATTAATCATTGGAAATTAGATTTTAATGTTATTTTAATTTAAATTAAAAAAAGCAATTTAAAATGATTATTTTTTTATTATAATATAGCTAGAAATTGGTTGATTTGATAAAGTTGGGTTAACATAGAAGCTTGTATGGTAAATGTTTAATTACAATTGATTAATAAATAATTGTAAAAAGATATTTTTGTTGTTCATATAATTTTTAAAAAGTTGATTCTTACATATTGTAGTTAAAATCCCATTATGTATTTTTTGTTACTCATAAATTGACAATCAAATATTATATAATTATTTGGAACATACAAACATATGTATATATGTATGTATTAGATAAATTAATATCATAAACAAATAAAGACAAGGCTAAACACCATGATATTTTTGCAATGCTTAATTATTATTTAATAAACATTGATAACTACATGTTCTATCTTGTTACTTTTCTCAATACTTTGTTCTGAAGTGCTAATCATTACTTCTTCAAATTATGAATAAGGAGAAATACATTTTAATTTTTTTTATCTAATACAACACATAAAATAAGTCATTTAAAAAAAAACCATTTTAATTAAATATGGGCCTTTTTCTTAATATATTCTAATATGGGCATTTTAAACATTAACAAAGCTAAAATCTCATCTAGTCATTGTCAAATAGTCTGATCTTTTTACTTTTTTTGATCGGTAAAAGGCTGAAGCGGAGAATATTTTATATTGTATGATATAAGTTTTGAAAATAAACATAAACATAACATAAGGAAACCAATTCTCCTATTAATGACAAAAAATCCAAAAAAATCCTTAGAGTCCCATATTGTTTCATCCATAAACAGATTCACCCAAGTTCTATTCTTGGGAATTTGCCTAGAGTTTAATAGGAAATTAACTAAAAACCAAAATTGGAGAATCTTTGCCCAAAAAGGAGCATAGTAAAACTTCAATTAAATACTTTGTCAAAGAATAAAAGAGTGAACAATATAATTTCAAACCTGAGCCTTTAAAGAAGATGTGTGTGTACCTGCTAGTTTCCCATGATGACCTTAGGGTGCTTTCCTTGGCTATATGAAATACATTCTTCTATATTAGTTCATTTTGGATCTTGTTATTCCATAATTTCCCAAAGCTCAACCACCCACCCATCTATCCTCCCATCTATTGCAAATGAAACAATACTACCGACTTCCAAGTAATCTTTCCTTCATTTTTCCTAATTTTGAATAATTTCATTACAAAATCTACATTTTTCTTTATACAAAACTTCCTTTATTTGAAAGGCTTGATATCCTATATTGATAGAATGGGAAACCAAGGAGGAGGTTTACCATCCCAAATAGTAACCATGTAATCCTTTGGGAGAGGGATGGATAGGTTTGCATCTATGTTTCTCAAAACCCTTTCTAGGTCACCATATAGACCATCTTTAAATACCTTTCTATAGATCTTTTCTGCTTTATTCTTTGACATGCCAACATGAAGGAGAGTGGCTAGAAGAATAGTGGGATTTTCGTGTTTACTTTGTATTTGTTGTCCACAAAAATGAATTCACCTCCCAAGATCATCTTCTACTACCCTAATCACCAAATTGTGAGAACAATTTAGGACTTCTTGCATGTTTTCACCTTAATCTCACCGATGAAGGTCATTTGTCTTTTGGAAGCTAGAAAATGTATTGGGGATTCCATCTTCTTTTTTTGAATTTCTTTTACTCTTCCACCAACCTGCAATTCCTTCCTTGAGCTTGAGTTGAATTTATTTGAAGTTTCTAGATATTTGGGTGAAGATAATTACAATCTTTGAAGGGAATCCATAATAAATGAAGTAGCTCCATGTTTCATCCGTATTTCTCTTACTCATGCCAACTTTGTAGCTTGGGAGGCAAGACTAAAACCCGCTTATAGGAAAGATAAGGGAAAAGGCTATTATCTTTAGCCTTCGCTATCTTGAGTTGGATCCTTGGCTAAGAGATGAGCCGCTAGCCATCACTGAAGCTCGAAGATAATTATAATCCTAGAAGGGAAGCCATCATAAATGAAGTAGTTCCAAGTTGCATCCATATTTCTCTCACTCATGCCAATTTTGTAGCTTGGGAGGTTGGACTAAAACCTGCTTATTTGAAAGATAAGGGAAAAGGCTATTATCTTTGGCCTCCACTATCTTGAGTTAGTTCCATAGCTAAGAAATGAGTTGCTAGATGTCACCTCCACCAAGATCACCCTGTGCACATTTTCCAAAGAAAGTATGATGTGATTGGCTCATTAATTGGCGTAGACACCTAACTTTAGATTTGATAGTGAGAAAATGATTTCTAAAATTAATGATTTTTGAAATTCTACTTCCTTGGGAACTCCTATTTACCGACCATCTTGATGAAAACATTTTTTGTAAGCAACATTCTACTGCCAACTTTTGAAAACCTAATCTCTGACCCAATTTTAAATGTGAAGTGACTACCCCTAGAAAATTTATGACAAATCTTGTTGGCCTTTATACTCTGAGTTGATTCTAATAGTAAGAGTTAAAAAATCTAACTATTTGGGAAGCCCCCATAGAATATCCTTTATGACACCCTTTTCCAAGGGCCACCTCCCTCTAGACTTCCATTAATTAAAAGGATTTGATAGGGATAAAATAAACATAGCTTTCAAGTGTCAATAGGCCCATATTTTTTAGAATGTTTTCCAGACTTTATTAAAATTACCTTGCCTCTTATTCTGAATTATTTAATAAGAGTCACTTGAATTCCATATCCTAAAATCCTCTAATAACTCCCAAAAGCTCTATGAATAGTTTGAGCCATATAGACTACGATTATAAAATCACCCCCTAATTTGTTTGTTGCATATTTCATTAGCTCCCATATTTGCCATTTGATCCACTAGACCATTGGATTCTCTATAAATGTGAATGATTTTTTTTGTGTCAAAAGAATTTTAAAAGATCCAAATCCTTGCCTAGGAATGAGTTCAGCCTCCAATTTGGGATTGCTCCACTTCTAAGAGCATTTATAATTATTGTCGAGTCTCCTTCAATTTCCACCTTCTTAATTCCTATTTCTCCACAAATTAACATGCATTCTTTCAACGCTTTAAGTATTTCTATATTGTTAATGTCCATTTCTAAAGGTTTAGACAACTTAGCAATTAAAATTCTCTCCCATGAATGAACTATGCAGCTAGCTCCTAAAGCACCTAGGTTGCCTCTAGAAGCTCCATCAAAATTTATGTCTGATACCATCCTACTTTAGGAAGAGACCATACACAATGACTTCTATCTATCTTAGAAGCCTCCCCCCCCTTACGAACATAAGCAAAATCTTCAACCCAAACCATTTTCCCCTCATCTTATCATGCTAGTTGGAAAAGTGGATCTCTTTAGGACCATATATTGATATTATACTATTAACCACCTCAACTATGGTTGCTTCCATCTTATTAGAAAGGCCCCCCCTAAGAGATTTTTTAATCTTGAAATATTCTATGATTTATTTCCTTCCATAATTCCCATATTATTATTGATGGAGATGAGATCCACATTATCTTGTATAGACTTGATGAGAATAATTTAGGCAAAATTTGAAACATGCTCATGATGTCACTAGGAAGAGCACTAATACAGCCTAAGAGATCCACATAACCATTGCCAACATCTTTAGGCAAAGGAACATCTAAGAAAGATACGACCAATTGTCTCTTCGCTCCACAAAGAGAAAACAAATGGAAGGTCCAGCAAATCCTATCCTCTTGAACCATTCTATAGTTAAAACACCATCTTGAAGGGCTGCCCAGGCGAAAATACTTGCCTTTGCCAAACATATTTTATCCCAACACAATTGAATCAGGATCTCAGTCCTTTGGAAATGTTGTCTTTCAACTATTACTCAGTATCCATCCTTAGTATTATAATTTCTAGATTTTTCTCCATCCCAAATCAGAATGTTTGTTCCATTCTGTAATGAGATTGATCTATTTTTCAAAATCTCATTTAGTTGATTTCGAAAAAGATGTGTTTGATACTTATTACTTTTCTCTATTTAGGTTGAGTTTGAATAAGTCTGAGATAGTTATGTGGATTTGATCTTGCAATTGGTGCACCTCTATTTTTCAATTTGTGGAATTCATTATTGTATGATCTATTATGACAACTATGCATATTTAGGAATATAAATGAGAAGTTGCTAGATTGCTAGGTAACACAATCTCACGAGAAAGTCTCAAGAACGACTTTAAAATTGTTATCTAGATCGAGTCTAAAAACATAAAGATTCCCTAGAATGATTATGCCAATTCTCATTAATTCTTTTTAGAGCTCCAAATAAAAACATCTCCCCAATTCTATTTTAGACATTCTCTAACATGAATTCATTTTTCATCTTAACAAAGTGGTTTATGGTATTTCCATGAATTCCCCAAAAAGAATTACAAGTGTGGATTGCCCATTATAATTATTTGTTGAAAGATGATAATAAATTCCACATTTTGAGTCATTAGGGAGATTAGAAAGGGTTGAGATTATTCATCTCTATTAGATCTAGATATTTAGGTCTTATTATTCTACACCATTTTATATTTATATTTTAATAGAATGTTATTTATTTAGTTAAAAAACAAAATTGTCATATTTTCTAATGTGTCTTTTATTCATAGAATGTTACTCGTTTGAAAGATTGGCTAAAATAATATTTGTTTTTAATATTTTTTGTTTTTTTTAGCAATGTCTAATTATTATTGTCATTAGTTTAGTACTATTGCAATCAGTTACACCCAATTTTCATTAACTCGTTATTATTCAATTTGATTCATATTTATGTGTTGTCTATTTGGTGCTATATTGATATATTTAAATATATGTTAGCTTTTGCATATAATTAGATTGTTCAATTTTATAAATTAGATAGTTTTATCTAAATTTTGATGAGTTCATCATAACTTATGAAAAATTATTATTCTGTTTTCAAACTATCTACATCTGTGAAAATATAAGATATAATGGATGTGTAAACAAAAACATGCTCAGTTAGAAATCTTATGAATGTTCTCTCAATCATTAATTTTGATTTATGTATGAAATTTCCTTTTTAAATTAAAAAAAATAGCCTCTTAAATGAATCTAAAAAAATAATATATTGTTTTCTATGTTGAATAGAATTGTTGTAACAAAAGTCATGTTGAACACAGAAAATATGATAATAAAAATAATTGTGCATTTGTTTGGATAGATGGTACATTCATAATATTCATATAGATTTAATTAATATCTATTATGTTGCTAAGTTTCTTTATTAAGATTTGATTAAGTTATATGAGAAAAAATATTTATTAAATTGAATATAAAACACCTTTTAAACAAGTGCCACATAGTCGCTACTTGCCTTGTTTTTAGTATAGTTTTCATAATAATTATGATTTAATTTTAATAATGATTATATTTTAAAAATTACAATAATTAAGATAAAAAAATTAAACATAATTATTTTACTAGAAAAAATAATATAAATTAAAAAAATCCTAATAAATTTTTAATTTCACAAAATAAAGTTAAGTAATTGAAATAGTTTTAGATAACAAAAATGTGTAAACAAAACTATATTAATAGTTTTATAAATTTATTGTAATTTAAATATAATAAAATATGTATAGAAGTATAATTAGTTTTATTATAGATCTATTTATGTTATAATAATATATTATTAAAATAATATAACATTATAGAATTCTATATTTATTTTCCTCTATAAAATATCTATAATACATATAGTAATATAAAATGCATCACAAAAATAAAGAAAGTTTATTTTTTTAGAAACAGACTCTTGAAAGTGGCCGAGTGAGCGACTAAATTTTAGTAAAGGCTCTTGAAATGAAATGTCGTTTCTAAATTTACATATATTTCTGGCTATATAGTTGCCACTAAAACTAATTATTTTGGATTTCCTAAAAATCTGCTTATTTTATTGCTTGATTCTATATATATATATTTCAAGGAATGGGAACATTTTTACAATAGAACAACCCAAAGTCTAAAAACAAGTTCCACCAACCTAACAAATAAAAAAATATAACATTACTAACCATAACCATCACATGACTAAATGATCTTAGTGTAAACTATGCTAAACCCTACTCTAACCATTTGCGAACCCTAATTTCTACAAAACAAACTTAAGAAGAGCTTACTCTAACCATTCCCCAACCGTAATTTCTACAAAAACAAACTTAGAACAACTTTTTTCCTCCTTTGAATTATAGTCAAAGATGTATTGAGAACCAGTCCAACAACTATTAAAAGTTGCAGATTTTGGGTTGTAAAATGACAGCAATGACAAGGGTTGTAAATATGTCATAAATTTTGGAGACAGGAATCTATAAACTTTGAAGATGAAGATAAGATTTTTGACAAACAGACCATTGAAGGCTTATTAAGTGGCACTCTAACTATTCTTTTTTCTACTTTTTTGTCTTAAACCACGCCACCTAACTCTTTATCTCCTCATCAACGAAAATGATATATAGCTACTCACTTTCATAGCTAACGACTGGTTTTTATTCTGTTTATTATTATTCATACTCACTGCTTTCTCTTCCACCTGTCACAATATTTATAATATCTCAGTGATGTAGAAACTTGAAAGCAATTCATTTCTAGATGGGTCTCAGATTTCTGTGATGAATTAGATATTACGTTAAGATTGTGATGTCGAAAATGATGGACAAAAGGATATAACATGATTTGATGCAGTGCTCACTTAAAATAATTATTGTATTATTATAGCTTGGACCAAAACTTAAAAGAGGATGATCAGCTCGTGGAGTATTAATTACCAGATTTAATCACTCTGAAATGGACATATGTAGGCATGAAATGGTGACACATAAGGAAGTCTGATCAAATCATTAAGATTGTCATGCTTTGAATGGCTCAATTTGGACTACACAATCTTTAAACCACTGTAATTTAACAAATAAATGGTTCTACTTCAATTTTCTAGATGAATCAATCAAACTATAATTGATTGATGAATGGCTTTAGAATAAAGAGTGGGGCACAATACTACTGGTAAAAGACAAATTATTTATTTATATGAAAAATTATATATATAACTTTTAGTCAAGTTTTTTTATATGCATTTTGTTATTTGAGTAAATTCAAAAAGACAAGTCAGAAAGAAGAATCTTAATCTAACACAACTTTATAATTGTTGATTTGTTGTGTTTCCGTGAACTTCCCAATCAACATCTTCACCTATACTTAAAGTAGTGGTTAGTTCATGAAATAAATTACTAAATGTGTGATGGTTGATGGAACACCCGTCCTCTTATATATGTCAGAATTGAATCTAAATTGAGAGTCTTATGCCTTGTAGATTCATCATCACACCAAAACGTATAAGTGTCAATGGGCTTTCAAATCAACAACTTTACATATATTATTATTGCTCCACAAAATCAATTCCAAAAAACATGATGACTATTTGAAAATAATTTTTTTGTTTTTATTAATTTTCTTTTGTCCACATACGCATGACCTACAAGAGTAAGCTCAAAGTCAAGACCTAAAGAAGAATCTTAATATGTTAAAAACACAAAGCTAAGGTCTAGAATTCGCCACAACATGTGCTTACAAATATGATGATATGATACGAAAAGCAGGGTGTTCCTTATCTGTCATCGTAATGGTTTTCTTTCCTGGGCCCTGGGCATTCAATTGTCTATCTCCTTTCAATGAAAAGCCTTTTATAATAAGAAATTATGTTAGCATTAGTACAAAATCTCTTGAATCATGATTAGATTTAGTGGCGTATCAGATTTTGTTATAATCTATGACGTGTTATATAGTGTCTATGGAAAACGATACACAAATGTCAGATTAGAAACGCAGGGCATTAAGTCAAAAGGAAAGCAGAAAAAATTGGAACAATAATTTTCCAGTTTCCATATCACTTTTCCTCTTTCATATCAGTCTCTTCATATTCATGTTAATTATAGTGCCAAATATTGTTTGTAATCTTTCTTAAATTAAATTTTAATTTAAATAAAAATATTCAAGTGGTTATACTGGTTATTTTTTCTCTTGTAATATATTTATTTAGATATTATTAGTACTTGTTGTTAGGCAAATATTGTAATAAGTTTTTCTTTTTTTACAGTTAACTAGTTTATAAAAATTATTTTTTATCCTAATTAGCCAATACAACTTTTGTTGTTATAAGTGGATTTTTAGGAAATCTAAAACAAATAAAACAAATAATGTTCGTGACAACCATTTAGAGGGGAATATAGGTACCGATTAATAATGTAATTTTTATAATATAAAAATTTGTCAATTAAAACATATCACAATGAGGGCAACCAAATTAATCATTCATTTTTTTTGGTTGCTCAATAATATCAGTAGTTTGGTGTTAAATATTTAGATTAATTAGTTTTATTGATGTTTTTTATAAAAATATTATCATATAAAATTTATTTTATTTAATCAATATACATAAAAAACTAAAAAGTCATGACAATTAATCTTGAACTATGATCTATTAGGAATTATATTTTATTTTTTTAATATATATAATTTATCATATATTTATAATATTAAATAAAAAAGTCATATTGAAAATTTACCTGATAACAAAATTAATATAAAAAATGATAATAAATCAATTTATTATTGTAAAATGTAAGGAAAGTAGGGGTCTTAGCAAAATAAAATACTAAAGATTAGCTCATGATTGAGTTTTTATTTTTTATTTTTTAAAAACGTCATTTTTCACAAACAATAGCTAACGATATTTTAAAACATCTTTTATGCATATTTGTAACATTGATAAAATTGCTAAGTATCTTACAACTCAAATTATTTAACATTTCAATTACACTCAATTAAAAAATTAACAAAGGCAAGTACTCGCCACTATGTGGCACTTGTTTAATTTGATTAAGTTGTCTTTAAATAAAATCTTATATTATTTATAATAACAAACAAATATTATATACAAACATACCTATATGTGTGTGTACTAGATAAATTAATATCATAAACATATAAATACAAGACTAAATACCATGATATTTGTACAATACTTTATTATTTAAAATTAACATTGAAGAAGACATGTTCGACACTTGTTATTTTTCTCAATACTTTGTTGTAAAGAGCTAATCATTGCTTCTTTAGATTATGAATAGGGAGAAATACATTTTAAATTTTTTATCTAATATAACACATAAAATAAGTCAATTTTTAAAAATCATTTTCATTAAATATGAGTCTTTTTATGAATATATCCTAATATGGGCAATTTTAACTTTAGCGCATTATAAGGAAAAATGTATACGAACAATAAATATTTTACCCATTGAAGCTAAATCTCATCTAATCATTGTCAAATAGTCTATGTTTATACTTGATTTTGTACTATTTATAATGATAATAAAATATTATATAATTACTTGGAACATGTAAAAATGCATATATGTGTGTGTATCAAGATAAATTAATATCATAACATATAAAAAAAGACTAAACACCATGATATTTGTGCAATACTTAATTATTATTTTGTAAAGATTAAAAAAGACGTGTTCTATACTTGTCACTTTTTTCAATGCAACTGATAATCATTACTTCTTCAAATTATGAATAAGAAGATATAATCTAATATCCTTTTTAAACGATGATGATTATAATAACATAATTTACATATAATTTACAATTAAATGCATCCATTATAGCCCATATGATGATGTTTTGATTCCTTTTTCCTAGTTTGATTGTGTTTATACCTTTGCAATGTTGTTATCCTATCTATGTAAGTATCTCTCTTCATTTAATTTGTTTCTTCATCCTATTTACAAGCCCCTCACTTCTTAAATCTTTTTGTTTTACACTTCTTTCCCTCTTTGCTAAAGAATTAAAATTTCATGTCTAACTCTATCCTATGTAAACTCCACCTTTCCCCTTCCTAAAACATGTCTAAAAAGGTTAATAATTAACAAGGACACCAACTCCTAGATTGTTGGACTTTTAAGATTGAGTTCTTCTAAAATATTGAGATTAATTTTTAGTCATGGCTATTGTGCATAATTTTCCACCTAATAAGGTTTCCATGACTTTTAATCTCACCAAAAGTTCCAAATGCAAAATATTTAATTTCTAGACATTTTTAATTATTAATTATTCATAAATACATTGATTTTAAGCATCAAATGAACACTTATAATAAAAACATGAAGTATAATTGCTTTTATATCATTTTATATATAAGTTTATAGAAATGAAACTAAATTGAATGTTCTTCAGCTTGGATGAAGTTATTCACATTATTAAGGGTTAGGGTAAGATAACACAACCTTAAAATTGTTGATTTGTTGTTACACCAAAGCTTTAAGTATCACTGAACTTCTAAATCAACATCTTCACCTATAATCCATGTGGTGGTTAATCAGTGAGATCAATTCCAAAACGTGTGATGGTTAATGTAACACCCATAGTCTCATGTAAGTGATGGAAATTGAATCTAGATTGAGACTCTAATATCACATGAAATTTTTGTACTACATCGAAAATTTACAAATGTTTGTAATTTTCAAAACAACATCTTCACCTATATTCAAAGCAAAGATTACTCCATAAAATCAATTTGAAAAGATGTGAGAACTAGAATTTGCCACAGTATGTCCATAAAAATATAATGATATGACACAAAAATCAGAGTGTTTATTATTTGGCATAACAATGATTTTCTTTCCCTGCGCCCTGGGCCTTCCAAATGTACATCTCATGTTAATGAAAGGCCTTTATGAGAAGAAGTATTAATAGTACTACACAATATGTTGAATGATGACGAGTTTTAGTGTGGACTCTCTAAATACTTCATTTACAGTGGCGTATGAGATTTTGTTATAAATTGTGACATGTTGTACAATGTATGGAGACCCAGAAAAATAGATGGTAAAGAAGAAAAATAAGATAGAAATTGATGCACGTATATGTCAGATTAGAAATGTAGGGCATTAAGTCAAAAGAAAAGCTGCAAAAATTGGCACAATAATTTTACAGTTACCATATCACTTTCCTTGTTTCATATTTGTCACTTCATCTTGAGGTTAATTATAGTGCCAAATAGTGTTATCTTTTTTAAATAGCATGGAAGAAGTGATAAAATTATTGAAAATTAAGTTTTAACATTTACATTATCTTAAATGGTCATAAAAATATTTGATAAATAATATCTATTAATTTTTTTAATTAATATGTGGTATATGGTGGTTGATTTTCTAGTATTGTAATATATTATAAATTCGTTGATTTGATTAAGTTATGATAAAATGAAAATCTTTTGTTGTAATTTTTTAAGGTTTAATCATATTTCATTAATAAATGGTCACAAAAATTTATTTTTGTTGTCCATTAAAAATTATATAATTTTGTTGTTCATACAATTTTTAATTTTTTTTATTCTTATATGTTGAAGTTGAAGTCTCATCTAATCATTGTCAAATAGTCTTTGTTTATATTCCATTTTGTGTTATTCATAATAGCAAAGAAATATTATATAATTACTTGGAACATACAAACATACATGTGTGTGTGTGTGTGTGTGTGTGTGTGTGTTGGATGGATTGATATCATAAACATATAAAGACAAGACTAAACACCATGATATTTGTGCAATACTTAATTATTATTTTATAAACATTGAAAAAGACATGTTCAACACTTGTTACTTTTTTCAATGCTTTATCATAAAGCGATAGTCGTTACTTATTCAAATTATGAATAGAGATAAATACATTTTTAATTTTTCATCTTTGTCTAACATGTAAAATAAATCAACTTTTTGAAATCTATTTTCATTAAATATCGGCTTTTATATGAATATATCCTAATATGGATATTTTAAACTTTTAGCACATTATAAAGAAAAAAGTAAATGAACGACCAAATATTTTTGATTGATAGGATTGTCGCAAAAAGAAATCTAAACCACAAGGAACAAACTTTTCCATTTCAACGATAAATAAATTGAAAATGAATTTTCACAAAGTTGGTTTGGTACAATTGGGTGTATCATACCAAATTTGCACCTGATAATTCTATTGACAAGTATAAGGCTCATCCTATTGCTAAGGGGTTTTCTCAAGTTGAGGGCATTGACTATTTTGAGACCTTTTCTCTTCTGGCCAAGATGGGTTCTACTTTTTATTTTTGCAGCTTAGGGTTGGTTATTGTATTAGACAGATGTGGATAGTTCTTTCCTACATAGTGATCTTCAAGAGGAGATATATATGAAGAAACCACCATGCTTTGTGCAAAACTCTTTCCTTGTTTGCAGGCTTTGATGTACATGGTATGGTCTCAAACAAGTCCCTAGTGATTGGTATGAGAAGATGGATAGTTTATTCTTACTTCTAGAATCACTAGAAGTCACTCTGATCCTACAGTTCACATTTAAAGACATGCATTTGAACTATGTCAGATAGAAGAATCAATGAATGGATTTGATGAGTTTAAAATATTTGAACTATTGTCAAAAGTTTGATTTCTTATTTACTTTTTTGGTAAAAATAATCATTCAAATTATATTTACATCTTGATAGATGAGTCTTATAATTACCACCATGGAAGGAATGCCTACAGGCTTAGAAAGGAAATGGTTGTGTGTATGGGAAAGATAAAATCAATTACTACTATAAAAAGGGAATATTCATGCCCAAACATTTGCCAATGCTCTTTTATATCACTTATCCCTCTAACTTTGATTTTAGAACCACTAGACCTTCACTATCCTTTTTAGTTTTTTCCGGCTCTTCTATTGTTGACTCTACTTCCATGTTAGCATGTGAAGATGCTTCTTTAGTTACATATTCTCTTGGATAAGTTATGAATGCACATATGAGATTGCATATGATCTCCATTATGTCCATATGACCAACTTGCCAAGTGTCACACTTTATATCCATCTTTGTGGGTTATCAACTTCTCTATCCACATCATACAAATATGACCTAACCACTATAACATGTGCACTTAATTTAACCTTTTAGTAAAACAACAAGAATCACTCTCATTATATTAACACATGAATAATGTGTATAGAATTTCCAAGAAAGTATTAACCCTAAATTTTCATTATAATAATGCTTCTTCTTTACTATTAAAAACTTTAGAATATAATTTATAGCTTTTACATTTTATAATTATTCATAAATACATTGATTTTAAGTGTAAAAAACTCATGAACACATACAATAAAATCATGAGGTATTATTGCTTTAGTATCATTTTATATATAAGTATATAGAAATGAAATTGAATTGAAAGTTCTTGATTCACATTATTAACGGTTAGGGTAATCTAACACAACCTTAGAATTGTTGGTTTGTTGTTACATCAAAAGCTGTAAGTATCAGTGAAATTTGAAATCAACATTTTCACTTATAAACATTGTGTTGATCGGTCCATGAGATCAATTTCTAAAGATGGGATGGTTGATGCAACACCCCTCCTTTCATGTAAGTGAGGGAAATCGAACCTAAATTGAAACTCTCATAATATTACATTAAAATTTGTTATTACATTAAAATCTACAAATGTCGATGAACTTTGAAATCATTATCTTCAACCTACATTCAAAGTGAAAATGACTTGACAAAATCAATTTCAAAAAATGTGAAAAATAATCTAAAAAAATATTTTAATATTTCACAAGAAATATATACTTTTTCTGATAATATTATAGTAACGTTAAAAAAATATTATATTTTGAAAAGCATGACATACGAGAGTAAACTCAAAAGACAAGACAGAAAAAAGAATCTTAACGTGAAAAGAACACAAATTTTCTTTCCAGGGTGAGCTGTGGAATTCGCCACAATATGTCCTTACAAATATGATGATATGACAAAACAAACCAGAGTGTTTGATAATAATTTTGTTTTTGGGCCCGAAGCCTTCAATTGTACATCTATCAATGAAAAGAATTTTATGATAAGAAATGTTAACAGTCTCTACAATGATGATAAGATTTAGCCAGGACTCATTTGCAGTGGCGTATCAGATTTTGCTATAAACTGTGACGTGTTATACAGTATATGAAAACCCAAGAAAAATAGATGGCTGACAAGGAATATATTATACAAGTCAATACACATATGTCAGGTTAGAAATGCAGGGCATTAAGTCAAAAGGAAAGCCGGAAAAATTGAAACACTAATTTTCCAGATTCCTTATGCCAAATTTATTTATTTATTTATTTTATTAGTATGGAAGTGTGATTAATATTCAAAAAAGAAGTGGTTATAATGGTTACATTTGTATTGTAAGGAAGGGATAACTGGAGGAGGATTATGTGTCCTATTGTTTTGTGTATTATATGTGTGGTAAACTGAATTGTAACTCTCTCAGGTTATTTGTTTAGCATATTCATAAGGACTCTTAGTGGAATATCCTCCTTGCATAGTAATAACTAGTTTGTTAGGAGTGCAAAAGGAATCATTAGTTTCACCACCTTGAAGCACAAAGAGAGGCTTGTTAATAGATTGAGTATTTGGAGAAGGAATAGCACCTTGGACTTTGAAAAGAGGTTTGTTAGGTGTTTCATAACCATTCACATGTATCATATTGATTGAAGAAGGTTTGGGAACATATGAAGAAGGTGTAGGAGAGATAAAATCATGAGGTGGTTCACAAAGACGATTATCAACCTTTAACATTTCTTCATGAGTAGGTTTTTGTTTGGATTGGATGAAAGGGAAATCCTCATAGAAAGGAGTATTAAGGATATCAAGCCCTTATGATCTAATATCATTCTCTTGTTCCAAAGAATCCTGTAGTGTCATAAAATTGTGACCCCTACAGTTTTAACCACATTTGGGGTCCTCACCTTGGCGACGACATCTACTTCCTTAACCAAGACCTATTTCTGCATTTTCAACCATTCACTTTCTCTCCTTCATGTCCTGTGTCTGCTCTAGACCCTATCCGGGCCCCAAAATAGGGCAGGACAGTGGCATGGCACCCCTGTCCCCACCTCTTAGAGTGGCCCTATGTCAGGTTTGTCCGATCTCCTATGCACAATTTGTCTTCGGGGTTTGCAATTCCTCTTTGTCAGCCTTTGGTGGTTGAAAGTTAATCCTTGAGGCATGCATAAAAGGGAATTCAATGCCCTCATTCATGGATGGATGAAAAATGAAAAGACAAATAGAGAGCATAAGGAGAAGATACAAGATCTCAAGCATTCAAGTCTTCTTCATTCATATTTTGGATCAACATTACAACATTCATTTGCAAGCATGTGTGTGTGTGTCAAGGTTTTTGTCATGTTACATTCCATTTCATACAACATTTGTGATTACATTCAAGAAGCAAAGCAATCATCATCAACAAGTTGCAGATCTACAAGGTATACATTTCCATTGTTTACATTCAAGCATTTGCGATTACTTTCTTTCAAGGTTGATCCCTCAACCGGGTTTTGACTGAGGAAAACCCCTATCCACAACCATTCCCCCTCTCTTTTCTGTGTGTATGTTGCAGGTGTGTAGCTGTAATTGCAAGTTTGGACTTCATTTGTAGAGACAGAAGAACCCTTTTCATTTTGCGGATTTTGTGGAGGACCATGTACATTCCCGCCACGGTCCCGATAACTTTTCTCTAAAATTTGCAAGGTAGATCCACTTCAGTCTAATTAGCTAAGATCCGAAGTTATAGCACGATCCCGAACCGGTAGCTCCCCATTTCACTCATTTCTTCTCCCTTTTCCACATAGTCAACAAGTCAACTTTCTCATTTACAAAAGAGGGTGAATCACACTTCAACCACTTGCAATCCACTCAAAATTCACATCCTTTTTTCTCTCAGATTTGGATCTAGCGAATTCAACCTCTCTTTTGAATGTAAAGTTCCTTTCCAAGTGAAAATCATCCTAGTGACTTCCTTTCTCTCTCCTAGATGGGGAGTCACTAGGATCCAATTTTCCACTTTACATTTTGGTGAACCTGACATCTTACACATTGATTCTAATTTCTCATTATTAGATCTAATTAATTGCAATTTGAATTTCAAATTTTCATTTTCAGGTTTGATCTATTTGCAAATATTAGAGGTTAATTGCATAAAAACCCTAATTTTTGATTTTGAGAAAATTAAGCTTGTAAAGTGTAAAATTTTAATTACTTGTTTTAGATCTGATTTCTATTTCAAAATTGCAATTCAAATCTATTTCTTTATTTTGAAAATTCAGTGGTTAAATCATAAAACCCTAATTTTTAAGATTCTTCTATTTTCGACCTTTGACTGCAATTTTGACCGATCTAGACATCTCCAAATTGGTTGTTTTTTTGGATTCTGCATTAAAATCATAATCTTTATCATCCCTGAAAAATTCAAAAAAAAGTTGGTTGGACCGTGTGCGTTTTGATGAATAATGATGAATAGTAAATACCCAACAGATACTGAGGGGGGGGGGGAGTGAATCAGTATAGACAAAAACTTCTTTAACAACTTAAACTGCAAAGATTACACTAACTGGTAAACAACATCACCGATCTAAATCAAGGCAATATCGGTAAAACACAGTGACTGTAAAAGTCATAAACTGATAACACTTAGATCTTCACAAAATCTAATATCTCATTTCCACTTCACCCATATGCTTAAACAAGTAATACATTAGAAATATAATGACCACTCGATCAGCTTGCATTATCACTTAACAGAAAACACTAAAACATCACATGAAAAAGCATCACACATGACACACTTATTTTTCACATGGAAACCCAACTGGGAAAAACCACGGTGGGGATGAATACCCACAAGTTGTTCTTGAACTCTTCTGAAGTTCGTTCTGTTAGGAGCCTAGCCCGGTTAAAGACTTTACAACAGGTTCTACTAGGAACCAATCCTACTAGGGATCACTCGGTTAAGGGATGGCTAAATACCCGGTTAGAGGTTAAAACCCTGTTAAAGGTTACCTTGTCAGAGGATTTAAGGAAATCAATGATTTTGAGTCACCTTGTTAAAGGATTTACAAAAAGCCTATTAAAGGTACTTGGTAAAGGGATTTTCCAACTACTGAAATGGTTAGAAGTCAACAGGTAATACACTGATATGATAACAACACTCAATGCCAAGGCAGATCCACTTCAGTTCCTTTACATCTACAATCACACTCTATAGATCTCTACTCACTGCTCTGGTTTGGCAAGAATCACTTCACACACATTCATTTTCCAAAAACTTCAAATGAAAACCATCATTGACCTTATAGGCAACAATAATGTCAGTGGCCAAAACCTATAACCCTAAGCATCTAGGTTAACAATACAGTTGGTCCAATCCTAACCATTTAATCACATTACATAGGGTAAAACAATCTTGAACAAATCTCAAGACGTTCTCCATCATCTGTTCTTCACTGCTTTTGGAAGTTGATAACTCATCACGTGCTCTGCACCATTTACTAAGATTTTGCACATTCCCGAGGTAGACAGAATCAATCTTCTTCATGCAAGATCCTCAAGGAAATCCTTTATGCGCACAAGGCTAACATGGCAATATGATCTGATCTTCAATTCAATGCTAACTCATCATAGGATGTCGTCGGTCAAATCACATAGAATTGGAATGCATCAACTGGAAACCCTGAAGCTGAGACAACCAACCGGTAGTCATATCAAATGAAACCCCGATACAAACTTTGCATATACCGGTTCACACTTCAACATACTGGTTCACTTCATACCGTCATACCGGTTCACTTACCAGTTTTCTTACTTCAATATAATGGTTCATACTTTAGCAGATTGACATCAATGACAACATACAATCCCATCATGCCATCAAACTCTGCACATATGCCAACACGTTCCCGCCACACTCCTCGACTATTTTCCCAAAATTTTGGGAGACGAAATTGACTGTATTTTTTTGCTCAAATCCAAAAAATCAGCGTACTACATCAATTTTAATGCTCTCTAAGGTCGAACACAAATTCAAAATTCTTCAAATTCACATCCTAAAATTATTTTCATAAAAAGGTCCTAATTTTGGATCTTCTTTTCCAACAAATTCATATTTCACTTAAGAGACTTTTAATGACAATTAATAAATTGGATGTACTTTCCCTTTCACGTGTGATTACATTAATTTTTTCATATCATGTGTCGGATAAGAGTTTCTTCCATTTCATGTTGCTTCTCTTTCTTCATAGCACTTGGTCATATTGTGTTGTTAGGATTTCCAAATTATTAGATCTTAGAGCTTTCATGTATCATTTATGTTGAATTATGGTGAAGTTGTTAACAAAATACATTTCCTATGTTAATCACCTTAAATATTTTGTAGATCCTAAACCTAAAAATCCTCATCTTTGTACCTCTCCTAGGGTATCTTGTCTAACAGAAATGAGATCTAATGATTTAACCAATGATCTCTCTAAAAAAGAGCAAGTTGGAAAGTAACATAGATCTATTTTCTTCTCATACACACACCCTTGAGTGAGGTGGGCAATATGACAACATCAACATTCTTACATCTTTAGATCCCCCTTATTCTCCTAAGACCTATCTTCAACATCAAAATCTATGTAGGGAGGATGATGTCATGCATTTTATTCATGACCTTTCTCCTTGCATAGAAATCACTAAAAATGAGCTTTTAGATTATGAAGATGTGCTTCCCCAATCTTCCAAAAAGGATCAACTTGATAAAGGAAAATAGATTCTCATTCCACATGATACTTCTCCTTCATCTAAAAATCCTTTTCTACCTCCTTACAAATTAGATTTCAAAGAAATTCATGATTTTGTTCCTCCATCTAGTCAATTGCAAAATTTTTATAGTCATGGCTTTCATATAATTACAAAAGAAGGTTTTAAAGGACAAGGAATTGGGAAATTTGAGCATGGAATTTGTGTCCCTATAAACCCTCCTACACAAACTACTACAAGAGGCCTAGGAAGTGGCACCTCTCTTTCTATGGACGAATCCCTTAGGCTTCAAAACTTTAAAGATTACACTAAAAAACAATAAATCAAGAGAGCCCGCAAGAATGCTTCTTCTTCACAGCATCCTTTTTGTTCATTTCATCAAACCCATGACCATAATGCTGATGATTGCCCTGATTTTCAAAAATCTATTCAAGATGGAATAGATAGTGGCAAAATTAGAATTGTGGATAAGGAAACCCCTTCTAACAAATCCTCTTCTTCATGGGAAGAAAATATTTACCATCCTGACACATTAGCTACAAGAATCTATTGGAAGTTGAAATATGACAAGAACATTTCCCTTCTATTGGCACTCCAATTACAATGAGAGATTGTTGGCATTTCAATGAGGATATTGAGAAGGTTGTTGATGATTATGGATATAACTAATTAAGGATGTTTTACTGTCTTAATATTATTATTTTGTCATTGATGTCAAGAAATTGATTTTCTAATTTAGTATGATGTTGCCATATCTTAAGAAGTATGTTTTGAGAACAGGTAAGAAGTTGGTAAATGACACTGAAAGAATATGATGATAAAGGAGAGTAATAAGTTATTCACTGGGCAACTATTACCGAGTTAGACAATGATGAGATCATGATGTTTAGATTGTTTTGATATCCTACATATGTTGTTGATTGAAAGGTTAATACTATACAATGTTACCGAGCAAAGAACCTAGTCGGTAAACCCTAAGGTTATCGCTATCGGTTAATGAAGGTAGAATGTCTAGCAAGTAAAGTTTAGTATTCACCGAGCTGCAACCGAGTAATAACAGAATGCATTGAATGAATAAAAGCGGTATTTAATGATGGAAGCTGATGAGCTGTTTATGATTAAATGATTGATACAACGTTTATAAAGTTTGTTAAGAATCTATGGCAATGAAAGATCGATAGGAAGATCTACAGCTCAGATTGAACCGCAATACCTTAGCACAAGTTCCAAGAAATGTATGCAAGTTCCAAGGTAAGGTAAAACATTTTTTAGATCGAACGATACATTGAACCTAGTCAAGTTTGAAGATCTGATGGCTATGATTGACCATGGGATATGTGATCAAGGAGATTAAGCAGTTAGATATTGTTTATAAATAGGGAATTGTTGATAAACAATGTATGAGGGCAAATGTAAGCACAGGGATGCTACATAGTGATCACCGAGCACAAAAGCTTGAAGAACTGTTTGATTAACAGTGTATAGAGCCCAGTAGAGGTCAAGACAATTTCTATGACTAGATTGTATTGAGCAAATAAGAATCTGCTTTATCATTTTTAGATGTGAAGTTGCAAATATATTTTTATTACTGTTATTTTGTGAAGTAACAGAAAATCTCTTAACCGAGTGGACTTAACAGTCTTATTTGTAAAATCCTCTAGCAAGGTGACATTCTTATTGAGTGTTTGAAATCCTCTAACAAGGTCACTTCTAACAAAGTGAAGATCCTAACAGATCTGACGAAAATCCCTTAACCGGGTCATATCTAGCAATATGTTTGTAATCTTTAACAGGATTTGCTTTTAACCGAGCATACTCTAGAAGAGTATATTTCTTAGTGGGTCCGAAATCCCACAGTGGTTTTTCCGTATTTGGGTTTCCACGTTAAATCTGGTGTTATGAGTGTTATGATGTTTATATTCTTTTGAGTTTGCATGTTTAGCAGTTTTGGTTATATTACTAAAGTATATGTTACTGAGGTTGAATCAGTTGATTTTATGGAATACTAAGTTTATATGATTCACCCCCCCCTCTCATCTTGTTAGCTTGGCATCTGTAGTAAACATTTAGTATCAGATCTATCAATTGGTATCAGAGCTTTGGACTTCGGAAGAAAAAGTTTAAAGGCACTTGAGGCAAAGATCCAAAGATGTATAAGAGGGATGCACCAAAGCTGAACAAGTCAAGTTTCTCTACATGGCAGAAAAGGATGAAGCTGCACTTATTAGGAATTGGAGAATATGTTGTATATTATCTGGAGAATGATTTCATCACACCGAGCACCTATCCATTGACAATGGAAGAGATAAAGGCAAAGCAAGAATATATTCAAGCTATGATTGCAATAACATCTGCATTGACTAACTCAGAGTTTAATGATCTAGAAGGTTGCAATGATGCAAAGGCAATGTGGGACAAGCTCATATCTGTGTATGGTGGAGATGAACATGTACAAAGAGAAAAAGTGGATAGTCTAAGAGGACAACTTGAATCTATGAGGATGAATGAAGGTGAGAACATAACCCAGTATAGTACAAGATTAAAGGAGATTGTCAATCAAATCAAAGGAGCAGGTGGAACTATTGAAGAAAAGGATATAACAAGTAAGTTGTTAAGAGCCATTCTACCAGCTTATGCAATCCGAGTCTCTACAATCAATGAATTGAGGTCTGTACCCAATATGCCAGTTTCTTTAGATGCTACTATCAGTAAGCTACATGCATTTGAGGTAAGTAATTTTGATAACAGTGGGTCTTCGGTAAATAAAGTTGAATCTGCTTTCAGTTCTTTTCATATTGATGAATCTAATGATTATAATGATAGAATGAGTAAGTACTCTGAAGGGGATCATAGTGGAGCAAGTGAAAGATTTCGTAAGAATATGGAAAAAGTGCACAAACTATATGAGGAAATTAGAAAGAAAGAAGAGTTTGAAGCATTGTTAGCTAGAAGGTTACCGAGAGGAAAAGGTAAGTATAAAGGAAAGTTACCTTTGAAATGTTTTAACTATGATAGAATTGGACATATGGCTTCTAATTATCCTGACAAAGAATCTAGTGAAAAGAGACATTACCGAGATGACAGACAGAAAGATAATCATTACAGAGGACACCAAGACTTCAGGAGAAGAGATAAAAAGACATGTCTAATAGCTGATGAGGAATCTAATGATGATAAATCAGATGAAACTGATACATAGGAAGTTGTTTATGTGGCTATTAAAGATGGATTAGATGAAGAAAGGTATGAAGAAAAAGATTTAGTATCTCATATAAATACTAATGATTCTTGGATCATAGATAGTGGATGCTCACATCACATGACAGGTGATAAACACAAGTTTGTTATATTAGAAGATTATGATGGAGGCTATGTAAGATCTGGTAATGATGCACCATGTCCGGTAAGAGGTAAAGGATCTATAACACTTCTTGACAATGCAAAATGCAATGATGTTTATTGGGTTGAAGGTTTGAAATACAATTTGTTGAGTGTAACACAGCTAAACAACACAGGATACCGAATAGAGTTTCAAAAAGGAATTGTCAAACTTCATGACAAGCATGGAAAGTTAGTTGCTACTAGGACACAAATAAAAGGTAACACATTTCACCTTGACTCAACTCGAAAGAATTATCTATATGCAAAGATAGATGATACCTAGTTATGGCATAAAACTTTTTGTCATGTAAATTTTGACAATCTGATCAAAATAACCAAGAAGCATCGAGTAAGAGGTCTACTGAGTCTTGAGAAACCTGAGAATGCTATGTGCCGAGGATGCTAGATGGGTAAGATGACAAGATCAAGCTTTACAAGCAAGTCTTACACTTCTAAGGTAATTTTAGATCGTGTGCATACTGATCTTTGTGGTCCTATGAAAGTTCAAAGTTATTATGGTGACAAATATTTCATATTATTTGTGGATGACTATTCAAGGATGATGTCAGTAATGTTTTTAAAAGAAAAATCAGAAGCTTTTCAAAAGTTTAAATGGTACAAGGCAAGAGTTGAAAATGAAACAGGAAGACAACTGAAATGTCTTAGATCAGATAGAGGAGGAGAGTTCACATCTGATGAGTTTAACTTATACTGCAATGATCATGGTATTAAAAGACAAGTCTCTGCACCTAGAACTCCACAAAAAAATGGAATAGCTGAGAGAAGAAGTAGATCTATTGTGGATTGTGCCAGAACCCTGATGATTGAAAAGAAAGTGCCACAAACATTTTGGAGAGAAGCAATAAGCACATCAGTTTACACCCTGAACCGAGTACAACTAAAGAAAGGAACTTTGAAGACACCTTATGAAATCTGGTATGACAAGAAACCTAATGTAAGTTATTTTAAAATCTTTGGAAGTAGATGCTATGTTCACAAAGATGATAGGTATGGTAAGTTTGATCAGAAAAGTGAAGAAGGAACATTTCTAGGATATTCTTCTAGAAGCAAAGCATTTAAATGTCTGATCAAATCATCTAACAAAATAGTAGAAAATGCAAATGTGAAAATTGATGAATTTGCAGAAAGAAATGATGAAGGATTTGTATATGTTCAACTGAGAAGTTCTACCGAGAAGGCTATAGAAGGAAATGAAGAGGATATCCAGTTACCGAGTGATGAAGAAGATCATATAGAGCCTATCAAGCTTGTATTAGCCAAGTATGTCAGAAGACATCATGCATCAAGTCAGATTATAGGAGATAAGGATGATCCAGTGATGACAAGGAACAAACTGAGACAGAACACATGTCTGATATCTGAATTTGAACTGAGAATAGTGAAAGAGGCATTCAACAGTGAAGATTGGATAAATGCTATGACAGAAGAGATTGATCAAATCAAGAAGAATGACACATGGACACTGGTCCCAAGACCGAAGGACAAAACTGTAATCGGTACTAAGTGGATTTTCAGAAACAAGTTAAATGAAAAAGGTGAGGTCATTCGAAATAAAGCAAGACTAGTTTGCAAAGGCTATGCTTAGGAAGAAGGAATTGATTATGGTGAGACTTTTGTACCTGTGGCTAGACTTGAAGGAGTAAGAACATTGTTGGCATATGCTGCTTTTAAGAATTTCAAGGTATATTAAATGGATGTCAAATCTGCATTTCTGAATGGTATATTAGAAGAAGTTTTTATTGAACAACCTGAAGGATTTGTTGAATACAAGAATAATGATCAGGTATGTAGATTGAACAAAGCTTTATATGGTTTGAAACAAGCACCTAGAGCATGGTATGAGAGATTACACTCATATTTAAACAGAATTGGTTTTATAAGAACAAGTGAAAATAGTAACATGTACATGAAGAATGATGAAAATGGAATATTGATCTCAGCCATATTTGTTGATGATATTATCTTTTGTGGAAATGAATTTTTATGCAAGAACTTTGGAAATGAAATGAGCAAAGAATTTGAGATGTCACTGATCGGTGAAATAAAGTATTTTATAGGTTTACAGATATTGCAAATGAAACATGAGATTTTCATTACCCAATCCAAGTACATAAAAGAAATCTTGAAGAAATTTGGAATGGAGGATTCAAAACCTGTAAGCACTCCTATGACTCCAACTGTAAACTATCAAAGAATGATGAATCTGCATCTGTTGATGAGACACTTTACTGATCTATGATTGGAAAGTTGCAATATGTTGTTCACAACAGACCAGATATAGCACATGTAGTAGGTATAGTTGCAAGATTTTCTACAGATCCCGAGGAAACACACATGACAGCAATCAAAAGAATTTTCAAATACCTGAGAGGCACTGAGGATTATGGCTTAGTATATCAGAAAGGAAATGATTTTGATTTAAAAGTTTATACTGATGCTGATTGGGCAGGCAACATTGATGATAGGAAAAGCACAAGTGGAGGAGCTTTCTTTTTAGGAGAAAGACCAGTGAGTTGTCTTAGTAAGAAACAAGGATGTGTTTCACAATCAATAGCAAAAGCTGAATATGTTGCTGCAACATTAAATTGCACTAATATAGCATGGATCAAACAACTATTGGAAGGTATAAATGAGAAAGCTACCGAGCTAGTAACTATATTCTGTGATAATACTAGTGCTATTAACATTTCAAAGAACCCTGTTATGCACTCTAAGATAAAGCACATCTCTATCAAATATCATTATCTTAGAGAAGAAGTTCAAGACAAGAAAGTGGTGTTGGCGTATGTTAGCACAAAGGAACAAATAGTAGATATCCTCACCAAGACACTACCTAAGGACACTTTTGAGTATCTCAGAAGCAAGTTAGGGGTCCTACCCCTATCTTCCATTCATTGACCAAGTTCAGTGAAAGCATCAATTCAATGACTCTACAAAATATCTTTTAGGAGTTGATGCTGATTTACACACTTTAGGAGGTTTCTAAAGGTGTACAGGAAATAATACAAGAAACAATATAGGGAATAGGCATTGAAGACAAAATGCTCTGACCGAGACTGAGTAGATACTGAACAGCAAGGAATTCACTTCTCAGCGGAAGAAATCATATTTTAGTTCTTTACTTTTTGGCATTGTTGTTAAAGGGGGAGAAGACCAATGTATAGGGGAGAAGACAGAAGACAAGCAGGAGAAGACTAATGTATGGGGGAGAGCATTTCATCATTTCAGAATTTCACAGCAATCTAAATTCAAATCAATTAGGTCAAATCAATTGGTTTTGCCATCAATGCAAAAGGGGGAGATTGTTGGCATTATAATAGACAAAGGGATATTATTGGCACTCCAATTACAATGAGAGATTGTTGGCATTTCAATGAGGATATTGAGAAGGTTGTTGATGATTATGGGTATAACTAATTAAGGATATTTTACTGTCTTAATATTATTATTTTGTCATTGATGTCAAGAAATTGATTTTCTAATTCAATATGATGTTGCCATATCTTAAGAAGTATGTTTTGAGAAGAGGTAAGAAGTCGGTAAATGACACCGAAAGAATATGATGATAAAGGTGAGTAATAAGTTATTCACTGGGCAACTATTATCAAGTTAGACAATGATGAGATCATGATGTTTAGATTGTTTTGATATCCTACATATGTTGTTGATTGAAAGGTTAATACTATACTATGTTACCGAGCAAAGAACCTAGTCGATAAACCCTAAGTTTATCACTATTGGTTAATGAAGGCAGAATGTCTACCGAGTAAAGTTTAGTATTCACCGAGCTGCAACCGAGTAATAACAGAATGCATTGAATGAATAAAAGCGTTATTTAATGATGGAAGCTGATGAGCTGTTTATGATTAAATGATTGATACAATGTGTATAAAGTTTGTTAAATCTATGGCAATGAAAGATCGGCAGGAAGATCTACAGCTCAGATTGAACCACAATACCTTAGCACAAGTTCCAAGGCAAGGTAAAACATTTTTTAGATCGAAGGATACATTGAACCTAGTCAAGTTTGAAGATCTGATGGCTATGATTGATCATGGGATATTTGATCAAGGAGATTAAGCGGTTAGATATTGTTTATAAATAAGGAACTGTTGATAAACAACGTATGCGGTCAAATGTAAGCACAAGGATGCTACATAGTGATCACTGAGCATAGAAGCTTGAAGAACTGTTTGATTAACAGTGTATAGAACCCAACAGAGGTCAAGACAAGTTCTATGACTAGATTGTATTGAGCAAATAAGAATCTGCTTTAGCATTTTTAGATGTGAAGTTGCAGATATATTCTTATTACTGTTATTTTGTGAAGTAACAGAAAATCTCTTAACCGAGTGGACTTAACAGTCTTATTTGTAAAATCCTCTAGCAAGGTGACATTCTTATTGAGTGTTTGAAATCCTCTAACAAGGTCACTTCTAACAAAGTGAAGATCCTAACAAATTTGAGGGAAATCCCTTAACCGGGTCACATCTAGCAATGTGTTTGTAATCTTTAACAGGATTTGCTTTTAACCGAGGATACTCTAGAAGATTATATTTCTTAGTGGGTCCGAAATCCCATAGTGGTTTTTCCCTATTTGGGTTTCCATGTTAAATCTGGTGTTATGAGTGTTATGATGTTTATATGCTTTTGAGTTTGCATGTTTAGCAGTTTTGGTTATATTACTGAAGTATATGTTACCAAGGTTGAATCAATTGATTTTATGGAATACTAAGTTTATATGATTCACCCCCCCCCCCTCTCATCTTGTTAGCTTGGCATCTGTACTAAACATTTAGTATCAAATCCATCACCTTCCTCCTCAAAATAAAAACAAATATCTTAAGCAAGTGAATGGTATTGAATATTGTACTTTTCATGGTTTATATTCACATTCTGTTGGAAAATGTTATGTATTTAAGAAATTTGTTCAACTACAATATGATCTTGCACACATTTGTCTCACAACATATCTATTTGTATTTCTTGGTAAAAACATTGTGTCTTAGCACTTCTTTTCCTTTCATGTTGCTCTTCACCCTATGACATAATTATCCCATTTACTGGGGACTTTATCATTAGTGGTGATATTGTTTCACTTTAACATACTTTGGGGCAGCAACATGAAGTCCATTTTTCTTCTTCTTTCTATACATTTATCTCTATCTTTGTGCATTATTCATTATTCAATCTCTTTTCTTGCATAGGGTTATTCTTATGTGAGCATATAATTGTTCTTTGGTTTCCCTCTTTGCTTGGAGATGGGAATCTTTAATGAGTACTGTTCTTCTTCTCTTTCCTTCATTCCCTCTTTCCTTCATTCTCTTCTAAATCTTACCTCTTTTATTGTTTCGATTGTTCGCAAGTATGATATGCCCCTTAGCAGGGAATGATCTCTTGGGAGGTATTTATCCTTTCCTTGAGAGGATTTGTTCCACTAGGATGGCATATCACTTGAAACTAATCACGATTACAAAATGTGTAATGTTTCTCCTTGTTCTCCTCACATGGGGGGGAAAGGATTTTTCACTCCTTTCCCTTTCTTTCTTTCTCATTTATCATTATTTCCTTTAGGGGTTATATTTTTCATATCTGATTATTATTTCTTAAAATGGTACGCTTTTATGATTAATCCCCCTTGGGGAATATATGATGCTTTTTCTCTCTTCCTTTTGAATATTACCACTTCTTAAGACATGTATTTTACATTTACTAATGTCTTTTCTTGCATATATTCATGTAAGTTCATTGTTCATTTTCTTATGCTTAATCTCTCTCTAGAAGATTGTGTAAGCTTTTCTCATTGTCCCTTTGCTTGGGGGGCAATTATCCATCCCTCTCTCTTTCTCTAGGGATCCACTTTGCCCTATTGAGTGGATGGTGTGAGTTATGTTACTTGATGTCATTCATTGTGCACAATTGTTGGTTATTGGCTCAAAGGATTCTCTCTTATACAAGAAGTGTTAGTCCTTGACTACAACCTCTTTTGCACTTAGTAATGTACATCTATGATAAATTCACCCATCCCTCTAGGGGCTAAAAATGAGTCATCCCTCACCAAGAATCCCTTTTCACCTAGAAATAGGAGGAAGGATTGCATTCTTATTCTTTCCTTGTCTTGTTTGAGAAGATGTTATGTTTGTCTAAGATAGATCCTCTTGGGGGTAGATGTCTTTTGAACAAAGATCTCTTCTCTTCCAAGGATCACCTTTACACTTAAAACAAGATATCTCTTTTCAACTATCTTATCCTTGCTTGAAGAGTATTCCCTCTCTTGCTTGTATTTATGACATTGTTGCATAGCGGATATCTTCTTTGTGCTGAAGGTAGATATCCTTGTTCTTCTTTCCTTAAGATATCAACATTAGTCTATGTTGACATCTTAAAGGGGGGCACCCACACTGCTCCTCTATACTATACTTCTCTCATGCATTGTACAGTGGGACATTCTTGGAACTAGAGGGAAGTCTCTTAGAGAAAGATGTAGTCACCTTTATTGTATAGTGGGACATTCTTGGAACCAGAGGGAAACCTCTTAGGGCAAGATGTCATCACTTTTTGTATAGTGGGTCATTCTCGGAACCAGAGCATGGTCTCTTAGAGTGAGATGTCTTCACTTCTTCTTTTTCTTGTACAGTGAGAAATTCTTGGAATTCGAGGGAAACCTCTTAGAGAAAGATGTCATCACTTTTCTCTTGTACAATGGGTCAATCTTGAAACTAGAGCACGGTCTCTTAAAGCAAGATGACACTGCTTTTTCTTTTATATGGGGTGATTATTCTTGGAACTAGAGCATAGACTCTTAGAGTGAGATATCACACCTTTCTTGACACTTGTACTATAAATTCTATATAGGTTATAGTGTACTTGGGCATTGACTCCTATGAGGTGCTTCGAACCTCACTTGCACACACGCGCATGAGGTTGAGTGGAACTAGCGGTGTTCTCACTCTCTCTCTTTACATGGATCACCTAGACAACCTCTAGGGGAGAGATTTTCCATGTCCTTCTCTGCATGGATCACCTATTTTTAGGGGCAAGACGTCCATGGTTTCTTTCTTCTTCGCCTTTCTTATCATGGATCACCAAAGTATGTATTCATGTTCTCTCTCTTCTTCCTTTCATGAACTCATAGCTTTACTATTGATAGTTCATGGATGATGTCAGCTTTTCTCTTTTATGTGATCACTCATGTTTATGTGATGGCATTGGTCTTTGTGTCCTGATTAGTTGTTGAGACATCTGAGCTCGAGATCTCTTTGGCTAGTTAGTTTGTCGTCCTGTGTCTTGTTCTTGTCGTGTGTTTTTTTGTGTCTTGTACCTTTTTGTTTTATGTGCTCTTGCATATGTTGGTATGAGTTGAGACCCTAAGATTGGGGGCTTTTTCCTCCTCAATATTAGTGGTGTCTTATACTCCTTGTGACATTGCTCCATGTCTCTCATCTTCATCCCTCGCTTTCTTCTACTTTACCAGTAGTAGTGGCATAAACCGTGCTCCCGCTAAAGTGGGGGCTAAATGTAGTGTCATAAAATTACAACCCCTACAATTTTATCCACATTTGGGGTCCTAACCGTAGTGACGACATCTCCTTCCTTAACCGGGACCTATTTCTGCAGTTTCAAACCTTCGCTTTCTCTCCTTCATGTCTTGTGTCTGTTCTAGACCCTGTCCAGGCCCCAAAATAGGGCCGGATAGTGATGTGTCCCCACCTCTTAGGGTAGCTCTAAGTGAAGTTTGCCTAATATCCTATGCACAATTTGTCTTTGGGTTTTGCAATTCCTCTTTGTCGCCCATCAGAGGTTGAAAGTTAATCCTTGAGGCATGTATAAAAATGAATTCAATATGGTCCTCATTCATGGACGGATGAAAAATGAAAAGATAGATAGAGAGCATAAGGAGAAGACACAAAATTTCAAGGTCATCATCAAGCACTCAAGTCTTCTTCATTCATCCTTTGGAGAAACATTACAACATTCATTTGCAAGCATGTGTGTGTGTTAAGGTTTTTGTCATGTTACATTCCATTTCATACAAAATTTGTGATTACATTCAAAAAGCAAAGCAATCATCATCAACAAGTTGCAGATCTACAAGGTATACATTTCCATTATTTACATTCAAGAATTTATAATTAATTTCTTTCAAGGTTGATTCCTCAACTAGGGTTTGACTGAGGCAATCCTCTATCCACAACCATTCCCCCTATATTATTTGTGTGTAGGTTATAGGTGAGCAACTATAATTGTAGGTTTGGACTTCATTTGTAGAGATGGAAGAACCCTTTTCGTTTCGCGGATTTTGTGGAGTACCATGTACATTCCCACCACAGTCCCAATGACTTTTTGCCAAATTTGGAGGGAAGATCCACATCTATCTAATTAGCTTAGATCCGAAGTTACAGCACGATCAGGAACCGGTAGCTCCTTATTTCACTCTTTTTTTTCTCTCTTTTCCACATAGTTAACAAGTCAACTTTCTCATTTACAAAAGAAGGTGAATCACACTTCAACCACTTGTAATCCACTCAGAATTCACATCCTTGTTTCACTCAAATTTAGATCTAGCAGATTCAACCCCTCTTTTGACTTTAAAGTTCCTTTCCAAGAGAAACTCATCCTAGTGGCTTCCTTTCTCTCTCCTAGATGGGGAGTCACTAGGATCCAATTTTCCACTTTACAAATCCTTACAAGGGGTGTACATTTTAGGAGAAGGATCAACATCATTCATATGATGGGAATTATTGATAGAATTTTTTATAGTCTCTTCTTGCACCAAAATATTATCATGAATAGGATAAATTTTGGGTAATAGACTAGTAGTAGGTATTAATGCACTTCAACCCTAGATAGAAGGTTATTGAAAGAAGGTATAGTGTCATTAGAAAACGTATCCATCATATCATCCTCTATCACTAAAGAATCCTCTTTGGGGAGGTACCCTCTAGGAGAAGGATCAACATTACTCTTCAAAGATTCATCCTTGAGAGGGAGATCTTTGAAATAAATGTTAACAATCTCTTTTTGAACTAGGGCATCCTCATGAGTAGAGGGAGATCTTTGAAGTAAATGTTATTGGAACTAATTGGTTTTTAAGGAATAAATTGAATGGAGATGGATAAGTTGTGAGGAATAAAGCTAGATTGGTTTGTAAAGGATATTCTTAGAAGGAAGGAATTGATTATGGTGAAACCTTTGCACCGATAGCTAGGATTGAAGCTGTGAGATTATTTCTTGCTTATGTTGTATAGAAGAACTACAACGTTTATCAAATGGATGTTAAGTGTGAATTTCTAAATGGAGATCTTGAAGAGGAAGATTATATTGAGCAACCTAGTGGATTTTCACTTTTAGGTGACAAAAATAGGTTTTGTAGGTTAAAGAAAACTTTATATGGATTGAAACAAGCCCCTAGAGCTTGGTATGTAAGACTGGATAAATTTCTTTTGAAGCTTGATTTCACTAAAGGTAATGCTGATAGTAATTTATATTATAAGATCACTGATGATGACATGTTGATTATTGAAGTCTTTGTTGATGATATCATTTTTGGAGGTGAAGATAAGTTGTGTATGGAATTCTCTAACAATATGAAGAATGAATATGAGATGTCTATGATTGTGGAGATGAAATTTTCCTTAGGTTTGCAGATTACTCAAACTAATAAAGGTATTTTCATCTGTCAAACTAAGTATGTTAGGGAGTTGTTGAATAAATTTGGGTTGGAAAATTCTAAACTGGTTAGTACTCTGATGGTTACAAGTGAGATATTGACAAATAATGATGCATCTACACCGGTAAATCCTACAAGGTACAAGTCTATGATTGGAGGTTTGTTATATCTGACTCAGACTAGATCGGATATAATATTGAATGCAGTTTGTATTGTATCAAGATATCAAAGTGATCCTAGAGAAAATCATGAGAGTGCGGTGAAAAGGATTTTTCAAGTATTTGTAGGGAGCAACTGAATATGATTTGTGGTATCCTAAAAATGATGACTTTACATTATGTGCATATATAGATGTAGATTGGGTTGGAGATGTTGATGACCAAAAGAGAACATTCGGTGGAGCTTTCTTTCTTGGAAAAAAACTTGTTTCATGGATCAGCAAAAAGAAATCATGTACCTCTTTATCTACTATTGAAGCTTAGTATGTTTCTTCTGCTACTAACTATACACAAGTTCTATGGATGAAGAAAATGTTGAAGGATATAAAGGAGGATTGTAATGAACCTGTAGTTATTCACTATGATAACTCTGCTACTATTGATATATCAAAGAATCTGGTATTTCATTCTAAGACAAAGCACATATCTATCAAGTATAACTTTTTGAAGGAGAAAGTGGAAGCAAATGAACTCAAACTAGTTTATGTGAACACTAAACAACAAATTGTAGGCATCTTCACTAAACCTTTGCCTAAACAATCATTAGAGTACTTCAGAGATAGATTAGGGGTTTTTGCCCCTCCAGTAGAGACCTAAATGATGCTGATTGGCATCAGTCCGGTATGCATTATCAGAGCTATTACTCATTCCGGATTGATATGGTGGTGCTACTATTCAGGGAGAGTTGTCAGCTATAAGAATCAAAGGATATATCATTTTTCTTTGATATTTATATCAGATCTTTGGCATTGATGTCAAAGGGGAAGAGATATTCTTGTGAAAAACATAAGGGAGAGATATATTCATTAGGGGAGTTTGGTTTAGAGCTTCATTGCTATATCATTTTGTGGGAGATTTTTGGTTGTCTTCCATAGGGGGAGACTTGTTTGGAATTTCTTGGCACTTGGATGTTTTTCACAGCTAGTGTTTCCATCAATGCCAAAGGGGGAGATTGTTGGCATTTGGAGGAATTGGGGTGATCATATGGATCTATGTTGCACTTTAGGCTAACAATCCCTGTTTCGGTCAGACCGATTTGGCAGCCACGTAGTGCTTGCGTGTCAAGGGGTTTCCGATTGGAAACATTTTGGCCAAAAGGGTTTCGACTGAAATGTTTTTGGCTAGAAACCCCTTGCGCTATATAAACCCGAAAATCTGTCCAAGCCCCTTATTTTGCATTGAGTGGCTTGGAGTTGAGTAGGAGGGCGAAAAGAATTGTAGAGATTCAGGCAGAATTTTTTCGGTGGTAAATCCCCCTTTTTTTTTAAAATGTATTTATTGTATCATATTAATTTATGTTGTTTTTTTTAAATAGTTTTTAATAAAAAAATTATTTTTTTCATAGCAAATTAAATTTTTTGAAGTTTTTTAAATAGTTTTTAAAAACTTTTTTTTTTTTGTATTTATTGTATCATATTAGTTTATAAAATTAGAAAATAAATACATACATGTACATAAATACACACATACATACAAATAATTACACAAACATACACATGCATACACATAAATACATACCTACATACATACAAACCTACATACATACATATACATAAATACACAAACATACATACCTACCCACCTACATACATACATACATATAAAATAATTATATGTACACCTTAGGACATACACATACACATACATAAAAATACATACACATACATACATAAACATGCATACATAGGTCTACATACATACATACATGTACATACCTACATGTACATACATATACATAAATACATACACATACATACATAAATACACATAAAATAATTATATACATCTTAGGACTTACATACAACTTAGGATATCCTATTAGGGGTCGTGTGTGGTCTTGAGGGGTCACATGTGTTTTCTAACACATGTGTGACCCCTCAGGACCACACACAACCCCTGATAGCATGTCCTGAGGTGTATTTATGTATGTGTACGTATACATCCTAAGGTGTATATAATTATTTTATATGACCAATTAGGACCACACAAGGCCCCTTATGACACATGTACACCCCTTGCGACCTATTAAAACCACATAAGACCAAATGGTGTCGAAAGAGGTCTTATGTGGTCCTAAGGAGTCTCGCATGTGTTATAACACATGGGTGACCCCTTAGGACCACACAAGGCCCCTTACGACACATGTGCACCCCTTAGGACCTATTAGGACCACATAAGACCAAATGGTGTCAAAAAGAGTCTTATGTGGTCCTAAGGGGTCACGCATGTGTTCTAATACATGGGTGACCCTTTAGGACCACACCGTTGACAATATGGAGGAATTGATTATGTGTTGCATTGATGTTTTGTCATTGATGTCAACACTAGCTATTATGGTTGGTTACCGACATACATGTTTTGGTTAGCAGTAGAAGATATAGTGTTACCAGTAAGGGTTTAAGGTTTAACCGACAGAGCTTTCGCTAAGAATCCTTGACAGAATGCATAAGTGGTGTTGGTGCGGCTTCTAGATGGAATTCAGGATGTAGAAGGTGATCCTTGATTGTGCCTCAACTGATTGGAGACATCTCTTTGGCGTGATAGACCCAGATTAGGTCATGTACCTATCTAGGTTGACCAGTATCATGTTAATGTGTTCTCTACACGTTACTGGGATGTTTTATGGATTGGTTATTGTTGTTTTGGTCTTAAGCCGACATGGCATATCATTGTAATATGAATGTATGTAATGATCTTATTGTAATATCTTTTAGGTAGCCGACCTAATTGGTTTAGGTCTTAGGGTTTGTATAAATTGATGTAAGATCTCATTGTAGATCATGTATCATGGTCGTGGAATGCAATATCATATGTGAAGGAGATTTGGTCGATCACGTTAGATGCAATGACAATCCCAAAGACACTAAGAGGGGGGGGGTGAATCAGTGTCTAACCGGTTAAAGGAATATTTGAAATTATTTATAACTTTGCAACTTAAATTAATGTACTGGTAAACAAGCAATTGTGTTGCAAAGAGAAATAAAAGAGAAAGCATAAATGCACACCATAACACAAGATATGTTGGTGAGGAAACCCGGTGTGGGAAAAACCTCGATGGGATTTGTGACCTACAATATTCACTCACTGACAAATATGAATAAATATTACTTACAACAGGGGCCTGCACATGCAAGAAGGCCAACAACCTAGATCTCACTGCTCAATGGAAGAGTCTCACTGACTACAAAATGGATAATTAAATCCAATACAATGTACTACTGAAAATAACATCTGCAATGCTTGATTCAGTACTAGTTTAAGATCTGTCATAAACCTTAAACGAAAACCTTTTCGGTGAATGATATTCACTTACATAACCTATCTGCCTTATCACAAAATCCTTTCACTGTCTTTTAAATAATATTCTTCTATTCCATGCTATTCCATTCCATTCCAAAAATGACTTATTAGATCTCATATATATATGAGTCTTTACAATACATCATGGCAGCTTACAAATAATTAATTATATTTACAATATAATTCACATAAACAAAACTTTATCTCATGTTGGCCTGAGTGCCGGTATATTTCATGGTCGGCATAATCTGGATGCCAGTGAATGCACCTATCGGTGCCGATAGATGATGTATGTGTTGCCAATGAACCTGTACAATCCCGTTACTGGTTGGTTGCCATCAATGACAACATCAACCATTCTCATGTGAGTGTATAATGCCAACAATCTCCCCCTTTGGCATTGATGGCAACACCCATGAGAAAAATCCAAAACTGTTATCCAAAAGAAGTGTGTTCCCCCTGAGCAAGTGATCTCTTCTGTGCATTTATTTTTCTCCATACTACTACTCTCCCTTTGACATCAATGGAAAAAGATTTCAAAATAAATCAAAGAATACAAAAATTCTACCTCATAGCTTGTAACCGATTGCTTACAAGTTGAAAAATGTCTGCCAAAATTAGATTCAAGATTTGCATGAATTTTTTACTGTTAGAAAGAATGGTTTATTTTTGCTGGATCATGCCAATTAGATAGTGCATCTATTGCTCCGGTGACCATTCTCCTTGAATTGTTTCCTTTGATAGCTCAACTCGCTAAGTAATAAGACTGTCCAATCTTGTACCAAGTTTTCTTTTCAGTTCCCAGGCCTTTAACCTTATCCTTGCTTTCTCTTTCTCAATTTTCTCAATTTTTTCCTCATAAGCTACCATTTCATGTTCAAAAACTGAGATAAGTCCCGAAGAACCTATCATATTATCCGCAATGTCATCTATCTCCCTCCATGTCTTCTTAATTTCCTCATCAATATCTCAATCAGGTGTTTAGGCTTGCTAGCTTCTCTATATAGCTCCTTATATTCCAAAACTATTGAGTTAAGTATTGGTAATAGTGAATCCATGTGCTCAGTACAGTCTTTGATAGTTTTCTCAAAGAATTCACCTCTCTTTATCTACTCTTTCCTTTATAGTTTCCTCATTTACCTTATCTATGGTTAGAGGGTAAAAGTACAAAGTTGTGTCACACTTTTATAAAGGAAACGGTCAATGCTAATTCAACAGAAAGTGAAATATTTTTTTTGAATTTTAAAATGATGTAAACTAATAAAATTTATATTCTTACATATGTCTATTTTATGTTTGTAATTTTAACAAAAATTTAAAATATTATTTGAATGTACTTTTTTATAAAGTAAACACCATAATCTAGTTGCTGAAAAAATGTTGAAATTGAAGTTACACAAGCCACCACACTTTATTTAGTAAATTTTACCTTTTTTTCTTGATTTTTTTTTTGTATATTGATAACTTGAAACTTTAGTGCATGGATACATTTTTTACTATTTTTTATAAATATATATTTTTCAATTAATTTGAAAAGTTGTGTGTGCTGAAATATAACTCTTTCCAATTCCCACCACATTTTTTCTTAATTATTTATCCAAATTAGAAAATAGTTATATCATCTTGACATAGAACTTTTCTCTACTGCATCATTTTTCTCAAATTTTTTAAATAAATTTTAGTATTTTTCTTTGACAAGATAATCAACTTTGATGCTCTGTAAAACTGACAAGTTAGACTAGAATATGTGGTATTATAACACATAAAAACAACAAGAAACAAGATTAATGTTAGTGTTATTCAACCAAAGATTAACCTAAGTAGGCATATCAAAAGAGATACTAAGATCATGCTAACATATTTAACAAACGAAACAAATATAAGAAGACATCTCCAAATGCCTCTTAACATGTTCTTAGCTCCTTCTTCTTTGTTCCTCTCCTCTCCAAGTTCCAAAATAGTGTAGCTCTCAGCAACTTTTTGCACTATGGATGCTTATGGAGATTCAAGATTGAAGTATTTTCTCTAAATATGAATAGAAAGATAATACTAAATGCTATAGATACTAAGATGATTTGTTTTAAACCAAAATGACAATTATATGAGTTTATGCTAAATGCTCTCTCTAAAATTCACTGTAGGTTAAATGCATACAAGTTTTCAGGATCTGGATTATGAAGAAATTGGCTCTATTTATAGGAAAAATGGAGTAATGGATGGTTGAGATTGAGTAATCTCAACAAGGGTCAGGATTGAATGATTTCAAATCCATGTGAGGGCTTTCAACCCAATCCCAGGATGACAAGTGTCAATGTGAGATAGGTTGAGAGGAGAGGGAATAAGAATTAAATACTTGACATGACCTTGAGAGTTAAGGTCAAGGTTAGTTGAATGAATAAAGTCTTTATTCAAAGAATAAAGCTTTTATCCAATGGATAAACTCTTGTGCAAAGGCAAAAAGGATAACCATGGTCAAAGCAATAAATTCTTGAGGAGACCCATGAGTGCAAGTTGAAATAACCATAAATGGTTATGTAAGAGCCATTAATGGTCATGTAAGAGCCATTAGTGGTCATGGAAGACTTTGGAGGTTAAATTGTTGAACACACAAAGCATTAAATGATTTTCAAAGACTTTGGAGTTCTTTGAGAAGTGACTTAAAGTTGCTTAGGAATGTGACAATAATTAGGGGATGGATTAGGCTAATTAGGAAGGGCTTAGAAGAATCTAGAAGGGGATTAGGATTGCAAGTGAATTTGGTGAGTGAGGGAAAATAGGATTTTATTAAAATAAAATTCATTTATTTCAATAAATGTGTGCAAGTTGCTTTAGTAGGAAAATGCAAGTGGGAGGATAAATGATTTAAATAAATGTTTAATTTAATTTATTTAAAAGAGGAAAAGGAGGATTAATTAAATAAATAGGTTTTATTCATTTAATTGATTTGTGAATTTGGTTTAATGAATTAATTAAAATAAATTGAATAATTTATTTAATTAATAGGAGAATGTTTGAAGATGAATTAATTAAATATTAATTTAATTAATTGATGGCTAGTGGGTTTTTTAATCAAATAAATAGCAAATATTCATTTAATTAAACTGGATAGATTTATGTGACTACATTTGCCCCTCTTTGAGACGGTGCGGTTTATCGCGTCATTTCAAAGAAAAAAAAATAGGTGTGAAGAAATGCCCTATAAAATGTTAATTTAATAGGTGGTATGCCCCCTTGAGAGCTGGGCTGAAAAATTTCAAAAAATCGGGCGATCTCTCGAAAAAGAATGAAAATGTGGAGGGTGGTAGAAAAGAAGAAGTTAGCAACGCGGGTGAAAAACAGAAAAAAATGGAGGTAAAATGGAGAAATGGGAGGCTTGGGAAGTTTACAGGGATCATGGCGATGAGCGGGGGAAAGTTATGGGGACTGCGAAGGGTTTAAATGGGGAGAAAGGGGTGAAAACAGGATCATTTGTTACCGCGACTAGTGTGAAACCAGAGCTCAGATATTGACTTTTGAGAGGAGCGAGCAGCAGTTAGGATGCCGGTACCTATTGCAGAGCACCGTTTCGAGCGAGTCCGTCAATTCCAACAGCCAGACGATTACGGACCAGCGGTACGCAAATTTAAATTTTTGGATTTCATGCATTTTTGATATGTTTTTTGCTGAGTCCAAGTTGAGTTGGGACAATAGTGCTGAAACTATGTTTTGGCACTTTTGTGCAATTAACTAGTGCTATTGTGGTATTGTTTGAGCGCTTTTGAACATTGTAGTGCTATTGTAGGCTTGTTTAGGCGCTATTGTTTGATGAGCGCTATTGAGGGGTCAATTGAGCACTTTTGTTTTTAAGCAGCGCTATTAGATAGTTGTTGTAGCGCATTTGTAGTTTTAGCACTTGTGCATAGCTAATTAAGCGCTTTTGTCAAGGGTTTAGCGCTATTGCAGAGAAGTAGTGCTTTTGTTTGCAAGATAATGGATGCCCCAGTTTGTGTGAAGAAATCTCCTGATGTCAAGGATGGATGGATAGGGATATGAAGGGGGAGTTGTTTTGAACCATAGCAGCCTGATGAGACTTAGGTCATTTAGGATAAATAACTGTTGAAGTCTAGGTGTGCCATGATTGCTTACCTGTTGAGACTCGAAGATACTTGGTCAAAGTATCTATTGATAGTCTAGGTTTAAACTTAAGAAAGTTTGAAAACAAAACAATTGATAATGATTGATTGATGCTCATGTGCAGGGGGATCTACGCATGTTACAATTACGCGAGAGACATCCAGCGACACAGGGGTTGCGGGATCGGCTGATAGAGGTCGAGTTCGATTGCATTACAACGACTAGTTTATACAATGTGATGCATATGCCTATGATTTGGATGAATCATGGATTGATTACCGCTTTAGCAGAGCGCTGGCATAGTGAGACGTGCACATTTCACCTTGCACAGGGGGAGATGATAGTGACCTTGGAGGATGTGTGGCGTATCTTTCACATTCCCATTCGGGGTGAGCTAGTCACCTATGATAAAGCATGGGGGACTGTAGCAGTTCAGCGAGTCTTTGATGAGGACGTGTACATTGATGATGGCTCGATTGCCTCGAAGGATATCGCTGCTTTATACGAGCCTTTACCAACAGTTTTGGTAGGTATTGTGGGAGGACTACTGTGTCCTGATAGGCGTTCGCATGGTCTGGCCGTCGGATGGGGACAAGTTATAGAGTAGATGATGACGGAGGGGACTTGATTTGTCTAGGGACCGTGCATGCTAGCACATTTATATTAGGAGCTACATGAGGTGGTATACCGTGGGAGGAGTTCATTAGCAGTGGGAGTGACACTGCTGCACATTTGGGCATGGGAGCACTTACCAGTGACCTGACCGGTGAGTTTGAGATTCCGAGTAGTCGACCAGCCCTACATGTTTATGTACAGTGGTATGATGAGTCAGCCCCACCTAGAGAAGTTAGAGTGGTGGCGGTGGACATTGGATGATTCGGATGTCGTGATCTGGAGACCGTATCTAGAGTGTGAGACATGGGAGGATGATGCGGAGGCACTACCGTATGTTTTCATGACTAGATTCCTCATTAGGAGGACATCTTATGATGTAGAGAGATAGGTGTCGGGCAGGGTTCTGAGGTAGTTTGGACGGCAGCAGGGATTACCTAGGGGGTCAGGAGAGTACACCCGAGTGGTCCGAGAGAGATATGCATGGGGGCCAGTATTTCCATATGATCAAGCATTGGCAGAGTTCCAGATGCTTCAGGCGAGGCTATGGGATAGATGGCCAAGGGTGGTGGATGCTGGGGTGGCAGATGAGTATACTCAGTATATGGCAGCACATCCAATTTTGCGGATATCAGATCCAGCAGAGCCGATTCTTGTCTTTGAGGATGAGAGGGGACAGAGATGGAGAAGAGGAGGAGGGTGAGGACTGATGATAGGTGGATGAGGGAGGGGATGGTGGAGGAGGAGGAGGAGATGGTGGAGGAGATGGTGGAGGGGGAGGAGGAGGAGACGGTGGGGGTGGAGGAGGTGGTCGGGTTCAATCGAGAGGGAGAGGTGGATTGCCACTGCAGATATCATAGGGGCTGTTGATGTTGAGGGGAGTTAGATTAGGTGGCTGAGGTATGGAGAGAGAGATATCGATGGACAAAGGGGAGGGAGCCACTGGAGAGGGAGCGACAGGTGAGGCACTTATGGATACAGGGGAGGGAGGGATAGGGGGTGGTGATCTTTGGGATCACATGATTTTACATTTGCAAACCCATCTAAAAGCAGTCGAGACACGGGTGGAGGATCTGGAGGTGGAGGTTGCAGCGAGAGATGTGCAGCTATTTGCACAAGAGTCAGAGCTAACTATGGTGCTGCGGGAGAGGGATAGTGTGGTGGAGAGATTAGTAGAGCTGCAGGAGAGAGTCTGGGTGGGAGTAGGAGCACAGGGTCCTACTAGGGAGGTGATGAGACAGTTTGGGCAGGCACAGGCTGAGATAGAGTATTGGCGAGGTTTATATGAGTAGGTGGTGCCAGCTAGTTAGCGAGCACTGAGCTATACACAGATGTGGCAGACCAGGTCAGAGTGGTTGCAGAGGATGCAGAGCAGTGGGGGTGTGATGGGTCCTCTATAGAGAGACAGGTTAGGTGGTGCTCGAGTGAGTGGGGGTTTGATGGTACCTCCACAAAGAGATAGATCAGATGGTGTAGGGACTAGTGGGGGAGCAGGTGGTGATGGTGGTGCAGCATCTGGTCAAAGTGGCATCTGAGAGAGCATTTTTACATGCATGTATTTATATGATCATTTTTGGACTATGTCTTGGATGGCTCTTGGTAGCCGATTTTGTAGACTTCATTGTACTCTGATATATGAGATGATATATATGAGGAGATCCCATATTTTGATGATATGCATTTTGATATGTATGGATGTTATGCAGGATGGTGATTTTATGAGTTTATGCTTAGATGGATATGTGTATATGTATGCATTTATGAGATGATTCCTATATGCATGTTTTAATGATGATTTATGATGTTGGATACTAACACATGAATGCAGGTTTATATATGTGTGTATGATTTGTTTTGATGTAATGCTTTATGTATGTAATGCTATGATGATGTTGTATGCTTATGATGATATAGACAGGATTTTTGTGCTTCATGTCGATGTAATGATGAGATAATGATATGCAATGATGTTAATGCAATGTTTTGAAGGAATGATTCTATGTATGGATATGCATCTATATGGTTTGTTTAGATGAATGCAACATGGATAAACAAATGTAAAGTACAAGTGTTTAAATGATGATTGCTAAATGAAAGCACATGTTTATAATGTATGAACTAATGTTGGAACAAATGGTTTTTTATGATTTCAAATGCCTAAAATATGATTAAGTAAAATGATAATGCAACTTATGGTTTAATAACTGCACCTTAATGCAATTAAAAAGGGATAATGAATGCATTTTTTTATGAATCCTAAGGGAATTTAAAATGAGTATGAAATAAGACACTAAAATGGATGAATGAATGCACTTTTTAACTAATGGATAGATAAATGAATGTATGCAATGATAAATGATAAGTGGTAAGAAATGGTGATAAATAATGATATATGATGATAAATGATTATAAATGATGATGTCTGAATGAATGTATAGTAATGGTTAATTCAATCAAGGACAATTTGATCATAGGAATGAATCTAAACATTATGAGTATGCAATGATGAAATGATCTAAGCAGACTAATGTTTAATAAATGATAATGAACTATATGTAATTAATGCAATTAAGAATGATATGAAATGTACTAAATGCAACTACATGATATGGAATGTACTAAATGTAACTAAATGATATAGAATGTACTAAATGCAACTAAATGATATGATGGATATGATCATGATAAATGAATGCAAGGTTGTTTAGACTTTGCATGATGCACTGATGATTTATTAGAGTACTCTATCGTGATTGTATCCAAGACCAGCTCAATTATCACAGAACTTGCTCATTTTAACTTTGTTCATATTGGCATACAAAAATCATACAGATAAATGAGTGAATGGATGAGTGATATGCAATGGAATGCAACATATAAATAGATGAGATGAAATGACGATCCATAGTGCTCTATTTTCATCATTGAGCTTTAAAATGTTGTAAGAAAAGACAAGTATCTTGACATAATGATTCAAGATGACTAGAGTATTTCTTACATGGGTTTGATATAGCAAGTTAATACAAACAACTTGATATAATGGGTCAAGTTGACTAGAGTATTGCTTGCGGAATAGACAAGGATCATCTTCATTCATGCATGACTTGGATCGTCCTCCTTGATCTTGGGCTGATCATATCCTAAGACAAGTTCACACCTTAATAAGAGACAAAAACCTTTATCCAAATTGGATGAGGAGGAACCAAAGAAGGAGCATTGTTTGGTAAGCAAACAGTATGTATATAAAGAATAAAGAATATGGATCCTTGATAATGGTTCATGCTCATATGGTCAAGGTATATGCTGTAGTCAGCAAGCCGTAGTGATCTATGACTACTTTTTGCATAAGATCACATAGCTTAGTGAACTTCCCATGTAGACACCATTAGTACATGCCCTAAAACTTCATCGAAATAATGCACAAAAGATACACAAACAATGCTGTAGGAACTTGATACAGATAAACGAATGAATTACTCACAAATCAACCAAGTATTTGATAGCTTAACACAATTTTCTTGTCAAAGAAAACGTCATTTTGTCTCTATTCTGGTAAGGAAGGATGCATCCTTGTTGAAGACAGTTTGATTGTTGATGTTGATTGTTTTGGTCAATTTTGAGCAGTGATCATCATGCGAGTATTTTGCAATGCTTGTTTAGTATCGGCCCAGATGGGTATGTACAATGTGATGCTATGTTTTTCTTTTGATTTTTGATGTTTTCTGATGTTTTTGGAGTTTGTGATGATTGTTTTTTTTTGGGGGGGGCAATTTTGTGAGATAGTTTTGAAGAATGTGAATGAATCATAAGACAATGTAGAATCCAGTTCCATCAATAGGTTAAGGGAATTGCCCCCAATTTAGAAATGACTATGAAAAAGTGGGATGTAAGACGCATGAAGTACTTTCTTGATTGCCGATTTATAACAAGTCATGGTTTTGGATGGATGGATGCATGTGTGAAGTAGAATGTGATCGCAACAAGTTTGAAAAGATAATGGAGCCATAGCCTTTATGAGTGGCGCCTGTTTGCCAGGTTTTCACCATCGTACTTACCCAAGGTGCCACCGGAGTGGTTGTTCACCGTTTGGATGCATGACTTTCTTTACTTTTTTGATGTTTTTGTATTTTCTTTAGAACATTTTTCTGAATGTTTTTGGTATTTTTGCTGGTATGTAAGGGAGCTTGATGCTCTATGCAGCTTTTTAGGTGTAAAACCGTTTGAGGTGCATGTTGTTGATCGGATCTGCTAGCAGTTCTCCTTCTGACATAGCCAATTGATATGCCCCAGACCCAAATACAACAGTGACAACATATGGACCTAGCCAATTTGATTCAAACTTTCCTTGATGTTCTCGGTTGGGTTGGTTACGAGGATTTTCTCGAAGAACAAAATCACCTACCTCGAATGTATGAGGCTTAAATTGATGATTATAACTTCTTCTCATGCGTTGCTAATAGGCTTTGAGGTGGTTGTATGCAGCTTCTCACTTCTCATCAAGTAGCTCTAAGTCCTGAAGACGGGATACTCTGTATGCTTCATCATCGATGAGATTGTGCAAGGAAACCCGTAGTGATGGGATTTTGAACTCAATAGGTAAAATAGCTTCTGTACCATAGACCAATGAGTATGGAGTTGCGTCTGTAGAGGTTCGAATGCTAGTTTGATATGCCCATAGTGCTGGATTCAATTGAACATGCCAATCACGACCAGCATCATTGACTATCTTCTTTAGGATTCTTAATATGTTTTTGTTCGATGCTTCGGCCTAACCATTGCCTTGTGGGTAATAGGGAGTGGAAAAGCGGTGTTGGATGTGAAATTTCTCACAGAGCTCACAGACAGCTTGATTGTTGAAAGGAAGTCTGTTATCTGTGATGATGGACAGGGGTACACCATATCGGCAGATGATGTAATTGAGGATGAATGAGGCGATCTTCTTGCCGGTAACTTGGGTAAGTGGAACAACTTGAATCCACTTTGTGAAGTATTTGGTGGCGGTAATAATGAATTTGTGGCCGTTGGATGAAGATGGATGGATTTTACCCACAAGGTCAAGGCCCCATTGACAAAAAGGCCATGGTGTTGTGATTGGTTGCAATTCTTGTGCTGGTGTATGTATCAGGTCTCCATGAACTTGGCATTTTTTGCACTTTCTGACATAGTAATAGGAGTCATTTTCCATAGACGGCCAATAGTATCCAGCTTGCATGATCTTCTTCGCTAGTGATGGGCCACTTGAGTGAGTCCCACAAATTCCTTCATGTACCTCTTCCAAGGCTTTTGTTATCTCATCTTGTTCTAGACATCGAAGGAGAGTACCATCAAGATTGCGTCGATATAGGGTTTCGACAATAATGGTATATTGAGCAGTTTGGTGAATGAAGGTTTTACGTTGGTTATTTGATTGGTAGGGAGGAAGGGTGTGATTGTGGAGATAGGTGTAGAACTCACCATACAATAGGGATTCAAATCCGATAAGGCAACATATCATCTCGGATTCAAGGATATCATAAGCAGGAATCCAAAGCTATTCAACCAAGAACTCATAGCGTGTTGAATTTTTTGGAAGATCTAGGAGAGAAGCAATAGTAGCCATAGCGTCAACTACTCAATTTTGATCTCTAGGTATCTATTCAAAGGTGATAGTAGTAAATGATGCTTTTAGTTTGTCCACCATTTGTTTGTATGGCATGAGTTTATCATCCTTGGTCTGATACTCATCCATTGTTTATCGAAAGACCAATTGGGAATCTCCATATACTTGCAGCTCTTGTAACTTCCATTGTATGGCTAGCCTAAGTCCTATGATCAAGGCCTCATACTCAGCTATGTTGTTTGTACATGAAAATGAGAGCCTGTATGACTTTGGGATACTATCACCTTGAGGTGTTATAAACAGAATACCTGCCCTCTAGCCATGCCTAGTGTATGAACCATCAAAGTATAGTTTCCATGGTTGTGTGGTTGTGAGCATGAAGATCTCCTCATTCGGAAAATTAGAAATGAGAGGATGATCACCTTTAGGTGGCGCATCGGCCAACTGATCTGAAATAACTTGTCCTTTGATAGCCTTTCAGTCGACATACTCAATATCAAATTCACTAAGAATCATCACCCATTTGGCTAAATGGCCAGTTAATGCAGCTTTGATGAGTAAGTACTTGAGTGGGTCAATCTTGGCAATGAGTTGTACTTTGTGCATTAACAGATAGTGTCTTAATTTGGTGGCTGCCAAGATGACTGCTAGGCAAGCTCGCTCAATAGGGGTGTAATTGAGTTCATAGCCAACTAGTGTATGAGAGATGTAGTATACGACACACTCTTTCCTGCTTCATTGTGTTGTGCTAGTAGGACACCCAGTGCTATACTTGTCACTGATATATAGAGCAAGAGAGGCCTACTCAGAGCTGGTGGAATCAGTAGTGGTGTATTGATTAGATAGTCCTTAAGCATCTGGAATGCTTGCTGGCATTTAGCATCCCACTGAAAGTGGATGTTCTTGTGTAATAGGTGTGTAAATGGGTGACACTTGTCTGCCAGTTGTGCGATGAATCTGCGGATGGACTGAAGTCACCCTTGTAGTGTTCTCAGCTGACTGATGTTCTTTGGGGGTGGCATGTCCATGATTGCCTTGACCTTTGCTGGATCGACCTCAATACCTTTGCTTGAGACAATGTATCCTAGAAGTTTCCCGAAGGTTACTCCAAAGACACATTTCTTTGGGTTGAGTCAAACATGATATTGTTCCAGTCTATCAAAGATTTTCTCTAATATCTCCAGATGACCTTCTATTGTGAGTGATTTTGCCAGTAAGTCATCAACATAATCTTCCATTATATTATGCATCATGTCATGGAAGATGGTGGTCATTTCTCACTGATAGGTCGCTCCTGCATTTTTTAGACCAAAAGGCATCACATTCCAATAGTATGTGCCCCATGGGCATGTGAAGGTTGTCTTATGTTGATCTTCTGGTGCGATCTTTATCTGATTGTATTCTGAAAAGCCATCCATGAGTGAAAGCATGGCATGTCCTGCTGTCAGGTCTACTATGATGTCGATATTTGGTAGGGGGAAATCATCCCTAGGACATGCCTTGTTCAGATCTCTGAAGTCAGTACAAATGCGGATGACCCCTTTTGGTTTGCCGACAGGAACAATGTTGGATATCCAGTCCGCGTAATCAATGGGTCTAATGAAACTAACATCCAAAAGTTTCTTAAGTTCTGCTTTGACTAGGACTGCAATCTAAGGATGCATCTTACGAAGCTTCTACTTGATAGGTTTGGCTCCTTCTGCTACTGTGAGGTGATGCATGACTAAATCTGGATCAAGACCAGGCATGTCTACATATGACCATGTGAAGTTGATCTAGCGTTTCTGGAAGAATTCGACAAACATGGGTTGTTCCTCTGAAGTTAAAAGAGATGCCAGATGTATGAGGTGAGGAGTTTTAGGAGTCCCCACATTGTATTCTTTTGTTTCTTCAATGAGAATCATTGATCGTTCCCGCTGTGTGCTACAGGGAAGGATGTCAAACCTTTCATCCTCAATTGCCTTAGAGAGGTTTTCACCATTGGATACGCTCTTTCTTTTTACTTTTGTTGAATCAAATAGTGGCACGGTGTGGTTTTCACTGGAAGATCCATGTTTTATTGTTATATTTTTGTAGCTGAAAGGTTTGGCATCCACCCCACAGTATGCTGCGCTATTAAGTTCTCTGGCGAATCCAGCTTTGAGATCCTCACTTGGCAGGTTATCCCTTAATTCCAAAAAGTCAATGATGGCCTCATCGTTTTGGAAGAGGTCAAGACATGGGGGATTTGGTTGGTTCCATTAGATGAGTTTAGGATGGATAATGGGCATTACTTCATTGATTAGGTTAAGTTCGTTAGATGTATCAGTGAGGGTTAAGACATTATGGTGAAGATCGTTGATGGTACTCTCCATGTCAGAATCAGGCGTAGGATGTGACGTAGAGTCTGTGGAAGATATTTCCAGCTCAAGAACCTAAGAGGTCTTTATCTATGCTTCTCTGTAAACAGGGATGTCTTTACAGGGTGGAGATGGTGATGTGTCTTCCTCATCTAAAGTATTAAGCTATATGGAATCAAATTCCCACTCATGTGAGTCAGTCTCCAAGTTGCTTTCAAGTAGCCGGTTACTGTACCATACTAGGATATCCTTTGAGTTAAACATTGTAGGTGTGATCGGTTGATTTACCTTTGTAGAGGAAATGATCGGTGTTGTAGGAAGGATTATGGGGATCAATGAATTTGATACTAGAAGTATCGATAGTGTTGACCCTATTGCTTCTGCTAGAATTGCTGATGTTGTAGATATTGCTATGGGTTCTGATACAGTTGCTGCTGCTAATGGTGTCATTGCTAGTTTGTTTGGTGAGATGATTGGTGTTGGAGATAATTTTGTTGGGATTTTGAGCCTCAATAGGGTAGTTGCTATGGTGTTTGATGCTGCTTTTATAATCAAAGGTGACCTCTTTGTATTTGGTTGATATAGTGGTTGGCTAGGTTTTCCTTTGAATCTGAGTTTAGGAAGAATCTCCTTTGCAAAGCCAAGGCCAGTGTTATCCTTGGGTTTTAATTCCGGCTGCAACAGTTCATGTCATCCTTGCTTGCAAGGTCCCAAAGCACTCTAACCATCATAACCCATTCTTTGCATAATGAGAAGGCCTTTGCCATACTGATATGTGGGAAGCTTAGCTTGTGGAATATTAGTTGTGATGGGATCTTTATAGATCCATTCTGCTAAGTCCTCATCTCTAGTCTCGTCTTCTTCACTCTTGCCAAGGATAAAAGGTGTCAAAGTACATGCTGGCTTGATTTGTGGTTGTTGAAGTAACCATTGAGGTTTACCATGTATTCTTGGAGAAGTAGGCATTTCTCCAACACAAAAGAGTTGACTGAGATTATATTCTCTAGGACCTTCCTCTGCTATTTTCATTTTGAGCGTCTCTTGCTTGGGTATAGTGGTGTTTGAACTAGAAAGAGAGGCTGGAATTATGTATGATGTGGATGAGATGGCTTCTCTATTATTGGGAATGGTAATCTCTGGTTCATGAGTGATATTATGACAATATGCAAAGGGATTTGCATCTCCCAGGATTGTGATTTCTACACCATTATGTGGGAACTTGATACACTGATGGTAAGTGGATGGAACAACTTGCATGGTGTGTATCCAAGGTCTTCCTAGCAACAAATTGTATGGTAGAGAAAGGTCCAAAACCTGATAGATGATGTGTTTCACAATAGGGCCCACTCAAATTGGTAGTACAATAGCTCCTTTGGATGAATGCTCTGCATCATCATAGGCTTTGATTGTTATCTTCTTGCGAGGATCCACTGATTCAATGGCATATCCCAAAGCTATGACTAATTATAGAGTACAAATATTCAAACCTGCTCCATTGTTGATTAAGACTTGCTTTATCCTATGTTGGTTGATGAATCCTTCAATGTGTAGTGAGGCATTATGAGGTTGTTGGAAGGATGTGTTGTCACTTTCGGAAAAAGTGAGACAAGGGGATGATTTTAGACTTCCAACCATGGCTTGGAACTGATCTGTCTTCAAGTTAGCAGGGACTGACACCTCTTGGAGAGCTTGATCTAAGATTGTTTTATGAGATGGAGATAGGCACAATAGCTATAAAATGGATATAAGCGTAGGCATTTTGTCTAATTGGTCCACAAGGTTATACTGCTTTGGGATAGATGTGGTGCCTTGTGGAGCTTCTTTTATGGTAATCTTGATGAGAAGTGTAACAACATTGCAAGTGGAGCTAGGATTTTTGATAGTAATAGTGGCAATTTGTTCACTGGCGTCATATAGGTGATTCATAGTGTAATTATACGCAGCTTGCGTATAATCGGTGGTATCTGTGTTTCTCCCTGAAGTGGAAGGACCCCTTTGATCATGTGATGGAAGTGGATTTTTGAACATTAGATGATCATTGTTTGTTGTCTTTAGGTCATATTTTTTGATTTTGATTTCTCCTCGATCAATAAGATCCTGAATAAGATCTTTTAATCTGTGAAAATTGCTTGTCTAATGTCCTTTCCCTTGATTGAAATCGCAATGTTCAGTATCTCTCCACCATGGAGGTTTGACTTGAGGTTCATAGTTGGATGTTTTGGGTAAGGTAACTAGATTTTGAGAAACTAGCTACCGTAATACTGTTTCGATGGGTTCCCCTAAGGGAGTGTATGTTCGTTTCGGTTTTTGTTGACGTTGTCTGGGCTCATCTTGAGATGTGATGCAACCTTGATTTGGTGGAGAGCTGGGTTATTCTTAGGTGGGGTATTTTGTCCTGCAAATCGAACTATTGGTTGTGCACTTTTGATAGTTCTTGCATCCACAACCCCGTCATTGACGATGTTTTTGTTTTTGTTCCAGAAGTTTGGTTTGTCACTATTGAAGCATGGACGAGGGCCATCTTTTGGTTCATTGTAGATTTTGATAAGTCCTTTCTTGAGGAGAGCCCACTCACATTTCAAGCCTTTGGTGATGATGTCATTGAAAGAATCTATGTCTTTTACGTCAAGGTGAAATTCCATTTCTTTGTTTAAGTTGGAAATAAAAATTTCCACTTGTTCCTGTTTAGGTAACTGAAGAGAACGTCTGCTAGACATTTGACGCCATCGTTGTAGGAAGACTGAGAATAGTTCACCTAGTTTTTGTTTAGTGTTCCATAGATCGGCCATGGTGATATCACGTTCAATGTTATGGGAGTGATGTGCCAGGAACTTCTGGATGAGTTCTTCAAAGGTCCTAATGCCACCTGGTAATCGAGAAAACCATGATGTGGTTGTTCCTCCCAAGCTTTGGGGAAAAAGGTGCATTAGGTATGTATCCTCGTATGCCACTTCGAGGCAAGCTGAATGGAATTCTCTGACATGATCTTGAGGATCTCCTTTTCCTCTATATTTTTTGAACTTGGGTGTTTCAAACCCTCATGGGAAAGGTGGCATATAAATATTCCTATCAAAGGGATAGGGACAAATGTCATTGAGTGAAAATTGATTAGTTTTTATGACACTATGAAGTTGTTGAGCGAGATTTTCAACTTGTTGCTGCAACATGTCTATTTCATTAGGAGGAGGTGGTGGGGGATTACCTTGAGGAAGATTGTATCTAATGTGTTCTCTACCTCTTTCTTCCTCATTGCGACTTTGTCTTTCTGATGCTTGCCTTAGTTGGGCAATATCAAAGTCAGAGGGGAGTTTGGCTCCTTCTTGAGCAAGCTTTAAAAAGTGAGCATCCGCATTGCTCCTGAGTATTTCATCAAAAAGTTGGTTAAAGAGAGGGTTGTGTTGAGCCCTTTCTATTGCCACTAGAGTAGGAGTAGTTGGGTTTTCATCATTTGTATTTCCTCCAAGGGCTTCTTGGAACTCATTGATATTCTCCTCCTCTTCCTCCTCAATTTCCATTTGTCGAGTTCATAATTTGGTATGAGCCATCTTGTTTACAAGTTTTTGTTGAAGTTGGGTGAAAATGATGATGATTTGTTGATGAAAGGAAAGATTGATGTTCGGTGAAGTGCTTTGCATATGGATCCCTAGCACGAAAAGGTAGATGCTAACCAAAGTTCTTTCTTGAATTGCTTGTTGTTTTTGACAAAGTTTGATGTAATAAGGTGTAGAGAAATCTGAGATGTGTTACAGACTTATCTACCTAGTAATGAGAGGATGCACTCATAAACTAGTTTTAACCTGTGTAGAAATGTCTCTTAGGATGAGTTTATCCTAGATGTAGAAACAATCTAAAAGTGATTTATTGTGTTTTATTCAAGCAATATCTAAAAGAGAACTTTAGGACAAGAACCTCTTAATGTTTTGAGAGTTGAAATGGAGTGATGAGATGAATTTTTTGAAATGGATGAATTGTTTTAACTTCAATAAAATCTTTGTGTCACAAATAGAACAAAGTCTATCTCTTCTCTTTCGGGCATTGGTGGTATTTCTCGAGCTTCGTTATATGTGATACAAATGTGTGGAAAGAAGTTGGGATTGATCTTGCCTCCTTGGTTTTTGTTATAACTCAAAGCTCTTTATTGCATAAAAGCATTGTGGTTTAATGACTCTTGATCAAATTCGTTTGATTTCCCTTGAAGGTAAAGACGCATGTGACGTAAGAAGGTTCTATTGGAGACAAAGATTTGTCTATTAAGATAGAAGAATTTCCTCCTTTTGATCAAAGCCTTTGAGCTTAATGGTCTTCTTTTTAAGTTGATGTGTTGATGAAGATTCTTCTTTCTCAAGATGTGAAGAATGGTCATGTATAGTGTGATACTTTTCTCTTTGATTTGGATCCTTTTTGTTGGTGTTCTGAAAATGTTTTGTGTTGGATGAATACTTGTTTTTGGAACTAATTTTTGATTTTTCTTTGACAAGAAAACGAAGCAAGCACACAAACACAAGAATGTTGCCTCAAAAGGAACAAATAAGTATGGGTCTAGATCAACCCAATCCTTTGGACTTTTTATGATCCTTTCCTTTAGATGTATTTTAAGGTGTATTTTCAAAGCCTGAAGTCGGCTCAATTTGTACTTGGTCTTGACTCAAACGAATATACTTCAAACACTTTTTATCCCTAAGGTCAAATGGCCAGTTGTGATAAATTCAGCCCACATCTTCATATTTCTTCGACTTTGGTAGTACATACCTTATGAATCCCACCGTGGCAGGTAAGGATGTGATATACTAAGTCTTGCGCGAGCATAACAAATAGATGATCCCTATGATGGGGGAGTCACCACTTTCGTCAAGCCACAAGTGACTTTTCAAAAAGCTATGTTTCTACTCAAGGAAATGTGTATGGTGAGTACCTTGGGAGAAAAACCATCTATGCTCTTGCACTGAATCATATCACAAATATCCTCAATCAATAGAACGGGTGGGCTTCTACTTAAAGGTGTTTAGTAATTTTTTATGTTTTTGGACATATGTTCATTCTGCAGTGACTCACTTAAGAGCCTTGTAACTTGTGGTGGGGCCCATTTATCCTTTCAGTAAGTTACACTATAGGAACAACTATACCCAAGGCTACAGCTTTCGCTCTCACCTGATTTCTATAATAGCTCGAAGGATCTACCGTGCGAGGTCGTTCCCAAGAGTGATGTGTCTCTTGGGAAGCCTTTATTAAAAAGATAAAAATTTGAGTGTTACTAACACTTTTCTCTTGCACCTAGGACCACAAGAGACAAGGGAGAGGATAGTGTGTGTTAGAAGTAGGACCACTCGACCAACTCTTTGCACAAGCGTGCCAAACACAAAATTCACTTGTTCTTTTTAACTTGTTATTGCAATGATTTTCTATCTAATTTGGAGATGTTGCTCCAACAACCATGATGTTATTTTTAACTTCAAAGGCAATATGTTTGAGTAAACTAGAATTTGAAATCCTAGTCAACTTATTGAAAAACATGTTTGCATGAAGTAAAATCATTTTGCAACAAAGAATGACACAAATTGATTGTTCTTTTTACTTGCCCAAAGTTGAAGTGTAGATTGTGATTTTTAAGTTTGGATTGATGCAAGGAAATCAAATTTGTGTTGTTGATTTTAAGCACCAAAAGAAAAATGAGTCCTAACTTGTAGTGAAAACAAATTTGAAGTTGTTGTTCTTTTTACCTTGCAATAAAGAAAGATGAATTTTCTTTTAAGCACCAAAAACAAGTTTGAGGTTCATTTTATGCACTCCAAAATAAAATGTGAGGTTTATTTTAACTTGTACAAGAAGGGAGAGTGGATTCTTTTTAACGAACTTTTGTTGAAAGAAAGTAAAAAAAGAAACTTAAAGCCTCTAAACTAACTCCTTCCCCTACACAAAAAAGATTAGAACCTGCACACAGTCAGTGATCAAATGTTAGTGTGGGCTTACACAAGCCTATATTTTGATCTTGGTTACAAATTCTACAATCTTGATCCTGAAATGCCCTGAAATTTGACTAAGTCTGAAATTTGGAGGATCTTCCAAAAACTAGATTTTGCATTACAACTCCCAGAGGTTTGAAACCCCTCTCAAATATCTTGACAATATTTATGGAATATAACTTAAAGTATAAAAAAGAGAAAAGAAAAGAAGAAATGTAACTTATACTTAAAGGTTATATTCCATATATATTCTGCCTCCCACAAACCTAAGAAAAATAATTTTATCGATTACAAGACCTTTTTTACAACTTTTTGTTACAATAGCGCTACTCTATGTAAAAATAGAAGTGCTACTTTAACACAAAAGCGCTAAAATGACTACAAAAGCGCTAAAAGAAAATATTTCTACAACAATACAAAAGGTCTAATTAATGAACAAAAGCGCCAAAATACTGGCAAAAGCGCTAATTCTTTGACAATGGCGCTATTGTAAGAAAAAAAATGCTAAAAGACAAAAAAACAATAGCGCTAAAACGCGACAAAAGCGCCAAAGCGTGACCTGTGTGCCAAGTTCAACATTCAAACATGTTAGTTGGTTTTTAAAATATTGTTTTTGGGTGCTTGGATTCATGTCGGGTTCACCAAATGATGCTCTACAAAACTGACAAGTTAGACTAGAATCTGTGGTATTATAACACATAAAAACAACAAGAAACAAGATTAATGTTAGTGTTATTCAACCAAAGATTAACCTAAGCAGGCATATCAAAAGAGATACTAAGATCATGCTAACATATTTAACAAATGAAACAAATATAAGAAGACATCTCCAAATGCCTCTTAACATGTTCTTAGCTCCTTCTCCTTTGTTCCTCTCCTCTCCAAGTTCCAAAATAGTGTAGCTTTGAGCAGCTTTTTGCACTATGGATGCTTATGGAGATTCAAGATTGAAGTATTTGCTCTAAATATGAATAGAAAGATAATACTAAATGCTATAGATACTAAGATGATTTGTTTTAAACCAAAATGACAATTATATGAGTTTATGCTAAATGCTCTCTCTAAAATTCACTATAGGTTAAATGCATACAAGTTTTCAGGATCTGGATTATGAAGAAATGGGCTCTATTTATAGAAAAAATAGAGCAATAGATGGTTGAGATTGAGTAATCTCAACAAAGGTTAGAATTGAATGATTTCAAATCCATGTGAGGGCTTTCAACCCAATCTCAGGATGACAAGGTCAATGTGAGATAGGTTGAGAGGAGAGGGAATAAGCATTAAATGCTTGACATGACCTTGGGAGTTAAGGTCAAGGTTAGTTGAATGAATAAACTCTTTATTCAAAGAATAAAGCTTTTATCCAATGGATAAACTCTTGTGCAAAGGCAAAAGGGATAACCATGGTCAAAGCAATAAATGCTTGAGGAGACCCATGAGTGCAATAAATCCTTGTCCATAATGCTCTGTGGTATCCTTTCTCTAGCTTTCATCTTAGTTTGGATGTTTTTGAAGTAGTTTTCTATAATGTTATCACTGTTAGAGCTCATACCCGTGATAGCTTCCATGATTTGTTTACCTACTGGGATGTCATATCCAAAGTCCTTATGACCAATGCCGGGTATCTCTTTGGTGAAGTAAAGCATCAAACACACAAGTAGGTTGCCAAAACAGAATGTCCCCTTCTTGTCACCCTTAATCTTTTTCAAGTTATCAATTAGTTCATCCTTAATCCATTCGCAGATATCAATCCTAGCATTGTTTTTTACCATCTCATATGTACTATGAATACATAAGCTGGAAACTGAATTTAATATGTTTGTATGAGTTACTCTATAGCCAAGTACCATGCTCACATATCTCACATTTGCATCAGTAATGTCTTAACCCTAACAGATTTGTTGTCAGATGTATCTCCGGTTAGGTCCATAACACCCTTGTTAGGTATCTTCTTTGTTTTGTTGGGCCTACTACCAGTTGAGGGTAAACCAGTAACTGCCTTGATTGCTTCCTTTGAGATTTTAAAAATAGAGTCTAGCCACATAAACTCTCCATGAACTCTGCTCAGTACAAGACAAACTACCTACTTCAAAAATTCAGGTATGTTCAAAATTTCAACAAATCCTAGGTCTCCTACAATCTTATGCTCCGTTTTAACCAAACCTTGTTCATCAGTAATAACATCATTTTACATGTTCTTTAAATCATCAATCCCTAATAAATTTTGTATGTTGTAGTGAATGTAAATCCTCGGGTCTTCGGCAAAAGTGACTCCCTTCAGAATTTTTGAAAAAGCTCTGATAGAATCATCTTGCTTGGAAATTTTAGGGATGATTTTAAATATGGGTCTAGGGTGCTTAATGTTTTCTACCACTATAGGGTTTTTAATAAACTCAAGTATAGAAGATGAAGATGCCATTTCGAAAGATAAATACCTCTTGCTTGAAATCTTGAATGCCTGAAAAATACTTTGTTGCTTCGCCTTAGGATGCCTTTGCTCAATTTCGCTCTCTCTGAATGCTTGGATGCTTGGTGGTTTGAGATGAGGATTTCCTGGTTCTTTATAACCAAAAAGTTCTGCAAAAACCGCATTAAATGCTTGTCGATTATGTGAAATCTTAACATATCTGTCGGTAAAGAAGAAATGTGTCTTCTTACCATCAACCGAGGATAGAATACATGATTTTCAACTTGGTGCCATACCCCCTAAGGATTATTCCTTAGTTGGATGAAGAATCTCCTACCGGTGGAGGATTACTCTGTTCTATCGGTGCAGAGATAGATTCATCAACTCTCTAATCTCTCTTCTTAATCCATTATTATGAAAATTTTTGCTTTATTTCATTTACCTTTTCTTTTCCCTTCTCATTAGATCCTTTATTATTCGTCGGTATAGTCTTGCTTCTAAAACATTTTGCAATATGCCCAATCTTGTTACATGCATAACAAGTTACATTATTCTTCTGAATAACTTTTCCATATCCTTGACTGGTTTGTGTTCTGCCTTGATGAGATAAATGCCCAAATCTACCACAAACATAGCATTTCACATTCATTCTGCAATTTTCTGAATTGTGACCAACTTTATTGCATTTGGAACATTGACCGGTGGGTAAATTTGTATTCTGATTATTTCTAAATATACACTGATTTTCTCTATGACCAAATTTGTTACAATTAAAACATTTCCCATTAAATTTATAAGCATTAGGTTATCTTACCAGTTTACTATGATCTTCATTATTTGCAGTCCCGGAACTTTCTCCATGTTCAAATCCAAGTCCAATTGTATCTCCATTAGGTTTTTGTCTTTTCAGCATGTCATCAAGTCTTTCTAAACTTTTCTTGAATTTGGCTTTGTTTTCATTTGTAGTGATCAACTCATTTTATAGAATGCCAATTTATCTCCTAAGCTCCTCTTTATCATGTTGCATGTGAATCAGATCTGTCTTTAGCATATCGTTCTCATGACATATGACAAAGTCACAGTTTTTCATTTGCTCCATAATTAAGTCTCCTAGTCAAGTCTTCTTCACTCTTCTTTTTGTCTTCAATATCCTTACGTAGCCTCATGGTTAAATCTCTCATTTCATTCCTCATGTTAGTGTTCTCTTGTCTAAACTTTTCTGCAATATCACTAAGAGTTTCCTTTTCATCATCATGTTTTTGCATTTGCTCATGAAGTTCCTTCCTCTTGTTTTGTGCTATAACCAGGTTCTTCTAAAGTCCTTTAATGAATTTCTTAGCAGTCCTCAGATCATCTTCAAGTTTGATAATCTTCAATTTTTCATCAAAATCTTCAAGAGCTCCTTCCAACTATTTTCTCAAACTCTCAATTAGTACCAGTTTCAAAATCTTCCTCAAGCTATTAGGCTTTTGAAAATAGAGGACCAAGCTCTAATACCAATTGTTAGATGCAATGACAGTCCCAAAAACACTGAGAAGGGGGGGTGAAGCAGTGTCTAACTTTCTATAGGAATATTTGAACTTATTTATAACTTTTCAACTTAAATTAATGTACTAGTAAACAAGCAATAGTGCATCAAAGAGAAATAATAGAGACAACATAAATGCACACCATAACACAAGATATTTTGGTGAGGAAACCCGGTGTGGGAAAAACCTTGGTGGGATTTATGACTCATAATATTTACTCATTGGCCAATATGAATAAATATTACTTACAACAGGGGCCTGCACATGCAGGAAGGCCAATAGCCTAGAGCTCACTGCTCAATAGAAGAGTCTCACTAACTACAAAATAGATACTTAAATCCAATACAATGTACTACTCAAAATAGCATCTCCAATGCTTGATTCAGTGCCAGTTTAAGCTTTTTCATAAACCCTAACCAAAAACCTTGTGAGTGAATGATATTCACTTACATAACCTATCTACCTTATCACAAAATCTCGTCTCTATCTTTTACATAATGTTCTTCTATTCCATGCTATTCCATTCAATTCCAAAAATGACTTATTAGATCTCATACATATATGAGTCTTTACAATACATCATGTCGGCTTACAAATAATTAATTATATTTACAATATAATTCACATAAACAAAATTTTGTCTCATGTCATCTTGAGTGTCGGTATACTTCATTGCCAGTGTAATCTAGATGTCGGTGAATGTGTCTGCCGGTGCCGGTAGATGATGTATGTGTTGTCGGTGAACCTGTACAATCCTATTACTGGTTGGTTGTCATCAATGCCAACAGATCATAGGTGATCCAATTGGGTTTAAGTAAGAGGTCAAAGGCCTCTAGCATTGAGCTTAATTGGGACTATAATCAAGCATGGTAGATGTTATCTCTGGAAGTTCATTCTTCTAGATTGTTGTCCAATTATCTTGAGGTGGTTATAACCTCTGTGTAGTCAGTGAGACTCCTTTGTAATGAGCAGTATGCTCTACGCAGTGTGCCTTCCTACATGTGTGGGCCCCTCATTGTGTCACATACTTTCTGCAGAAGTATCATCTGATTGTGGGTAAGCCTCCCACCGCGGTTTTTCCCTTTACTGATTTTTCCACATACAAAAATCAAGGTATTATGTGTTATGGTTGCATTGTGTTAATTCTCTATTTCATTCTTAATTTTTATTGAATATTGGTATTTATTTCTTCTATTCCAGTATTTAATTTTTATGTGCTCTAGTTAAAGGTTATAAAGTGGTTTGATTAACATAATTTGTTGACAACTAATTCACCCCCCCCCCTTTCTCAATTTTCCACTGGTTATCCTAATAGTTGGTATTAGAGACTTGGTCCTCTTTAGGAGAAGCTCAACTGCTTGAGGTATATCCTATGGCAGTTAATACTTCAGATCCACCGACACTATTTTTAGAAGAGGAATCCCTAAGATTGATGGAACAAATTATGAGATATGGAAAATCTGAATGGACTCATCTTAGATGTCTTGGGAAGTATATTTGGGAGATCACTGAGACATGATAAACACCTTATGATTCAGCATCTAGCAATCCTGCTCCTACAGACTTGGACAAGAATATTGAAAATGATTGTAGAGCTAGAGAAGAAATCTTGTGTGCACTTACTAATTAGCAAATCATGGGATTGACTGACAAATCATCAGCAAAGGTTATGTGGGATAAATCGCAAACTCTGAATGAAGGTGATCCTACTGTCAAAATTGCTAAACTTGATGGTTATTGGGTAAGGTATGAAAACTTGAAGATAAAAGATAATGAAAGAATTGCTACATTTATGGAAAGAGTAAATGAGATTGTCATGGGAATTCAATGTTGTGTTGGATATCTCAGTGAAGATAAATAGTTTTAAAACTCTTGAGAGCCCTTCCATTGGCTTATAAGATGAAGGAAACTGCAATTAATGAATTGAGAACAATGGCAAACACTTCAGTTAACAGAGACATTCTGATTGGGAAATTATCTGCTTTTGAGCTTGAAGAATTTGGACCCTCTGGAGTTGCAAAGTCCGAACCTAGTTTTTCTTGCATCATCATCTACTAACAAAAGTGATTGGAAAGCCTTATATGCAAAATAATTGGAAGATATAAGGAAAGAGGATGAAGAATTTGATCAACTTGAAGCCTCATTAGCTAGAAGAGTACCTAAATGACTGACAGGAAGTAAGTATGAAGGAAAAACACCTTTTAAATGTTTTGTATGTAATAAGATTGGTCATTTTACATCGCATTGTCCTGAAGGGAATGCAAGATTTATTAAGAAATCATTTAAGCCTAATCAGAACATATATAGATTCAAGAAAAGTAAACAATGCTACATAGTGGATGAGGAAGGATTAAGTGATGACTCTAGGGATGAACTAGCAGTAAACTCTTCTAGTGGATCCGATAATGGAAAGGGATGGGTGTTTTATGCTTTAAAGGAAGATGAACCAGAATCGGTTGTAAAGAATGAAGAAAAGGCCCTGGAAGCAAAATTTGAAGCAAGGATGAATGGGTAATTGATAGTGGATGCTCACATCATATGACTAAACATAAAAGAAAATTTATGTCACCACAAGAACACAATGATGGTCAAGTCAGATTTGGAGATGACAAAGCATGTATGATCAAAGGTAGAGGTACTATATCACTGGATGACAAGCATAACACTAATAATGTCTATTATGTAGAAGGTTTAAAGCATAATATTATGAGTGTTGGTCAATTGGTGGACAAGGGTTTCCAACTTCAGTTTAAAGATAGAAAATGCAAAATCACTAACAAAACTGGTTTTGAGATTGCAACTGATACTCAGACTGGATGTAATATCTTTCACTTGAACACTGGTAATAAGACATGTTTGAGTTCTCATATTGATGAGAGTTGGTTATGGCATAAGAGGTTGTGTCTTATTATTTTTTATTGTACTGTTAAGATCAATTCAACAAAGGCAGTTAGAGATATACCTAAAATTATAAAGCCTCATAATCCAGTATGTAAGGAATGTCAATTGGGAAAGCAAGTTAGAACTTCTTTTAAGAGCATACTTGATAAATCTAATGATGTGCTTTATTTGACGCACACTAACTTATGTGGTCCAGCAAGGACTAGAAGCTTTCGAGGTGATAGGTATTTCATGTTGATAATTGATGATTATTCTAGAATGATGTGGGTGACTTTTCTAAGGGAGAAGTCTAAAGCTTTTGAGAAATTCATGATCTTTAAAGAAAAGGTAGAAACAGTAACTGGATTGAAAATCAAATTTCTGAGATCAAATCAAGGCGGTGAGTTCACTTCTCATGAATTTAACAGTTATTGTGAGACAAATGGAATTAGGAGATAGTTATCTGCACCTCGGACTCCTCAGCAGAATGAAGTAGTGGAAAGGAAGAATAGAACCATTTTGGATGCAAAAAGAACTATGATTATGGAAGCCAAATTGCCTCACATCTAATGGAGAGAATCAATGAGTACCACTATCTACACATTCAACAAAGTTCACATAAAGGTGAAACTGGTAAGACCCCTTATGAATTATGGTTTAGACATACACCTACTATTAAATATTTCAGAATTTTTGGAAGTAAATATTATATCAAAAGGGATGATTCAATTGGAAATTTTGATCCTAGAAGTGATGAAGGGATATTTCTTGGATATTCAATGCAAAGAAAAGCATATAGAATGTTATTGTAGATGTATAAAAAATGACCACTTTCCTAAGTGAATATTTAATATTCATTTTAACCTCATTCCTCTATTTAATTAAATCATTTACTTAATTTATTTAATTAAGTTCACCTAAGCCTTTCATAACATTTAATTAAATGAATCACTTTATTTAATTAAATTTACATTTGATTAAATTGATCCTTGCAAGTAAATAAATATAATTTATTTATTTTAATCCCCCACTTGTATTTATTCAAGTTGCATTTATTTTTGTTGAAATAAAGTAATTTATTTTAATTAAAATTCCCCTCCATCCACTTGCAAAATCCCACATCTCCCACTTGCCTCTCTAAACCCCCTTCTAGATTCTTCTAATCACTTCTAATTTAGCCTAATCCATCTCCTAAATATTGTCACATCCCTAAGCAAAGGGAAGTCACTTCTCAAACCCTCGAAGCCTTCAATAACCATTAAAGGCTTTATGTCTTCAACAAGTTAACCTTCAAAGTCTTCATAACCATTAATGGTTAACTCAACCTTCTTGCATGATTAGACACTTTCTCTCTAACTCAAGCCCCATCTAACCCAAGGGTCTCATCAAGTATTAATGGCTTTAACCTTGGTCATCCCTTTAACCCTTGCAGAAGAGTTTATCCCTTGAGTAAAAGCTTTATCCAATGGATAACCTTAACCTAACCTTAACCCTTACCTCCTAAGATAACCATCATGTCTTCTCAAGCATTTATTGCTTCTCTCATCTCCTCTCAAACAACCTCTTGTTGACAATTGTAAACATGGATTGATAACTTTCAATCCTGGCCCTTGTTAATATTATCCAATCTTGACCATCCATTGCCTTATTTTTCCTATAAAGAGAGCCCTCATTCTCTCATTTTAGGATATCCAAATTTTGTGCATCTAATCTATAGTCATTTTATCATGCATTTAGCCTCTCTTTGATAAAAATCATCTTAATAGCATTTTAGAAGTAATTTTAAATATCATAGCATATCCATGTTAGACTAGTGTATATTGTTAGGATAAGATTACAAATCTTCATCATAACATCATATTCATGCTATTTTAAATCATCATAGATTCAATATCATACATATCTAGGAATGCATTCATGCTGAATTAATCAAACATCACTCATTATTGAAGTTGTCATTCCTAAGTCACTTTGCTCAGTGATCTGAGAGAAAAGTCATTGACTTGAGGGATCCTATGAGATAGAGAACAACCGAACACCCCTTGGGAAGTTGAGTTATTCAATATAGCTACATAACTTGCACCAAGAGTCCCATTGGTGTGTGGATCCTTTTGAAGCTGAATTTTATGTTTCTTTACCCCACATTTCCCACACATACTTATAACAAAAGATTGCAGAAAATTATGGAGAGCGCAAATGTGAAAGTACATGAGCAATACATAAATAAATCTATATCATATGACAGGGAACCAGTAGTGGAAATGATCATAACTGAGCTAGAAATACCTCAACCGATACAAGACACTGAGACAGTTACATCGAAAAAATCAAAAAATTCAATTGTGATTGATGATCAGTATAGTGAACCTGGAGTTCAAAAGACACCAAGGTATGTAAGGTTAAATCATTTTGAAGATCAAATCATTGGAGATAGGAACAAGGGAGTTATGACAAGAAGAAGACTGGAAAATGAAGAGGTATGTCATATTTCTCAAATTGAACCGGTATTGATTATTGAAGCTTGTAAAGATAAACATTGGTTAAAGGCTATGGAAGATGAATTAGATCAGATAAAGAAGAATAAGACTTGGACTTCAGTTCCCCGACCTAAAAATAAGAATGTTATTGGAACTAAATGGGTTTTTAGGAATAAACTAAATGAGGATGGTCAAGTTGTAATAAACAAGGCTAGATTGGCTTGTAAAGGATTTTCTCAAATGGAAGGAATTGATTATGGTGAGACATTTGTACCTGTAGCTAGAATTGAAGTTGTTAGACTATTTCTTTCCTATGCAGCTTATAAGAACTATAAGGTATATCACATGGATGTTAAATGTGCATTTTTGAATGGTGAACTTGAGGAAGAGGTATACATTGAGTAACCTGATGGATTTTCACTAACAGATGATAAAGATATGGTTTGTAGATTAAGGAAAGCTTTATATGGATTGAAACAAGCTCCTAGATCTTGGTATGCAAGGTTGGATAAATATCTTTTGAAGCTTGGTTTTACTAAAGGTAGTATTGATAGTAATTTATATTATAGGATCACTGATGATGATATTCTAATTATTGAAGCATTTGTTGATGATATCATTTTTGGAGGTGAAGATAAATTATGCATGGAATTTCTCTAATAACATGAAGAATGAATTTGAAATGTCCATGATTGTTGAGATGAGATTTTTCTTAAGTTTACAGATTACTCAAACTGACAAAGGCATATTTATCTATCAAACTAAGTATCTAAGGGAATTGTTGAAGAAGTTTGGTATGGATAATTCCAAACCGGTAAGTACTCCTATGGTGACAAGTGAGAAATTATCTATCAAATGTACATTTGGACTGGTAATCAACAAGGTATAAGTCTATGATTGGTGGCCTGTTATATCTAACTCAAACTAGACCAGATATTATGAATGTAGTAAGTATTGTTTAAAGATATCAAAGTAATCCTAAAGAAAATCATGAATGTACAGTAAACAGGATATTCCAGTATTTGCAAGGAACAACAGAATATGGCTTGTGGTATTCTAGAAATAATAACTTCACTTTATGTGCATATACAGATTCAGATTGGGTAGGAGATACTGATGCAATGAAGAGAACTTATGGTGGAGCTTTCTTTCTTGGAAAGAAATTGGTTTAATGGATCAAACAGTCATGCATTTATTTATCTACTGCAAAAGCCAAATATGTTGTAGAAGCAACTAATTACACTCAAGTCTTGTGGATGAAGCAAATGTTGAAGAATATCAAGGGAAATTATAGTGAACCGGTAGTTATCTATTGTGATAACTCTGCAACTATTGACATGTCCAAGAATCCGGTATTTCACTCTAAGAACAAGCACATATCAATAAAATATAACTTTCTAAAGAACGAGGTGGAAGAAAAGGAAGTCAAACTAGTTTATGTGGACACTAAAGAGCAAATTGCAGATATATTCATTAAACCACTATCTAAGGAATCATTTGAGCATTTGAGAGACAGGTTAGGGGTTTCTGCCCCTCTGGCAGAGACTTGATTGATGTGGTTTGGCATCAGTTTGACATTCATTATCAAAGATACTATTCATTCTAGCACTTATGAGGGATGCTACTGCTCAGAGGGAGTAGTCAGCTTTGAGATTCAAAGGCTTATATTTTTGCTTTGATATTTTTATCAGATTTTTGGCATTGATGTCAAAGGGGGGGAGATAGTGATGTTAAAAATAAATTCAAAACTTTATAGATATTATTCACAGGGGGAGAGTTATTGATATTCAGAGCTATATGCAAGAGATTGTTGGTTGTCTTCCATAGGGACAAACTTGTTCGACATTTCTTGGTACTTAGATATTTTTCACATCTAGTGTTGCCATCAATGCCAAAGGGGGAGTTTGTTGGAAATATGGAGGAATTGATTATGTTTTGCATTGATGTTTTGTCATTGATGTCAACACTATCTATTATGGTTGGTTACCGAGAGATAGGTTTTGGTTACCGGTAGAACATCTAGTATTACCAGTAAGGGTTTAAGGTTTAACTGGCAGAGCTTTCACTAAGAATCCTTGACAAAATGCATAAGTGGTGTTGGTACGGCTTCTAGATGGAATTAGGGATGCAGAAGGTGATCCTTGATCATGCCTCAACTGATTGGAGACACCGCTTTGGCGTGGTCGACCTAGATAATGTCTGGTACCTATCTAGGTTATGGATGGGTATCATGTTATCGTGTTCTCTACACATTACCGCGATATTTTATGGATTGGTTATTTTTGTTTTGGTCTTAAGCCGACATGGCATATCATTGTAATATGAATATATGTAATGATATTATTGTAATATCTTTTAGGTAGCCGACCTAATTGGTTTAGGTCTTAGGGTTTGTATAAATTGATATAAGATCTCATTGTAGATTATGTATTGTGGTTGTTGAATGAAATATCACATATGAAGGAGATTTGGTCGATCATAGGTGATCGAATTGGGTTTAAGTAAGAGGTAAAAGGCCTCCGGTATTGAGCTTAACTAGGACTGTAATCAAGCATGGTAGATGCTATCTCTGGAAGTTCATTCTTTTGGATTGTTGTACAATTATCTTGAGGTGGTTATAACATCTTTGTAGTTAGTGTTAGTCCTTTGTAATGACCAATACGCTCTAGGCAGTGATCCTTCCTGCATGTGCAGGTCCCTCATTGTATCACATACTTTCTGCAAAAGTATCATCTGATTGTGGGTAGGCTTCCCACCATGGTTTTTCCCTTTACTAGATTTTCCACGTACAAATCATGGTGTTATGTGGTATGGCTGGATTGTGTTAATTCTCTGTTTCATTCTAAAGTTTTATAGTTTATCGGTATCTATTTCTACTATTCCAATATTCAATTTTTTATGTGCTCCGGTTAAAGGTTATAAAGTGGTTTTATTAATATAATTTGTTGACAACTGATTCACCCCCCCCCCCTCTTAGTTGTCCATCAGTTATCCTAACACACACAAGGAAACTTACAACATATGTGCACCCTAAAGGACCTACTAGGACTACATAAGACTAAATGGTGTCGCAAGGGGTCTTACATGGTCCTAAGGGGCCATGCATGTGTTCTAACACATGGGTGACCCCTTAGGACCACACAAGGCCCCTTATGACACATCTGTGTTGGCATTAAAAAAAGGAAATTGATGGCATTTCAATAAGGATATTGAGAAGGTTGTTGGAGATCATTGGTATAACTAAAGAAGGATGATTACTATCTTAATAATATTATTTTGTCATTGATGTCAAGAAATTGATTTTCTGATTCAGTATGATGTTGCCATATCTTGAGAAAAATGTTTTGATGAGTATTAAGTGGTCGGTAAGTGACATAGAAAGGATGTGATAATGAAGGGGAATAATAAGTTATTCAATGGGCAACTATTACCGAGTTAGACAAGGATGAGATCATGTTGTTTTGATTGTTTTGATATCCTACATATGATGTTGATTATAAGTTTAATACTGTACTATGTCACCGAGCAAAGAACCTAGTCGGTAAACCCTAAGGTTATTGATATCAGTTAAAGAAGGCAGGATGTCTACTGAGTGAAGTTCAGTATTTACTGAGTAACAACCGAGTTATAATAGATCACATTGGATGGATAAAAGCATTATTTAATAAAGGATGCTAATGAGTAGGAGATGAATAAGTGATTGGTATGTTGTGCATGAAGTTTGTTGAGGATCAACGACATGGAAAACAAAAGAGGAAGATCTACATCACAGATTGAACCGCAATAACCTAGCACAAGTTCCAAGGAAGGAATTCAAGTTCCAAGGTAAGGTAAAACTTTTTTCAGATTGAAGGATACATTGAACCTAGTCAAGTTTGAAGATCTGATGACTAAGATTGATCATGGGAAATGTGATCAAGGAGATTAAGCGGTTACATATTGTTTATAAATAAGGAATTGTTGATGAACAATGTATGCGGGCAAATGTATGCACAAGGATGCTACAGTAATGTTTACCAAGCACAAAAGCTTGAAAATCTGATTGAAGAACAGATTGAGAAGCCCAGCAAACCCAACAAGGGACAAGATAAGTTGTATAAAAAGAATGTTTTGAGCAAATAGAATCTGCTTTAGCATTTCAGATGTGAAGTTGCAGATATATTTTATTACTGTTGTTTATTTTGCAAGTGACAGGAAATTTCTTTACCGAGTGGACTTAACAATCTTATTTGTAAACCCTCTAGCAAGGTAACATTCTAAATGAGTGTTTGAAATCCTTTGACAAGGTCACTTCTAACAAAGTGCAAGACTCTAACAAGTTTAAGGGAAATCCCTTAACTGGGTCACATCTAACAATGTGTTTGTAATGTTTAACAGGATAAGATTTTAACCGAGCATACTCTAGAAAGGTATATTTCTTAGTGGGTCCGAAATCCCACAGTGGTTTTTCCCTATTTGGGTTTCCACATTAAATCTGGTGTTAAATGTGTTATGATGTTTTAAGTGTATCTATTTATGAATTTGAATGATTTACAGTCATAGTTACATATCCGTAAAAGCTACTGAGGTTGAATCTGTTGAATATATTGAAGATTAAGTTTTTGTGATTCACCCCTCCCTCTCATCTCAACTAACAATTGGTATCAGAGCTTTGGACTCCGAAAGAAAAGTTTAAAGGTACTTGAGGCAAAGATCCAAAGATGTATAAAAGGGATGCACCAAAGCTAAACAAGTCTAGTTTCTCCACATGGCAGAAAAGGATGAAGCTGCATTTATCAGGAATTGGAGAGTATGCAACATATTATCTAGAGAATGATTACATAGCACCCAGCACCAACTCGATGACAATGGAAGAGATAAAGGCAAAGCAAGAACATATTCAAGCTACGATTCAAATAACATTTGCATTAACCGACTCAGAGTTTAATGACCTAGAAGGCTGCAATGATGCCAAAGCGATGTGGCCTAAGCTCATATCTGTGTATGGCGGTGATGAACATGTTCATAGAGAAAAAGTAGATAGTCTAAGAGGACAACTTGAATCCATGAGAATGAATGAAGGTGAGAACATAACCCAATACAGTACAAGGTTAAAGGAGACTGTCAATCAAATCAAAGGAGCAGGGGGTATACTACTGAAGAAAAGGATGTAACAAGTAAGTCGCTTAGAACACTTCTACCTTCTTATGCCATTTGAGTCTCTGCAATCAATGAATTAAGGTCTATACCAAATATGCCAGTTTCTTTGGATGCTACTATCGATAAGCTACATGCATTTGAGTTAAGTAATTTTGATAATAGTGGGTCTTTGGTAAATAAAGTTGAATCTGCATTCAGTTCTTTTCATATTGATGAATCTGATGATTATAATGATAGAATGTATAAGTATACTGAAGGAAATCATAGTGGAGCAAGTGAAAGATTTTGCAAAAACATGGAAGAGGTACACAAACTATATGAAGAAATCATAAAGCAAGAAGAGTTTGAAGCATTATTAGCTAGAAGGTTATCGAGAGGAAAAGGTAAGTATAAAGGAAAGCTACCTTTAAAATGTTTTAACTGTGATAAAATAAGACATATGGCTTCTAACTATCCTGCCAAAGAATCCAGTGAAAAGAGAGAATGCTGAGATGACAGATAGAAAGACAACCTATACAGAGGACACCAAGACTTTAGAAGGAAAGATAGAAAGACATGCCTAGTAGCTGATGAGGAATCCAACGATGATAAATCTGATGGAACTGATATAGAGGAATTTGTTTATGTAACTATCAAAGATGGATCAGATGAAGAAAGGTATGATGAAAAAGCCCTAATATCTCACATGACAGGTGATAAACACAAGTTTGTTAAATTAGAAGACTATGATGGAGGATATGTAAGATTCGGTAATGATGCACCATGTCTGGTGAAAGGTAAAGGATCCATAGCACTTCTTGACAATGCTAAATGTGATGATGTCTACTGGGTTGAAGGTTTGAAATACAATTTGTTGAGTGTACAACAGCTAAAAAATACAGGATACCGACTAGAATTTTAGAAGGGATGTGTCAAAGTTCATGACAAGCATGGAAATCTAGCTGCTACAGGGACACAAACTAAAGGTAATACATTTCATCTTGATTCAACTAGGAACAATTGTCTGTATGCTAAAATAGATGATACTTGGTTATGGCATAAAAGGTTTTGTCATATAAATTTTGATAACCTAATCAAAATAAGCAAGAAGCACCGAGTTAGAGGTCTACCGAGCTTGGGAAAACCATAGAATGCAATATGTCATGGATGCCAGATGGGTAAGATGAAAAGGTCAAGCTTTACAAGTAAGTCCTACACCTCTAAAGGAATTTTAGATCTTGTACACACTGATCTTTGTGGTCCTATGAAAGTTCAAAGTTATTATGGAGATAGATACTTCATATTATTTGTGGATGATTACTCAAGAATGATGTCAGTTATGTTTTTAAAAGAAAAATCAGAAGCCTTTCAAATGTTCAAATGGTATAAGGCTAGAGTTGAAAAAGAAACAGGAAGACAGTTGAAATGTCTAAGATCTGATAGAGGAGGAGAATTCATTTATGATGAATTTGATCTATTTTGCAATAATCATGGTATAAATACACAAGTGTCTGCATCAAGAACACCTTAGCAAAATGGGATAGTTGAAAGAAGAAATAGATCAATTGTAGATTATGCCAAAACCCTGATGATAGAAAAGAGGGTACCTCAAACATTTTGGAGAGAAGCAATCAGCATTACAGTTTACACCCTGAACCGAGTACAACTGAAGAAAGGAACTTTGAAGACACCATATGAAATCTGGTATGATAAGAAACCCAATGTAAGTTATTTTAAGATATTTGGAAGTAGATGCTATGTTCACAAAGATGACACAAACGGAAAGTTTGATCAAAAAAGTGAAGAAGGAACATTTCTTGGTTATTCTTCTAGAAGCAAAGCGTTTAAATGCCTGATCAAATCATCTAACAAAATAGTAGAAAGTGCAAATGTGAAAATTGATGAATTTGTAGAAAGAAATGATGAAGGAAATTCCAAAGAACCAGAAATTTATGAAGAATTAGTTTATGTTCAATTATCAAGAGATTTCTAGATTCGATTGTGTCAAAGATTTTTGTATCAACGTTTCGGATCACACTCCGTGATCCATCATCAGGATGAAGAGAGTCAAATAAGATGAAAAGTTGCAGACTTGGAATAAATAGGAAGGATTGGAGAAGGGTGCATGAAGAATGAGAAACCAAGAAGGTCAAACCTAAACAGAAGGACAAAAGAAGAAATAAAATAAAAACACAAGACAGAGAGAATAAAGAAAGAGAGAAATAAAAACCCAATAAAAGCCCATAAATATCTGTACATATACATACCTATCAATATATGAAGATATATACATCCACACATATATACATATACATATATATGTGTAAATATATGTATATGTATATATATATATATACTAAAAAGGGGGAACAAAAATATAAATGCAGAAAAAAAAAAAAAAAAAGAATACAAAAAATATAAAAGAACAAGCAACAAAAATGATGAATAAATATATATATATATACATACATACATATATGTATATGTATATACATATACATATATACATATATGTATATATATACATACATATATGTATACATATATGTATACATATATATATGTATACATATATGTATACATATATATATATATATATATATGTATACATACATATATGTATATATGTATATATACATACATATACATATATGTATATATGTATACATACATACATATACATATATGTATATATGTATACATACATACATATATGTATACATATATGTATGTATACATATATATATATATATATATATCTATATATATATAATATATATATAATATATATATATACATATTAATATACATATTAATATACATATCAGAGAGTGCGAATAAGTAAATTAAAAATAAACAAAAAAGAAGAAAAAACAAACATATATATATATATATATATATCCCCCCACCCACACAAACAAAGAAAAGACAAGACCTCAGCTATGAAACACACGCAAAAAAATAGAAAATCTAAACTAAGAAACAAGCAAACAAAAAACAAAAATAAAGGTAAAAATAAAAATGACAAAAAATAACACAAAAAAACACGGACACCAACACACAAGGGAAGAAAAATGAGAAGGGGACCCAAAGGATAAAAAGAAGAAAGACCAAGGCGAAAGAAGGCCAAGACTGGGTGGGGGGGGAGGGAGGGGAGAAACTAGAAGAAGGGAGACAAGAGAACGAGAGGAGGAACAAAGAGAGGGACAAAAACCAAAGGCTAAGGGGCTAAGAGAGGAAGAAGGGAAAGGAGGAGGACTATCTGAGCTTAGACAACAAGGGGTGCCAAGAACTGCTAAGATTCTAGCCATCGTCCTGATTGAGGTTGGTGGGATGATTATAGATTTGAATAGCTTCCATGAGCTTTCTTTTGAAAAAATTGTCTTCTTTGAACAGGATTTGGGTGCTCTCTAAACAAATATGGTGCTTCGTTGAGAGAGAGTGATATGCAAGGGCTGACTTAAGAGTATGCTCATGCTTGATGTCAGCACTATGCTCTTTATTTCTAGTGCAAAACGAATGGCCAGTTTCACCAATATAAGGAGAGCCACAAGAACACATAATCTTGTAGATGCCAAAGTCAAGGTGAGGATCTCTATAGTCTTTGAGAGGCGGGATGCACTTCTTCACCATAGAAATTGGTTTGAAAGAACATCGGATGCCTTTCCTACGAAGGATCTTGGCAATTTTGTGGGAAATGCCTTCAATGTAAGGGATGGAGGCAAAGCAATGGGTTAGGGGCTGGGAGGGTTTGGTCAAGGAGTGAGAGCGATAATGGGCTTGGTTGAAGGCCCTAGTGATTTGCTTGGAAGAGTAACCATTCAAATTGAAACTTCGAGGGAGATGGACCAACTCTTGGTTTAGGTTATCCTCATCACAAATACGATAGGCTCTCAAGGCAAGGGTTTTAAGAATGCCAATTTTTTGGCTCGGGTGGTGATGAGAGGAAGAATGAAGGTAGCGATAGGTGTGGGTCGCTTTGCGATAAACTCATCGACCTAGAGACCCATCAGTTTTTCTTAAGAGAAGGATGTCAAGGAAGGAGAGTTGGTTACTAGATTTGACCTCCTTGGTGAAGGAGATACAAGGAGATATGTTGTTAAGGTGGGTATGGAACTATTCTAACTTGTCAAGACCATGTGGCCAACAAACGTTGGTGTCATCCACATATCATTTCCACCACTTTGGTCTAAGAGGGAAGGAGAAAAGAGCCACTTCTTCAAAGTTCTCCATGAAAAGATTAGCAATGACAGGAGAAAGAGGGGAACCCATAGCCACACCATCTACTTGCTCATAGATGACCTCTTGGAAGGAGAAAAAAGTGGATCTGAGGCGAAGCTCAAAAAGAGAAGCAATTTCATCATTGGATTTTTTCCTGACAATCTCAATTGAGTCAGGAATGGGGACTTTGGTGAAAAGAGAGACCACGTCAAAGCTAACTAAAAGATCCCCGCTCTCTAACCTCTTGTCTTTGATGAAATCAATGAAATGGGAAGAATCTTTGATATAGGAATCAAGTTTCCCAACTAGAGGAGAAATCAGTTTGGCGAGGAAAGAAGCCAACTTGTAGGTAGGGGAGCCTATGGTATTCACTATGGGTCTAAGCGGTATGCCATCCTTATGGATTTTGGGAACACCATAGATGCAAGGAGTAATTTCCTTGGAAGGGTAAAATCGCTTCTTGGTCTCAATATCAAAAGAGGAGGAAGCCACTACTGATTTGACCTTTCTTAAAATTTTTGAGCATGGATTGCGAGAAAGCTTTTTGTAGCTACTCGTGTCGGAGAGGAGGGCCAACATTTTGGACAAATAATCCACTCTATCCATGATGACTGTGGCATTCCCTTTGTCTACTTTGGAGATGACGAGGTCATTGCTGCTCATGAGATTTTTAAAGGCCTTGAGCTTGGATTTGGGGATGTTGCTTTTAGGTAGCTTAGCGTGTCTAAGCGCAACTGCACAATCTTGCCTAACTTCTTCTGCAATGTCAATAGGAAGAGATTGCACCATATTTTCAATCTCTAAAATGAATTGTACATGCGGAATGGAGTGAGGGGAAATAGCAAAGTTAAGACCTCTTTTTAAAAATTAAACGCAAGCGAATCCAAGACAACACTGGTGAGGTTGACCACAAGTTTATTATCCCAATCTTGGATGGAGAGAGGGTGTTGGGCAACATTGTGGCAAGAATCCCACCTCAAGATATGGCCCGTAGAGAGGGGCTCAAGACTGAATGGGGGATGGGTGGCGGGATAAAAGGAGAGAAAAGGGTCCTCAGGAAGCACAGAGATGGGATCGGATTGAGGAGGAGGATTGGTTGCGATGGTAAGTGAAGGAGGTTCATCTGTCGAGTGAAAGGACCCACTAATTAATGTTGAAGAGGAGGGATAGGGCCTAGTCACGATGGGAGGTGAAGGAGACCAAAGGTTGGACAGAATGTTAGCTCGAGGACTGAAGCAATCTCTAAAAATATCAACACAATTAATACTGCCAGAAGAAATAGAATGTTGAGAACCAGAATACGTACCAGGGAAGGAGATGTTGGGAGGTGACCATTGACATTCCTAAGCATGGCCGTCTAATGCACCTGGAAACATTGCAGACCTTTGCATGATCCGATCACCATGAGAAATAATACTGCAATCAGAAGACCAGGACACAATGTGTGGTCCCTGAGCATGAAATTTGAGTCGAAACATATTGGCCGAACTATTCGAATAATGCTACAATGAAAGAAAATCAGAAGAGTCTGATTTCAGCCTCCAACCACCTTGGACAATATCCAACAAGGGCGGAAGGGAGACAGGGGGGTTGGAAGATGAAGGTGAGGCCATGTGGAGGAGAGATGTGACATGAGGAGGAGAGGAAATGCGGGGAGAGGGAGGGAAAACCATGGTGTGCTCAGAAGACAAATGATTGGAATGGGTGGCGGAAGGTGGAGAGTGGAACCGAGTCTTACGCTGCAAGCTTAGAAACTTGTTCTTTTGCCTCTTAATGCATACTTTCTAGCGACCAATGGCTCTAGCATATGAAGTGGTGTCGAGATGAATCCAAACATTAGGATGCAGCAAAGAGGCCAATTCTAAGTGCAAAGGATACAATCTGGAATTCAAATGGTTGATCATCGTTCTGGTCGATTTGATAACTGATCTGAGGAGAGATAAGCCTACATGCCGGAAAATGTGTCTGGTCTTGTAGCCCCAAAGGTGGTGGGTAACTTTGACAAAAGATCGAATCAATTTGGAATCACGACATCTTTTTAAGAAAGCCAAGTCTGCAACTTTTTTGGCCAATTTTATCCTCAGTGACTCAACTTTTTAAGAAATCTCTTGATAATTATATGATGGATTGTGGAAATCTCTTAGAACTAGTTTATGTTCAACTAAGAAATCCTACCGAGAAAGCTAATGAAGAAAATGAAGAAAATACTCAGTTACTGAGTGATGGAGAAGATCATACAGAACCTACTGAGCCCATATTAGCCAAGTATATCAGAAGAAATCATGCATCAAGTCAGATTATAGGAGATAAGGATGATCCAGTAATGACAAGGAACAAACTAAGACAAAGCACATGTCTGATATCTGAATTTGAACTGAGGATAGTAAAAGAGGCATTCAGTAATGAAGATTGGCTAAATGCTATGATAGAAGAGATAGATCAAATAAAAAAGAACGAAACATGGACATTGGTCCCAAGACCAAAAGAGAAGAATGTAATTAGTACAAAGTGGATTTTTAGAAACAAGCTAACTGAAAAAGGAGAGGTTATTCAGAATAAAGCAAGTATACTTTGCAAAGGTTATGCTCAAGAAGAAGGAATTGATTATGGTGAGACTTTTGCACCTGTGGTAGGACTTGAAGGAGTAAGAACATTGTTGGCATATGTTGCTTACAAAAATTTCAAGGTATATCAAATGGATGTTAAATCTACATTTTTGAATGGTATACTAGAAGAAGAAGTTTACATTGAATAGCCTGAAGGATTTATTGAAGACAAAAATAAAGATCATGTATGTAAGCTGAACAAAGCATTATATGGTCTAAAGCAAGCACCTAGAGCATGGTATGAAAGACTACACTCTTATTTGATCAAGATTGGATTTATTAGGACAAGTGAAAATGGAAACATGTATATGAAGAATGATGAGAACAATGGTATACTTCTTTCAGCCATATTTGTTGATGATATTATTTTTTGTGGTAATGACTCTTTATGCAAGAACTTTGGAAATGAAATGTACAAAGAATTTGAGATGGCATTAATCAATGAAATAAAGTATTTTATAGGTTTACAGATACTGCAAAGGAAAAATTAGATTTTCATTACTCAATCCAAGTATATAAAGGAAATCCTGAAGAAATTTGGAATGGAGGATTCTAAACCTGTAAGTACTCCTATGACTACCAACTGTAAACTATCAAAGAGTGATGAATCTGCATCTGTAGATGAGACACTTTACCGATCTATGATTGGAAAGCTGCAATATGTGGTTCACAGCAGGTCGGATATAGCACATGCAGTAAGTATAGTTGCAAGATTTTATGCAGATCCAAAAGAAACACATATGACAACAATCAAAAGAATTTTCAGATACCTAAAAGGCACTGAAGATTATGGCTTAGCATATCAAAAAGGGAATATTTTTGACCTAAAAGTCTATACTGATGCTGATTAGGCAGGAAACATTGATGATAGGAAAAGCACAAGCGGTGGAGCTTTCTTCTTGGGAAATAGACTAGTAAGTTGGCTTAGCAAGAAACAAGGATGCATTTCACAGTCAACAACTGAAGCTGAATATGTCCCTACAACATTAAATTGTACCAATATAGCATGGATCAAACAATTGTTGGAAGGTATGAATGAGAAAGTTACCAAGCCAGTAACTATATTATGTGATAACACTAGTGCCATTAACATTTTAAAGAATTCGGTAATGCACTCTAAGGCAAAGCATATCTCTATAAAGTATCATTATCTTAGAGAAGAAGTTCAAGAGAAGAAAGTTGTGCTAGAATATATTAGTTCAAAGGAACAAATAGCAGATATTTTCACAAAGCCATTGCCAAGGGACACTTTTGAGTATCTCAGAAGTCAGTTAGGGGTCCTACCCCTATCTAGTACTCATTGACAGAGTTCAGTGAAAGCATCAATTCTATGAATTTAAAGGATAACTATCAATGAAGTTGATGTTGCTTTACACTTTAAGAGGTTGCCTAAATTTGTACAAGAAAAAGTGATTGAAGATACAAATGCCCTGACCATTAATGAGACTGCAAGGAAATTACTTCACAAAGGAAGAAATCATGAATTAGTTTTTTTTCTTTTTGGCATTGTTGTCAAAGGGGGAGAAGACTAAATGGAGAAGACTAATGGTAGGGGGAGAAGACTTCAGAAGAACTCTTCACAGCAATGGAGAAGTCTATACAACAATCATAATTTGAATCAATTGAATCAAATCAAGTTGGTTTTGCCATCAATGCCAAAGGGGGAGATTGTTGGCATTACAAAAGGAGATTGATGGCATTTCAATAAGGATATTGAGAAGGTTGTTGGAGATCATTTATATAACTAAAGAAGGATGATTACTATCTTAATAATATTATTTTTCATTGATGTCAAGAAATTGATTTTCTGATTCAGTATGATGTTGCCATATCTTGAGGAAAATGTTTTGATGAGTATTAAGTGGTCGGTAAGTGACACAGAAAGGATGTGATAATGAAGGGGAATAATAAGTTATTCAATGGGCAACTATTACCGAGTTAGACAAGGATGAGATCATGTTGTTTTGATTGTTTTGATATCCTACATATGTTGTTGATTATAAGTTTAATATTGTACTATGTCACCAAGCAAAGAACCTAGTCGGTAAACCCTAAGGTTATCGATATCAGTTAAAGAAGACAAGATGTCTATCGAGTGAAGTTTAGTATCGAGTAACAAACAAGTTATAATAGATCGCATTGGATGGATAAAAGCATTATTTAATAAAGGATACTGATGAGCTAAAGATGAATAAGTGATTGGTATGTCGTGCAAGAAGTTTGTTAAGGATCAACAACATGGAAAACACAAGAGGAAGATATACAGCATAGATTGAACCGCAATAACCTAGCACAAGTTCCAAGGAAGGAATGCAAGTTCCAAGGTAAGGTAAAAGTTTTTTCAGATCGAAGGATACATTGAACCTGGTCAAGTTTGAAGATCTGATGACTAAGATTGATCATGGGAAATGTGATCAAGGAGATTAAGCGGTTACATATTGTTTATAAATAAGGAATTGTTGATGAACAATGTATGCGGGCAAATGTATGCACAAGGATGCTACAGTAATGTTTACCAAGCACAAAAGCTTGAAAATCTGATTGAAGAACAGATTGAGAAGCCCAGCAAGCCCAACAAGGGACAAGATAAGTTGTATAAAAAGAATGTTTTGAGCAAATAGAATCTGCTTTAGCATTTCAGATGTGAAGTTGCAGATATATTTTATTATTGTTGTTTATTTTGCAAGTGATAGGAAATTTCTTTACCGAGTGGACTTAACAGTCTTATTTGTAAACCCTCTAGCAAGGTAACATTCTAAATGAGTGTTTGAAATCCTTTGACAAGGTCACTTCTAACAAAGTGCAAGACTCTAACAAGTCTAAGAGAAATCCCTTAACTGGGTCACATCTAGCAATGTGTTTGTAATCTTTAACAGGATAAGCTTTTAACCGAGCATACTCTTGAAGGGTATATTTCTTAATGGGTTTGAAATCCCACAGTGGTTTCTCCCTATTTGGGTTTCCACGTTAAATTTGGTGTTAAATGTTTTATGATGTTTTAAGTGTATCTATTTATGAATTTGAATGATTTACAGTCATAGTTGCATATCCGTAAAAGCTACCAACGTTGAATCTGTTGAATATATTGAAGATTAAGTTTTTATGATTCACCCCCCCCTCTCATCTCAACTAACAATCTGCACCCCTTAGGACCTATTAGTACCACATAAAACCAAATTTTGTAGCAAGGGGTCACGCATGTGTTCTAACACATGGGTGATCCCTTAGGACCACACAAGTCCCCTTACGACACATGTGCACCCTATAGGACCTATTAATACCACATAAGACAAAATGGTGTCGAAAGGGGTCTTATGTGGTCCTAAGGGGTCACGCATGTGTTCTAACAAATGGGCGACCCCTTAGGACCACACAAGGCCCCTTACGACACATGTGCACCCCTTAGGACCTATCAAGACTGCATAAGACCAAGTGGTGTCAGAAGGGGTCTTATGTGATCCTAAGGGGTAACACATGTGTTCTAACACATGGGTGGCCCCTTAGGACCACACAAGGCCCCTTACAACACATGTACACCCCTTAGGACCTATTAGGACCCCATAAGACCAAATGGTGTCGCAAGGGGTCACACATGTGTTTTAACACATGGGTGACCCATTAGGACCACACAAGGACCCTTACAACACATGTGCACCACTTAGGACCTATTAGAACCACATAAGACCAAATGGTGTCACAACAGGTCTTATGTGGTCCTAAGCGGTCACACATGTGTTCTAACACATGGGTGACCCCTTAAGACTAGACAAGGCCCTTTATGACACATGTGCACCCCTTAGGATCTATTAGGATCACATAAGACCAAATGTTGTCGAAAGGGGTCTTATGTCATCCTACTGGGTCACGCATATGTACTAAAACATTGGTGACCCCTTAGGACCACACAACGCCCATTACAACACATGTGCACCCCTTCAGACCTATTAGGACCACATAAGACCAAATGGTGTAGAGGGGTCTTATGTGGTTCTAAGGGGTCATGGATGTGTTCTAACACATGGGTGACCCCTTAGGATAACACAAGGCCCCTTACGACACATGTACGCCCCTTAGGAACTATTAGGACTACATAAGACCAAATGGTATTGCAAGGGGTCTTATGTGGTCCTAAGAGGTTACGGATGTGTTCTAACACATGGGCGACCCATTAGGACCACACAAGGCCCCTTACGACACATGTGCACCCCTTAGGACCTATTAGGACCACATAAGACCAAATGGTGTTGCAAGGGGTCTTATGTGGTCCTAAGGGGTCATGCATGTGTTCTAACACATGGGTGACTCCTTATGACATGTGTGCACTCCTTAGGACCTATTAGGACCACATAAGACCACATGGTGTCACAAGGGGTATTATGTGGTCCTAAAGGGTCACGCATGTGTTCTAACACATGGGTGACCCCTAAGGACCACAAAAGTCCCCTTGCGACACATGTGCACCTGTTAGGAGATCTTATGATCACATAAGACCAAATGGCATCACAAAGGATCTTATGTGGTCCTAAGGGGTCATGCATGTGTTCTAACACATTGGTGACCCCTTAGGACTACACAAGGCTCCTTACCACACATGTACACCCCTTACGAACTCTTATGACCACATAAGACTAAATGGTGTCGCAAGGGGTCTTATGTTGTCCTAAGGGGTCATGCATGTGTTCTAACACATTGGTGATCCCTTAGGACCACACATGGCCCATTATGACATGTGCACCCCTTAGGACCTATTATGACCACATAAGACCAAATGGTGTCGCAAGGGGTCTTATGTGGTCTTAAGGAGTCATGCATGTGTTCTAATATGTGGGTGACCCCTTAGAACCACACAAGGCCCCTAATGACACATGTGCACCCCTTAGGACCTATTACAACCAGATAATACCAAATGGTGTTGCAACAGGTCTTATATGGTCCTAATGGGTCACACATGTGTTCTAACACATGAGTGACCCCTTACAACTACACAAGGCCCCTTATGACACATGTGGACACCTTAGGACCTATTAGGACCATATAAGACCAAATGGTGTTGAAAGGGGTCTTATGTGGTTCTAAGGGGTCATGCATGTGTTCTAACACATGGACAACCCCTTAGGACAACACAAGGCCCCTTATGACACATGTGCACCCCTTAGGACCTATTCGGACCACATAAGACAAAATGGTGTCGAAAGAGGTCTTATGCGGTCCCAAGGGGTCTCGCATTTGTTTTAACACATGGGAGACCCCTTAGAACCACACAAGGCCGCTTAAGACACATGTCCACCCCTTAGGACGTATTATGACCGCATACGACCAAATCGTGTCACCAGGGGTATTCAGTGGTCCTAAGGGGTCACGAATGTGTTCTAACACATGGGTGAGCCCTTAGGACCTATTAGGACCACAGGATAAAAAAGGTGTCGAAAGAGCTATTATGTGGTCCTAATGGGTCACGCATGTGTTCTAACGCATGGGTGACCCCTTAGGACCACACAAGTCCCCTTACGACATATGTGCACCCCTTAGGACCTATTAGGACCACATAAGATCAAATGGTGTCGAAAGGGGTCTTATGTGGTCCTAAGGGGTCACGCATGCATTTTAACACATGTGACCCCTTAGGACCACACAACAACCCTTATGACACATGTGCACCCATTAGGATCTATTAGGACCACATAAAACCAAATGGTGTCTAAAGGGTTGTTATGTGGTCCTAAGGGGTCACGCATGTGTTCTAACACATGGGTGGCCCCTTAGGAGCACAAAAGAACCCTTACGACACATGTGCACCCCTTAGGACCTATTAGGACCACATAAGACCAAATGGTGTTGAAAGGAGATTTATGTGGTCCAAAGAGGTAACACATGTGTTCTAACACATGGGTGACTCCTTAGGACTACAAAACGCCCCTAACGATGCAGGTGCATGCCTTAGGACCTATTATGACCACATCAGACCAAATGATGTTGTGAGGGGTCTTATGTGTTCCTAAGGGGTCACGCATCTATTCTATCACATGGGTGACCCCTTAGGACCACACAAGGCCCCTTATGATAAATTTGCACCCCCTAGGACCTATTAGGACCACATAAGACCAAATGGTGTCGAAAGGGCTCTTATGTTGTCCTAAGGGGTCACGCATGTGTTCTAACATATGGGTGATCCCTAGGACCTACTAGGACCACATAAAACCAAATAGTGTCAATAGGGGTCTTATGTGGTCCTAAGGGGTCACACATGTGTTCTAACACATGGGTGAGCCCTTAGGACCACACAAGGCCCCTTACAACACATGTGCACCCCTTAGGCCCTATGAGGACCACATAAGACTAAATGGTGTCGCAAGGGGTTTTTTCTAGTCTTAAGGGGTCACCCATGTGTTCTAACATATGGGTGACCCCTGATGACCACACAAGGCTGCTTACAACACATGTGCACCCCTTAGGAACTCTTATGACCAGATAAGACCAAATGGTGTCACCAGGGGTGTTATGTGGTCCTAAGGGGTCACACATGTGTTCTAACACATGGGTGAGCCTTTAGGACCATACAAGGCCCCTTAACACACATGTGGACCTCGTAGGACCTATTAGGACCACAGAAGTTCAAATGGTGTCGCAAGGGGTCCTATGTGGTCCTAAGGGGTCACACATGTATTCTAACACATGGGTGACCCCTTAGGACCACACACGGCCCCTTACAACACGTGCATGCCTTATGACCTATTAGGACCACATAAGAGAAAATATTGTCGAAAGGGGTCTTATGTGGTCCTAAGGGGTCACACATGTGTTCTAACACCTGGGTGACCCTTTAGGACCACACAAGGCTCCTTACGACACATGTGCACCCCTTAGGAACTTTCTATGACCACATAAGAAAAACTGGTGTCGCAAGGGGTCTTATGTGGTCCTAAGGGATCACGCATGTGTTTTAACACATAACTGACCCTTTAGGACCTATTAGGACCACATAAGATGAAATTGTCTCGAAAGGGGTCTTATGTTGTCCTAAGGGGTCAAGCATGTGTTCTAACACATGGGTGACCCCTTGGGACCTACTAGTACCACATAAGACCAAATAGTGTTGAAAGGGGTCTTGTGTGGTCCTAAGGGGTCACACGTGTTCTAACACATGGGTGACCCCATAAGACCACACAAGGCCCCTTACGAGACATGTGCACCCCTTAGGACCTATCAGGACCACATAAGACCAAATGGTTTCGCAAGGGGTCTTATGTGATCCTAAGAGGTCACGCATGTGTTCTAACATATGGGTGACGCCTTAGGACCTTACAAGACCGCTTACAACACATGTGCACCCCTTAGGAACTCTTATGACCACATAAGATTAAATGCTGTTGCAAAGAGTCTTATGTGGTCCTAAGGGGTCACACATGTGTTCTAACACATGGGTGACTCCTTAGGACCACACAAGGCCCCTTACGACACATGTGCACCCCTTAGGTCCACACAAGGCCCCTTACGACACGTGCACCCCTTAGGAACTCGTATGACCACATAAGACCAAATGGTGTTGCAAGGGGTCTTATTTGGTCTTAAGGTGTCACGCATGTGTTCTAATATATGGGTGACCCCTTAGGACCACTCAAGGCACCTTATGACACATGTGCGCCCCTTAGGACCTATTTGGACCACATAAGACCAAATAGTGTCACAAGGGGTGTTATATGGTCCTAAGGGGTCACGCATGTGTTCTAACACATGGGTGACTCCTTAGGACCACACAAGGCCCCTTATGACACATGTTCACCCCTTAGGACCTATTATGACCACATAAGACTAAATGGTGTCACAAGTCATATTATGTGATCCTAAGGGGTCATGCAAGGGGTCTTATGTGGTCCTAAGGGGTCACACATGTGTTCTTACACATGGGTGACCCATTAGGACCACACAAAGCCCTTTACGACACATGTGCACCCCTTAGGACCTATTAGAACCACATAAGACCAAGTGGTGTCAGAAGGGGTCTTATGTGGTCCTAAGGGTTGATGCATGTGTTCTAACACATGGATGACCCCTTACGACACATGTGCACCCCTTAGGACCATGTTATAACAAATGGTGTCAAAAGGGGTGTTATGTGGTGCTAAGGGGTCACGCATGTTTTCTAACACATGGGTGACCCCCTAGGACCATGCAAGGCTCCTGACAACACATGTGCACCCCTTAGCACATATTAGGACCACATAATACCAAATGGTGTCGCAAGTGATCTTATGTTGTCCTTAAGGGTCACATATGTGTTAGTCATAAGGGGTCACCCATGTGTTCTAACACATGGGTGACCCCTTAGTACCAAACAAGGCCCCTTATGACACATGTGCACACCTTAGGACCTATTATGACAACATAAGACCAAATGGTGTCGTAAGGGGTCTTATGTGGTCCTAAGGGGTCACGCATGTGTTCTAACACATGGGTGACCCCTTAGGACCTATTAGGACCACATAAGATCAAATGGTGTCGCAAGGGGTCTTCTCTAGTCCTAAGGGGAAGGCCCATTATGGCACAATTGCACCCATTAGGACCTATTAGTTCCACATAAGACCAAATGGTTTCACAAGGGGTCTTCTCTGGTCCTAAGGGGCCATGCATGTGTTCTAACACATGGGTGACCCCTTAGGAGCACACAAGGCCCCTTATGACACATGTGCACCACTTAGGACCTATTAGGACCACATAAGACCAAATGGTGTTGAAAGGGGTCTTATGTGGTCATAAGGGGTCACACATGTGTTCTAACATATGGATGACCCTTTAAGACCACACAAGGCCCCTTACAACACATGTGCACCCATTAGGACCTATTAGGACCACATTAGACCAAATGGTGTTGAAAGGGGTCTTATATGGTCGTAAGGGGTCACACATGTGTTCTAACACATGGGTGACCCCTTTAGACCAAACAAGGCCCCTAATGACATATGTGCACCCCTTAGGACCTATCAAGACCACATAAGACCAAATAGTGTCGCAAGGGGTCTTATGTGGTGCTAAGAGGTGACATGTGTTCTAACACATGGGTGACCCCTTAGGACAACACAAGGCCCCTGACAACACGTGCACTGCTTAGGACCTATTAGGACCATATAAGACCAAATGGTGTCGCAAAGGGTCTTTTTTATCCTAAGGGGTCACGCATGTGTGCTAATAGATGGGTGATCTCTTAGGACAACACAAGGCCCTTTACGACACATGTGAACCCTTTAGGACCTATTAGGACCTCATAAGACCAAATGGTGTTGCAACGAGTCTTCTCTAGTCCTAAGGGGCTCATGCATGTGTTCTAACACATGGGTGACTGCTCAGGACCACACAAGGCCCCTTACGACACATGTGAACCCCTTAGGACCTATTAGGACCATATATGACCAAATGGTGTTGCAAGGGGGCTTCTCTGGTCCTACAGGGTCACTCATGCATTCTAACACATGGGTGACCCCTTATGACCACACAAGGCCCCTTATGACACATGTGCACCCCTTACGACCTATTAGGACCACATAAGACCAAATGTTGTCAAAAGGGGTCTTATGTGGTCCTAAACTGTCACGCATGTGTTTTAACACATGGGTGACCCCTTAGAACCACACAAAGCCCCTTACGACACATGTGCAGCCCTTAGGACCTATTATGACCACATAAGACCAAATGGTGTCACAAGGGGTCTTATGTGGTTCTAAAGGGTCATGCATGTGCTCTAACACATGGGTGACCCATTAGGACCACACAAGGCCCCTTATGACATATGTGCACCCCTTAGGACCTATTAGGACCACATAAGACCAAATGGTGTTGAAAGGGGTCTTATGTGGTCTTAAGGGGGCACACATGTGTTCTAATAGATGGGTGACCTCGTAGGACCTCAAAATACCCCTTATGACACATGTGCACCTGTTAGGACCTATCAGGACCACATAAAACCAAATGGTGTCGAATGGGGTCTTATGTGGTCGTAAGGGGTTACACATGTTTTCTAACACATGGGTGACCCCTTATGACCTATTATGGCCACATATGACCAAATGGGTTTGAATGGGGTTTTATGTGGTCCTAAGGGGTCACACATGTGTTTTAATACATGGGTGAACCCTAAGGACCACACAAGGCCCCTTACGACACATATGCACCCCTTAGGACCTATTAGGGCCGCATATGAGCAAATGGTGTTGAAAGGGGTCTTATGTGGTCATAAGGGGTCACACATGTGTTCTAACACACGGGTGACCTCTTAGGACCACACAAGGCCCCTTACGACACATGTGTACCCCTTAGGATCTATTAGGACCACATAAAATGAAATAGTGTCGAAAGGGGTGTTATGTGGTCATAATGGGTCATTCATGTGTTCTAACACATGGGTGACCCCTTAGGACTTCAGAAGGCCCCTTATGACACATGGGCGCCCCTTAGGACCTATTAGGAACACATAAGATCAAATGGTGTCGAAAGGGGTCTTATGTGGTCCTAAGGGGTCACAAATGTTGTCTGACACATGGGTGACCACTTAGGACCACATAAGGCCCCTTACGACACATGTGCACCCCTTAGGACCCATTAGGACCATATAAGACATATGTTGAAATTAATTAAATTGTATATGCAATTGTAAATTAATTTAACTTAATTTGAGTAATTGTAAATTAATTTGACTTCATTGTAAATTAAATTGACTTAATTGTAAATTAATGTGAATTAATTTGTCTTAATTTGACTTAATTTGACTAAATGTAATTGTAAATTAATTTGACTTAATTTGACTAATTTTCAAATTAATTATTGTATATGCAAATCTATGTAATTGTATATTAGATATTTATTGAAATTTAAAATTAAATTTATAGTTGTTGTTTAAATTTCTTTTATGTATATCTAATTTTTTTTAATTTACATGTTTAAAATGATTTAAATGTATCCATACTTTTATAATTATTATAATGTGTACTACATACATGCACATGTGCAGATATATATATATATATATATATATATATATATATATATATATATATATATATATATATATATATATATATATATATATATATATATATATATATATATATATATTGTAGCATAGGAAATAGGAAATCATCACAAGCAATTCAAAATACTAATCGAGCTCAATCACAAAAACTAAAATGCAATGATCTATCCTAAAACACACTCAATAAAGACATAAAGATAAAACATTCAAAAGTAAATACTATGCAAACCATATGTGGATATGAATGCTTCCTTCATGCGGCTCCATTGTTCTTCTTTCCTCTTCAAATAGTTTGGTTGTGGATCTCACCTACAAGTGCACACACATGATTGAAAGCAAGTAGGTAAGAAAATTGCTCAAAAGTACTCGAAGCGTGATTGATTAGAAATTCGATAGTCTGATTAGGGGATTCAAAAATGCGATCAATTGGGGGTTTTGATTGAAGAAATTCATCCAATTTATAGACAAATTGGAGAAATGATCAAATTAGCATGAAGAGATTCAAATGGAAATTGCAAATCAATTATGTCAATTATGACAAATTATGACAAATTATGCACTTTCTATGCAAAATTGATTGATTGATAATTTATGACAATTTATGACAAATTTCTATGTCAAAATTGATTGATTGATGATTTATGACAAATTATGACAAATTGAAATGTCATTCCCACAAAATTAGGAGAAAAATAGGAGAGAATTGAAATTAGGAATTAGAAAAAAATAGAAAATTAGGAATTAGGAAATTAGAAAAAGAGGAAATTAGGAATTAAGGAACTAGGTAAATTAATTAATAATTTGTCATTTATTAATTAATTCACAAAAAGAGGAATAATTAGCCAATTAAATGAACATTTAATTGCGATGAGAAGACTTAGGATAAATAAATAATTTATTAATCCTAGAGAGAGAAATGACAAACAAGGTTAAATGATTAAATCACGAAATCCTAGAAGATGAATTAGCAATGCAAAGATGACAATTAGGTCTTGACAAAGGATAGTTGATATCGATTCAATCATGATTTTGAATTGATAAATGACCAGTGTTGATAAATGATTTGATTGAGATTGGTTGACAAAAATCAATGACAAATTGACCAAATTGACATGATTGAAAAGGACAAGGATCGATGACGAATCGATCGCAATATGACAAGATTGACAAGGATAAAGATCGACCAAAATCATGACTGAAGATTGTTGTCGACAAGACCAAATTCAAAAGCGAGACAAATGAAGAATGCATAAGAAGGACTCGATGCTCGCAAATGATAAAGACCAAGTGCGTGACATAGGAGAAAATGTTAATGCGATGCAAAAACCTAAAATGAGGCAATGCGCAAATGTTAAAGTATGATTCCGCAAGCGTTGACCATTTTTAGGTGTCTACATTTTGCCCCTCTTTGAGACAATGTGATTTTAAGCGTTGTTTCAAAGAACAATAATGAAAATGCACCAAACAATGATAATGACATATGCATGCCCCCTCGAGGAATTGGCCGGAAACATCCAGAAAAGAGGCCAATTGATCGATAAGAATGATAGAACATGATAGGATCAAACGGATTGCCAAGACTGACGGAAGAAATGTTAGTAAGAAGAAATTAGATAGAGGATAGTTAGAGACGAAGAAAAACTTGCTTTCACTAATGCACTTTGTAGGTGAGAAGCTTTATTTAATGTAGCAAAATGGATGCGTAGCATCATGGCATTGAAGGCCAGAGCTGAAATGCAAACCTTTTTGCAAAAGACAGACAAACAGCAATCACAACGAAAAAGAAAGAGATCATGAACCATCCCGGTCACTCTAAATCACTCAGTGACATCATCGAGCAACATAGGAACATGACCGAAGCCAAAGATAAATCAATAAAAGGATAAGATGCACAAATTCCAACAAATCAAACAAACACCTTGATCTTCGTTGTCAAAAGTTGAAAGTGTTGATAGGACGATCATGCTGTCTGGTTTCAGGGAATGCGGTACCCCGTCTAAGACAGGACACAGTTTGGTTTCGAGTATACCACACCCTGTATAAGACCCATGATAGTAGAGACAAGGACAAATGATAGTGATGCTGATATTCGATTGATATGACAATTTTGATTAGTTTGAATGTCCGGTTTGATTGAAAAAGTTTGTCTGTTTATGCATGATTTCATCAAAGCGCAGTGTTTGATTACATGTCGTTGGCTGTATCCTCAGTGATTTGTCTTATGCACAAAAAGATTATGTATTTTTTTCTTTTCAAGATTTTACAATTTTTTTTGTGTTCATTTTTTCAGGACTTTATTTGACTTTTTAGGGATTTGTTCAGGACATTATATGAATTTTTTTTTTAATGATTTTTTCAGGACAATTTTCAAATTTTTTTTTTTTTGGAGATTTTTTTTTTCAGGACATTTTTCAAATTAATGTAGCTTAGGAAATAGGAAATCATCACAAACATTTTAAAAACTAATCTATCTCAATCACAAAAACTAAAATGCAATGATCTATCCTAAAACACACTCAATAAAGACATAAAGATAAAACATTCAAAAGTAAATACTATGCAAACCATATGTGGATATGAATGCTTCCTTCATGCGGCTCCATTGTTCTTATTTCCTCTTCAAATAGTTTGGTTGTGGATCTCACCTACAAGTGCACACACATGATTGAAAGCAAGTAGGTAAGAAAATTGCTCAAAAGTACTCGAAGCGTGATTGATTAGAAATTCGATAATCTGATTAGGGGATTCAAAAATGCGATCAATTGGGGGTTTTGATTGAAGAAATTCATCCAATTTATAGACAAATTGGAGAAATGATCAAATTAGCATGAAGAGATTCAAATGGAAATTGCAAATCAATTATGTCAATTATGACAAATTATGACAAATTATGCACTTTCTATGCAAAATTGATTGATTGATAATTTATGACAATTTATGACAAATTTCTATGTCAAAATTGATTGATTGATGATTTATGACAAATTATGACAAATTGAAATGTCATTCCCATGAAATTAGGAGAAAAATAGGAGAGAATTGAAATTAGGAATTAGAAAAAAATAGAAAATTAGGAATTAGGAAATTAGAAAAAGAGGAAATTAGGAATTAAGGAATTAGGTAAATTAATTAATAATTTGTCATTTATTAATTAATTCACAAAAAGAGGAATAATTAGCCAATTAAATGAACATTTAATTGCGATGAAAAGACTTAGGATAAATAAATAATTTATTAATCCTAGAGAGAGAAATGACAAACAAGGTTAAATGATTAAATCACGAAATCCTAGAAGAGGAATTAGCAATGCAAAGATGACAATTAGGTCTTGACAAAGGATAGTTGATATCGATTCAATCATGATTTTGAATTGATAAATAACCAGTGGTGATAAATGATTTGATTGAGATTGGTTGACAAAAATCAATGACAAATTGACCAAATTGACATGATTGAAAAGGACAAGGATCGATGACGAATCGATCGCAATATGACAAGATTGACAAGGACAAAGATTGACCAAAATCATGACTGAAGATTGTTGTCGACAAGACCAAATTCGAAAGCGAGATAGATGAACAATGCATAAGAAGGACTCGATGCTCACAAATGATAAAGACCAAGTGCATGACATAGGAGAAAATGTTAATGCGATGCAAAAACCTAAAATGAGGCAATGTGCAAATGTTAAAGTATGATTCTGCAAGCGTTGACCATTTTTAGGTGTCTACATTTTGCCCCTCTTTGAGACAATGCGATTTTAAGCGTTGTTTCAAAGAACAATAATGAAAATGCCCTAGACAATGATAATGACATATGCATGCCCCCTCGAGGAATTGGCCGGAAACATCCAGAAAAGAGGCCAATTGATCGATAAGAATGATAGAACATGATAGGATCAAACGGACTGCCAAGACTGACGGAAGAAATGTTAGTAAGAAGAAATTAGATAGAGGATAGTTAGAGGCAAAGAAAAACTTGCTTTCACTAATGCACTTTGTAGGTGAGAAGCTTTATTTAATGTAGCAAAATGGATGCGTAGCATCATGGCATTGAAGGCCAGAGCTGAAATGTAAACCTTTTTGCAAAAGATAGACAAACAGCAATCACAACAAAAAAGAAAGAGATCATGAACCATCCCGATCACTCTAAATCACTCAGTGACATCATCGAGCAACATAGGAACATGACCGAAGCCAAAGATAAATCAATAAAAAGATAAGATGCACAAATTCCAACAAATCAAACAAACACCTTGATCTTCATTGTCAAAAGTTGAAAGTGCTGATAGGACGATCATGCTGTCTGGTTTTAGGGAATGCGGCACCCCGTCTAAGATAGGACACAGTCTGGTTTCGAGTATACCACACCCTGTATAAGACCCATGATAGTAGAGACAAGGACAAATGATAGTGATGCTGATATTCGATTGATATGACAATTTTGATCAGTTTGAATGTCTGGTTTGATTGAAAAAGTTCATCTATTTATGCATGATTTCATTAAAGCGCAGTGTTTGATTGCGTGTCGTTGGATGTATGCTCAGTGATTTGTCTTATGCACAAAAGGATTATGTATTTTTTGCTTTTCGAGATTTTACAATTTTTTTTGTGTTCATTTTTTCAGGACTTTATTTGACTTTTTAGGGATTTGTTCAGGACATTATATGGTTTTTTTTTTATGATTTTTTCAGGACAATTTTCAATTTTTTTTTTTTTGGAGATTTTTTTTTTCAGGACATTTTTCAAATTTTTTTTTTTGGATTTATGTTAGGACATTTTTCAGTTTTTTTGAATTATTTCAGGACATTTTTCAATTTTTATGATTTTTTTCAAGACATTTATCTGATTTTTAATGATTTTGCCCCTAGTGTCTAGCAAGGCAAGGAATATGACAGGTGAATAAATAGGCTTTCTGAAATAATGGTGGATAGAGGGAAGACAAAGGCCTTTTATTATGGAGACAATACGGATGCAATTTCCAAGGGCTATGGCGTGATGGGACAAAAGATTGGATATGACAATGTAAAGCAGGAACATGGCATGAGGGACATGTCAAGAGGTGTTTGAAACCATGTTTAAATTTTGCGTCCTTATGTCAGATCAAGATCAAGGGACAAAAAGAGTGTATAGATAGTGATAAGATATGGATAGGATAAGCAAGACCAAGAATGGATAAGGGACATGGATTGAAGGTTGGGATAGGATACGGGATAGTGGCAGAAAGTTGCAATAAGCCAGGGAATATGGATGAAAGGTTATAATAAGCAAATGGATGAAGACCAAAAGCTATGATGGACTAAAAGCTGCAAACAAGATGCATGATGTTCATGATGATCCTTAGCCTTGTCAAGATCAAAGGTGGAAAGAGAAAATGGACATGAGGGACAATAGGATATGGAGGGTAATGATAGGGGTTCGATAGGATAATGAAGGGCAATAGGATATGAAGGAGGAAACCTGCCCCCAAGTGTGGTGTGCAAGAAGTTCATAGATTACGCATGACACCTGTTTGCCAGGTTTTCATCACGGTACTTGCCCAAGGTGCCTATTTTCCAGGTTTTCACTAGTGGACAAATTATTTTTCTTTATTTTTTTTCTTTTGTCTATTTTTTCTTTTTTTCACTTTTTTTTAATTTTTTTTTATTTTGACTTTTTCAATAGAAGATGGACACATGATAGGGGATGGAAGAAGGACTCAAGCATCTTTTTGATTGGATAGTAGCCTTGAAAAAAATGGACCATGACCTTTAAAAGTATGCTCAAAGACGTTGGTAGGATAAGGACATGGAAAATAAGCTGAAACTAAGGTGAGGATTTATGCAAAGGATTGGACCAGAGGGATGGAAGGATGGAAAATATGCATTGGATAATGGATAGGGTATTGGAAGAATTGGGCTTCAGTGGACAGAAATGAAGGCAAGATCGACATTGGCACACACCTTGAGGGGTGATGGACTGATGGAGGAAAAATGGATCTCAGATTGTGAGATTTGGATGGAGGAATAGCTTGGGATTTTGGGACATAAGGGCCCAAAATGGATGAAGAAGGTGATGGAGGAATAGATTTAAGAAGTTTGGATGGAGGAATAGCAATTTTGGATGCCAAGTGGGATATTTCTTTAGGCTTTTGTGCTTCAAGGAGCCGCTTAGGGATCCACATGGTTTTTGATTTTTCATGCTTTTGTGGTTCCTTGGAGTGCATTGCTTGCACAAGGGATTTAGGAACCCATATAGATTTTGACTTTGCTTTATTTTGCTCAGTGGGCCTTTGTGACCTTTTGGATTTTTCCTTTTCTTTTTGGATCATATTTTTCTTTGTTTTGACATGTCGATTATATTGGACATGTTGATCCTTGAATACATGTGGATTTCTAGACTTGTGACTTTTATACTTGGCATCCAAATTGCTTGGAAGAGGGAATGAATGTTGATGTGGATGGGAATGATATGGAGGCATGTGGGATGGATGGAAGGTTCTCCAAGATGTGTGCCTTTGTTGATGTTGCATAGGAGATGGAGGGATATAGGGACCTAGAATGGATGGAAGGTATGATGGGGAAGGTGTATGTTTTGATTTTGACTTTGAAGGGATACCAACGCCTTGAGTGTGAGCTCTGTAGCCATGACCATTAGTATATTCTTTGATATTGAGGGGTTCTTGCTCATGAAGGTCTACTCCTTTGCCTTTATGAATATCTTGACTTGTAGGATACTCTTTTCTTTGGGAAGAAGACGCGAGTCCATTATGAGGTGGATATGAGATGAGAGAAATAATGAGATCTTGAAGTGGATCAGATTGCACCAAAGTGGAAGAACCCATTATGCATGTCGAGGGTTCATGAACATCTTGCACTGACACATTAGAATCATGAAGGGGATTAGGATCATGTTGTGGACATGGTTCAATGGCAGGCTCTTCAAGAGATGGAATGGGAGGAATAATGGGATCATCACAAGAAATATGATCTTGGAGTGTATATGGAGCATTATGACAAGGAGATGAAGGAACAAGTGGATCCAGTGGAGGATCTGAAGGAATGATAGGGTCTTGTATTGGAAATGAATTTGGAAGGATACTTTGATCTTGACAAGGAGGAAGATCACTGGAATCCTCTTTAAAGGTGCTTTTCTCTTGACTTTCAATGGGATCATCGGAAAGGATGGAAGGGATATCTTGATCTTTCTTAGGAAGTGGAATGTCAATAGGATTTGAAAGGACATTTTTTTCATGAAATGGAAGGGGATCGTTTGGGATTGGATGGACTGGGATATCTTGATCTTGCCCGGGGAATGGAGTGTCAATAGGACTTTAGATAGGATGGACAAGAATAGGGGAATCATCATGAGTTTCTGGGAACATGGGGTCTTTGTCAACAATTGGATGGGATGATAAAGTTTCAGGATCTTGATCTTGATTTTCTTGAGGACTCATTTCTTCATCCTCTAAATTATCCTCTTGACATGAGGTTGGACTTTGGATATGCATGGAGGATTTTGGCAAGGGATCAATGTTTTGGCATGAAGGAAATGCACTTTGAACATTTGTGATGGATTCTGGCAAGGCATCAATGCTTGAATATGAGGAAGAGGGACTTCGAATGGGGTCCTCTAAAATAGGTAATGGCAATAAAGTGCATGGTGGCATTGGGTCTTGTATTTCTGAAACATGACAAGGATGTGCATCATGAATTGGATTATCGTGGCAATTAATTATGGATAGCTCTTGGGTAATTACATCCTCGGGGGAATTGTTTGATGAGGACAATATGGAAGGTTCCTGCGAAACTTCTAGAGGTGTAGGGATAGATGCCACTGGAGAGTCAATTTGTTTGCAGGGGGATGAGGCATTGCTAGACAGAATTGTATTATTTTGATCTTCCTCAAAGAACTCATTTGGTAGTTTCCTTAAGATCATTGCAATAAAGCCACCTTTCTTTCGAGGTTTTGACATGGTTGTATCTAGAATTTGAACTTGTTTTTGGTTTAATGTCATCTTTTGATATTGGACTTGGTTCAATTGTTCTGACATGTTTGAAACTTGGGTTGGTGTGTGCTGCAACCTTTGTTTTTGAATGTTTGGTTGGAGTTGTTGACATTGATATTCCACCATTGGTTGAATCATTTGTTGACATTGTATAGTTGGTTGGACATATTGTTGAAATTGGACCATTGGTTGTATTGGTTGTATATGCTGAAATTGTTGAACAATTGGTTGTGATGGTTGAAAATCTGATTGATAGTGAACACCTTCTTGTTCTTGTTGTGGAGGCACATAATGTTGAAATTGATGTTGTCTCCTTTCTTGAAATTGTTTCATCATCTCTATTTGGGAGAGGAGAGCTGGTATGTCTGATCGTTCAAGAAGAGATCTTACATCAATTGGCTCAATCTTTGGATTTTGACCTAGAAATTTTCAAAATACTTTGGACATTTGTGATCTATTCTTCTCAATGTTTTTCACTCTTTGTTCCAATATCTCTTCTTCTTGAGCTAGTTTCTCCTCTAGTTTTTGTATTTGGAGACTTGTTTCATCATAAAGAGTTTGATCGATATTGGTTTGTTGTTGGGTTGGATATAATTGTGATTGCATTGTCGGTTGATATTGCAAACTTTGTTGCATCATTGGTGCTTCGAACCTTGTTTCAATAGTCATGTCACTATGCAAATGCAATATTTTTGGAAATTTTCAAAGACAATATATGATATGCAACTAAATGCAAACTAAATGAATGAGAATGCAATCTATGGCAAGAATGCAACCTATGTTTTTGTTCTTTTTTCAAGATTTTGACAAACTTTTTGGAATGCAAATCTAAAAGAGACCCTTAGGAAATTGAAATGATGTCTAGACCTCAAAGGACAAAAGGACCAAGTGACAAAAGGACAAAATGACAAAGTCTCCCCTATATGCTTGGATACTAAGCTAGGTTTGACCAAATGACAATAATGACAAAAAGACAAAAGTTTGACAAGGTCTAGACTTCCTAACAATGACTTAGGGTTTATCAAAGATTTGGATTACTCAAGTATGACAAAACCTAGTTTTGGCACTATATGCAAAGGGACAATTACTATGCAAGTGACTTTAATAGGATATGATAATAACCTAAACTTAATGAAGAGACTTAGGGTATGCCAATATGAATGTATGACAATGGTATGACTTTAATGCAAGAGGACACACGCAAATGGATGACTCTTATTGATATGCAAAGGAGTATGACCTAGGTGAAACTTAAATTTGGTAATTGACAATGACTTTGCAAAATGCAAACCTAGGATGAACCTAAATCTAAGTGACATGAATGTTGAGACAAGATTTTGAAGAATGTTTGACAACCATGTTTGAAGGTGCTTTGAACTTTTTTGGATGAAATGCTCTTGTGTTTAACCTTGTTTTGAATCAATTTGCCTTGTTTTTGAAATGAGATGCAATTCAAATTTTGACAAGCAAAGAAGACAAGATATTTTAACATAGACTCAAGACAATCATGCTCATTCCCACATTTCTTATGGTAGGCAAGGACATTAGGTACTTGAGAGGTAGACTTGTTATGGGATTCAAGGAGAATACATAGATGCTTGACCCCATGGGCTCCCCTCCATGGCACTCACTTCTTAGGGTAGCCAAGCATTAGTCCCCATGGAAATCTCCCCATGGCGAACTTAGTATCTCTTCCAAGTATCCGAACTTGTCCTTCTCAAGCAACTAGAAGGGTTTTTGGCCTCTAAAAACAAGGTGTTTAGTAAGGATTTCTATTAAGTGTTACTCCTTGATGTCACGCAAGCATGATTGAGACATTAAGCCCACCAAGATACCAAACAAATGTAGTCGCGCAAGCATGATTTAGACCGTGAGGTCCTACTTAGATGTTGATATGAGAAAGAGTCCAAGGGTCATCACTTCCCAAGTTACTGCAATTCCCACGTAACCCTTCCTTCAAAGCTTTTGCTCATCGAGTATTTGTTTATAGTGAGTTAGAATGCCAAGGTATTCTAGCTGTACTCACTTTGGGTCGTTCCCTTCTCACGATTATCACTTGCTTGCAAAAGCAAATGGTTGGGAAGGTAGGCCCTCTAAAGGTGACACACAATCAAAACAATGAGCATGGTATCGAAGATCTAGATTTCTAATCACCCTAAGAAGGATGAGAGCATACTCTCCTACTCCAATGTCACACTCAACAATCAAAGAAAAAAAATGTTCATTCCAACCTATTTAGAAATCATACTAGGTGCCTATAACATTAATGGCAAACACCAAGTTTAGTTGTTTCTCCAAGGCAACCTGCAAAACCCAAGTTAGAAGTTTGAGGTGTTTATTCTTTGACTATCGATTTTGCTTAAAACATGTTAGTAGTTTCATTTGTTGTCTTTTCCATGCATATGCCAAGATGCTGCACAGATAATTAGTACCAAAAACCAAAACACAGAAAATAGAATGCAAAAACAAGACAATTTTTTAAGCAAAACACTGTCTTTTTACCTCTGTTCTGGATTTTACACCAGCGCAGAACTCATGACATAGGCGCAGAATGTATGACACTGGCGCAGAATGTCTTCAACACAGGCGCATGATGCTCAACACAGGCGCAAGTTGTCTTACACAGGCGCAGAAGTCCCCAGAAAACCCTGCACTGCCCTGTTTTGGGGTTTTTTGACCTGCAAATCAACTCAAAAGCACTCAAAAACACAGTTAAGGGGTTAGATGGTTAGTGTTCACGTCGGGTTCACCAATTAATGTAGCATAGGAAATAGGAAATCATCACAAGCAATTCAAAATACTAATCTAGCTCAATCACAAAAACTAAAATGCAATGATCTATCCTAAAACACACTCAATAAAGACATAAAGATAAAACATTCAAAAGTAAATACTATGCAAACCATATGTGGATATGAATTCTTCCTTCATGCGGCTCCATTGTTCTTCTTTCCTCTTCAAATAGTTTGGTTGTGGATCTCACCTACAAGTGCACACACATGATTGAAAGCAAGTAGGTAAGAAAATTGCTCAAAAGTACTCGAAGCGTGATTGATTAGAAATTCAATAATCTGATTAGGGGATTCAAAAATGCGATCAATTGGGGGTTTTGATTGAAGAAATTCATCCAATTTATAGACAAATTGGAGAAATGATCAAATTAGCATGAAGAGATTCAAATGGAAATTGCAAATCAATTATGTCAATTATGACAAATTATGACAAATTATGCACTTTCTATGCAAAATTGATTGATTGATAATTTATGACAATTTATGACAAATTCCTATGTCAAAATTGATTGATTGATGATTTATGACAAATTATGACAAATTGAAATGTCATTCCCATGAAATTAGGAGAAAAATAGGAGAGAATTGAAATTAGGAATTAGAAAAAAATAGAAAATTAGAAAATTAGGAATTAGGAAATTAGAAAAAGAGGAAATTAGGAATTAAGGAATTAGGTAAATTAATTAATAATTTGTCATTTATTAATTAATTCACAAAAAGAGGAATAATTAGCCAATTAAATGAACATTTAATTGCGATGAGAAGACTTAGGATAAATAAATAATTTATTAATCCTAGAGAGAGAAATGACAAACAAGGTTAAATGATTAAATCATGAAATCCTAGAAGATGAATTAGCAATGCAAAGATGACAATTAGGTCTTGACAAAGGATAGTTGATATCGATTCAATCATGATTTTGAATTGATAAATGACCAGTGTTGATAAATGATTTGATTGAGATTGGTTGACAAAAATCAATGACAAATTGACCAAATTGACATGATTGAAAAGGACAAGGATTGATGACGAATCGATCGCAATATGACAAGATTGACAAGGACAAAGATCGACCAAAATCATGACTGAAGACTGTTGTCGACAAGACCAAATTTGAAAGCGAGACAGATGAAGAATGCATAAGAAGGACTCGATGCTCGCAAATGATAAAGACCAAGTGCGTGACATAGGAGAAAATGTTAATGCGATGCAAAAACCTAAAATGAGGCAATGTGCAAATGTTAAAGTATGATTCCACAAGCGTTGACCATTTTTAAGTGTCTACATATACATACATATATATATATATATATATATATATATATTACCCTCTCACATCATCTCTTATGAGCCTGGATCCCATAACACTAGTAGTTCTGAGCCTAGTGTTCATCCTCCTAGGAGTGAGAAGACATCACATAGGTCTGCCACAACTCCACGGGAGAGACAACAACTCTACAATTAGATAGCAGAGGCACTCCAACATGCCCTAGATTATTTAAATATCACATTCAGAAACATGCGTGATCAAAGAAATAAGCAAAGGGGTGATATAATTAAATAGGAGATACTTCATATGATTGACCTCATTGACAATTATAATCCATATGATGAGGTCAATCGAGAGGAGTTCTATAGATCCCTTTCACGCAGTGTACATGGTACGGTGAAATTGGACATAGTGAATGATAGGGTTTCCATAGCTGATGTGAAAACCATGTTTCCTCATTATCAGGCCTTTGGTAGGGTGTAGGGTTATATGCCTACCAGGTGAACAAATGCACTAGTAGAACCTTTTATCTATCCTAGATGGTTAGCCACTTTTAATAGGTGGCCCCAAATGGATGAGTTTCCCCTTTATTTTTGCAAACAATTGTTTGTAGAGTTTGATTTGTTGGATGATGTTGACTACACCGATTTTTTGAAACATGTTGGGTAAGGGAAGGACATATTTTTAGATAAGTTCAGACGACCAGGTGCACCCCTGCCCATTAATAAGCGGACATTGATTGGTCCAAATCTTGTGGTTCTTCCCAAGAGTGCGGACCTAGCACATGCTACAGATAGTGTACCAAATGATACTTGACAGTCCATCTTTTCCAGTATTGCTTCTATAGCCATACAGGTGGATGAGATGACATCAAATCGGGTGGGTAGATATTTGTTGCACTCTCACACTAGCATTCATGGAGCTCATGATGCATTAGTGAGTGATGATCCATATGTATGAGTAGACATACCATCGTTGATGGATGTTTCACGCATGGATGACATAGATCCTTTACGACAAATGGGTGCATGCTTATCTAATGATCTCTTGGATTCATATCAGGTCATTTCTATGGAGCATGGGATCCCACTAGAGGAGGCCCCATCATATGTTAGGCATGTACTTGGTAGACTAGCTGCTTCCAACCATGGTTGTGAGCACATAGATTCTTAGCCTACTGTTGTTGCACATCCTACTACCCTGCCCCAACATACAACAGTTGGTCAGGATACACCTCCTCCTCCTATTTATACATCAGTTGATTGAGCCACATCACCTAATACTGGATTTCTGGGGATATTTACTACCATGCTTATGGAGCTAGATAGTGAGGGGGATCATGTTGTAGTGGGCTCCTTGCATGATTCTGACATCAATAGGATCAGACGAGTCTTACATGCTTCACAAGAGGTATGAATTATAATATATAATTTACTAATTTTAATTTAGCAATTTTATATAGCTACTTGATTGTACACATGAACTGCATAGATTAAATTAATTATATAGTGGATTGTATTTTTTGAACTATATAGGGTATCACGTTAGGGTCGATGTATGGAGATTGGATGATGCCATTGACCCAGTTGTTCATTAGGAGACACAGGTATATATAAAGTTTAAATTATTATTTTTTTGTTTTTAAGTTCTATTTAAAGGGATATCTAGGTGTTGATTAAATAATTTCAAGTTATTTAAATTATATATATCGAACAAAATGTTAAAAAAGTTATATAATTACTTTTCCTTGTTCTTAACAAACAAAATATAATTAATGAAATGTAAATTTAATTTTGCATTCTTAAACTTTATACATTGAATAAATGAAACATGTGTAACTTTTCATCCATTTAGATCATTTGACTTGAACTCCACTTTAAAAAATTTAGAAAATAAAAAAATAACGTTCAAGAAGTAAGACCTAGTTTCTACCAAACATAAGTCAAAGAGTAAGAAATTAAGTTTAGTTGGATTCTACATTTGACTATGAAACATGTACATATGAATGTGAATTAATAACATTAATTGTTTGAAATCTAGAGTAGCTAATATATAGATAATTTGAGTCAAGTATTAGTTTCAAAAATATTATAATTACGTAATAAATAGTGTTGAATATACTCAATTTCATTAGTGTTATATATATATATATATATATATATATATATATATATATATATATATATATATATATATATATATATATATATATATATTTTACAAATTCACTATTTAGTGTTGGCATTATACACTCTAATAAGAATTGAAGGTATTGTCATTGATGGCAACCTTGTGGAAACCTTCAGGCAACCTTGTGGAATTCATCTGGTAAACCACCGGCAGGAACCGACACCATCACCGGCAACAATGCATACCAACACTCCAACTGACAGGAATAATGTTTTGTTTATTGTATTTAATTGTAAATATATTTTTGTAAAGACGACATGGCATGTTATAATAGACTCATATATGTACGAGATCTTGTAAATCATTTTGTTAAAAAATAATAATAAGGATAGTGGATGGAATAGAAGCTGAGATATATGTGAATGCATAGGACAGATTTTGTATGGTTATAGTGTGATATTAAACCGGTACTGAACCTGACATAGAAGATGCTGAATTGTAGTAGTACATTGTATTGGATTCTCATAATCCATTTTGTAAGTCAGTGAGACTTCCATTTTGTAGATTGAGCAGTGAGCTCTAGGCAGTTGGCCTTCTTGCATGTGCAGACACCACATTGTAAGTAATATCCATTCATTGGCCAGTGAGTGAATATTGTGGGTCACAAATCCCACCGAGGATTTCCTACACTGGGTTTTCTCGTTAAATATCTTATGTTATGGTGTGTTTTCGATGATGTCTTTATTGTTCCTATTTATTGCATTAATTCTTATTTACCGGTACACTATTTTGGAATGCAAAATACTTAATAAGGTCAAATATTATGTTAACTGGTTAGATACGGATTCATCCCCCCTCCCTCTCAGTATCTTTTGGACTGTCATTAATCCTAACATTTGGTATCATAGCCTGGTCCTCTACTTTCAAAAGCCTAACAACTTGAGGAAGATTATGACACCGATACAGATGGAGAACTTAAGAAAGCAATTAGAAGGAGCTCTTGTAGACTATGATTTAGAGAAGTTGAAGAATATCAAACTTGAAGATGATCTGAGGACTACATAGGAATTCATTCAAGGACTTAAGGAGAATCTTACTATGGCTAGAAATAAGAGAAAAGAACTTCATGAGAAGATGCAGAATGAAAATGATGAAAAGGAAACTCTTAATGATCTTGTGAACAAATTGAGGCAAGAAAACATGACTATGAGGAATAAAATGCAAGACATGACTATGAGATTTTGTAAAGACATTGAAGATAGGAAGAAGAATGAAGATGACTTGACTAGGAGACTCAATGATGTTGGTAATGAAAATCTAAGACTCAGTCATGAAAATGATATGTTAAAGACAGATCTGATTCACATGCAACATGATAAAACTGAACTTATGAGACGGATGGGAATTCTGGAAAATGAGTTGGCTACTGCAAATCAACATAAAGAGAAATTCAAGAAAAGTTCAAAAGAACTTGATGATATGCTAAAAAGTCAGAAACCTAATGGAGATACTAATGGACTTGGATTTGAAGTTGGTGAAAGTTCTGATACTGCAAACAATCAAGATCATAGTAAACCGATAAGACAACCTAATGCTTACAAATTTAATGGGAAATGCGTTAAATGTAACAAGTATGGTCATAGAGAAAATCAGTGTAGATCTAGAAACAATCAGAACATTAATTCACCCACCGGTCAATGTTCCAAATGCAACAAAGTTGGTCATAATTCAGAAAACTGCAGAATGAATGTGAGATGTTATGTTTGTGGAAGATTTGGGCACTTATCTAATCAATGAAGAACACAAACCAACATAGGATATGGAAAGGCTATTCAAAAGAATAATGTGACTTGTTATGCTTGTAACAAGATTGGACATATTGCAAAATTTTGTAGAAGTAAGACTTCACCGACAAATAATAAAGGACCCAGTTTGAAAGACAAAGAAAAGGTTGATGAGGTAAAGAAAGAATTTTCAAAACAATGGATTAGAAAGAGAGATCATAATATTGATGAGACTATTCCTTCACTAGTTGAATAAAGTATTACTCCACCGGCAGGAGATTCTTCATCCAACTAAAAACTAACCCTTTGGGGGTATTGCAACAAGTTGAATAACATGCAGTTTACCCTTGGTTGATGGTGTGAAGATGAATTTCTTCTCTACCGGCATATATGTTAAATTTCACTTAACCGGCAAGCATTTAATGCGGTTGTTGAAAGAAAAGACATAAATCATCAGTTTTCCCTCTTTTTTGATTCACCAAGCATTCAAACTTTCAGAGAGCACGAAATCTAAGCGAAGGCATTCAAGGAAAAGAAGTGAAGCAATTTCTTTCAAGAACTCAACCTTTATCAGGTAGCTTAAGGTATTTTTCAAATGGCTTCCTCTTCTGCTTCAGAATTTATTGAAAACCCTATTGTTGTGGAAGTTGTAAAACACCCTAGGCCCGTTTTCAAAATCATTCCTGAAATAGCTAAGCAAGATGATTCAATAGGTGCATTTTTAAAAATTCCTAAAGGTGTAGCTTATGTTGAAGACCCTAGAATTTACATTCACTGCAATATTGAGGAATTAGGTTCTGAGGAAGTATTGAAGATGTTTAGAACCATTATCTATGATGAAAATGACAATGTCAAACCTGAGCACAAAATTATTGAGACCTTAGGTTTTATGGAAATCTTGGACATCCCTAAATTTCCTAAGGAGGTAGTGAGAATTGTCCTTAGCAGGGTACATGGAGAATTTCTTTGGCTAGATTCAATTTGTAAACTCACCAAGGAAGCAGTTAGGGCAGTGACAGGTTTACCCTCTACTGGTAGCAAACCACACAAGACAGAGAAGGTGCCTAACAACACAGTCATGACCTTAACAGGAGCAACATCTGATAGTAGATCCTGGAGAGTAAATGACATCAAGGATATAAATGTCAGATTCATAAGTATGATCTTAGGCTACAAAACCACACATGCAAATAGACTCAATTCAATTTCTATTCTTTGCATTAAAAGTGGTTATGATATGGTAAATAATGATGCAAAAATAGATGTGTGTGAGTGACTAAAGGATGAATTAATAGACAATCTAAAAAAGATAAAAGGTGATAAGAAAGAAACATTTCGTTTTGGTAATCTTTTGGTATGTCTTATGTTGTATTTCTCAAAAGATGTTCCTGGTATTGGAAAGAAAGATTTTGGATATGACATAGCGGTAAGCAAACAGTTGCAAGAAGCCTTCACCAGCATGGGTACTGATAAGGAAAACAATATAACTAAGTATTTCAAAACCTTCCAAGCCAAAATGAAAACAAGAGAGAGACTACCGGAAAGTATAGTACACAAATATGATAAGGAAATCTGCTTTGTGATTAAGAAGGATGAAATATGGATGGAAGAAGTTCTTCCTAGAACTGTATGGGTAACTGAAATGGGGTATGAGGCTAATGTAAATATTATTGAGACTTACGCTAAAGCACCGTTAGAAGTACCTAGAGAACCAACAGAAGAAGTTTTTGGTAATGCAGAAACAATTGAAAGCGGTATAGAGACATTGAAACAAAGAAAGAAAAGAGAAAAGTACATAAGGAGTGCAACAAAACAAATAAACAAAATCAAAGAAAACATCATATAAAGGAAAGTGAATTGGAAGGATTACAACTGGAGGAACATATCTCACCAGTTGGTACATCATCTATAAGTAAAATACCTGTTGAGTTCAAGAGAGTTGATAGGAAGAGAAAACCCTCACCGGTACCCTCTCCTTCACCAAAGAAAAAAAGAAAGAAGCAGTAGGCGGTAAGACAACCAGCAAAGAAGTTGACACCCAAGAAGAAACAAAAACAGGTTATACCACCTTTGGATAACTTACTAAGTGAAATCACTGATGATGGCAACTTGGCAAATGTGAGAAAACTGTATAATACATTCATTGATTCTGAGAAGGAAAGTATTGAGAACAATATAATTCTACATCTAGACATTTACAAGAAAGTGTTAATAGAAGTTGTAGATGATTTGCCAAATGAATTGTATAGAAGGTTAGATGCAAAGAGGATTGCAGTTATGGAGTTAGATAAGAAACTTAAGATTTAAAAACTACTGGTTGGACATCCGGTTCTCTAAAGAAGAGATTGATGACATAATTAGTGAAGCTAACAGATCAGTTTTTGCAAGCGGTCACTGACATGTGAGCCTAATGGCTGGAAGAGTCAATGAAATTGTAGAGGAAACAACAGATAAATGGGATATCTTTTTTGTATAAAAAGAAAAATAGAAAGAATTGAACAAACCCAAGAAAACTTTCAAGGTATATCAGAAGGACAGAGACAAAGGAAAAGGTAAAATTGGTGGAATACCAAACATAAAAATAACTGACAACCTAGCACCACCCTTGGCTAATACATCGGTAAACATTGATGACATACCGGCTACTGAAAAATGTTGACACAACACATGAGGACACTAACCTTGAATAAGAAATTCTATTCACAATGAATATTGATACTCAGGAAGTGAACATTATTGTGGATAAGGATACCACAGAGGTGAAGAATGATAATACTAGAAACATTGTTGAGCAACCGGTAGAAAATATTGAGGTTGGAAAACAAACAAAGAAAATAGAGCAAACAGAGAAAACAGTGAATACAGAGCAACCTTTGAATAGTGGAATAAATACTGGTAGTGTAGATGCTAGCACAGAGAAATTGACAAAGACAGAGATACCAACAATGGATAACACAAAGAAACCGACAGAGGTACAGGTACATGTTGAGATAGTAAAATCGGTAATCACTGAGAAACCCAAATAATTGCTAGTAGAAATGCAAACTCGGACTGATCCACCGGAGGTTGATACAAGCAAATTGGTTACTAATACTACAAGCACTGAGATAGTAAAAGCAGTTAGTCAGACATCAGGTACTTCACTAAGTGAATTCAGACCTACAAATGTGACTGAAGTACTTCTGGACTTAATCAAAAAGATAACTAATTGTAATGCTTTGGCCTACAAGGCAATTGATGATACCTTACCTATTCTTGAGATGATTGCACCAAAATTTAATGTAGATAATGTAAAGGATTCTTTAAGTCAGTTAGACACATTGTCTAAATTCATTGCTAGAAATGTAATAACAGTTGATCAAATAAATGAGGAAACATTCAAAGAGAAGATAGAAAAAGAAAAAGAAAAATTCTTTGAGGAAATAATAAACAAGTGCACGAAACACCTTAATACACTTTTACCGACACTGAATACAACAATTTTGGAGTATAAGGAACTGTACAGAGAAACATGCAAGCCACATCTGTTGACCCAAGACATTGGAAAAGAAATAAGCAGAGTACAAAAGGAAATTGATGATATAACTGATAATGTCATTGGTTCATCTGAACCTATATCAGTTGTTGAGCACGAGATAGAAGGATTTGAGGAAAATTTGGAGAAATTGGCGAAAGAAAAAGCAAGGATCAAGGCAAATGCTAGAGAGTTGAAGTATAAACTTAGTCCTAAACTAGATAACCTTATCTCTTTGAGGAATAGATCTCTAAGGCATTAATTCAAGGGGAAAGGTCACTGGAGGAGCATATGCATCATCTCACTGGTACAATCCAAAGAACTGAGGCAACCATGAAGGACAACAACAAATTCATGCAAATTTTAAACTTGGTTTTGGCTTATATATTTCAGATTGTAACCAATTGGTTACAAACCTTAAGGTGAAATTTTGCAATCGTTTGACAATTTTTGACGACCTTTGTCATTGATGTCAAAGGGGGAGTAGTGGGATAGAGAAAAATGGCTAATCAGAGGAGATCATCTTCTCAGGGGGAGCACATATTTTTGGTAAAATTTTTGGACTTCATTTTTGGAACAGTTTTTGGATTTTTGTCATGAGTGTTTCCATCAATGCCAAAGGGGGAGATTGTTGGCATTATACACTCTAATGAGAATTGAAGGTGTTGTCATTGATGGCAACCTTGTAGAAACCTTCAGGAAACCTTGTGGCATTCATCTAGTAAACCACCGACAGGCACCGACACTGACAGACACTTCACTGACAACAGCAACAATGCATAGCGGCACTCCAGCCGACAAGAATAAACTTTTGTTTATTGTATTTAATTGTAAATATATTTTTGTAAAGCTGACATGGTATGTTGTAATAGACTCATATATGTATGAGATCTTGTAAATCATTTTGTAAAAAAAACAATAATAAGGATGGTGGATGGAATAGAAGCTGAGATATATGCGAATGCATAGGACATATTTTGTATAAGGTTTATGGTTATAGTGTGAGCTTAAACTGGTACTGAACCTGGCATAGAAGATGTTGAATTGTAGTAGTACATTGTATTGGATTCTCATAATCCATTTTGTAAATCAGTGAGACTTCCATTTTGTAGATTGAGCAGTGAGCTCTAGGCAGTTGGCCTTCTTGCATGCGCAGACACCACATTGTAAGTAATATCCATTCATTAGCTAGTGAGTGAATATTGTGGGTCACAAATCCCACTGAGGATTTCCAACACTAGGTTTTCTTGTTAAATATCTTGTGTTATGGTGTGTTTTCGATGATGTCTTTATTGTTCCCATTTACTACATTAATTCTTATTTACCAGTACACTATTTTGGAATGCAAAATACTTAATAAGGTCAAATATTATGCTAACCGGTTAGATACTGATTCACCCCCCCTCTTAGTATCTTTGGGATTGTCATTAATCCTAACATTTAGTTCTTTTAAGTATGTAAATAAGAATGAATCTACGCATATATATATATATAAACACGTATAAATGAATCCATACACGTAAATAAAAATGGATAAATGTATACATATATAAATAAACAACATATGGAATCCATGTACATGTAAATAAAAGATTCAAGATAAGATACACATGATTGAATCCACAATTAACGTTTAATATAAAAAAATTGAAAAAATAAAGTGTAATATAATATACTTGAAAATAAATGATTGAATCCACAATTGATGATTAATAAAATAGAGTTTAATTAAATCTAAAAAATATAAATAGTTTTAAAAAAAACTTCAAATATTTGTATATATTTGAACATAATTGAAAAAATAATTTAAAATAACATAATTGAAAATAAATGATTGAATTGTAATTAACGAATAATAAAATAAAGTTTAAAAAAATCTTTAATAAAATTAATTTCCCAAAAAACATCCAATATTGTAAATTAAGCATGATTGGAAAAAATAATTTAAAATAACATACTTGGAAAGGGTAGACGCCTTTGAAAAAAAAATCAAAATCTTCACCCTTTTATAATCTTCCTCCTCGATAAAAAATGCCACTTTATTTCAGAAAAAAAAAAATGATTTTATTCAAAAATCACTTTTATTATTTTCACACTTGATTGAAATTGATTTTTTTATTGGAAAAAAAAAATTATTTTATATGGGGTTGAAGCAATCGGTCACTTGTACGACTAGTTGTGTCGGCCTCCATAGTTCCGACCGGAACTATCTACGTGGAATGCTAAGTGGCAGCCACATCAACAAAAATGTTGATTTTCTGAAACTTGTGACTTCTGCAAAAAACTTTAATAGGCAAATTAAATTTATTAAAAAAAATAAAAATACCCTTTTGTATAGATTGAATACACGATTCTACTCATATAATTTTTATAATTTTTTGGTTATATTTAATATATAAAAAATAATATCATTATGATTATCTCGAGATTTGATCTGCAGATACTACTTTGTGCTTCTTGCGAAATTTAAAGGTTCTTGAGATCGACTCGACAGATTCGTGATTCCAGAGTTAAGAGAATGGAAATTGTTGTTTTTTGAACTTTTAACATCGTCTATAAGATCTATCTAGACTATTTCTTTGAAGCAATAGATGTTCAGTTATTTCAATAGATCTGAGCATCATCACCTTGTAATGCGTCACAGGAATTGGTGAAATTGAAAAAGTCTTTGCCGCTATACAGTTTAAGGTCGGCCACAGGACAATGAATAGAACCTTCTGCTAGGCTATTCCAAGGAGTTCAACGGAGTGAATATTTGACAGTTAGGGTTTGGCACTTGAATAGTTTTGGAACCCACTGGTGACATCTATGGTGATGATTTCCTTATGGCTTGGTCGTGGATCAGAGCATGGGGATTTACCTTTGTTGATTTTCCTTTTGTGATCCAACTTCGCAGTGCCCTAGATTCTGCAAAGTTATGTGAATTGGCAGAGCCATTTTTATTTTTTTGATCCAGGGGTTAGATGATAATTTGTTGGACATGGAAAAGAACAAAGTGGATGGAAGTCGCATCATCTTTTCTGCTGTAGTGGACTTGCGATTCCCTGCCCACTCCTTGTAATAAAAAGAGGAATAGTAGAGTGCACAGAGACTTGGCGATAGCCCTCACCTTCTCAGCTCGCTTATTTCCGAATCTCCTGTGTTTCCTTCCTACAACAATAACAGATATTTAGGATTACAACTTTCAGTAAATGAATAAAGTCATGGCCGATAGAAGGCATTTGGGTTCATTGGCGGATGTGGGTTGGGAAGACCCGCCTCATGTTCCGCAGTGGGTCTACATGAATGGTAGATGGAAGGACATGGTGATACAGGTAAACCGGAGCAGAAATAACAAGGTTTTTTGGCCAGTTTCAAAATAATTTCAAGGCTTCTTTCGGAATAGATGCAGTGTGGCATGGAGGCAGAATAACAATGGAAGGAGATTCACTCGAGGGCGTTTTAATAATGGTGAGAATCAAGGGAATTCTGAGAAGCAATTGAAGGGTTTTTTGGGGAAATGGTCTTTGGATCTGGGAAATCAATGAACATTTGCTAGGGTCATTGGCTTGGCAAATAAGGAGATTGCGGCTAGGGTTTCTATTTCTTCACAGCAAGTGGGAAATAAGGTAAATGTGAACCTCAAGGAAGCTAGTCCAGAAAAGGTAAGTAAGATACCTACTGATCCTATTCTACCAGGGGTTTCTTCATCATAGGTTTGGGCTCCTATCCCTTGTATTGATATTCTGGGTTCCTATGTCGATCAGAAAGCGAATTGTTTGCATTTGAATGCTATTTCTGGGGAAATTTGGGGTGATCAAATTAGTTTGTTAAAGCTTTATCATAAATTGCAGAAAAGATGGGGGGATATGCATTATTTTCAATTATTGTCTGCAAATGCTTTTATTATTGTCTTTGATTCTCCTTCTTTCAAAGATGAGGTATTAAGAACTTCGCATCATTGGTTTGGAAAACATTTAATTTCAGTTGCGGCTTGGAAACCTTTTTTTGATCTTGCTTGGTCTAGTTCGAAACTTATTCCTTTCTGGTTTGGTTTACCAAAAATTCCTTTTGAATTTATGGATCCAAATGTTATTGAGAAAATTGGAAATACTATTGGAACATTATTAACATCTAAAATGGACTTTGTGGAGGGGGAGGTTCTGGTAAAAATTTGTGTTCTTATTAACCCTAATAATGCTTTCCCCCATACTTGTAATATCAAGTCTCGTGATGGTATTTGGAGCCAGTCAATTGAGAAATTAGATATGGAGCTTCTTAAGTCTCCTTTACTTTTGGATGCTCCGTTACTTATGGATTTTAAGAAAAACCAGTAGGTTGTTGGCTCTATCCCTAAATCCCTTAATAAAGATAGTTTGTCAGCGGGACCTTCGGTTGAAGGATGTGGAAATGTCTCTTCTCATAAATTGGTAGAAATAGGTCACATTAATCTTGAAAATAATCCATTGTGTTGTAGTTCTAGGAAACCAAATGATCACACTTCCGGTTTGGTCTCACTTTCATCTTTTCTGAAGAATTTTTCTAATAATGGGGGTATAGTGATGGATGGTAATCCCCTGATAAATGGAGTAGATCATTCATTGATAATAGATTGCCCTAAGATGCCAAATAATCACATAAAAGTTAAGGATGACAATTTTCCTTCATGCACTCATAAGGAGGTTTTTGATTCTTCAAAGAATGTGAATTTAGATAAAAATGTAGTGATTGATATGGAAACTATTAAACAGGTACCTGCCATAGGTTTTCCTAATGATTCTTCTTTAGTTCAGGAAATTAAGAATTTGGTGTCTAATAATTCCCCTCTGAATGTTGAAATTAATATGGCTAATGAATCTTCCTTAAGGAATAGTAATCCATCAGAGGTTGTCCCAGTTATTATGCCAGATGAGAATCTAGTTCAACAAGTAAATGATATTTTTTAACAATCATGCACATCAGCTGGATGAGGGTATTACTGATAGAGTTGTTTGTTCAATTGAGAATGATTTGGGGGGTATAAACTCGACCCTTCCAATTTCTGAATCTGCTAATCCTTTTCTAGTTTTGGCTGCAACAGAATTGGGTTTTGAAGATAATCCAATTATCCTGGCTTCTCCAAAGTCATGCAAGAGTTTACCAATTGTCCAAACAACTCTAGTTTTTTCACCATCAGTGGTTTCTCTTGGGAGAGGTAGGCCTCCAAATAATCTTAAGACTCAAATGGAAATTGATGTTGGAATTCAAAAGACTTTGTCCCTTTCTCCTGCTAGTGGGCAAGGGAGGCATTCGGTCTCTCTTGGTAGGCCTAAGAAAACATGCCTAACTCCTGTAAGTGTAAAAAGAAAGAGGAGTAAAAGATCTATGACTAGTCCTCCTGTGACAAGGTCAGGGGCTGTGAAACGTAATTTGCAAGGTTGCTTTGGGGAAAGCAAAAATTCTCTGACTAATGGGAAGAGGGGAGCTTTGGCCTCCCCTCGAGGACAATGAGAATTATTTCTTGGAATGTTAGGGGCTTAAATGCCCCTAACAAGAGACGCTTAATTAGGTCCTAGATGGACTTATTTAATTGTGATATTTTTATGTTGCAAGAAACAAAGTTGTCAAAGGAGCCTACTGATTTGGTTTTTTCATCTTGGAGAAGGTGGAATTTTCTTTCTTCTCCTTCTTGTGGTGCTTTAGGAGGTTTGGCACTGCTTTGGAATAATTATAATATTGAGGTACAGTTAGTGGCATCTGCTACAAATTGGATGTTGACTTTAGTTATAAGCAAGATTTCAAAGGTTAAATTTTGGCTTTTTAATATTTATGCTCCATCAGGAATTCAAGGGAAGAGTAAGTTATGGGGTGAATTAAAGAGGATTTCTTCTCCCTTAAGACATGGTTCCTTTATTATCTTTGGGGGTGATTTTAATGCTATCACTGATTTAGATGAGAAAAGAGGAGGTGTTTTCCCTAATAAAAAGATTATGGATGACTTTGGGGATTTCATTTCTGATATAAGCCTTTTTGATTGTAAGTCTCAGAATGGGGTTTTCACATGGACAAACATGAGAAGGGATTTTTCTCAGATTGCTAAGAGATTAGATCGGTTTTTGTTATCTAAGAATTGGATTGATTCAGATTTTGAATTCTTTTCCTCTATTCTACCGGTCTCGGGTTCTAATCATTTTCCTATTTCCCTATTAGTTATTGAGGATAAGGCTTCTTTTAAGTCTCCATTTAAATTTGAGCCCATGTGGTTTAGGGATTCTTCCTTTTTGCCTCTACTTATGAAATGGTGGAATTCTGCTCCTTTCTGTTTTGGGTCCTGTATGTTTCAAATTTCTAAGAAGTTAAGTTATTTGAAATTGAATATTAGGGAATGGAATATCTTGCATTTTAAGAACATTTTTCAAGAGAAACAAAGGATTCAAGATATGATTGAGTGTCTTAATACTCATGTACTTCAACATGGTATGGTGCCACAAGTTTTTGATGAATTGAAGTCACTAAACTTACAGCTTGAGGAGGTGTTAGCTAGAGAGGAAATCTATTGGAGACGGAAATCTAGAGAGTTATGGCTTTCAGATGGTGATAAGAACACAAAAAAATTTCATTCTTCAACTAAGATTAAAAGATGTAAGAATAGGATATCTTGTATTCAGTGTCAGAATGGGAATTTATTGACAGAGCCAGAGGATATTGCCTCAGAGGCAGTTAGGTTTTTTAAGTCATTATTATCTTCAGAAAATGGAAATCTCAGCAATGATATTATATCTAATATTCCTCCTTTAGTATCTTTGGAAGACAATAAGATGTTGATGTGTGCATTTTCCTTAGAAGTTAAGAAGTTAAGAGTTTTATTGGCTCTCGAGGAAGCTAGGAGAAATAGGTCTGTTTTAAAAGAACTTAATACTAAAATGATTGCAATTATTTCTAAAAAATAGGATACTATGACGTTTGTTGACTTCCACCCCATTTCTTTATGTAACACTTTGTATAAGATATTTACGAAGGCAATTTCCCTTAGGTTGGCAAAAATTCTACCTAGGATCATTTTATTGGAGCAAGGTGGTTTTGTTCCTGGAAGGGAGATGACAAAGGGTGCAATTGTATCACATGAATTGCTTCATTCTATTTCCACCCAAAGAACCCCGACCATGATACTTAAACTAGACATGATGAAGGCTTATGATAGAGTAGAGTGGGGGGCTTTATGTGTTGTTCTTGAGAAGTTAGGTTTTTCCAAAGCCTGGGTCAAGTGGATTCGTGCATGTATTTCTGCTACAAGATTCTCAGTTTTACTTAATGGTTCTCCTTGTGGTTTTTTCACTTCCACCAGGGGTTTGAGACAGGGAGATCCCCTTTCTCCCTTTTTGTTTATTCTCCTAGCTAAAACCTTTAGTTGGGCTATTAGGGCTGCTAAAGTGGGGGGGCTTTGGAAAGGTATAAGGATTCATAATATTCCCCAAAGTATTTCTCATTGTCTCTTTGCAAATGATACTCTGTTATTTGGACATGCTTCGTTAGTTGAGGCAAACGTGATTAAAGGAATAATACAAAATTATGCATCATTTTCTGGTCAGAAAGTGAATGGTGATAAATCAAAGATTTTCTTCCTTAATACATCACAACTAGTTCAACATAGGTTTTAATCCTTTTGGGGATTTGAGACTGGAAATATTCCATGTACTTAACTTGGGATTCCTTTCTTTGTTAAATAGGATAAGATTGGTTTTTGGGATAAGATTATTTCGGTCATTTCTAAAAGAATTATCTCATGGAACCATAGATGGTTAACTTTGGCGGGTAAAATTGTTCTCATCAAGTCTATTTTGAATGTTGTTCCCATATATCTCATGTTTGTTTTGAAGTCTCCAAAAGTAGTTATTGTTAGTTTACAGGATACCCTTAGAGATTTTCTTTGGAACAATAATAAAGATGGCAAGAAAATATTCCCTTTAGTTGTGTGGGATAAGGTATGTTTGCCTAAGGAACTTGGGGGAACAGGAACTCAGAGTCTAGAGAATCAGAATTTAGCCTTAGGTGCTAAGTTGGTTTGGAATTTATATGACTAGCCTAGCTCCTTATGGGCATAGATTATGTTTGCCAAATATTTAAATAATGGACCGAGAGAGTACATTTTTAAAGTCTCAAATTTTCCTTCAGGTTCTGCCTTTTGGAATTTCCTTTGTAAATGTAGATCAGTTATTTTGCCTCATCTCTCATGGATTGTTCACAATGGTACAAAGGTCAGATTCTGGGATGAAGTATGGAATGGATACACACCTTTGGTGAATATTAGGGATTGGTCTCCTCTGATCACTATTCTTTCCTCCCTTTGCGGTGTTTTTGTACCAGATTATTTTGAAATTGTGACTAGTGGACCCCTTAAGATAGCTAGATGGAAGTCGATTGATTTCTTAGATGTTGATCAAAGTATGAAATTAGATTTTGAGAAGATTTTGGGGGATAGAATTGTATTTCTTTCTGATTTTGAGGATGAACTTATTTGGACAAAGAATATTTCTGGTAAGTACACTGTTAAAGATGGTTACAACTCTCTTATGGTTGCTAAACATTTATCATCCTGGCCTTATAAGTTGTTTTGGCATTCGGCATGTCTTCCTAAAGCTGGAGCCTTTGCTTGGTTGGCAATTCAGGATAAAATCCTTACAGGTATGAGACTTGATAGGCTTGGTATTACTGTTGTTTTCCCTTGTGTCCTTTGTAACAAAAATTTGGAATCTTCTTCGCACTTGTTCCTACATTGTGATTATGCTTATGAATGTTGGCAGTGGTTGTTTGAGAAGTTAAATATATCCTTTGTTATTGGTAAGGATCTCATTTCCCATTTTAGATCTTGGCCCTTTATGTTTGCCTCATCTTTTTATGCATGCCTTTGGATCATATCTCCATCTATTGTGATTTGGAATATTTGGCTAGAGCGAAACAATAGGATATTTAAAAAAACAAGTTCTCCTGTGTCTGAGGTTCTATTAAAAATTGATTCTTCAATCTCTGAGGTTGCTTTGTCATTTATTTATAAGAATTTGGACAATCTTCTTTTTTGCACTGGGATAGTAGAGTTACTAGAGCTTGGAAGATGTTGTCGGTTTTACCCTCTCATGGTTCAATTTTAAAAAAGAATGATGCAATAGGTAAGAGATGCTCTGCTAGATGGAAACCTCCTCTGTAGGGGCACTTTAAACTGAATTTTGATGGGGCCTCTCATGGTAACCTTGGGCCGGCTGGGGTAGGCATGGTAATTTATGATCACAATGCAAATTTTATTCGAGCTAATTGTCATGCTATTGGTTTTAAAACTAACAATTATGCGGAATTTCATGCTTTGTCTTTTGGATTGGATATGGCAATCTCTTTGGGAATTAAGGACTTAATAATTGAAGGTGATTCTATGGTGATTATTCAATGTGTTATGAAAAAGAAATCAAATTGTTGGAATTTGCAGTATATACTTGATCTAATTTTACAAAAATTAGAATTGTTTGAATCTTTCTTGTTATCCCATTGTTACAGAGAAGTTAATAAGATTTTAGATTATTTGGCAAATTTAGCCATTGATAGCAATGCTAATCAGCGAGAGGTGAGTTCTAAGGAAATTTCTTCTAGGGTATGGGAAGGTTTGCAACAATAGTTATGTGATTTTCTTGAGTAATGTTGATGTAGAATTTTATGATGATAATTATTCTCGCTTTCCCCTTTCATTTCAAGTATTCATGTTCGTTGTCTGGAGGAGAGTTCAAGCTCATGGTATTTGATACAATAGTGTTTTTCCAAAGGTTTTTTGATACTTTCTTTTTTGGCAGGAAGGTTTTTGGCTCCTGGGATTTGGCACAGGGCATTGGAAAATTCCGTCTTCTTCCATTGAAAGCAACTGTGGAGTCTACATTTGAAAATTATATGGGCTCTATGTAAAACAGATATTATATGTGTTGTGACCGCATTTTGTATGTGGTTTTGCACGGGGTGTATAAATTGATCTGCTATATACTATAGGTTTATTTTATGAGCTCTGACTGGAGGTTTTCTTCCCAGGGTTCTTTCCTTTTGTATGCTCTTTGAATCCTATGTAAAAAATAAAAAAAATATTAATAAAAAAGTTTAGTGGAATAATCCACTTTCATTGAATATATATATATATATATATATATATATATATATATATATATATATATATATATATATATATATATATATATATATATAATTAAAAATACTACAAGTAGGTATTCTTTTGTTCGGTAAGAGACTGGTTTGAAAAACAAACAAAAAATCGAATAACTTCAAAAAAAATTGAAAAAATTATGGTTCACTAGAGGAGAGAGTCTTCTCCAAAAGGGTATTTTTCGTTTTTTGATTATCATAAATTGAATAGACAAATTATGGTGGGAGACAAAAACTGTCAAATTTTGGTATATTCAACTTCCAAATGCTATAACAAAGAAAATATACATCAATTTTTTAATTTATTTTTGATACACTGTATATATATGTCATCTATAATGGATATCAAAATTGGAAAAAAATAAGTTGATTTACATTTTCTTTTGTTGTGGGAACTAAACCCCTTGTTTTTCAGCATTTTTGAATAATAAAAAAATGGACTTTAAAGCTTAAAAAACATATAATTATTGACAAAAAAAATTTGAAAAATAGTAGACTTAAACTTCACCAAATTCTACACATTTCATCAATTTATATCATCTTCAAATTTAAAATACAAATGCCACTTTTATGATGACGAAATTGAATAGTTATTGTTGTGTTAACCTTTTCCTTTGTAAAAGTGTGACACAAGTTTGTACTTTTACCCATTATGTGTTATATTTATGTTTTTTCATTGATGGCAAAAACTAGTAGTTTTGGTTGTATACCAGTTTCTGGTTGGTTTTGGTAGAGTAGTTGGATTATGATATTGATCTGGTATGATCCGATATGCTTTGGTTTGTGGAATTGATTTGGATCTTCCATTCATGCTATTCAGATGTGTATCACGATCGGTTGGTTCGGGATTTGATGACTCAAGAGCTATCATTTGTTCTAGTAAGCCTTTTGGTCACCGGTAAGGGTTTTACCGGTAAAGCTTTGTTGAAAATATTTTGATGCATGTGATAAGTGGTGTTGGTGCGACTTCTAGATGGCTTTCGGGATGCTTTTGGTTATCTTGTTCATGTTCCTGTTCATCGATGATGTTGCATTTGGTTTATGGTGACCTATTTTGGGTTCAGTGTTATCTAGATTATGGACCGGTTTATGTAACGTGTTTGAGGATGTTCCTGATGCGTTACCGATGGGAATTAATGATTGGTTTACATTATTTTCGGCCTAAGTTGACTTAGTTGATCATTGGATTTAGGGTTTATGTTATGAATATATTGTATTATCTTTTAGGTGGCCGACCTAATTTTTTAGGTCCCGGGTTGGTATAAAAATGATGTAAGATCTCTTTCTAGATCAAGTACATATGGGATTCTAGATATAGGATTATCTATGTGCAAATAATCTTGTAATCATATGCAGAGGGTTTGATCGATCATAGGTGATCAAATTGGGTTGGTAAGAGAGGTTTAAGACCTCTGGCACTGAGCTTAACCAAAACTCTTCTCAAGCATAGGAGATGTTATCTTTGCAGTTCACTCTTCTTTCCGAATTGTAGTCTAGATTTATTTTGTAGTCAGTGAGTCTCCTTTTGTGATTAGTGCGCTCTAGGATATTGGCCTTCTTGCATGTGCAGACCCTTCATTTTGTAATCATATGCTTACTGCAAAAGTATTATCTGATTGTGGGTAGGCTTCCCACCGTGGTTTTTCCCTTTACCGGTTATTTCATGTACAAATCTTGGTGTCATGTGTTCTGGATGGATGGTAATTGTTATGTGATTAATGTTTATGTTTAATTGCCATATCAATCATTCCAGTATTGAGTTTATGTGTTCTAGTAATAAGGATTTTAATGCTTAAAGTTCTATAATCCGGTGACAATTGATTCAGCCCCTCGCCCCTCTCAGATGTCCTCTAGTTATTTGAGTTGTCTAATAGGCTATTGGGTCCATCCCTAGGGACTAGTCTTGCATTAGCTCGCCCCAAATGGGTGTTGGGCTGGGTTGCAGGGATGCCTTGTGGTAACCAATGAAAAATAAAATAAAAGTTGAATCCAACTTTATAAATGTTTTACAAACAATGAAAATTTTGATCATGCATATTGAGAATATACGTCATTATAAATTACCAATTTGATAGAATTAAATATTTAAATTTACAGCTTAACTTTGACAAATCATAGTAATGTTGAAACAAAAGATTTAAATTTCCATAATTAATTGATGTGTTACAAAAAGAAGAGAGTACATGTTTTTTATAAGCATATGCAATAAAATTGAAGCAACAATTTGATATAAATCTTATTCTTTTAGATATTTTGTTCTACATACAGTACAAGAAATTAGCCAATTTTTAAAGAAAATAGACATAAATTTAGGTAAATGCAAATGAAGTAGACATTCAGTTTATGTAGAGGCTGACAAAATGGAATATAATTATCACGGTAACTTCAGAATAAATCTTTAAAAAAAATATAATTATCCAAATTAATATGTTGAAATTAAAATTAGACTTCAAAACTCAAATGAGTAAATGTCTTAATGAGGTATAATGACCTCACCTTCTACCGATTACCATAAAAAAAAGTGAAATGGAGAAATTTCTTCTCAAACAATAAACAAAAAATAAGTAGTTATCCAATTAGTATATGCTAGAATAGAAATAAGCCACTAGAGCTAGTAAATGGCCATACCAACCCCAAAAGTTAAAGTGTACTACTATAGGGTCCCATTAACCTTGAACCCCTAAATAAATAATGTGCAATAGAAAATATGCAAATGAACAAAATTCTAGTAGATCATTTTTTTAATAAGATATAATGACTTCACCTTGTATATTCAAGATACAAGAAAGAATGAAATAAAGAAAAGCTTTCTCAAATATGATAAAAATAAAGTTAGACAAAACAAACAAACAAACAATAAAACAATAATCTAGATCATTATAAGAAATGTTTTCTCAAATATGATAAAAGAGGTACAATGACCTGAATGATTATTGTTTTATTATTTGTAATCGAGATAGACCATTAACCTCAACTTCCCTCTACATTTAAACAAAGATGTAAAATACATTAACAAATCAAACTGTACAGACCAACCAGCAATCCGCCAAACAATAAAACAACTCATTATTACCAAAAGCAATATATTTAAGGATAGCTTGCACACATCTTCCAATTAAAGGATTCTTTTTTATTGCATCTTCATGCATCGTACTACGTCATAATCGACACTTAACTTAGACCACTATACAAGCTGTGTAATAAAATATTTCAGGCAAAACATAACAATGTTCTGTAAGAATAGACTTAAATTATAATAGAGTTGCTCTCTCATCAGTACGTCTCATCTCTTGTTGATAGGACGAACAAAATAATTGGGTGTGATGGTAGGAGGGAGAGAAACTGCTTAGAATACTATGTTTGACCACTAATATGAGAAAGATTTGTGTTAAAACATACGTGTAATCTAATTTTCATTATTTGGATGAAAGTCTTTTAGATAATTAGGAATAAAGGTAAATCAAGTTAATTTTAATAAGTTGTTTTTTATTCGTATTACTTATTTCTTTAGTCTGTAATGATTAGGGTAAAGAGATATGATGAAGGGTGAGACTTTCTATGTATACTTTGGATTCTATTGATGTGTGGGGTAAGCCAAATGACTAGAATCCTTTACCTCCCCCTCCACTAGTCTTGTCACCATCTAGTGGTTGTTTGTTATATGTCTTTTTATTTGAATCTCATGTGGACTATCGAGGTGTGATTTTATATCTACCCACCTTTTTCTTTTGAATATGTGTACTATTGTTTCTTTATAAGAGATAATTGCACACTTATTCAAAAATTAAAAAATAATTTCAATACATCTAGATAGGAAAAAATTGTTATCCTTTTACTGAGCATTTGGTGAGAAGGAACCAAGTTTATCTAAATAACTATCATGATGGCTTGTAAAATGCCCTATATCTAGAAATTTGTTAGAAGTTGAGGGAGTGAATCCAGACTAGAATCTTGGACAAGAGTCCTTCAACTCGATCAAATTCTACAAGTCAATAAATAAGCTAACTTAGTTATGAAAATAAGGTCCTCCCTAAAAAATCATGTTATGAACTACCATTCTTGAAAACACCACAAAAAAATATCCTTTTGTAGCTCGAATGATTTTCATTATTTGGACATACCTAATTTTAATTATTTGGATGTAACCTAATAATCATACAAAAAAATATAGTAGCAAATAAAAAATAATACTAATTGAACAAGTTATTTTAAATTTAAATGTAATTGTGATTAGTTTTGAGAAAATTGACAATATAATAATTGTAAAAATCACATACCTATGCCCACTTGGATTGATTAGAATTTTGTTTATGATTTTTAATGTAATAATACATTCATAATTGTTATATTATTGTATAAAAATTATGATATTATTTTAGTTTGGTTTTATAATAATTATTCATAAAATACTTATTGATGTTTAAACTTTTGATTATTGTGAATTTAGTTTAGAACCAATATGTTTATGAGAGCCACCTTAACATTGGGTAGATTTACTTCTTTCTTCCCTATGTGGGGAATTATTTTTATCAGTAGCAAGAAATGGAGTTGTTGCTGTAACTTCACATAAATGAAAAGGATCAAGTTGTGGGAGGAGTTGACTTACTAGATTATTTTGCAGTTCATCTTTTATTTGGTAATCCAAGATTCAATTGTTTGTTTGGGTGACCCATCTAGAGAGACCTTCTCTTGTTCATGCATAGCTTTCTCCAAATTATGTCTTCTTTCTTCCTTCACCTACTCAAATATTATAGAGTCACCATCCACATCAAGTGGGAAAATATTTCAATAAACTTTGAATGCTACTTATTATGCAAATAACAAGTAAAACTTCTATATAACTCTCATAAATGAAAAGTTTATCCAACTAACCTAAGTAAAAACACTAGACTAGACTAAAACTTACATCAAAGTTATATCCCCAACACAGTTACCAATTGATTGGTTCCCAAATAATTAGACAACCAAACCCTATAGGATTCTCAATTCTAATTCTTAGGTTTGGTGCTCGATATGGCCACAAAACATGAATCAATTCAACAAAATTTAGTTCCTTTGCACTTTAGGCCCTTTGTTGAACCTAGGAGGGTGATCTCTTTATCAATACCTTAATTTATCTTTACCTCATTAATAGGTATTGCAAGACAAATATGCTCTCTAATACTATTTCAAGAACCTTAAGGCACTAGACAATTTGGCAGTAATTATCAACACTTTGCTTCTTTGATTCTGAGAGCATGCATTACTTAAGTTAAACTACCTACTCTAATAAAACTAAAAATGAATTTATTTTTCAGATTTAAAAGTGATTCTATTATGATAAAGGCTACAAATCATGATCATTGTCTATCTAGGGTTATATAGTTACTCAAGAAAGCAAAGAACATGACACAACAAGAGGTTTTATGATCAACAGACTTGCATTAACACTTCTAGATTCAAATGCAGTTTCAATACTTCTTTATAGATCATAAACATTCCACACAAACCCTTATGACTTATTCAATGCTATATTTAACCTTTTACTTTGAAAAGAAGTAAAGAACATATCATACACCATGACAAATGAATAGAGATTGAAAAAGAATGAGATTTTTAATCATTAACATTTTAGAAATATTTGAGATACAATATCTAGGAGACTATTGAAAACATTTGGTATATTTTCATTGCACATTGTGACCAAAAACTTTACATATATTGATGTTCAAATTTACATAATATCAATCTCTGTAACAAAACCTAGAACCAATAAAAAGTCAGAACCCCTACCATATGGCCTTGATTTCTCTTTTATAGAATAAGGAACCAAGAAAGTAGTTGGCATTTTGACGATGTTTGTACGTAGTTGTGATTGTCATTGACAGACACACACTTATTTGATGTATGAGTTATTCTCAACTGGTACTATGTGATGTATTGTTCAAACTGGTATTATATGCCAATGTATGCATAGTCTTTGTTTGTAGAATACTATCGGTGTTTGTAGAAGGAGCTTACCGGTCAAAGCATAACCGAGGACCTCAAGCAGTACAAGGAATTCAAGTGGTACGAGGACCCCAAGTGGCAACCAATCTTTTTTAGATCAGAACAGTACATTCTAGTTTACCAATCTTTGTTTGTAAACTAGTAATTGGTAGACTTTGTTTTGTTAACCGGCAAACTTGTAAAGTGTGATGAGTTATCATCCACCGACACCGATGCGGTGATTCTATGTCATGTTACACATTGTGTCTAGATGCACTGTACCTAGGAAATTGTAGTCTAATCTCATTGGACCGACATGAAATCAAATTCCTATATGAGGACATCATGTCTAGGGTTTTGTTGGTTGCATAAAGTGTCTTGCGACAAAGATTGAATGTGAAAAGGATAGAAGACTAAAGTAATGCTGCAATGCATTAACATAGTCCAATCAATGATCTAACTATGCATTTTTGTGCTACTTTGTAGATCACTTACTTGTTGATTACTAATCTCTTCGACAAGTCAAAAACCCTTAACTGGGTAGGCTTAGTTAAGCCTTTTCTAAATCCTCTAACAAGGTGGTTCACAGTTATGGATCTAAAATCCTTTAACAGGGTAGTCTTTAATAGGACTTATCTCCTAACAGAGATCAGGTTTCCTAACAGGATCTGTTCTGGTGAAGAACATTGTAAGGCCTTAATCGATCTGGTTGCTATTCTGCAGATAGTATACTTGCGAGTTTTACTCACCGTGCTTTTTCCCATTTGGGTTTCCAGGTCAAAATATCTTGTGTTATGGTGATTGTGTTAGTGTGGGTGAATTCTTTATTTGTTGTTTAGCTTGTTTGTGTATTAATTGGTTTACTGTTGAAAGGGCTATATCGGTCTATAGTAAAACTGCTTAAGTGTTTGGTAAGGATTTTGGGTATACTAATTCACCCCCCCTTCTTAGTATTAATCACAAGCTTGGGGTTATTTATGATCAAAAAGCTGGTAGGTGATGGTATGATGAAAGAATAAGTATCATGTCAACTACTGAGAGGGGGGGTGAACCAGTAGATAGAAAAACTTATATAAAATTCACCAATCAATCTCTCAAAGTAAACTTAGAATAATAACTCTGTCAAGATAAAAACTCATAAGATAAATTAGTTGTCTATTACCACAAATTAATAGTAAACAACTTCTTCATTTCTCAATGCTTCTGGTTATCATGACTTATTAAAATAGTTAAGTAGTTATGTAGATCAACCATGAAAACATAACCACAAAAACATTCACCACTTGACACAAATATTTTTGACGTGGAAACTAAAATAGGTAAAAAACACAATGAGATGAGACTCATAAGATAACTATCTGAACTCTTCTGATGTTCTCCTTGCTAGGAGCCTAGCCTGTTAAAGCTTTACAAAAAGTCCAGTTAAGAACTAATCTTGTTAGGAATCACCTAGTTAAGGGATTGACTACAAATGGCTTGTTAGAAGCAATACCCCATAAGGAGTAACCTTGGTAGAGGATTTGAAAATCCAATCTAATGGACCAACTTGTTAGAGGATTTGAATAACACCAAGCTTGTTAGAGCTTATCCAGTTAGGGGATTTCAATTCTGCTATAATTGTTAGAAAACCACATGAGTTTGTTGATCTGTCTGAATAGCACTACACTTGCTTGATCATATCAATTTCATGCTCCTATATGCCTTTACTCAAACCACAGATACATCATCCGGTTCGGCAACCACACACTCAACTGAACTGTGTCTATCTCTTTTCCAACTCTCTAAAACTAAACAACTTCATCGACCTTAAAAACAAATCAATCAGGTCGGTAACACAAGAAAAACCTAACTCTCATTGATATTACAAACAAATTCAATTCAAATATGACCATTGGATTACATAGCAATCTCTACACATCAATCAATAAAAGCTTGATCACTCCTTGATCACCGCTCATCAAACTTAGTAACTCATCATGTGCTTTGCATTAGATGCAATACATTTTCTCATTCCCTAGACAAAAACCGTTACAACAACTCGCCAAAATCTCTTGGAATTGTCTTCATACATTAATCATGTGTGTCATCATCATTACCGCTTATCATCAGATCATAAACCAATATAACCAATTCACCAAACTTAATCGGTTACTGTTTATCAAAAACAATAGGTAGGGTTTACTGGTTACATCAATAGATAAGGTTTACACTAGTTACCATTTCACTCCACAAATTCTTCCTACCGGTTATAGTAACAATATTACAACAATATCAACAATATCATTACCGGTTTATTGACATCAATGACAACATAACATATCATTAATGCAATCTTCATGCAAATGCCAACAGTAGGTACAACCACTTAGGATCACTAGAAGACAAAAACTCTCCTTGTTCGCTCGTGAAGGTTATTAAAGAAGTTAATATTATTGATGAATCAGTTTGTTGAGTGTATACATCAATCCAAAACTTATTTGATTCTTTTGGCAGTTATTGAAATACATTAACTCATTTAGTCTGACATTGAAGCTTGTGAAACTTCTTGATTGATAACTTAGAAATAAATCAAATTTATTTACATTTACTACAATCTTGGGATTAAAAAATGTGGTAGTTGAAGAGATGGTTATTTGAAGTGTAGATGAAATCATGAACTTATTTCATTCTCCTTGAAATCGAAAAAGTTTTGATTCTAACAATATTATATATGCAAATCAAATTTTCATTCATTCCTTGCAAGTATAAAAAGTCTTAGGAGAATGAATCAAAAAAATATAAAAAAATGGATAAAATGGCACATCAATCTAATGGAATGCAATACTTTTCCTACCATTGGATATAAATAACTTTATGTGACCACTTGTACATGTATAGAGTTGTTGAATTTTTGATAGGTGCTCTCTCCACCTATTATCGAATGTGGGTCTACTCTCCATAATGAATTTATTAAATCCATTATAAAAAATAATTATTCTATCTCAAATTTATTACTCAAATTTTTGAAATGAAATAATTACAGACAATACTAATTGAAACTCCAATTTCTAGTCATTGCAATCCATTATTTGTTTTTTTCTATCCAAAATATCTAGAATAGTCCAATGTTGCAAATTATAAAAAGTCAATATTTGACTTTATTTTTTGCTCAACCTATGGTATAAATTGGAACTCATCAATGACCATTTTTGTCATTTTCTTAGTAGGCCTTAAAGCCTATGGAGCATCCATATTTAACTTAGTGATTTGGCACAATTTTTTCAATGTGTACCATTTGAAAGACCACCTGCCAAAAAAATGGCTTAAGAATTGGAGAATTTTCCTCACACTGCTACAAAGCATGGCACAACTCCTGATAAAATTTTATGGATCTCCTCCATTTTATTCATTATTTTCTTTACTCTATATTGGAGAATATTTTTCAAAGAATCCAATTTTTTCACTTTAGTCTCCTTTTCTTTCAATGCATCCTCCAAATTTTCTATCCTACCTTCCCATTGTTCTTTATGCTTCTCAATGTCTATGTATGAAGTAGTGGAGAAAACTAGTTTATAAATAGCCATATATGAAGTAAGTAGAGGGATATCACCTATTTTTAAGGCTTGTGTCAACCTTTCATTCTTTGTGTATAAATGATTATAAGAAATTTGTAGGTTGACTTGGTCCCTCTTCAATTGATCATTCTATTCTTGTAGATTCTTAGTAGTTGCTTGGATAATCAAATAAGCATTAATAATTAATGTTAGAGGCCTCAAGGTTAGATGTATGTGATAAATTTTTAAACATATCATTCCCTCTCATGTCTTGAGTGAATTCAACAACCTTTGGCTTTTGTGTAGGAGGGGTAATGGCCAACATTGATAGTGTTTATATTCTAGGGTTGAACCTTGATCCTCTTATGTCTTGCTCATCTTAAATCTCATAAGAAAATATTGTATCTTTTTGGCTCCTTATGACATCCAAAACAAATTTTGAAGAAATATCCCAATCTATGAGGAGTATGCCACTTTCCTTAACTATTTTTTTTTTGTGAATGTGAAGTTGCTGGTGTGTCAGTAGGTTTGTCATTGATGTCAACATATCGATTATGTGTTTTAGTTATTGGTTTGTGCTCCACATTTCTAATATGTTGTATTTGTAGTCATGGAAGATTTGGTATATTGTTGGAAGTTTCTTTGGGATGTCATTCTTATGATTTGGTGCTATGGAAGTTGTGCTCTAGAAGTGTTCTCAATGATGATGGTGTTTGACAGTATTTGTAGTGCTCCACATTTCTCTGCATTTTTTTATTTTGATGATGATATCTTGGATTTATGCTATTCATGTCATTATCTTTGTTATTTTGATTCAGGATGAGATGATGTGTTCTCTAGCCATGGTTGCAGATATGTTCATTCTGGGTCTAGTTGTCCTTGAATGTTTCTATTTTTTCTCTAGTGATTGTGGTGTATGGATAGTGTGTTGTTTTGATCCATGTAGTGAATTATTTCTGGTCAGCCTGGGAAATTCCTAATTCAAGAGGTTAGTATAAATAAAGGATGATCATAACAAAGATCAAGATATAGAAGCAAGTTGATTGAAAAAGAAGATCTATTTTCTGTGAGGTTATATGAAGTTGTGGTTGAGCGGTGTGGCAGTGTGCTATTTTTGTTTGGTACTAGAGGTAGTGAGACAAAGGTTTCTTTCAATATTGTAGCATTATGGCAGTTGTGCTTCAGTGGTGGATTCTTTATTTTTCTTTCTTCTTCTTCCCGGTAGTGAGCCCTTCTTTTTCTGGTGGTTTTAGCTAGGCAGTGAGCCCACTTGTAGTGAGCATTCTAGTAGTAAGCTACCATTTGTAAAAATCACCTTAACCAACATCACCCTAATAGTCGTTTCATAATTGAGAATTAGCATTCTCTATGATTTTTCCATGTAAAATATGGTGTTTCATGTATGTGCTCTCTCATACTTATATCTATTTATGGTTAAGTAATTAGAATTTTGTTTATCGGATCTATTTCTATGAAAATTTTAACATATTTTAATTGATGACTGATTCAACCCCCCTCTTAGTTGTCTAGGATATTCAACAATTGGCATCAGAGATTTGTTTCCTAGAAAGTGAGACTAACAGCTCGAGAAAGATCTAATGGCACAAAAAATTGACTATTCCTACGTTTCAAGGATCTGACTATAATTTTTGGAGAGTGAAGATGAGAGGATATTTTATTTCTCTAATTTACAAGACTTGGAAAGCTATGGAGACCAAGTATGTGATGTTGTCAAATGATCCTAGTACCCTGGATGAGATTGAAGCCTATGAAGAAAATGAACGAGCAAGGTATGCCATCTTTAGTGCCCTATATAAAATTGAATTGGCCAAGGTTTTTGCATTAGATACTTCTTATGAAGTCTTGGAAAGATTGCAAAACATCTATGAAAGGAATGACAAAGTTAAGCTAGCTAAGATGTAGACTGCTAAAGGCAAATATGAGAACTTGAGGATAGAAGAAGGTGAAGACATAACAAGTTATTTTTAGAAGGTTGACAGTGCAGTGAATGATATCAAAGATCTTGGTGGCACCTTGGATGATAAGGATGTAACAGAAAAGATTATGAGGACTTTAGTAGAATGGTACAGTGACAAGATTTTAGCTATTGAAGAAACTTATGATCTGTCCAAATTCACCAGAGAACAGTTGTATGGCACCTTGATTACATTTGAGCTGAGGAAGTTTGGTAAAGATAAAGAAAGAACTGAGACAACATTTAAAGATACAAAAGCTTCCAATGAAGATTCATATGATGAGAGCTTGGGTGAAATGGAAGAAAACTTTGTAAGAAAGCTAAAGAAAGGAATCGACAAGTATAAAGGTATGTTACCTCTTAAATGTTTTAAATATTGGTCATTATACATCTAGATGTTCATAGAGAAGAACAAAAAAATAGTTTAAAGAAAACAAAGGAAAGTTCAATAAGAAAGCCTACTATGTCAAAGATGTTGTTGGTATTTTAGATGATGAGTTAGATTATAAAGATGGTGATTTTTGTTCTTGGTAGAAAAAGATGAATCTAAACTTAGCAATAATAAGGAGATAATAAGGTTTTTGAAACTGTTGCATTAGCATTTCATGTTAGAAGAGATAGAAATGAATGGTTGATTGATAGTGGATGTTCAAATCATATGACCGATGACAAATGTAAGTTTGTAAAACTTGAAAACTATGATGGTGGTTCTGTTATATTTGGAGATGATCAGGCTGCACAGATTACGGGAATGGGTTTTATTACTTTTGATGGAAAACATAGCACTAACAATGTATACTATGTGAAAGGATTACATCACAATTTGTTAAGTGTTGGACAAATGTGCGAGAATGGTTACAATGTTGTTTTTCAGGATGGTGGTTGTGAGATCCAAAAGAGATCTGAAACTGTTATTGCTCTTGGAAAAAGGACAAGTGGAAACATGTATTGATTGGAGGCTACTACTGGACATTGCTTGTTATCTCAGATCAATGAAAGTTGGCTATGGCACCAGAGGATGTGTCACATCAATTTTGACAATTTGGTGAAGCTTATGACAAGAGCTGTGAGAGATTTACCAAGATTGAAAAAAATGGATAACAATGTTTGCAAAGAATGTCAAGTGGGAAAATAGACAAAGGGAAAATTCAGAGGAAAGGAAAAAAATTCTACCAGATGGTTAGATTTGGTGCACAGAGACTTATGTGGTCTAACTGGAACAAGTAGTTTACAATGTGAAATGTATTTCATGCTCTCAATTGATGATCATTCTAGAATGACTTGGGTTGTATTTTTAAGAGAAAATTCATAGGCATTAGAAAATTTTAAGATATTCAAAGCTAGAGTTGAAAATGAAGCTGATAGAAGAATCAAATGCTTAAGATCTGACAGAGGAGGAGAGTTTGTTTCTGATGAATTTGACAACTTTTGTGAGAAATATGGGATTAGGAGACATCTATCTACTTCTTGGACTCCTCAATAGAATTGTGTAGTGCAAATAATGAACAAGACTATGCAAGAGGTAGCTAGAACTATGATCAAAGAAGCAAACCTACCAGAAGTTTACTAGAGAGAAGCAGTGCATATTGCAATATACACTCTCAATAGAGTTCTATTTTGGAAGAAATATTGTAAGACATCATATGAGTTATGGCATGGAATAATTCCATTAGTGATGTATTCCAAAGTATCTAGAAGTAAACGTTACATCTACAGAGATGAAGGAGATCTTGGAAAGTTTGATAGTATAGAAGATAAAGGCATATTGTTAGGATATTCTACAAAGAGCAAGGCTTACTAATGTTACTATAAGAGATTGAACACAATTGTTGAAAGTACAAATTTGAAGGTTGATGAAAAAAATTTCCAAAGACTCTAGTATACAAGAAATATATAAATCTAATGAGTTTGCAAGTAGAGAAGAATAAGAGAAGAACAAAGAAGAAGAAAAGCAGAAAGAAACTCAGGCTTCTCTAGCAACTATGTCTAAAAATTTGAGGTATGTACAGAAGAATCACTATGAGAACCAAATTATAGGAGATGAAAACATAGTTGTTATTACAAGAAGTAAATTTGTTGAAGAACAAGTTCTATTATTTTTACTTTCTGAAGTTGAGCCTAAGACAATTGAAGAAGCTTGTAAAGATCATAATTGGATGAAAGCTATGAAGGAAGAGTAAGATTAGAATTGCAAACTAGTCCCTAGACTGGTGGAACAAAGTGGGTAATCTAGAATAAGGTGGATGAAGATAAAGGTGTTGTAGAAACAAGGAAAGATTAGTATGCAAAGGTTACACTCAGGTTAGAGGCATTAATTTTGAAAAAATTTATGCTCCTGTTGCCCAAATGGAAGCTATTAGGATATTTTTGGCTTGTGTAGAATGTAAAGATTTCAAAGTTTATCAAATGGATGTGAAGTCAACATTTTTGAATAGGGAACTAAAAGAAGAAAACTACATTGAGAAACCAAAAGGATTTAAGTTGTCATATGATCTGGATATTGTCTGCAAATTGAAGAAGACACTATATGGGTAGAAGCAATCACCTAGATAATATGTGGGTAGAAGCAATCACATAATATATGGGTAGAAGCAATCACCTAGAGCATGGTGTTCAAAAATCTTTTGTTGACAACAATGTCTACTTAAAATTTGAATCAAACAAGATCCTAATTGTTGTTGTATATGTGGATGACATAATATTTAGAGGAAATTATGGCATGTGCAAGAAGTTTTCTAGTGAAATGCAAAAGGATTTTGAAATGTATATGATTGGTGAGTTGAATTTCTTTCTTCGATTGCAAGTGAATTAAAATAGTAATGGTATTTTTATTTATTGGTCAAAGTATGTTAGAGAGTTGTTGAAAATGTTTGGATTGGATAATTCTAATTGGTATGTACACCTATAGCAATCAGATGCAAGTTGACTAATGATGATATATCACCTAATACTAATGCAAGAAAGTACAAATAAATGATTGGAGGACTGTTAAACCTGACTTCTACTAAACTGTTTGTCTTGTAGCTAGATTTCAGAAAGATCCAAAATAGTCACATGTTGTAGTAAAGATAATTTTTAGATATCTAAAAGGTACATAAAATTTTGGACCATGTTATCCTGGAGGATCAGATTTTACACTAAAAGCTTATACTGATGCAGATTCAGTCAGAAGTGTTGATGACATAAAGAGTACTAGTGATGGAGCATTTTTCCTTTCCTTCTATTTAGTTGCATGGTTAAGTAAAAAGTAAGACTCTATGTCTTTATCAACTGCAGAAGCTAAATACATTATAGCTACCTCATGTTGCACTTAGATACTTTGGATGAAACAAACATTGAAGGATATTGGTGTAATGTTTAAAGAACTAATCTCAATCATGTGTGATAATAGAAGTGTGATAAATATCTCTAAGCATCTAGTATTGCATTCTAGAACAAAGCATATCTCTATTTGGTATCACTTCTTAAGGGAGAAGGTGTTGGCCCATGAAGTAAAACTTGAATGTGTTTGAATTTGTGTAGAGTATGTTGACATGATGATATTATGTTGTCATTGATGTCAATATGTTGGAGAGTGAACCAGCAATATGCTGAAGAGTGAACTGGTTAGGCAACTACCGGTTAAGCAACTGGCAAAGTGAATCGGTATAATGTTGTGAACCGGTATATGTGCAATAGGTGAAGCGGTATGTTTTTCCAAGTGAACCGGTATGTTGAAATGTGAACCGGTATATGGAATGTGGTAGGACTACTGGTTGGTAGTCTTAGCTTCAGGGTTTCTAGTTGAAGTGTTCCAAGCTTGTGTGATTCAATTGACGACATCGTGTGATGAGTTAGCATTGTAATAGAGATTAGATCATGTTTCCACGTCAGCCTTGTGTGCATGCAGGATCTTGCATGAAGGAGATTGATCCTATCTACCTCAAGAATGTGCGAAGTCCCTATAAACGGTGGAGAACGCATGATGGGTGATCATCTCCATGAGGCGGTGAAGAACGAATGATGGAGAATGTCTTGAGCTCTGTTCAAGACATTTGTATTCAAATGCAAAGTGTTCAATGGTCAGGATTGAACCGATCAATTGCTTAACCCAAATGTTTAGGGTTTTAGGGTTTTTTCTACTGATCTATCTGTTTCCTATAAGGTCAATGTTGTGTTTCATGCTGAGGTTGTTGGCAAATGGTGTGTGTGTATCTAAGTGCACAGATACATGATTCTTGCCAGACCAGATAAGAGGATTGATAAAAGCACCAAATTTTGGTTTACATAAAAAATTATGAACTCAGAGAATGCATCTGCTATGTTGGATGAGTTTCGATTCAAGCACTAACTGTACTGGTTTGCACTATGTCCTTCTTTACCTGTAACTTGCTCTACATCCCAAACCTTAAAACCAATAACCAAGACCGACTATAGAATATTATATTCACATACAGTCGATCAATATTGTTCGCACAATATCTCACATCATATGTATATCTCTCAATCTCCTCATATCATCATATCCAAAATATCCTAACTAGACTGACTTAAATACCCTTCCCAAACATAAACATAAATGCCTTATGTCAATTTACAATGATATTACAATTTATTTACATGTTGACCTAAACAAAAATAAATACATTAAACTTCATGACTAATGCCATTGATTGCTAATGTGTAGACCTGTCGGATCAATCTCCTATGTCGGCCTTATGTACCGGTTCCTAGTTTGTTGGTTTCCTTGAATGTCAGTTGTCGAATCATGAATACCAATGAGTACCCATTAAGTGTCCAACCTAAAATAATATGTGTTGTCGTCAATGACAACACAGATAAACCGGATGAATGTCAGTTGCCAACAATCTCCCCCTTTGGCATTGATGGCAACACTCATGTGAAAAATGAATCACTGAAGTGTTGTCTTAGTTCCTTCCAAAAACTAATGAACAAAACTGACCCTGCTCCCCTTGAGTTGTACATTACTTCTTATGTCCCTTGACATTTTTCACAACAACCACTCCCCCTTTGGCATCAATGACAAAGGCGGGGCAAAAGAAAGAAAGTATTAAATCAAAATGTGTTCACCGGATTTGGATGTACTTGTATATATATGGGTAAGCACCCTTCAAAAATCCTAAGTATCCCAACTAGTTTTCAAGGTTCCCAAAATAGTTGCAAACCCATTAAGAATGTATGCATGTAGTTCTTATTCTGTTAGATCTGTCAGTGTGGGTTTATTCATCAATTCTAGACTTTGCCTCTTATGGAGTAATAAAGTGTTCAACAGATGACTTACCAATCCTCCCAATTCCCTATCTCGTTGGATTAATATGTCCATATATTTCTCCAAGTCTAATATCTTAGATTTTGTAACCAAAATTTGACCATCAATAGCACTGGTCAATGAATGAGTACCATCAAAACTGTTAACCAGATGTTCTAGTTGTGCCTTTGTCACTTTTGTTTTCACCTCCAAGTCAGCTATAAGTTTGTCGGTGTTAGTACAAGACCTATATATAAAACTACACTGATTAAGAGCCTCATCAATCTTTGTAAGTTGCTCTGTCATCTTGACCTTGTCTGATATGAGCATATTGTCACAGGTGACCTTCCTAGTTTCATTGTATCTCTCCATCAATTGTTAGTTTAATATTTGTTGAAGAGTTTGGAACTCTTTAGCAATATGTTCAGCCAAACTCTTAAGCTTACCAGAGGGGCTAGCTACTAGACTAGAGTATCCTAGAACAAGTTGTTGCAAAATTGGAATGGCCTGCTCAATGACCTTGTCTTCTCATCCTTCCTTCCTCAACTTCTAAGTTACAACAAATATTAATTCAAAACTTCTCAATTTCTCAATGTTCTTTTGCCCAAAATCATCTGGACCAGATGAGCCACATTCGAACAATGGACGACTAGACTCTCCAACCTACTGACTAGCACCGATGGCTTCACCACTTGGTGCAATAACCATCTCAACCTTAGCCTCTTCAATATGTAAATTTGTTGTCAGAGGTTCAACATCCTCAACCTATTTATTATCTATATTGACATCAATAACCTCTACATCTAGAATGTTATGTTCTGGTGTATCCTGCTTATCATGCACAACTTCAAAGTTATCTACCGGTTTCTCTATATTATGTGTTGGCAATATGAAGGAATTGATTATGTGTTGCATTGATGTTATATCATTCATGTCAATACTAGCTATTATGGTTTGTTATCGACAGCTAGGTTTTGGTTACTAGTAGAAGAACTTGTGTTACCGACAGAAGGGACTATCAATTGGATACTACCGACATGATTGCATCAATAAAATTTGGTTTGTTTGATGTTTTTGGAGTATGTTTTGGTCAATTGGTAATGACTTGGTGATCGGATGCTATCATACATTCTAGTAAGCCTATACCAGTAAGGGTTTAAGGTTTTACCAGTAGAGCTTTTACTGAGAATCTTTGAAAGGATGCATAAGTAGTGTTGGTGTGGCTTCTAGATGGATTTTAGTATGCTGAAGGTGATCCTTGATCATGCCTCTGATTAGGTCTGGTATCTATCTAGGTTATGTACTGATATCATGCTATGTGTTCTCTACACATTACCAAGATGATTTATGAATTGGTTAATGTTGTTTTGGTCTAAAGTTGACATAGCATATCATTGTAATGTGGATGTATGTAATGATCTTATTGTAATATCTTTTAGATGGCTGACATAATTGGTTTAGGCCTTAGGATTTGTATAAATTGATGTAAGATCTCATTGTAGATCATGGGAATGGAAATTCAAAGTTTGTGGTCATGGAATTAAATATCATATACGAAGGAGATTTGGTCGATCATATGTGATCGAATTAGGTTTAAATAAGATGTCAAAGGCCTCTGGTATTGTGATTAACTAGGACTTTAATCAGGCATGGTAGATGCTATCTCTAGCAGTTCATTCTTCTGGATTGTTGTCCAATTATATTAAAGTGGTTATAACCTCTTTGAAGTTAGTGAGACTCCTTTTTAATGAGCAGTGTGCTCTAGGAGTGCGCCTTCCTGCATGTGCAGGCCCCTTATTGTATTACATACTTTCTATAGAAGTATTATCTGAATGTGGGTAGGCTTCCCACAGTGGTTTTTCCCTTTACTGGGTTTTCTACGTACAAATTATGGTGTTATGTGGTATGGTTGCATTGTGTTAATTCTCTATTTCTTTCTTAAGTTTTATTGTTTAATAGTATCTATTTTTGCTATTCTGGTATTCAATGTTTATGTGCTCTGGTTAAAGGATATAAAGTGGTTTGATTAATATAATCTATTGACAACTAATTCACCCACCCCTCTTAGTTGTCCAATGGTTATCCTAAAAATTGGTATCAAAGCTTTGGTCCTCTTTTGTAGAAGCTTAACCACTTGAGGTAGATCTTATGGCAACTAATACTTCAAATCCACCAACAAATATTTTCAGAAGAGAAATCCCTAAGCTTGATGGAAAAAATTATGGGATATGGAAAATCCGAATGGAGACTCATCTTAGATGTCTTGGCAAGGATATTTGGGAGATCACTAAGAAAGGATATACACCTTATGATCTGACATCTAGAAATCCTTCTCTTGCAAACTTGGACAAGAATAATGAAAATGATTGTAGAGCTAGAGAAGCCCTCTAGTGTGCACTTACTGAACAAATCATGGGATTGACTGATAAATCATCTACAAAGGTTATGTGGGATAAATTGCAAAATTTGAATGAAGGTGACCCTACTGTCAAAATTTGTAAACTTGATGGTTACCATTTAAGATATGAGAACTTGAAGATGGAAGATAATGAAATAATTGCTACATCTATGGAAAGAGTAAATGAGATTATCATGGGAATTCAATGTTGTGGAGGATCTCTAAGTGAAGATGAAATAGGTTCTAAAGCCTTGAGAGCCCTACCACTAACTTAAAAGATGAAGGTGACTGCAATTAATGAATTGAGAATAATGGAAAACACTTCAGTTAATAGAGACATTTCGATTGGTAAATTATCGTCTTTTGAGCTTGAAGAATTTGGACCTTCTGGATCTGCAAAATCTGAACCTTCTTTTCATGCATCATCATCTGCTGGCAAAAGTGATTGGAAAGCCCTATATGTAAAAGAACTGGAAGATACGAGGAAAGATGATGAAGAATTTGAGAAACTTGAAACCTTATTTGCTAAAAGAATACCTAAAGGACCAACAAGAAGTAAGTATGAAGGAAAAGAACCTTTTAAATGTTTTGCATGTAATAAGATAGGTCATTTTGCATCTAGATGTCCTAAAAGGAATGCAAGATTTGAAGAATGAGTTAATAAATTGTTTAAGCCTAATCATAACAAATATAGATTCAAGAAAAACAAACAATGCTACATAACGGATGAGGAAGGAGTAAGTGATGACTTTGAGGATGAATCGACATGAGACTCTACTAGTGGATCCGACAATGGAAAGGAATGGGCGTTCTATGCTTTAAAGGAAGATGAACTGGAATCGGCTATCAAGAATGAAGAAAAGGCCCTAGAAGCAAAAGTTGAAGACAAGGATGAATGGGTAATTGATAGTGGATGCTCATATCATATGACTGGAGATAAAATAAATTTTTGCCCCTACAAGAATATAATGGTGGTCAAGTTAGATTTTGAGATGACAAAGCATGTATGATCAAAGGTAGAGGTACTATTTCTCTAGATGGCAATCATAATACTGATAATATCTATTATATAGAAGGTTTAAAGCATAATCTTTTAAGTATTGGTCAATTGGTGGAAAAGGGATTCCAACTTCAGTTCAAAGATAGAAAATGCAAAATCATTAACAAAATGGGTTTGGAGATTGCAACTCGTACTCAGACTGGAGGTAATATCTTCCACTTGAACACTAGTAATAAGACATGTTTGATTGCTCATATTGATGAGAGTTGGTTATGGCATAAGAGGTTGTGTCATGTTAATTTTGATTGTATTGCTAAGATTGGTTCAACAAAGGCAATTAGAGATATACCTAAGATTATAAAGCCTCATAATCTGGTATGTAAGGAATTTCAATCGAGAAAGCAAGTTAGAAATTCTTTTAAGAGAACACGTGATAAATATAATGATGTGCTTGATTTGATTCATACTGACTTATGTGGTCCAACAAGGACCATAAGCTTTCAAGGTGATAGATACTTCATGTTGATAATTGATGATTATTCTAGAATGATGTGGGTGACTTTTCTAAGGGAGAAGTCTGAAGCTTTTGAGAAATTCAAGATCTTTAAAGAAAATGTGGAAACAGAAACTGGATTGAAAAACAAATGTCTAAGATTAGATCAAGGTGGTGTGTTCACTTCTCATGAATTTAATAGTTATTGTGAGATAAATGGGATTAGGAGACAGTTATCTACACCTCGGACTCCTCAACAAAATGGAGTAGTGGAAAGAAATAATAGAACCATTTTGGATGCAGTAATATCCATGATGATGGAAGCCAATTTGCCTCACATCTACTGGAGAGAAGCAGTGAGTACAATAGTATACACATTCAACAGAGTTCATATCAAAGGTGAAACCGGTAAGACTCCTTATGAATTATGGTTTGGACATAAACCTACTCTTAAATATTTAAGAATTTTTTGAAGTAAATGCTATATCAAAAGAGATGATTCAATTGGGAAGTTTGATCCTAGATGTGATGAAGGGATATTTCTTAGATATTCAATTTAGAGAAAAGCATATAGATGTTATAACAAAAGATTGCAAAAAATTATGGAGATCGCAAATGTTTAAGTAGATGAGAAATACTGAGATCAATCTATATCATATGACAGAGAATCGACAGTGGAAATGATCATAACGGAATCAGCAATGCCTCAACCGGTACAAGACACAAATAGTTACATGGGTACAATCATAAAATTCAACTATGATTGATGATTAGAATAGTGAACCTGAAGTTCAAAAGACACCAAGGTATGTAAGATTAAATCATTCTAAAGATCAAATCATTGGAGATAGGAACAAGGGAGTTATGACAAGAAGAAGACTGGCAAATGAAGAGATATGTCTTATTTCTCAAATTGAACCAACATCTGTTATTGAAGCTTGTAAAGATAAACACTGGTTAAAGGCTATGGAAAATGAATTAGATCAGATAGAGAACAATAACAGTTGGATTATAGTTCCCCGGCCTAAATTTAAGAATGTTATTGGAATTAAATGGGTTTTTAGAAATAAACTAAATGAGGATGGTCAAGTTGTAAGAAACAAGGCTAGATTGGTTTGTAAAGGATATTCTTAAATGAAAGGAATTGATTTGATGGTATGATGAAAGAATAAGTATCTGGTAGAATACTAAGAGGGGGGTGAGGGTGAATCAGTATACTTAAAAACTGATACAAACTCCCAAACTCAAATTCAAACTCACAAAGTAAACTTTCACTTATCAAGATCAATACTCAACATTAACCAACATCAAGCAATTTGAATGTTATGACAACTTAATAGTAAACAGATTCAATCTTGTAAACATCAAACATGGTTAATCATATGTCAGCATATTCATCTCTCAATGATTCCAATTATCATGTCTTATCAGAATAGTTAAGTAGTTAATCAAATCAACAAATAAGATCATAACCACAAAAGCATTCACCACTTAACACTAATATTTATGTGTGGAAAAACCAAATAGGTAAAAACCATGGTGATATGAGACTCACAAGGATGGCTATCTAAACTCTTCTGAAGTTCACCCTGTTAGGAGCCAAGCCTGTTAAAGCTTTTACAATAATTCCTGTTAAGAACTAATTCCGGTTAGGAATCACTCAGTTAAGGGATTTACAAATATGCCTTGATGAAAAAGCACAATACTCTATCAGGAATAACCTCACTGGAGGATTTGAGAATGAAAACTAATAGACCACCTTGTTAGAAGATTTAGAAAGTAACCAGGCTTGTTAGAGCTTACCCGGTTAGGGGATTTCAGTTTCAACTGTAATTATTAGAAAACAACATGTTTTCTTGATCTGTTTGAATAGCACTACATCTGCTTGATCAGATCCTTCTTAAGCTTCAATCTGATGGTCTTGAAAAGAACTGAGAGGGGGGGTGAATCAGTGACACCAAAACAAGCACAACTTTAAACACTAACCAGTAGATGAGCTTAACTAAGAATTTGAACAAAATACATGCTATCCAAAATGAAATAACAACATCAACATAAAGTAGAACATCCACCATAACACAAGTGTTTATACATGGAAAACCCAAATAGATAAAAACCATAGTGAGATGGAACTCACAAGTTAACTATCTGCAGTAATAGAAAACTGATTGGTTAAGGTCTTACAAAGTGCTCTTCTAGGAGCGAATCTTGTTAGAGATCCCAAGCTTGATTAGAATCTTATAGCCTGTTAAGAGTACTACCCTATTAAGAGTAAACTTGCTAGAGGATTTTAGAATCCAAACTAATGGATCACCTTGTTAGAGGATTTGTACAATGAAGCTTGTTAGAGCTTACCCGGTTAGGGGATTTGATTTTGTTGTAATGATTAGAAAACAACAAGAAAGATTTGATTTGTTTTGAGTAGCACAAGAATTGCTTGATCAGATCAATCTAAGTACATTCAACACTGCTCTTCCTCTAAATACTTATCTCTCTTTAGAAAAAGATTTCACTCTTTATGCATATCAGTATTTGCATAGATCACCTCTTCTATATCAGTTCTCTCTCCATCATGAAAATGATTCACTAAGATGTCTTTAAATAGACATGCAAACCTTATGTCGAACATATGAACACAATTTACTAGGTGCAGTGTATCTAGACATAGCTCATCATAAAAATGACCGCCAAACAAATGGTGTTGGTAACTGATCACAAAAATGGATACTAGTTAAAATAGTCAATATCGGTTGGACCACCATATGTGAGCTGTTGTCCTGGAATCTTCCACTTTATCTTCATCTTCAACTTTATCTTTATTTTGATGTCAACTTAATGTAACCGCATGTTATCTCTTAGGAACATATTGGTTGACACAGAGTACCGGTTAGAGATAGACCTTAAACATACCGGTTAACAATGTAAATCAATGAAGTTACACCGGTAGTCAATGTAATCATATGTGTGTGTGAGAGTGTTTCATCAATGATAACAAGTGATGAATACATGATAATCATTAGCAAGCCAACAATCTCCCCCTTTGGCATTGATGGCAACACTTAAAAAATAATAATACAATACCGCTAAGTGTGTATACACAACATATTTACATATGTACTCATATTCCCCTTTAATGTAATACTCCCCCTTAATGCATGCATAAATACAAAATTTTCAAAAACACACATACATATTATTACTCCCCCATTGACAACAATGCCAAAATGATAAAGTAAAATATATACATATATAAAAAATCTGTATCAAAGTGTTCATCATAAATTACAATTTTAAACAAGTTCATGCATTGTCTATTCTCATGAAAAAATTATTGAAATTCTGCTTCATCTAGGAGTATGTTATCCGTATACTCAGAGGTAGATAGCAGCTCGAAATAGAATTCTTCCATTGAGTCGAGCGTGCAGGTTTTAGAAGTTGCAAGAATAACTTCTGCACTGGAGTAGGCTCTTTGGAGAATGTCAATCTATGAGGTGAGTTGATTCTTGAGCTCTCTTAGAGATTGGAATCTCTTAGTTCTCTCAATATCATTCATGTTTAGTCTGTCATGCAATTCATCTATAGACCGGTTAAAGGCATGAATGGAGTCCTAGAGTGGGACATATGCCTTGCATAACCTTTCTATTTCTTGCTCAATTTCAACTTGATTCTTGGAAATATTAGAATAAATGAAAGTAATATTGAGGTAGAGGCAAGATACTTTCCTCCATATTCAATAGCTTTCTTTAATAGATTGCCATTATGAGATAAAGCCATTTTGCTATTTTCAATGCACTTAGCCAGTTTATCTCCATATGCCTTCTTGTGGCTCTTCTCAGCAGATATTTGAGCAGCATCTTCAAGGGATTTTATTTGATTAGATGCATCTACAACTAACTCTCCAAGTTTACTGATAAGAGTGGGAAGATGTGTGATAGAGGTTTCCGATAGTAAACTAGACAAAATTTCTACTGCATTCTCAATTGTCTCTGCTTCAATTCTCTGCTCTTTGAGTCGCTTCTTGTTTGCTCGAGATTGTATAACATTAGCAATCTTCATCTTTTCTGATGAACTCAAGGTATTCATGTCAATGGGTCTTGTGATACTTAAAAAGTCTTCATCATCATCATCAAGAAGTTCTTGCTTTGCCGGTTAGGGGGTATACTCTTAGTGATGGCTCTTTCTATGTTTTTCTCTGTTGTATCTTATGTTTGCTGAGTAATAGCTTCCTTAGTGGACTCCTTTTGAGTAATCTTAATGACCGGTGGAGATTGGGGTTTCTCCATTTGTTCACTTGCCGGTTCACTGACCACTTTTAGTTGATCACTTGATGTAACCTATACTTATGTGATTGTAGGAGGATCCATATCTGGTGCAGTTATGTCTCCAGATAGGTCTACTATGTCCAAAATATCTTCATCAACAAGAATAATGGAATCATCCTTCTTCTTGGTTGGATAGACTACATCAGCTTGAATAATTTCCTCTTCATTCATTTCCGGTCAAGGAACATCATTTGTAGTATCATCCTTAGAGTGGATGACTTCTTCCCTCTTTTTGATTATATAGGCTAGCTGATGTGTCTCAGACTCAACAACTGACCTCTTTGCATTAAGCAGATTCATTCTTCTTATTGTAAAATTAAAATATTCTTTGTATTCCTTAGTTAAAGCACTAATTCCATTTGATGATAGATTGGGAAAATACTGTACAAATACTTTATCAATAATCTTCTTTTCTAATTGAATGGCTTCTTCCCATTTATCTAACAAAGTATTACACAAAGAGACTGAAATATCTTTCTCCAAATCATGCAAAAATCTATTGTAAAGACCCAAATAGGTTATTACTTGTTGGAGTACTTCCTTCTGCTCATCTTCAGTAAAAGAATCATAATATTCTTTGACATTGTCAAACCTATTTCTTCCCAATGACTTCATTGTTCTCTCAAAGATTGTGTCAAGTTTGTGGGTAGAAATATCTATAGGTGTAGTTTCCTTTGACACTACCTTTACCTTCTTATGCGTTCTATCGGTTTCTTTTTCCTTCTTCGATTCTTCTTCAGAATCTGTACCCTCAGACTCTGGTTGGAAAACCAGTTTCCTATTTCTCTTCTTTGGTGCTCTCTCCTTATTTTCATATACTTTAGGTGTTGGTTCCTTCTTGGTTAGGACACTCTGATTCACCCTTGTAGTCTTTTTCACAAAATCTTTTTCATCACATTTCTTTTGCTTTCTTTTTACTTCTGCTACAGGTGCAGTACCAGTTTTAGTTGGTGTAGCTTGGACTGCCAAGGTGTCCAATTTGGCCTTCTTTTTATCTTTGGACGATGCTAACAGGGTATTAGCATAGCCGACCAGTAAATCATGATTGACCTCATAGCTCATATCTTTCATTTCTTCTTCTCTAGGTTCACTTGCTTGCATCAAGCAGAAGTCAATGGTAATCGTGAAGACTATGTCTTTTGCAAAGTGTTTAACCACATCTTCAGGTAACTACATTCTCATGCTCATCTTTTTCTGGAATTCATTAAAATACTTGTTTGTGGCAGCTAAAAAAGTATTCTTCACATCCTTAATGTTGTTCTTGATCTGTGCATTGACTAGTTGTTTCTTGGACCATTCAATATCACCAATACCTGGTAGAAAGTTTTGAAAGTAGAAAAATAACCTGCCTAACAGCTGACCATATTTGAAATTTTGTGAATTTTCCTTCTTAATGGATTTCAAATTTTGAAATAATTGGTCTATGATAGCTTCACAAATATCATAGTTTGCATTATCAACTATCATTCTATGTGTTGTGTGAATTGTTGCAGATGGAACACTGTTAAGTCTACTGGAGTAGAAGACCCGGTAGCCTATCACCATTGCTACAAGCTTCATCAGAGGGTCTCTAATAGTGTTGATAGAGAAAGCACGCTTATCATACGTAGAACCGGTTAGCTTGAAGATAGTGTCCTTTGAAATTCTTCTCAGCACAAGAATTTCACCGATTGAGCAATAACCCGTTACAACCCTAATAGCCTCCTTAGTTATCATATAAGTTCTTTCCAAATACATATTCTCTCCATGCACTTGACTTAGGGTGATTCGGATGTGTTCATCCTCAAAGTCTTCAAGAAAATAAGCGACATTATGAAACCCTTTTTCAAAAACCCTAGCATATTTTGCTTCTATTTTTTTATTCTTATCACAAAGTGATTTTAGCTGAGTATAGATGTGTAGAGTTCCTAAATCTTCTATTTTGCAATCTATATAGCTGGACAAGTCGCCTTTGACCACAACACCACTTGAAACTTGCGATAATGCATTATAAGACATAATTTCATCTGCCTTTAGAGCTTCCTCAAGCTCAGCAGTGATCATCAACCTCTCTATAGGTTTAGAAGTAGATGTCATTCTAGATTAACAGATTTCAAAATGCTATCCAAAGAAATACCTTGTGTCTTGCACGTCGCTCCATTTTCCAATTGAAATGTTCAAATGCACACTCGTTCCCCTTTCTGCAACTTTCGATTTGGCTTGATTTCCCTAATCACAAAGCAATTCACCAATTTGTACCAAGACAATCTTGCTTTGCTCTGCAATCGCTTCAAATTTCTTTTCCGAAAGAGTTAGGGTAAAAAAGATAGAGTAAAAAATTGTTTTTATCCACTTTACTGACCACAATAAATGCTCACACTTTTACGTTACAAAACCTAATTTTTATTTACCGCTTAAGTGAAATACTAGTTGATAACATGTCAACAAAAAGTCATCAAAATTCAAAATTCAAAATTTTATTTCCCACTCATTTTATAAAAGGGGTCCGGAAATATTTTACCGTTATGCTCCCCTTAGCTGTGTTAGATAGGCTTAAGTCACCGGTGCTAGATTTTCTTCACTGGGTGAAGGAATAGTTTCCTCTATAGGAAATTCTTCTCTTTTCTTCTTCCAACTCCAATTCATATCTTCTCTAGTTTCCTCAACATCAATTTTCTGCTTGCCTTTTTTATCCTTGAAAGAGTTGACCAGTTTACTATTCCTTGATCTGCAAAACTTTGCCAAGTGCCCCAGTTTGTTGCAGGGGTAACAGACCATAATAGATGATCTCTAGGGTCCTGCATTTCCTCTTCTTGTTCTTCTTCTGCAGTTCATAGCTACATGACCAAAGTTATTACAAAAGGTCCAAACAACATTTGTTGCTTTTTCCATTTCGAATGGACTAAACCAGTTTCCATAGGGTCTTTGCTAGTTCCAGTTTATTCGGTTATCAAAATTCCTTATCCGTTCACCATTTGGTCTAGGATGCATGTGTGGTATAGGATTGTTTGATCCATATCTGCACTCAATATATTTATGCCCATACATTCCACATGTGTAGAAATGACCTTCAAACTTTTTAGACACATACCTAGCATTAGTATTGTAGCTTGCAATTCTGTTAAGTTTGTTCCTACAAACATTTGCAATATGACTAGGCTTGTGACAAACAAAGCAGACAGGTTTAAAACCCTTCTTACCGGTAGTCTTATTGACTTTAGAAGTAGTTTTGTTCTTTGTATCGGAGGATTTACCTTTTTTAGTTGTATAAAAACCAAGTCCAGAGATATCACCCTTCATTTTCTGTGATTGAATTTGTTCTTCTAGCATGGTAGAACTTTTGATGAACTTCTCCAATTTCTCATTGACTTCAGTAAGCTTTTTGACAAGATCTTCATTATGCTTAGACAGGATCTCTTGCAGAGACGATGCCAACTCAAGATCTAGCTTTAGGTTTCCCTTTTCTTCTGTTTCAACAATCAAGTCCTCATGTATAGTATCTTTTTCCTGTTTGATCTTTATGATCTCCTAATCTCTTACCTTGATAAGATCTTCAGTAGCTCTTCTGGCTTCCAGTTCCTGACTCATGCAAATAGTGAGACCTTCTAGTTATCTTCTTAGATTCAGTTTTTCACCATTCACCTTTTCAACTTCATCAGCTAAAGTTTCAATGTTGGCTTCATCTAAAGAACTGTTATTAGATATTTCTAGTAGTTTTTCAGATAACTCTCTCCTTTTGGTTTGAGAGACTTTTAGTTTGCCCCTAAAGGATTCAATCTCATTTCTGCTAGCTCCTAGCTCTCTAACCATCTCCATGTAGCTTCTGTCCCCCATGGTAGTTTCAACATTTCCTTCTTAGCGGTTAGGCTTCAAAGAAGTTAGGTTCTGATAACAATTGGTGGTCTTGAAAAGCACTGAGAGGGGGGATGAATCAGTGACACTAAAACAAGCACAACTTTAAACACTAGCTGGTAGATGAACTTAACTAAGAATTTGAACAAAATACATGCTATCCAAAATGAAATAACAACATCCATATAAAGTAGAACATCCACCATAACACGTGTTTATACGTGGAAAACCCAAATAGGTAAAAACCACGGTGAGATGGAACTCACAAGTTAACTATCTACAGTAATAGAAAACTGACTGGTTAAGGTCTTACAAAGTGCTCTACTAGGAGTGAATCTTGTTAGAGATCCCAAGCTTGATTAGAAGCTTATACCCTATTAAGAGTAACCTTGTTGGAGGATTTTAGAATCCAAACTAATGGATCACCTTGTTAGAGCTTACCCAGTTAGGGGATTTGATTTTGTTGTAATGATTAGAAAAAAACAAGAAAGATTTGATCTGTTTTGAGTAGCACAAGACTTGCTTGATCAGATCATTCTTAGTACATTCAACACTGGTCTTCATCTAAATACTTATCGCTCTTCAGTAAAAGATTTCACTCTTTATGCATATCAGTATTCGCATAGATCACCTCTTCTATATCAGTTCTCTCTCCACCATGAAAAAGATTCACTAAGATGTCTTTAAATAGACATACAAAGCTTATGTCGGTTATAGGAATACAATTTCCTAGGTGCAGTTTATCTAGACATAACTCATCACAAAAATGACTGCCAAACAAACGGTGCTCGTAACTCATCACAAAAATGGATACCGGTTAAAACAGTCAATATCGGTTAGACCATAATATGTGAACCGTTGTCCTGGAATCTTCCACTTCATCTTCATATTCAACTTTATCTTCATTTTTATGCCAACTTAATGTAACCACAGGTTATCTCTTAGGCACATATTGGTTGACACAGAGTACCAGTTAGAGATAGACCTTAAACATACCGATTAACAATGTAAACCAATGAAGTTACAACGGTAGTCAATGTAATCATATGTGTGTGTGTGAGTGTTTCATAAATGCCAACAAGTGATGAATACATGATAATCATCATCAAGCTAACACAATCTTCCTTTACTCAAACTGCAAATCCATCCACTGGTTAGGCAACTACGCACAATTGGTTTCTTCCAATCTTTTTTATCTTTGCCAACACTTAACATAACAATATCATCGACCTTAAATACGAATCAAATAGGTCGGTAACACAACAAAAACCTAATTATCATCATCGAGATTACAAACAAGTCAGTACAATCTTGACCATTAGAAATCATAACAATCTCTCCACATTCTTCAAGAAAATTCCAAGCGCTCCATGATCACCACTTCATCGGACTTTGTAACTCATCACGCGCTATGCATTAGATGCAATCCACTTTGCTCCTTTCCAAGATAACAAATAAGCCAAATCAATCTAAACTAATCCTCATTCAATGATCACATGTGTCTCCATCATTACCACTCAACATTAGATCTTAAGCCAACAAACTTGATCAATTAGGGTTTAACAAAAAACAAATGGTAGGGTTTACCGGTTACATAACATAGAAATGTTTAGCCCTTTACATAGGTTCATCTTACAAACTACCATATACCGGTTTACAACATCTTCCTCAAGGTTTATCATATCGGTTACAAGACAATAATAATAACAACACTAACATCAGCAATATCATGAATATCATTTACCGATTCAATTGACATCAATGACAACATATCATTAATGCAATCTATATGCAAAATGCCAACAATATGAAAATGCCAACAATCTCTCACTTTGGCATTGATGGAAATACAAATATCAATGCCTCTGATTGCTTTTGTGGATTAGTAAATAGGAATCCTAGTTTACATTACCAGGTATTCACCATGCTCTATATGTGTTCAATTTGTCGCTAGTTCAGCTAACCAGACACATAATTCTTCTCCTCAATCACATAATTCTTCTCCCCCTTTGACAACAATGCCAAATTGAAAGTAAAACATGTAATTCCAAATTCTCACTATCATCAACATACTGCAACTTGATGCTCCCCCTATGGAATACATCCACTTCCAAAAATATCAATCCATGTAAGATTCTGCAAGTAATTCAGGGACTGATGCAATCGGCATCATGCTCAACTGACTTCATGAAGAGGGACACCCCCAACTGACTTCTAAGATACTCAAAAGTTGTCTTAGGAAGAGGTTTGGTAAGGATATCTGCAAGCTACTCCTGGGCAGAAACATGCTCTAAGATAACATCTTTACTTTGAACTTTTTCCCTCAAAAAGTGATACTTCGATTCAATGTGCTTAGTCCTTGCATGCAAAATAGGATTCTTAGAAATATTTATTGCACTTGTGTTATCACACAAAATATTTATAGGTTTTGAGAGCTTCATCTTAAAACCTTCCAAAATGTGCCTCATCCAAATAGCTTGTGTGAAATTCATCTAAGTTGCTACAAACTTAGCTTCGGTAGTAGATTGTGAAGTACAACTTTGCTTCATACTACTCCATGAAACTAGCCTTCCTCCTAGAAAGAATGCTCCCCTGGTAGTACTCTTCTGTTCATCAATATTTCCTACCCAATCAGCATTAGTGTATGCCTTCAAATCAAAATTGCCCCATATGGATACCATAACCCATGGTCAATAGTACCTTTCAAATATCTAAAAATTCTCTTGGTTGCTATCAGATGTGCTTCCTTTGGATTTTTCTGAAATCTAGAAACTATACCAACTGCATGGGCAATATTGGGTCGACTATGAACAACATAGTGTACTTTGCAAATCATTAACCTGTATTCCTTTTCATCTACAGACTTAGATGCATTTTCCTTGGATAATTTACAACCTGTAATCATTGGAGTTCCAACCGGTTTATAGTCGCTCATGCCAAAAGTCTTCAAAACCTCTTTCACATACTTAGATTGAGTAATGAAAATACCATTCTTCATCTATTGTATCTGCAAGCCTATAAATTTTTTTATTTTCCCTATTAATGACATCTCAAACTCATTCTTTATTTTATCTGCAAAACTATTTCTCATGACATCATTACCTCCAAATATAATGTCATCAACAAATACTTCACTACTAGTATTTCATCTCCTTCAGACTTGAGATAAATGTTGCTATCATCACTGGTTCTTGCAAAACCTATCTTCATCAGATATGTATGAAATCATTCAAACCATGCTCTAGGTGCTTGCTTTAGTCCATACAAAGCTTTATGCAATCTGCATACCATGTCTTCCTTATCTATCAATGCATAACCATTAGGATTCTCTATATAAACCTCTTCTTCCAATATCCCATTCAAAAATGAAGACTTAACATCCATCTGGTATACCTTGAACTTCTTATGGGCTGCAAATGCAAGTAATTTTCTAACTCATTCCAGTCTTTCTATTGCTGCAAAAGTTTCACCATTGTCTTCTCCTTCTTCTTGTGCATAACCTTTGCAAACTAATCTTGCCTTATTGCGAACTACAACACCATCTTCATTTAACTTATTTCTGAACACCCATTTAGTACCTATAACATTCTTGTTTACTAGTTCGGGTACCAGGGTCCAAGTGTTGTCCTTCTCAATTTGATCCAATTCCTCCTCCATTACTTTCACCCAATGATCATCACCAAATTCCTCCTTATAACTTCTAGGTTCAATGGTGGAGATCATGCAAGAGTTCTCTCTGATTCTCCTTCTAGTTAGTACTACATCATCTGTATCCCCAATAATTTTCTCAGGACTTTGATTCAGTCTCACGTATCTAGAAATAACATGATCATTCTCATTAGGCTCAACTTCTTCATTGTCTTCTTCCTCTAAATTTATTTATTTCGGTTGAACAAGTATATCAATATTTGCTTTACTGGTTTCTGATTTAACAATTTTAGGTTCCAAAAGAAAAATGCAAGGATCTTCATCATTTCTTTCTGAATTGGTTCCTTCTAAATTTTTAGGACACTCATCTACATGAACATCAACACTCTCAACAATTCTCTGTGTCTACTTGTTGAAGCATTTGTAGGCCTTACTCTTAGTGGAATAGCCAATAAATATGCCTTCATCACTCTTAGCTTCAAACTTTCTTATGTAATCACCTATTTTAATAAAACATTTTCTATCAAAGATTTTAAAATAGCTAACATCAAGTGTTCTTCCATACCAGTACTCATAAGGTGTCTTGTCCTTACCTCTTTTCACTATAACTCGGTTCATTGTGTAGACTGTTGTACTTATAGCTTCTCTCCAAAAAAAAATTTCTACGTTTCCTTGTATCAACATAGTTCTAGTTGCTTCAACTATTGACCAGTTGTTCCTCTCTGCTATACCATTCTATTGTGGTGTCCTTGGTGTAGAAAGTTGTTGCTTGATATCATTCTCATCACAATACATATTGAATTCCTCAGAAGTCAATTCACCACCTTGACCTGTTCTCAGACATTTTATCTTTTTTCCACTCTCTTTCTCAGCTAAGTCTCTGAATTCCTTGAATTTACCAAAAGTTTCATTCTTATCCTTCAAGAATGTGACCCACATCATCCTTGAATAATCATCAGTGAAGATAATGAAATATCTATCACTTGAAATGCTTCTAGTTCTTATTGGTCCACATAGATCTGTATGAACCAAATCTAACAAGTGCTCTACTGAGAAGGACATTCTCTTGAAAGTTTAAGAAGTCATCTTTCCTAACTGACATTCTTTACAAAGAGCATTAACTGATTTGTCTAGCTGAGGTAGACCTCTTACAGTCTTAGACTTGTTCACTTTAACAATGTTATCAAAGTTTATATGACAAAATCTCCTATGCCAAAGCCAACTATCATCTATTTTTACAATCAAACAATTGCTAACTTTGGAATTAAGATGAAATAGATTACCTCTGATCTTTTTCCCGGTTGCAATCAATTCACCTTTGTTGTCAAAGATTTTATACATACCATTTCTAAATTCTAGTGGGTATCCTTTGTCATTAAGTTATGCCACACTTAGAAGATTGTGCTTTAGGCCTTCAACCCAATAGACATCATCAGCACTACTCTTCCCATTAAGAGAAATAACTCCCTTACCTTTAACCAGACAAGGTGAGTCATTGCCAAATCTGACAACACTGCCATCAAATTCCTTCAAGGAAAGAAATTTTCTCTAAAAATTAGTCATATGATGTGAACAACCACTATCAATGATCCAATCATCAAAGTTATACATCCTAGACACTAGTTCTTTCTGATCTGATATCTCTTCCTTTATAGCTACAAACACAATATCTTCACTAGCATCATCATCAAATTCTTCATCAGCAATACCACTGTCAATAGCTACAAGACAATCTCTCTTTCCTTTGCCCTTATATTTCTTAAATTTGTCTCTCTTCTATTCATTTTCACCATTAGGGAAATTAGTTGCTATATGACCAATCTTATTGCAAGCAAAACATTTCAATAATAGCTTACCTCTGTATTTCCCAGTGCCTCTAGGTAGTCATTTTTCCAACAATGCTTCAAGCTCCACTAAATTGTCTTCATAATTAGCATCTCTGCTGGATCTAGATTCATAGCTATGGCCGGTATCTCTACTTTATCTCACAGATGGGTTAGAGACAGAAGCTCTGAATGCAGATTCTGATTTTTGTACACTACCATCATAGCCATTTAGTTCAAAAGTGGTAATTTTACCAATTATAGAGTCAAGAGTTACCTTTGTTTTGTCAATGGATTCCAGCTCTTGAATAGCTACAACTCTAATAGTATAGACCGGCAGTAGGGTTCTCAGAACCTTACTGATCACTATGGCATCTTCCACTTTCCCTACTGCAATCTTTATTTCACCAACTATCCCTTTTATCTTTTGACCATACTACTGATATTCTCACCTTCAGACATTATCATGTCATCAAATTTTCCTCTTAAACTCTCCTCTTTGGAAATCTTAACATGTTCATCACCGCTATAAATCTCTTCACCATTTTTCCATACTTCATATGCAGTTTCAAGACTATGAACATCTACATATTCAACATCAGATATGGAACTGATAATAGCCTCTAATTCTTGATGATTCTCTTGTTGTTCTTTCTTCTGATCATCAATCAGAGTTCCAATAGGTGCAGCATACTTAATTTTTATATGATCCCAATACTAAATACCAAGACTCTTAAGTAAATCTTCCTTCTTTCACTCCATATCCTATAGTTATATTTCTTGAACTTCGGACCTTCTTTCTTCATCATGATGTACAAGATCTTTTCCTCAAGCTGTTAGGCTTTAGGTTAAAGAGGACCTAAGATGCTCTGATACCAATTGATGGTATGATGAAAGAATAAGTATCCAGTAAAATACTAAGAGGGGGCTGAATCAGTATGCTTAAAAACTAATACAAACTCCCAAACTCAAATTCAAACTCACAAAGTAAACTTTCACTTATTAAGATCAATACTCAACATTAACCAACATCAACCAGTTTGATTGTTATGACAACTTAACAATAAACAACTTCAATCTTGTAAACATCAAAGATGCTTAATCATATGTCAACATATTCATTTCTCAATGCTTCCAATCATCATGCCTTATCAGAATAGTTAAGTAGTTAATCAAATCAACAAATAAGATCATAACCACAAAAGCATTCACCACTTGACACTAATATTTATGCATGGAAAAACCAAATAGGTAAAAACCACAATGAGATGAGACTTACAAGGATAGCTATCTAAACTCTTCTGAAGTTCGCCCTATTAGGAGCCAAGCCTGTTAAAGCTTTTACAATAAGTCATGTTAAGAACTAATTCCGGTTAGGAATCACCTAGTTAAGGGATTTACAAATATGCCTTGCTGAAAAAGAACAATACCCTATTAGGAGTAACCTCACTAGAGGATTTGAGAATGAAAACTAATGGACTACCTTGTTAGAGGATTCAGAAAGTAACCAAGCTTGTTAGAGCTTATCCGGTTAGGGGATTTCAATTTCAACTGTAATTGTTAGAAAACAACATGTTTTCTTGATTTGTCTGAATAGCACTACATCTGCTTGATCGGCTCCTTCTTAAGCTTCAATCTGCCTTTACTTAAACTGCATATGCATCCACTAATTAGGAAACCACACACTCAACTAGTTTCTGCCAATCTTGTCAACTTTTCCAACACTTAAAACAATATCATTGACCTTAAATACAAATCAACTAGGTTGGCAACACAACAAAAACCTAATTCTCATCATCGAGATTACAAACAAGTCGGTACAATCTTGACCATTAGAAATCATAACAATCTCTTCACATTCTTCAAGAAAATTCCAACTGCTCCATGATCACCACTTCATCGGAATTTGTAACTCATCATGCCCTATGCATTAGATGCAATCCACTTTGCTCCTTTCCAAGATAACAAATGCACCAAATCAATCTGAACTAATTCTCATTCAATCATCACACATGTCTCCATCATTACCACTCAACATTAGATCTTAAACCAACAAACTTGATCAGTTAGGATTTAACAAAAAATAAATGGTAGGGTTTACTGGTTACATAACATAGAAACGTTTAACCCTTTACACCGGTTCATCTTACAAACTACCATATACTAGTTTACAACATCTTCCTCAAGGTTTATCATAGCGGTTACAAGTTAAGAGCAATAACAACAATAACATCAACAATATCATGAATATTATTCACTGGGTCAATTGACATCAATGACAACATATCATTAATGCAATCTATATGCAAAATGCCAACATGATTATGGTGAGACATTTGCACCAGTAGCTAGAATTGAAGCTGTTAGACTATTTCTTGCCTATGTAGCATACAAGAACTATAAGGTCTATCAAATGGATGTTAAATGTGCATTTTTGAATGGTGAACTTGAGGAAGAGGTATATATTGAGTAGCCTGATGGATTTTCACTGACATATGAAAAAGATATGGTTTGCAGGTTAAGGAAATTATTATATGGACTGAAACAAGCTCCTACAGCTTGGTATGCAAGGTTGGATAAATATCTTTTGAAGCTTGGTTTTACTAAAGGTAGTGTTGATAGTAATTTATAGTACAAGATCAATGATGATGATATTCTGATTATTGAAGTATTTATTGATGATATCATTTTTGGAGGTGAAGATAAATTGTGCATGGAATTCTCTAATAATATGAAGAATGAATTTGAAATGTCCATGATTGGTGAGATGAGATTTTTCTTAGGTTTGCAGATTACTCAAACTGACAAAGACATTTTTATTTGTAAAACTAAGTATCAAAGGGAATTGTTGAAGAAGTTTGGTATGGATAATTCCAAATCGGTAAGTAATCCTATGGTGACAAGTGACAAATTATCTATCAAAGACACATCTGCACCGGTAAATTCGACAAGGTATAAGTCTATGATTGGTGTTTTGTTATATCTAACTCAAACTAGATCGAATATTATGAATGCAGTAAGTATTGTTTCAAGATATCAAATTTATCCTAAAGAAAACCATGAATTTGCAGTAAAGAGAATATTCTGGTATATGCAGGGAACAACAAAATATGGCTTATGGTTTTATATAGATGATAACTTCACTTTATGTGCATATACAGATTCAGATTGGGTAGGACATACTGATGACAAGAAGAGAACTTCTGGTGGAGCTTTATTTCTTGGAAATAAATTGGTTTCATGGATCAACAAAAAATAGTCATGCATTTCTTTATCTACTACAAAAGCTAAATATGCTACAACAACAACTAATTGCACTCAAGTCTTATGGATGAAGCAAATGTTAAAGGATATCAATATAAATTGTAGTCAATCGGTAGTTATCTGTTGTGATAACTCTACAACTATTTGCATGTCTAAAAATCCGCTATTTCACTCTAAGACTAAGCACGTACCAATAAAATATAACTTTCTGAAGGACAAGGTGGAAGAAAAGGAAGTCAAACTGGTTTATGTGAACACCAAAGAACAGATTGTAGATATATTCACTAAACCGCTATCTAAGGAATCATTTGAGTATTTGAGAGATAGGTTACAGGTATCTACCCCTCAGATAGAAACTTAATTGATGGAGCAGACCATCATTCTGGTATGCATCATCAGCTTTATCCTTTGCTCCGAGTTGATGTAGTGGTGCTACTACTCAGTGGGAGTAGTTAGCTTTGAGATTCATAGAATTTTGATATCTATGTCATATATTTGGCATTGGTGTCAAAGGGGGAGAGTTATATGTAAAAAATAATGTTTATGGGAGAGATTCAGATCAATTTCAGATTGGATTGCACTCCTCAGGGGGAGTTGCTGGGATTTTCAGTTTCTCATTTCTTATATCTTCTCTGAGAAATATTTGACACTTCTTGGCACTTCGATGTTTTCTTTTTCACATCTACTATTTCCATAAATGCAAAAGGGGGATATTGTTGGTAGTATGAAGGAATTTATTATGTGTTGCATTGAGTTTTTTTCATTGATGTCAACAATAGATGTTATGGTTGGTTACCGACAGACAGGATTTGGTTACTAGTAGAAGAACTTGTGTTACCGATAGAAGGGACTATTAGTTGGATACTACCGACATGATTGGATCAATAGAATATGGTTGGTTTGATATGGTTGGTTTGATATTTTTGGAGTATGTTTTGGTTAGTTGGTATTGACTTGGTGATCGGATTCTATCATACACTCTAGTAAGCCTATACCGGTAAGGGTTTAAGGTTTTATTGGCAGAGCTTTTACTAAGAATCTTTGAAATGATGCATAAGTGGTGTTAATGCGGCTTCTAGATGGAATTCAGGATGTTGAAGGTGATCCTTGATTGTGCCTCTAATTAGGTAGGGTACCTATCTAGGTTATGGACCGGTATCATGTTACGTGTTCTCTACACATTACCAGGATGATTTATAGATTGGTTAATGTTTTTTTTGTCTAAAGCCGACATGGCATATCATTATAATGTGGATGTATGTAATGATCTTATTGTAATATCTTTTAGGTGGGTGACCTTGGTTTAGGCCTTAGGGTTTGTATAAATTGATGTAAGATCTCATTGTAGATCATGGGAATGGAAATGCAATGTTCGTGGTCATGGAATGAAATACCATATGTGAAGGAGATTTGGTCGATCATAGGTGATCAAATTGGGTTTAAGTAAGAGGTCAAAGGCCTTTGGTATTGAGCTTAACTGGGACTATAATTAGGCATGGTAGATGCTATCTCTAGCAGTTCATTCTTCTGGATTGTTGTCCAATTATATTGAGGTGGTTATAACATCTTTGTAGTCAGTGAGACTCCTTTGTAATGAGCAGTGTGCCTTTCTGCATGTGCAAGCCCCTTATTGTATCGCATACTTTTTGCAGAAGTATTATCTGACTCTGGGTAGGCTTCCCACCATGGTTTTTTATTTTACCCAGTTTTTCACGTACAAATCATGGTGTTATGTGGTATGGTTGTATTGTGTTAATTCTCTATTTCATTCTTAAGTTTTATTGCTTATATATATCTATTTCTACTATTCCGGTATTCAATGTTTAAGTGCTTTGGTTAAAGGTTATAAAGTAGTTTGATTAATATAATTTGTTGACAACTGATTCACCCCCCCCCCCATCTCAGTTGTCCACTAGTTATCCTAACATTATGTACAAGTGATACTGTTGAAGGAATATCATCTGTTAGTTTATGTCCCAAAACCAGTGAATACATACCCAATATACCTTTTCCCTTACCATCAACAGATATGTCTTCATTACAAGAAAAGCAAAAATACAGGTGTAGTAAAGAAATATAGTTTGTCTATAAAGAATTTTACCCATACCTCATGGATCTCCTTAACTATTCCATTTACTCTACCTACCATGAGACTCACAAGCCAGTGTCTGTTGTGAAAAATTGTTCTATTAGCATATTCAAGATACTATTGTAACTCCATTTGATCCTTATAATCCATATGTTCATAATAATGTTGGATATTACTCAAAATTCCATCTTTAGTTATTTGATCTGTTAATTCAGCAACTAAGAGAGGAGGAGTGACCTTAATACTCTTACCGAATTTGAGAGCTATATCTAATTCAAATTTCTTCTTCTTACTGGGAGTAGAAGGAGATTCTTTAACCAGTTTCTTCTTCTTTGTTGGTTTCCTCTCCTTCAAAATTTTCTTAGGGGATGCCAGAGGAGTGACCTTCACTTTCTGTACCTTTCCTTCCACAAGCTTCTTCCTTTGTACCCTGATGCATGTCTGGGGAATCTTTGGGGGCACAACATCAGTATCAGAACTGAATTCAATAGGGGCAATATAAGTTTTCATTTTCTTCCTCTTCAGTATACCCTTGCCGGTTGTTGCTACTGGTGAAGTTTGAACTACTACCGAAGATGACCCTTCTACCAATCCAATGATCTACTTGATTTCAGAGGACATCTTCTCGACAACTTCCCCAACCTTCTTGATTTTTCCTTCCCTTTTCTTCTTACTGAAACCTATCTAAATTTTGGATTCTTTCTGCTTTGCTATCCCAAAGATTTTCTCAGTTTCATCAATCGGAGCATCAATCAGAGTCTTGGCATATGAGTCCAAGATCTTAGCATCAACCTCATAACCCATCTCAGTGATCCAAACCTTTTGTGGTTGCACTGCTTCCATTAATGTTTCATCCTTCTTAACCATAAAGCATATTTTAGTAGAGTACTTATCAATAATATGGTTCAACACTCTCTCTCTTTTCTTCATAGCCTTCTGAAATGATTTGAAATAACCCCATAGAATGAAGTTTCTCTCCTTGTTCTATCATAAACCTCTTATAGCATTCTTCATTTTCTTTCCTACCGGCATATCAAATTCCCATTGAGTTTTACCAGATCTCGGTAACTCATTTAAAAAAAACCATCAAACAAACAACATGATTGTCATACTGGAAAACACCTTTATTTTTACCCTTAATCTTCCCTAGGTTTAAAATAAGCTCTTCACACATCCATTGGTAGAGATCATACCTATCATTTCCTTTGACCCTCTAATGAGAACAACAAATGCATGAACTAGAAAGAGAGTTCAATTGGTTTGATTGGGTTACCTTGTAACCAATTTTCATGCTTGCAAATTGAACAACTTTGTCTCTAATAGTGCTTATCCTCATTGACCAATTGCCAAAAGTTACACTAGTTAACTTCTCAAACTCATTGTTAGGTATTTTCTTCCTTTCAGGAGTCTGGCTAGTTTGGGGTAAACCGGTGATTGTACGAATATCCTCCTTGGTGATTTTATAGGGCTGTTCCAACCATATGAATTCCACATGAACACAACTCAGTACATACTAGATTATTTCATCTTTAAATTATGACATCTCCAAAATGTTTGTGAAACCCTGATCCTTCAAAATTTGAAATTTTGGTTTCATCAATCCCCTTCTATCTAGCAGGTTTGTCATGTACATTATTTTGATCTCAGCTGAACCTAAATCCTCCAGAGTATACTGGATATATGCACAAACATCTTCAACATATAGAACTCCATCTGGAACTCTAGAAGATGTTTTGACTAAATCATCATTCTTTACAATCTGAGGGCATTGCATGAAAATTGAGCATGGATGATCCTTGATGTCAATAACAATAGGGGTAGCTACACCTACTAGAGCGAGAGTAGATCCAGAACCCATTATAAACAAGAGATAGTCCAAAAAATAATAAAATACCTCACAACCTTCACCACTGAAAGTTTTTGAAAACCCATACCAAATGCACTGGAATTCACTTGAAAATGCTTTTGATCACCTTGAATTGCCTTAAACTCACTCTACTTTGCTCTGAATGTTGTGTGATCATAAATGAACTAACATTTCTCTTTTATTTTGTGAAAAAAACCCTAATTTCCCATTGACGTAAATGTGTGCCAGTCTATCATACCAGATTCAAAATCCATGACCTCAGTGTCGGGAAACCTTCACATTTACTTCTCCAAGATCTGAAACAAGCTTTTAGACCACTACCAGGGTTAATCCAAGATCTATCATTAATTTTCCTCCCCCCAAGGTTAATGCCTTAGTTACCAATGAGTCTTCTATCGGTGCAAGAACATTCTTCTTTGTCGATTGAGTAATCGGGTTGATTGTCTCTACCAATTGATCTTTAGATTTCCTAACCCATTTCCTCTCATGATCCTTCCGGATATCATCAATTTTTTTTTTCCTTTTTCATCATTTCCTACCAGATTGTTCTTGCTTATGTATAATTTAGCAATATGTCCTATTTTTTTGCATGCATACCAAGTGATATTATTTTTTTGAATTGCCTTAGTATATCCTTGATTATTTCTTGACCTGCATTGATTAGCTATATGTCTAAACTTTCCACATGCATGATATCTCACATTTTCTCTACAATCTTATGTCCTATGACCATACTTCTTATAATTTAAACACTGACCGGGAACTGCATTATTATCCTAGTTTGCTCTATTTCTACAATGTCTTGTCATATGACCAATTTTATTACAAACAAAACATGTACTATTGAATTTATGTGCATTGGGTTGCCTTCCCAGTAATTGTGGGTTGACATGTGGATTCTCCTTCTGACCGGTTGTTTCAACTTCATTTGCAGTACCAGAGCTTTTTCCTTTCTCAAATCCAAGACCTCTAGTGTCTCTCTTGTGCCTTTGATCAATTAGTAGTTTATCAAGCTTTGCAGAACTGTCCTTGAAATTTTCTATGTATTAATTTGCAGTATCCAGATCTCCTCTTAGGACTATTATCAATATTTGCAACTCCATCTCATTATTCTATGATTGCACCAGTTCAATTCTCAACATATCATTCTCATGTGCCATCCTAATGCATTCCTCAAATCTTTCTTTCAGAGATCTACCAAGATTTTCTTCATTCTTTTTCCAGTCTTCAATATCCTTGGACATCCTCATAGCTAGGTCTTGCATTTCATTCTTCATGGCAGTATTCTCTTGACTCACCTTTTGACATTGTTCTTTAAGGGCATTCTTCTCTTCAACATCCTGATTCTATAAAAGTTCCTTTCTTCTATCTTGAGCAGATGGCAACCTCTCCTATAGGATAAGAATGAATTCCTTTGCAAAGTTCAACTCGTCTTTGAATTTTAATTTTTTCATCCTTTCGACATCATAGTCTTCAAGAGCTACTTCAAGTTTTTTCTCCAGACTCATCTCTATGGATTCCAAATTCAGGATCTTCCTTAAGCTGTTAGACTTTCTCCAAGGTACTAGGCTCTGATACCAATTGTTGGAATCCAAGAACACTAAGAGGGGGGGTGGGTGAATCAGTGTTCAATCGGTAAGATAAATTTTAACCTTATTAAAAAAGTGTTTCAATAACGGGTAACAATAAAACAATATAACAACAAGTATAAATAATACCACCACGAGAATATACACCATAACACAAAGATTTATATGTGGAAAACCTCAAAGAGGAAAAACCATGGTGGGATTGGTGACCCACAATATCTATCCACCGGCCAACTAAATAAATATTACAATAGGGGCCTGCACATGCAGGAAGGCCAATAGCCTAGTGCGCACTTCTCATCACAAAAGGAGTGTCACTGACTACAAGCACAAAATACTAGTTTACATACAAAATTTTGAATTCAAAGAATGCATCTGCTATGCTAGACGAGTTCCGGTTCAAGCACAGACTCTACCGGTTTCCACCATGTCCTTCATTATCGGTAACTTTCTCTGCATCCCAAACCTTTAAACCAATAACTAACACCAACTACATAATATTATATTCGCATACAGTCAAATAATATTGTTCGCACAATATCTCGCATCATATGTATACCTCTCAATCTCCTCATATCATCATATCCAAAATATCCTAACCAGACTGACTTAAATACCCTTCCCAAATATAAACATAAATGCCTTATGTCGTCTTACAATGATATTACAATTTATTTACATGTCGACCTAAACAAAAATAAATACATTAGGGTATGTGCAGGATCATGGTGTGCCAAAATAGGCCCTTAAGTGGCAATGAAATTTCAGAAAATTAGAGTTATGCAACTTGACATGAAAATTTAAATACTAGTTGTTTTTTGGGAAAAAAAATCTATAGAAACTAGAGGTCTTGGATTTGAGCAAGGAAAATTGAGGTCTTGGAAAATTTACCAAGAAAAAAATATATGTAAGAAGAGAATCTATAGAAAATTGAATTTAGTTTCTAAGATACTAGTTGTTTTTTGGGGAAAAAAATCCTATTTGATGAAAATTTCAATGCAGCTAAACTAAAATTTTAGGAAAAAGATAAGAAGTAGGTGCATGTCTGAGCACCCTAATCACAATCAAATAATAATATTTTTTTAGAAGATTTATAAGATAAGTATTAAACTCATGTCCATATATGACACATTTTGTTTTATAATTTTTTATAAAGTAAATGATTATTTATGATTTTTTTACTACAACTTTTTAGAAATTCAAAAACTCCTACATCTGAGCACCTTAACTTGGTCAAAACCTCATGAATTTTTTTTTAAAATTGTTTTCCCTATAGTAGACAAAGCATAGGATTTGATCCATGTTTTCGATTCAAAAAATGTTATAACGTTTGAAAGTTATGAGTGTTTTTCAATCAGTCTATCAATCAAGAATTTTGTCAGAATTCAATTAGAAAATAAATAATAATAATTTATTAAAATCGAAATAAGACAAGCCTTATATTGTTGGAAAGTTGAGACATCCTTAAAAAACCCTTTTTGTTTTATCATTTTTGGCTATAAAAAAAGTCGTCAGCCACTTGTGTAAAGTCTTGAAAATCAAGGAATATTGAAAAACACGTTTAGGCTTGTCACTTCCAAGACAAATCCCAAATCAAACCCGAGCCAAAATTTCAAATTTCAAATTTGTAAAACAAAAATGGAATAGCTGATAGAATCAGATATCCAATACAATCGGATATCTGATTTTAATAAGTTCGTTCAATAACGAAATTTGCACATAATTAATCTATTGTTCATAAATATATTAATATATAATATATTAATACACAATATATTAATTTATAAATAAATTAGTATATGATATTAGGGAGAGGGGAGAGTGGGGGGAGAGAGAGAGAGATTAGGGGAGAGAGAGGGAGAGAGAGAGAGAGAGAGAGAGAGAGAGAGAGAGAGAGAGAGAGAGAGAGATTAGGGGAGAGGGATAGAGAGGGAGGGAGAGAGGGGAGGGTGAGAGAGAGAGGGGAGAGAGGGGGGAAGGGAGGGAGATATTAGGGGAGATGGAGGGAGAGGGGGGAGGGAGAGAGATTAGGAGAGAGGTAGGGAGAGGGGGGAAGGAGAAGAGAGAGAGAGAGAGAGAGAGAGAGAGATTTTAGGGGAGAGGGAGAGAGAAATATTAGGGGAGAGAGAGGGGGAAATATAGAGAGATTAGAGGAGAGAGAGAGAGGGGGGAGGGGAGAGAGAGAGAGGGGGGAGGGGAGAGAGAGTGAGTGAGGGGGAAGGGAGAGAGAGAGAGATAAAAAGGAGGGGGAAGGGTTCATATTGTGTCCTATGACCCCTTAGAACACCATATGACCCCTTAGGTGTCAAATTTTTGTAAGAAATGTTGGCACTTCTTTTTATATTGTAATAATGGTTCATCTTGCCACCTTATCACACATTGTGACCCCTTATGACACCATATGGTGTCTTTAGGGGTCATATGGTGTCCTAAGGGGTCATGGTATACCATATGACCCCTAAGGACAACATATGACCCCTAATGACACCATATTGGGTCATTATGGGTCCTATAGTGTCCTAAGGGGTAATATTGTGTCCTATGACCCCTTAGGACACCATATGACCCCTTATGACACCAAATTGTGTCCTTATGGGTCATATTGTGTCCTAAGGGGTCATATTGTATCATATTACCCCTTTAAGACACCATATGACCCCTTAGGACATAAAATGACCCTTTAGTTATGGGTCATATGATCGCTTATGACCCCTTATGACACCATATGGTGTCCAAATGGGTCATGGGATACCATATCACCCCTAAGGACAACATATGACCTCTTATGACATCATATGACCCTTTACGACACCAAATTGTATCATTATGGGTCATATTGTGTCCTAAGGGGTCATATTATATCATATGACCCCTTTAAGACACCATATGACCCCTTAGGACACAATATGATCGCTTGGGACACAATATGACCCTTTACGACTCTATACAATGTTGTTATGGGTCATATGACCCATTATGACTTATTAGGGGTCATATGGTGTCCTAAGGGGTCATGGGATACCATATGATCCCTTATGACACCATATTGGGTCCTTATGGGTCCTATGGTGTCCTAAGGGGTCATATTGTGTCCTATGACCCATTAAGACACCATATGACCAAATACAACACCAAATTGTGTCGTTATGGGTCATATTATGGCCTAATCGATCATATTGTGGCATATGACCCTTCTAAGGAACTATATGACCCATTAGGACACAATATGACACTTTACGACTCTATACGGTGTCATTATGAGTCATATGACCCCTTATGACACCATAGTGTGTCTATAGGGGTCATATGGTGTGCTAAGGGGTCATGAGATACCTCATGACCCTTAAGGACAACATATGACCTCTTATGACACCATATTGGGTCGTTATAGGTCCTATGGTATCCAAAAGGGTCATATTGTGTCCTATGACCCCTTAGGACATCATATGACCCCTTATGACACCAAATTGTGTCATTATGTGTAATAACCCACCAAAATTCATCCAACAAAAATTGAGTATATTTTTTTTTTTCTTTATTATGTTTTATTCAATTGCATACTCTGGGCATCCATCCAATTAGGATTAGGCATTCATCCATTCAGGATGAGCTTCTAACCATACGGGTTAGGCAATTGTCCATACGGGACGTAAATTCCATCTATCTAATACGGGATAGGCATCTACCCATACGGGGTAGGCATCCATCCAAACGGGATAGGAGATGCTCTGGCCAGAGACTTAGACTCATCGGGACCATTCGGGTCCTGAGCCACTCACTAAGTACTACACTCTTCTAACAAGAATGCACCGAGGTCGCCGTCCTTAGGAGTAATTAAAAATAATACAAGCTTGAATTCCGCCTCGGAATTTGGCTTAAAGCCTCGGGAAGTCAAGCGAATCCATACAGGATTCCTTCCGAGTATGCATTGAATTAAATTAGATTATCTTATCTTTCAATTAGGATTCTTACTCAACCAAGCCTAGACCCCACCCACGAACGCCTGAGTACGAGGGACAACTCCATCCCAAGACTGCCTACATATCCGCTTTGGCACGGGATCAAGGCGTAAAGTATGTAGTTCTATTTTCTAATCTAAGGTTTGATGTAAACTAATTTGTGGGTACGCAACCCTTTCTAGGGTTAGTGTCCCAGACAGTTTCTCTGCGGTTGCTACCCACGATGGTAGCACTTAAGCGAAGGCTCAAGATGGCCTATTGCTTGTGGCCTAAACAAAATAACTAGATCCTAATACTTATCATGAGCATCACCCAATTGCAAATCACCATTATCCCTTTGAGATGAATAAATAAATAAAGAAAGTAAATTTCATGAGAGCTTTTAACTTGACCATCCCTAAGAGGGGTTTACTATGGTTTATCTCAACGGATGTGAAATTCATTCAAAGTTATCTTATTAAATTATCGATCCAAGGGGGATTACCCGCCCCTCGGATTTTAACTTCCAAATGTCCCTTATTACTCCCCGACGATTTATAGGGATGATGCCACAGACGTCGTTAATGCAGCTTTATTAGGCATTAAGTGCAGTAGTTCAACACGACGGCTTTACCCGTAAGCGTGACCCAAAGGCACCATATATACCGAACGCTGCTAGTTTTGGTTTTCCAACTTCCTTTGTTTAGTTTTCTAACTACGAATAACAAAAATGAAAGCGTAATTAATTGAAGTAACTACTTGAAGCATAATAATGACCATCACGAAACTTGCAAAATATGAAGGATATAATTATTCCATAAATAATTCACATGCTATCTTCCATTAATAACAGCAATTAATCTATGAAAAATTTGCATGACGTAAGAAGATTTAACGAGTCCAAAATAACGATTAAATCTAAGTATTTGTAATAATGTAAGTTAATCTCTAAGGACCAATCAAGTGTCCCAACGATTCTTAATTTTAGAAGAATATAGTCTACAATTTTAAAGTTTATTAAGGATAGTTTAATTACGAACTTGCTACACATTAATCCCATTTTTTTAATTGAAATTCAAAATCTTTAAATTTACACTAAGGAAAAAAAATCATCATTCCTAAATGTCATTATTATCAACTTAAAAATTTGACTAAATAGTAATTAACTTAGATTATTATTTTATTTTAAAAAAAAAAAAAACCAAATTAAAAACTTCAAATTTTGAAATAGTAAAAAAAACTAATTTTAAACTAAATAGCAAAAGCTTTGTTTATTTTTTTGATGGCAATTAGGGTTGCGGGGTGGGGACCACGGGTCCCATCACCCCTGCGGCCCTGCATGCGTAGGTCCGCAGGGATGAGGGGACCCTGCGGGCCCCTCCGTACCCTGCAACGGTTCTACGTAACCGTCCCTGCATGCAGACTAATATCAAATGCGAAACACCATGCGTTACGGGGCGGGGGGTGGGTTTTAAAAGATTTTTCTTCTAAAGTATGAAACGATTTCGTATTAAATATTTATATCCTTATTGATTGCTTAGTTGAGCCACAGACTTATTAAGTCATGGAGGCATAATCACAAAGAAACGATTAAACAGGAACAATAACATAAGCAACAAAATGTAAAACCAGAGACAACAATAATATATTCAGATCAACCATCATTAACCATCGCAGCTATAAAGGATATTGGATCGGACAAGCGAACGAGAAATTCTTCAAAGTCTCAACAGATTGATCAACATCAAATATATCACATTCACATTAAGTCAAACATTAGAAATAGTGACGAACGTGCATTTTCAGGCCATCATGGTTCTGAACCATATCACATTTATTTTATTTAAAAAAAAGCTATCCGAGACCACGACATATGGATCAACATTGACATCATTTGTGCATACATAGAGGAGTATCAAAAATAGTAATCAAAATACATAATTCAAAATCATTGAAATTCATATGCATTGATCAATTTACATAAGTGATTAGACTTAAGGTTTATATAGTTGACATGGGATTATCAAAGGAAATCACCATTGTTTTGCAATCATACAATTATTGTTGGGCAATCTAACTCTGCATAATATCAACATAGATGTCATAGCATAACCCTTCCATAAAAGATATTGTTACCATTCAAATCAGATTATACACGTACACTAGTAGTAGTTAAAGAATTAGATAGAAAGAAGTCTCTTGAGATGGATTTATAAGTCAATTATTCCCTCATTTATTTTAAATCAATTTTAAAATAGTGAATCTAATTCTTATCAACGATTTAATCCACCTTTTTTTTTTTTTCAAGAATCTGAAACTAAATTTTTTTTTTTTTATCAAAAATCTGAAACAATGAATCAACAATTTATTCTACTTTTTATCAAACATTTTAATCTACTCCAAAATCTGAAAACTAATTTTTATCAAAAATCTGAAACAATGAATCAACAACTTATTTTACTTTTTATCAAACATTTTAATCTACTCCAAAATCTGAAACTAATTTTTATCAAAAATCTGAAACAATGAATCAACAACTTATTTTATTTTTTATCAAACATTTTAATCTACTCCGAAATCTGAAACTAATTTTTATCAAAAATCTGAAACAATGAATCAACAACTTATTCTACTTTTTATCAAACATTTTAATCTACTTCATATCAAAATCTGAAAACTAATTTCTTATCAAAACACAAACGAATTTCATTCTCATAAAATGATTTAATCAAATCTAATCTACAACAAGAATAAGATGCATGAAACTAAGTTAAAGGAACCTGGGTGCTTGCAAAATGGTGTAGAGTCTTCCTTGATCCTCCAAATTGAAGAGAAATCCTCCCAACAAAATCTTGGCTGCAAATGAAAATGGACTACAAAGGAGAATTTAACTTGCAGAATTTCTTATGGAATAGCCAACACTCATTTTGAAACTTGTACCTATTTTATAAAAGAAATTTCAAATTCCCACTACCTATTTTTTAATTGAAAAAAAGAGATTCTCTCCTAATTTGGCCTCCATGCAAATTGATTAGGCTTAGTGGGAGGAGTTACATGCAAGGAGGTGGAGAAGCCTCTAGAAGCTTCTTATTCCTCCTACAACATGTGCCTTAATTTGGGTGAGGGAAATTAAATAACAAATTAAAAATATATATGTATTTTCCATGTGTGTGTGGTTTATTATTTTTATTCCCTTACAATATTCATTCAATAGTTTATCCAAGGAAATATAATAGAGTTTTGTATTTAAATCAGAAAGGTGATAAAGGAGGGTTGTGACATTATGGGTCATATTGTGTCCTACGTGGTCATATTGTGTCATATGACCCCTTTAAGACACCATATGACCCCTTAGGACATAATATGACCCTTTATGACTCTATATAGTGTCGTTATGAGTCATATTACCCCTTATGACACCATATGGTGTCATTAGGGGTCATATGGTGTTATAATGGGTCATGGGATACCATATGACCCCTAAGGATAATATATGACCCCCTTATGGCACCATGTTGAGTCGTTATGGGTCCTATGGTGTCCTAAGGGGTCATATTGTGTACTATGACCCCTTAGGACACCATATGACCCCTTAGGACACAATATGACTGTTTACGACTCTTTACGGTATTGTTATGGGTCATATGACACCATATGGTGTTATAAGGGGTCATGGGATACCATATGACCCCTAAGGACAACATATGACCCCTTATGAAACCATATTAGGTCGTTAAGGGTCCTATGGTGTCCTAAGGGGTCATATTATGTCCTATGACCCCTTAAGATACCATATGACCCCTTACAACACCAAATTGTTTTGTTATGGGTCATATTGTGTCATATGACCCCTTCAGACACAATATGACCCCTTATGACACCATATTGGGTTGTTATGGGTCCTAAGGGGTCATATTACCCCCTCTCTCTCTCTCTCTCTCTCTCTCTCTCTCTCTCTCTCTCCCTCTCTCCCCTAATCTTTCTCTCTATCTCCCCCTTTCCCCTAATCTCTCTCTCCCTCTCTCTCTCTCTCTCTCTCTCTCTCTCTCTCTCTCTCTCTCTCTCTCTCTCCCCTAATCTTTCTTTCTGTCTCCCCCTTTCCTCTAATCTCTCTCTCCCTCTTGCCTAATCTCTCTCCCCTCCCCCTCCCCCCTCTCCCCTAATTTATCTCTCCCTCCCTCTCCCCTAATCTCTCTCCCCTCCCCCCTCTCATCTCTCTCCCCTAATTTATCTATCTCCCCCTCTCCTCTAATCCTTCTCTTTCTCTCCCTTTCCCCTAATCTCTCTCTCCCTCTCCCCTAATCTCTCTCTCTCTCTCTCTCTCTCCTCTAATCTCTATCTCTCCCCCTCTCCCCCAATCTCTCTCTCTCTCTCTCTCAATCTCTCTCTCCCTCTCCCCCAATCTCTCTTCCTCTCCCCTAATCTTTCTCTCACTCCCCCCCCCTCTCTCTCTCTCCCTCTCTCCCCCCAATCTCTCTCTCTCTCTCTATCCCCTAATCTCTCACTCCGCCCTCCCCCCTCTCTCCCCTAATCTCTCTCTCTCTAAAATATGGGTACTGAAATCGGATATCTAATATAATCAGATATCTAATTTCTGCCATTGCCATTAATGTGGCAACAATAAAAAAAAGGGCGGCAACGAGAATTATTTTTGGGACCCCAAATTTATACATTAAAATAGGATATCCGATTTTTCTAAATAAAAAAGATCCTTGTGGGCCATTTTGTGGATTCCAATGGCCCACATTCTTCACATTCTAGTTTTTGTCAAGAATCACGGGTTTTCAAACAATCATTCACCGTTGACTAGTTTATTCTTGGTGATGTAAATATTCATTTGGGTTATCAATATTTAGCTTCTTTTTAAGTTTTCTTTTCAAGAACTACAAAAATTTACAGCCAAACACAACACTATATGCTCTGTGTGCATTAATGAGATTAAATTTTGTGTGTAAACACTATGCCCCTCACTTTATCAATGTGATTAAATTTTGTAAACTTTCACACACTATGCCAAGTGAATGTATTGCCATTTAGAAATTAAAATATCTACCATTATCTTCAACCATGCATATAAATGCAATGAGAAGGGCTTTAATCAACACATGTCTTTCTTCAAAGTTATGCTTGTAGACTTTGCAGAGAAACTGGTAAGTTTCATAATTATACAATCTTGTACGTCTTAAAAATATTTCAAATGATCTATTTATAATTTGACAAAATAATTTGTATTAAGTGTTATGATTTTTTTCTTGTAGCACATTCAATCTCCATAAAAATTTTGCTTATTTTGGTCTTCATTTATATGCAGGCATTGCTCTACGTAATCTTTTTTCTTAGGACATGAGGATGCTTGATGTAGATGAAGTAGGATGTTGTATTTGTATATGGATGTGAATTGATGTAACATTGTTATGATGATGTACGATGTCTATGAGCAAACTGGTTTAGTTATATTGATGATATACAATGTATCTGTACATGAGTACATTGGTGTAGTTGTATTGATAATGATGAAAAATCATGTTTGCATATTCATTCATTGATGTCACATGCAAGTATAATGGTAATTATGTGTATACAATAAATGAAAATATTGATGATCATTATGTGTCTATAGTGTAATCCTTGTTTATCTATATTTTTTCCTTGAATGAGACTGACAAATTTTTTGTCAATTGAAAAAATGCTGCCCTAATAAAATCATAGGGACTCTTGAGAAACCGAGATAGGATTTTGTAGGGACCCCTCTCATGGCCTTGTAGGTTCAACTGGATCATTTGCAGGTGCCACAGACTTTGAGTTAGGGCTTGTCAAAGTTTGATAATTTTTAGCACATAGGGTGCTCAAGGGATGATGCCAGTAGGGTATGACCCCGAGCATTCGACCAAGTTGGGGGGGGGAAATAGGAGCATGCATAGGGTAGTAATTCCTAACTGGACATGTTGGAACTGATGGTTTGTGATCATGACAAGAAGAATGAGAAATTGGTCACACGACAACATTTGATTGAATGAGACTGACGGTTTTTTTTCCGATTGAAAAAATGATGCCCTAATAAAACCGTAGGGAATCTTGGAAAAATGAGATAGGATTTTGTAGGGACCCCCCTCATTCCCCCATAGGTTCAAATGAATTGTTCGCAATTGCCATAGATTCTGAGTTTTATACCGTCAAAGTTTGACAATTTTTAGCACTTAGGATGCTCAAGGGATGATGCCCGTACAATATGACCCTGAGCATTCGATCGAGTGGGGGGGTAAATAAGAGAATGGATATGGTAATAATTCTTAGCTAGACATGTCTGAACTGATGGTTTGTGATCACGACAAGCAGAACGAGAAATTGGCCACGTAACAATATTTGATTGAATGAGTGACGATTTTTTTGCCAATTGAAAAAATGGTGCCCTAATCAAACCGTAGGGAATATTGAAAAATCAAGATAAAATTTTGTAGGGACCTCTCTCATGTCCCCATAGGTTCAAGCGGATTGTTCGCAGGTGCCATGGATTCCAAGTTAGGGCCCGTCAAAGTTTGAGAATTTTTAGCACTTAGGGTGCTCAAGGGATGACATTGGTAGGGTATGACCCCGAGAGTTCGACTGAGTGAGGGGGTGGGGGGAAAAAGAGAATGCATAGCATAATAATGCCTAACTAACATGTCAGAACTGAAGATTCATGATCATGACGAGCAGAACAAGAAATTAGCCACATGACAACATTTGATTAAATGAGACTGATGATTTTTTCGCCAACTGAAAAATTTTGCCCTAATAAAATCATAGGGAATCTTGAAAACCAAAATAGGGTTTTGTAGGGACCCTTCTTGTGGCCCCTTAGGTTCAAACAGATCATTCACAGGTGCCATGGATTCTGAGTTAGGGCCCTTCAAAGTTTAAAATTTTTTAGCACTTAAGGTGCTCAAGGGACGACGTCGGTAGGGTATGACCCCGAGCGTTCGACCGATTGGGGGGGGGAATAGGAAAATGCATAGGGTAATAATTCCTAACTAGACATGTTGGAATAGATGGTTCATGATCATGATGAGTAGAATGAGAAATTGACCACACGACAACATTTGATTGAATGAGACTAACGATTTTTTTGCCAATTGAAAAAATGCTGCCCTAATAAAACCGTAGGGAATCTTTAAAAACCAAGATAGGATTTTGTAGGGACCCCTCTCATGGCCCTGTAGGTTCAAAGAGATTGTTCATAAGTGCCAGAGATTCTGAGTTAGGGCCCGTCAAAGTTTGACAGTTTTTAGCACTTAGGATGCTCAAGGGATGACGTCGGTAGGGTATGACCCCGAGCATTCAACCGAATGGGGGGGAAAATAAGAGAATTCATAGGGTAATAATTCCTAAATGGACATTTTGGAACTGACGCTTCATGATCACGATGAGCATAATGATAAATTGGCCACACGATAACATTTTATTGAATGAGACAGATGATTTTTTCACCAACTGAAAAAATGTTGCCCTAATAAACCCTAGGGAATCTTGAAAAACCAAGATAGGATTTTGTAGGGACCCCTCTCATGGTCACATAGGTTCAAATAAATTGTTCATAGGTATGGATTCTAAGTTAGGGCCCATTAAATTTTGATAATTTTTAGCATTTAGGGTGCTAAAGGGATGACATCGGTAAGGTATGACCCCGAGCATTCCACTGAGTGGGGGGGGGGGCACAAAATGGGAGAATGCATAGGGTAATAATGCCTAAGTGGACATTTTGGAACCGACGGTTCATGATCACAATGAGCAAAATGAGAAATTGGTCTTCTGACAACATTTGATTGAATGAGACTCGCAATATTTTTGCCAACTAAAAAAATGCTGCCCTAATAAACCGTAGGGAATCTTGAAAAACCAAGATGGGATTTTGTAGGGACCCCTATCATGGCCCCATAGGTTCAAATAGATTATTAGTAGGTTCCATGGATTCTGAGTTAGGGCTCGTCAATTTTTGACAATTTTTAGCACTTAGGGTGCTCAATGGATGACATTGGTAGGGTATGACCCCAAGCTTTCAACCAAGTGGGGGGGGGGGGGGGCGAATAGGAGAATGCATAGGGTAATAATGCCTAATTGGACATGTTGAACTGATGGTTCATGATCACGATGAGCATAATGAGAAATTGGCCACATGACAAGATTTGATTGAATGAGACTAATGATTTTTTTGCCAACTGAAAAAAATGTTGCCCTAATAAAACCGCAGGGAATCTTGAGAAACCAAGATAGGATTTTGTAGGGACCCCTCTCATGGCCCTATAGGTTCAAATGGATTGTTCATAGGTGACATAGATTCTGAGTTAGGGCCCATCAAAGTTTGGCAATTTTTAGCACTTAGGGTGGTCAAGGGACGACGCCGGTAGGGTATGACTCCAAGCATTCGATTGAGTGGGGGGAGAGAAATAAGAGAATGCATAGAGTAATAATTCCTAATTGGACATGTTAGAACTGACGGTTCATGATCACGATGAGAAAAACGATAAATTGGCCACGCGACAGAATGAGACTGACTTTTTTTTTCCAACTAAAAAAATGTTGCCCTAACAAAACTGTAGGGAATCTTGAAAAACCAAGATAGGATTTTGTAGGGACCCCTCTCATGTACCCATAGGTTCAAATAGATTTTTTGTAGGTGCCATAGATTTCGAGTTAGGGCCCATCAAAGTTTGACAATTTTTAGCGCTTAGGGTGCTCAAGGGACGATGTCGGTAGGGTATGACCCCAAGCGTTCGACTAAGTGGGGGGGAAAAATAGGATAATGCATAGGGTAATAATTCCTATATGGACATGTCAGAACTGACGGTTCATGATCACGATGAGAATAATGATAAATTGACCATGCGACAACATTTGATTGAATAAGACCGACAATTTTTTTGCCAACTGAAAAAATGTTGTCATAATAAAACCGTAGGGAATTTTGAAAAATTGGGATAGCCTTTTGTAGGGACCCCTCTCCTAGCCCCGTAGGTTCAAACAGACCATTTACAAGTGCCATGGATTCATAGTTAAGGCTCGTCAAAATTTGATAATCTTTAGCACTTAGGGTGCTCAAGGGATGACATTGGTAGGGTATGACCTCGAGTGTTCGACGGAGTGGGGGGGGGGAATAGGAGCATACATAGGGTAAGAATGACTAACTAGACATGTCAGAACCAAATTTAACACTTACAATTTAGATGAAATAAATTATATATAATCTGAAGATTATACAAACAACACTTACGATGAAATGAAATGAATTGCATTGTTCATTAAATAACCATTATTAACCATTGTTAATTATTGGATTGAAGATTAAAGTTTAAAATGATAACACCATGCACACATGAGAAACAATTTATATGATCAAATATCAACTTCTGTATATATGAAAATGTCAAATGATTACAAGTGTATGTCCATACACAAATATGGCATAAACGCCAACTCAAAAAAAATTTATGTCTATATATGTGAATGTATGTCCATATACAAAATTTACATGCCAACTAGACATGTAAGCATCCCAAAACTATCTATAACATCCTAAACTACTGATGGATCATCAAAATTGATCCTCTTCGCTGCACTGCTTGGCTTTGAAGGATCCTGCAAAAGAAAAAACAAACCATGATTAAGATTAGTTATATTATATAACTCACATTCGAAAAGTTAACATAAAAATGAACTATAATTGAACTATTCTTGTTTACCTCATCTCCACATTTTCTCTTCGGCTTTGGAGGACTCTTGATGTTTCTCTTTGGTAGAGGAGGTATGTTTTCAATATTTTCATACACAACCTACATATGTTCACAAACATGACATTGATACAAGTTAGCATATAATTGTCACTGATAATAATGAATTATATCTACTAAACACAAAATAAAATAAACACACATGTACTCGAGGCATCTTTTCTTCTTCTTCTTCTTCATCTTTAGGTATAGTGGGTGTAGTCAACAAGGATGTGAAGCCAATAATTTTTTGTACATATACACAACAAGTATGTGAAACTATCAATCTATGTCTAGACATGTATAATCATTATAAGTTATTTAAACTATTCATTCAATCATATTTGCATTCAATTACCTTTCCCTTGTCTCTAGTTGCACTACCAAATCCCGAATCGCACAACCCCACACTCACGCTACTTGTGCCCTACAAGAGTAAAATAAGATATACATGCAAGTTACTACATAATCTAATTAATACCAATATAAATGATGAGCATGTATATACAATAAAATAGAAACAACTAGGTGCAATAATATATGTACCGTAAAGCTACCAAGGTGCCCTCTTGGATCCATGTAAACTCCTCCTTTGTCATCAATTGTTAAATAGACCATGTAAATAAAAATTAGTACTTAATATTATCCAGATTATAAATATTCATTTAAAATATAGAATGAACTGTGAAAATAAAAATCTTACCACTACATCATCAATGTATGATGAAGGTGCCTCCTCGCCTCTAGCATGCAAGGACTCTCCAGGGTATCTTCCAGTCTTTGTCATAACATCTGGTGCATCGTGCATCTCATGCACCTTATAATCAGCAGTGTGCATAGGAGGATCAATAGGCTATCCAATTGGACCCAAGCATAGGTGCCCACACATGACACAACTATGGAGCACACAAATGTGTGGAGCTGAGGAGGACGTGTCAATGCCACTGGATGCACCGCTACCATCAAAAGTAGGTTGAGCTATTGCCCCATCCTGAGAAACCAAAAGGGTACTCAAAGAGTGAATAGCTGATATGATCTGTGACACTGTCTCACAAATGATATCTAGATGCTGCACTTGAGGTGGGGGATCAATAGGAGGAGGTGGGACATATGGGCCTTGGACTACTCTGACTGCCCTAGGTCTATTTTGGGGCATACGTAAACCCACACCCTAGAAAGGTTGGATGTCAAAGTAGTTCACATGTTTTCCTAAAACAAACTCACCATACAATTTTTTGATGAAGTAGAAGGGGACATCAATATTGTTGTTGGGTGGTTTATCGAAAACCATCCACCAACGATCCCAAAAGTTTTTCACAATATCATGATTTGTGCACCATTTAATAGAAAGTTTTGTTTTTTGGGGGTCTATAGGTTGACCAGTGTGGGGATTCACAAACAATACTATAATAGCAGCTTTGGATATCTCGAGATCCTTGATCACCTTATAGGACAAGCCATCCGCATATTATTCCCTCATAGAACTTCACCACAAAATAGTTGCATTGTGCTCCTAAGTGACAGTTTCTATACTCTTTATGATGGACGTGAGGGGATCAAAAATTGGGTTCAAGTGAGGGATCCTACAATAGACAACTACAATCCCCCTCAATTGGTTCAAATTTTTTGCTATTAAATCCTGAATTGAGGGGGTGTTTGGCAAAGGAGGGTTTTGTGCAGGAGGGTTTGGTTGTTGATGTTGTGGTTGATCAATGTTTTCACTGTTATCCACCATTTTTAACCTAATTGAATTTAGTTAACAAATTTGAACAATTTTGTATTTGATTTTTAAAAACCTAGTTTTCATGAAAAAAACATATTTTGAATTAAAAAACAAATAAAGATTAAAAAAATGCAAAAATTTGAATGAAAATGATGAAAAACCATAAAAATCCTACCTTTTATTGGATTTTTTTTTGTAAATTTGGGTCACAAAATTGGATATCGGATTTGATAGAATTTGCATAGCCCATGGGTGAAAATTAACACACAGGATGTCACAGTCCACTTTTATTGTCTCAGAGAAATTTGATATCCGATAAAATTCGATATCCGATTTTTATAGTTAAATTATTTTAAAATAATATTATATTATATAATATAATAATATATTATGTATTATGTATTATGTATTATATAATATATAATATAATATAATAATATATTATATAATATGTAACATTATATAATATATAATGTAATATAATAACATATTATATATTACATATTATATATTCTACAATATATTATATAATATATAATTTATTTTTTAATTTAAAATTACCTATAAAAATTAGATATCTGATTTTATTAGATATCCGATTTGCCTAGGTGTTTACCATGCCAAGGTGTATTGACACCCAAACCAAGCAAAAAGTCAACACGGATTTTCACATTTTTAGATGAGTGGAAAAGGCTATTTTTTTCACATCGCCACTTTTTGGCCCCCCATGATCTTGCACTAACCCATTCAACTTCATGACTGATGCCGCTGATTGCTACTGTGTAGACTTGTTGGATCAATCTCCTATGTTGGTCTTATGTATCGGTTCCTAGTTTGTCTTTTTCCTTGAATGTCGGTTGCCAAATCATGAATACCAATGATCATCAGTTAAGTGTCCAGCACAACTAAACCAGATGAGTGTCAATTTTTAACAAGCATGTTGTTTTCATCGATGTAGTGCATTGTGGTTTGGTCCACTTCTTATTCCTTTCCACCATGGGAATGTTTACTATAGATGATACAGTCAAGGGAGGGAGATCGAATGAAGGACAACCCAACCTTGCAGCTTATAACATAAACCATTCAAAGCATACCGATAACCAGTAACAAGGTGTCATAAACAACAGAAAGAACAATCAGTAACAACACACAATACGTAACCAGTAAACAATGAGAATGAATCTTATTACAATCTGAAGAATTACACATGTTGCATGTTGGATCGCAGTCCAGGATACAAATGATTCTTACAACATAATTACAAGATCCACAGATCATCCTCATATCAAATCGACTTTCGGGAACAGTCTGTCAGTTCAGCCCTAATCTAGACCTCAACCTTCTGGCTTCAGTCCAACCAAATCAAAATCCCACCAAATTTACATCTTCACTCGATCTCAAAACCATGTCTTCTATCTTCTAACTTCTATCCCTATCCTCAAATGATTCAACAACTTCCATTTATACTGCTTGCGAATAGTTACAACACAATCAAGTCAGCCCAAAGACCATCTGGTTCATGAAACATGCAACAGTAACATGTCGGCTCAATTCACTAAGAACAATCTCCAAATCATAAAATGATGTACAGACCTCTGAGAATATCGGCCAAGGCCCAAAGTAACACCTCAAATGATCCGCAAGTCATGAAGATCAACTGCAACCCAAAATCATCTTCGCTCAACATACAACCAGGCTAACTAGTAAAAACATATCAACCGGGACAATACTGGAATCCACATCTCACCTGAAACAAATCTAAATTCTATGAAACTCGAACATGATAAAGACCATAATGCTAAACACTCAAACATAAAGAAATGCACACTCTCAAGCAATTCCATTGAAAATTTCTCAACTGGTAAGAACTAGACCGATGCTCCTACATCAGTAGACCTATTTCAAGTTGTGTTCCAGTGAATTGTTTTTGGCTGGCTCGGGAAATTCCTAATTGAAGAGATTAGTATAAACAAAGGATGATCATAAGGAAGAACAAAATATAGAAGCAAGTAGATTGAAAAAGAAGATATGTTTTATATGCATTTATGTTAAGTTGTGGTTGAGTAGTGTGGTAGTGTTCCATTGCTATTTGGTACTGGAGGTAGTGAGCCAAAGGTTTCTTTTGGCATTGCAACATTGTGAAAATTGTGTTTTAGTGGTGGATTCTTTCTTTTTCCTTCTTCTTTTTCCTCGAAGAAGTGATCCCTTCTTTTTCTGGCAATTTTAGTTAGGAAGTGAGCCCACCTACAGTGATCATTCTGGCAATGAGCCAACCTTTGTAAAATTTACCTTAACCGGTGTCACCATAATAGGTGTTTCATTATTGAGAATTAGCATTCTCCGTGGTTTTTCCCTTATTGGGTTTTCCATGTAAAATCTGGTGTTTTATGTGTGTTCTCTCTCATACTTATTGTTTATGGTGAAAATAGAAACAACAATATTGAAAGACTAAATAGATTCAACCACAAAACCCTAGCCTAACAACAACAAAGATCCACCATAACATATGAACATTACCTAAGACAATGCAAATCAAATAAAATCACAAAGATTATACCATCACATGTCCAATGGGGTTTGGATCTCCATTGATCTTGCTTGATATATTTGCTCTTGGATTTTATGTGTGCACAAGAGCTCAATAAAGAATGAAAATGTGGTTGCAAGTAGACTTGATTGCATATGAAAGTTCAAAAGTGTACTCGGGGGTCGAATAAAATGACTAGAATGTGTAGTTGGATAGCATGAATAGAATGATTAGGGTTGATAATGAAGGATGCATCTCTTTATATAGAAGACACTATAAGAAATGGAGGGATAATATTGAGAGGTGTAAGAGATAAATGGTCGGCTAGGATTAGAGGGTAGATAGTGTAGGAATTAAGAGATGAATGATATGTGTTATGGGTGGAAAAGGCTAATGAATTAATTAAATAAATAAAGATTCATTTAATTAATAGAAGAAGTGGGATCAATTAAATAAATAAGTATTTATTTAATTTAGGAAAGGACAATTTATATAAATAAAGTATTTATTTAAATGAGAAATGAGGCTAGAAGAGGATAAATGAGTTAATTAAATAAATAAATATATTTTTTTAATTAGGCTAGACAATTTTAGGTGTCTACACTTATATCTATTTATGGTTAACTAATCAGAAGTTTTTTTTATTAGATATGTTTTTTTGGAGTAAGTAAAAGATTTTAATTGACAACTAATTCACCCCCTCCTCTCATTTGTTTAGGATATCCAGCAATTTCCTTCCATCTTTTGGGGTAATATTAATCTTATCAAAGTTGACCTCCTTCATTGTTGAGGCCACAAATTCACCATGCTTTGAGGGGTCAACACCTATCTTATTTGTCTCAAGTTTTTCAAAATATCATTTTCCTTTATTCTTTAGCTAGAATCTCTTGAATTCAGGTCCATCTTCACAAACTTATCATCAACCAAAATTCTCTAATCTTGTTGTTGCTCAAATCTTGTTTCATTATTCATATCCACTATGTCCTTAGGTATCTTAGCAATCTCTATTTGCCTTGGAGGTGATGGCATGGGCTGATTAACCCAAAGGTCTTGTACTCTCTAATCCCTTCTCAGTTTCCTCCTCACATATAGCTAAAGAATATTGCACCAATGGTGCTTCTTGCTAAGTCCTTTGCCTCTTTTCTTTTTGTTGTACTGGGATTGGAGGGGGACCTTGTACAAATTGTGCATCAAGTTCCACAATTTGAATACCAATGGATTTGAGAACTTGTTTTTAAGGTGGCATAGGAGTTGGGCTTTCCTCTACCAATGTATATTTTTGCATATAATTTCTTAAAATTATTTATTAAAATTTTTGGATCCTTTCAATAGGATCATCAATTTCCTTAATAATAACCCTAGAAATCAGGATTAGTCCTTTTATTTTCTAATTATTTCTTCTTATTAATTTCCTATTTTCTTCTCTTTTGATATACTTCCTCCATATTCTAGTAGTTCTTAATGACATACTCCTTGTAAAGCACTTGCTGCCTATAGGCCCCTCTTCTCATTTTTAACCTCAGTATTTTAATAAAGCTTTCAGGTTCAAAAGATTTGGCTATTCTAGATTGCAAATTGCATCTTTTTAGGATAGAGTAAATTGCCTCCAATCTTTTCACTCTAGATTGAAAATCTAGAAAAACCATATAGTGAGGCAAAAATGTTATTCTTAGTGGCACAACTTTTTTAGGATATGGGGTGGGATAGGGAAACCATAAATCCTAAACATAGTGTGGTCTAAATGTAAAAACTAGTCATCCTAGTCGTGAGTATGACATAAATTAGGCCTCCTATCTTGTGGTCTCAACAATGTGACAATTTGAGGAGGTAATCTATCCAAAATTGCTCCCCAAAAACCAATAGTTCTTACCACAAAATAGTTGTTGAAGGTGACATAATTTGAATTGGGGCAATGTGTATCCCAGATATATGTCTACCATTGTGACTTGTAGGTCCTTATCCCAACCTTCCTTGCCTTCATATAATAAAATGTGGCATAGGAGAGAGTTAAATCTGAATTCAATTTTTGTTTCATTTTTCTTTATTATGATCAATATCCTATGGATTTAACTAAAACTATAGGTGGCATAATCAAAATCAACATTCACTATTAGATTTTGAATGTGCCTAGCCATGCACATAATCTTAATAGGTATTGTCTATTCACATTATTTCTCCAAGATCTGGTAGAGGGCACAATAGGTATTGTTCAAATACCTCTCAAAGTGGTAATCAAGACAGGCTCCTTCTCATTAGCAAGAATGGGCATAGGTTTTTTTTTGCTCCTTTCAATTTGTATAGTGGGACCTCTTCACATCTCATAGTACCCATATGTATCTCATACCTCTTCTTGAGGTCCTTAAAATAAATTTCCATAGTGGTTGTCGTTCTTAACACTAAAGCATCTAATATCCACTTCTTGGATAGGGTTACCAATTGTGCACCATCTCTTTTCTTGATAGCATTGACATTATCATCATATGTTCTGGCCAAAAACCTTGAGAAATCAATGACCACATAAATATTGGTAACAATGAGCTTTCCCAATTAGTATCTTCATATATTTGATATAGGGACTTCTCTAAGTCTATTGCCATAGAAATACTTAAAAAGATTCTATCCATATAAAGGGATTTATGCATTTTGACATAATTCAAAAGATTCTACCCATAGGGTCTAGTTTGAAGTGAATTTCATATTTGACCTAGGGAGAAGTGTTGGAAATTTGGAGGAATTAATTATGTGTTCCATTGATTTTTTTTCATTGATGTCAACACTAGTTGCTTTGGCTATTTACTGATATCCTCTTGGTCCCAATAGGATGTTTGGTTTTTGGTTGGTAAGATCATGTTGATTTGGTATACTTAGGTATGTTTTGGCTTATGGAATTGGCTTAGATCTTCTATTCATGCTACTTAGATATATGTTCAGTCAGTTGGTATTGATTTGGTGATCAGATGCTATCTTATATGCTAGTAAGATTGGTTTATTGATTCAGTAAGAGTTTCACTAGTTGAGTTTTGTTGAGGATCTTTTGAAATTATGCATAAGTGGTGTTGGTGTGGCTTCTAGTAAGAATTCAGGATGCTAATGGTTATCATGTTCATGTTCCAGTTGTTCATGGTCTTTCATTTGGCTTATGTTGACCTATTATAGGTTTGGTGGCTATTCTGTGTTATCTAGGTTTTGGACCAACCTAATGTAACCTGTTGTTGGGATTTCTTGATGTGTTTCTAGGATGACTTATGGGTTGGATGATATTTGTTTGTCCTTAGGCCGACATGTTTTATAATTATGCAATAGGTTTTATTGTCTTGTGGCTGACCTAATTGTTTAAGGTTGAGGATTTGTATATATATGTGTATGATCTCATTGTAGATCAACGATGACATACAAGAAAATAATGTAATAATCATTCATGCAGAGGATTTGGTCGATTATAGGTGATCGAGTTGGGTTTATGCAAGAGGTTTAAGACCTCTAATATTGAGCCTAACTGAAATTGTAATCAGGCATAGGAGATGCTATTATTGCAGTTCATTCTTCCTTCTAGATTGTAGTTTGGATTTCTATGTAGTCAATGAGACTCCTTTTGTAATGAGCAGTATACTCTAGGTTGTTGGCCTTCCTGCAAGTGTAGGCCCCTCAATTTTTAATCACATACTTAATGTAGAAGTATTATCTAACTGTGGGTAGGCTTCCCACTATGGTTTTTCCCTTAACCAGGTTTTCCACGTACAAATCTTGGTGTCATGTGGTTGGTATCTATTCTCTAATTTTTGGTTTTTCTTAATTGTTATATATGCTATTTCAGTAATTGGTTTGTGTATTCTGGTATTGATCTTATGTGTTCCGGTATTAAATTTTTAATTGCTTAAGGTTCTGGTATTCTAGTGACAACTAATTCACCCCCCCCCCCCCCCCTCTCTTAGTTGTCCTCTGGTTATTTGAACTATCTAACAAGAAGTTCTAACAAGTATTGTTGGAATGGTCATTTATTCTTAGCAGTGGAGGATTTTTCTCTTATTTGGCTCATTTTGACTAGCCTAGGGTTTATAGACAAAGATTCTAGGTTATTTATTCAAATAATTCCAACATTATAGAAAACATAAAGCTAAAAATTGTCTCAATGAATTAAAATTTAGCAACTTAAACTATTGATGACAAATCTTAGAGGGATTACTATTTTATTGTGCTTACTAAAATCCTTTGTGTCACATAAAATCACTTTGTTTCCTATAGAGTTCTCAAATTATTATTCTTGTTGAATGAAAAGCTAAAAGACGATGCATAAATTGGTACTAATTTTCCTTGGATAAAAACTACCATGGTTACTCTATCTTTGATTTTATTGCACAAAAATTAGTTCAATTTCTTACTCATGCATTATTTTAAATTCAAACAACCAACCATTTTTATCAAATGGTTAAAACTTATTTGACAATCATTGACCTCCACTCATCACTTTTACTTTACACCATGTTTGTCATGTCATAATTTTATTTATTTCTTGCAAGGCTATAAGAAGGATTGGGTCCGGCTAGCTCTCTCCCAGGTGGGCATGGGGAGACTATATGTTTATACACCTATTGGGTCCCATGCCCAAATAATAGGTTCCTCCACACCTATAATTCCAATTTTGTTTCATTTCTTCTCACTAACAAGGGTGCAAGGAGCATCTTAACCTTAGATGATAATTACCATTTGCCTTTTTTTGCATGACCACAACCATCAAATTAACACTTCCCTTTAACTCATGGGGACACAAGATATTCAATTATTTGACATGGCTTTTTCTAGGGAAGTTAAGTGGTAGATCAAATTCCTACACTAACCTTTAGAGGAGGGTAATGCAAATTTTTTTATAGATCATTATAACACTTATAGAAACTTAACAAAAATAAACATAAATAGCATGCATACCACAACATAATGATTTATGTGGGGAAAACCCTTTTGGAAGAAAAACCCCACACTCCAAAAGCCACACATTATATTATTAAAAAATCAATAACAAATTACAATCTACATACAGAGTAAGCTTCTTATAGGAGTACCACCAATGGCATCTAGTGGCAACTCAATGTCTATTAGACTTTGATAAGATATCACAATACAATAGTCATAGTAAAATCCCCTTTTGGAATAGGGTTTCCTTCTAGGGAAAACAAACACTCAAAATATCCACCATTAGATCTATGACCTAATGATAAATTGTCAAGATTCACAATGATAGATTATATGTGAAATATAGATTATAACAATCTCTATGAAGAAATCTAAATAATCTAAATTTAGATTATTTAGATTTATTCATAGAGATATTATTACCCATTGCAACCTCCAAGTCAAGGGAGCTACCCCCAAACCCTAGTCATCGCGTATCAACAATAACCTTTTTTCAACAGTATACTTTTATTATTGCAAGGTTGAGAAACCATTTTCCTAACACTTTTAACTATAAAATATCCCACTAGCCCATGAGCATTAGTCAGCCATTTAGAATAAACTCATAGGGGAATGGGCAAAAAATTAATAACCCTAAAATTTAGCATTGTGGTTGCACTTTCTATTAGCGAACCAACCCATGGGCTTTTGATTGAGTAAAGATTAACTTTTGTCAGTATGTGAGGAAGCTAGTAACTTTTAATGCTTAACAACTACATTTTGTGGCTAATAGTCTAGTCCTCTCACACACCCACAAGGGATAAAATAATATTGAACTAGCCTTCTTGAGGGTGTGGAGGAACATGGGGCTTATGAATAAGGTCAAAAATACCTAGTGGCGGTTACAAAGTGATGCCTTGCACAACCGTAAGTGATTAAAATAACATTTAAAATAGGATGCAAGGAAGTGGGGAATAGTTTAAGACTTGAGTGATTCAATTTGCATATGAAAAAATGGAATTTAAGTGACTTCTAAATTTTTAGGAGCTTGATTAAAATGTGCAACCAATGCTGAATTAATTTTCTAGGTGAAGGGGTCGGTTTGACTATGAATTTTATAGGTTCAATTTATAACCTATATCACCGACTACTGAGTACAAGAGGTAAAAAAAAACATACTATTTGACAAGGCTTGAGGAATTTAATGGTTTAGAGCTTTAGTGTGTGACGTAAATGACCTTTATAAGTATGAAAACCCATGAATTTTTTTAAAATAAATTGAAAGCCCCAATAGAAATGTTAGTCAATCTTTTTGTTTCACCTTCCTACTTACAAGGAGTTTCTTACCTAATTTGTTGTTCTTGATTATTTTGTGGAAGTTTTGAATCTTGTATTCATTGTTTATTGCTTCGACACTTTGTGATGCATTAATCTCTATTAGATATATTTTTCTAACACCTACCAAACAAAATTATATGTTTCAATAACAGTACCATCAAATTTATTTAGTACTAGTTCACACTCAATTCACATGCCTATATATTTAATAATAAGTCTACCTTAATAGTTTTATGTTTGGGATAACTTATAGATATGAAATGATATCACCTTCAATTATAAAGTATGGACATAAGATGATGCACAACTTTTTTACCATCGGTCATTTTATTCCCCATTTTTTGTGCATTCTCAACATGTAATTATTCTCTTCCACTATGATTTTTTTCACTATTTTAAGGGACTAAGTGGACATTATTTAGATTTGTTCATAGAGATATTGTTATAAGTAATGGCTAGAGAAAATACTAAAATTGAAAAATGCAATTTTTTTCATAAACACAATGTTTAAGAGGGTAGAATTTTGTTTGTCTACTATTCTTGGAGATGTATTACTCTCCAATTTAGAATATTCATAAACAAAATTTAGATGAAAAGATTCTAAATCAAGAGTTAGTAATGAAATAAAAGTAACATTGAGCTAACTAGGCTATTGTTTGAGTTTAAAGATAATGAAGATGATCCATATTATTAGAAATTGTTAGGAGAGAGTGGTTATGGTTTGGTACATTTATTACTTTAGAAATTAGCTTCACAATTTACTATTTCTCTATAATCTAGATATGTCTTATATATGGAAATAAATTTAATCCCCATGATCATATCCAAGGACATAAAACACACATCCAATGATATTTCTAGAAAAAGTAAAAGAGGAATACAACATTTATTATTCTAAATATATAAATGAAGATAGCATAATAGTCAATAGTTTTGTTATTATAAAAAACCTAAATTAAATTAAAATAGTACCATAGAGTCATATTTTTTAATTAGTGAGAAATAATGTTTTGATAATTAATTAATATTTTATTAAAAAAACATCATCATCATTCCAAATATCTATGTTATCATCATTTTAAATTTAATCAAGCATGATCAATATGGCTGCCTAATAAATCTTCATCAACAATCCATGTGTGTTGGCTATTAGGATTCCCAAAGATACTGAGAGTGGGGGGTGAATCAGTATCTTGCCGGTTTACAAATTTTCTAATCTTATTAAACAAATTGCATTCCAAAATAGTGTACTGGTAAACCGGGATTAATGCAGTAAATAAGAACAATAACCACAACATAGAAAGCACACCATAAAACAATATTTTTAACAAGGAAACCCAATGTGGGAAAAACCTCGGTGGGATTTGTGACCCACAATATTCACTCACTGGCCAATAAATGAATATTACTTACAATAGGGGCCTGCACATGTAGGAAGGCCAACTGCCTAAATCTCACTGCTTAATTACAAAAAGGGAAGTCTCACTGACTTACAAAAATAGATTATGCAAATCCAATATCATGTACTGCTTCAGTTCAACATCTTCTATGTCAGGTTCAGTACCGATTTAAGCTCACAAAATAACCATAAACCTTACTCCAAAATCTGCCTTAATATTTGCATAATACTTTTGCAATAATCTGACCATATATCTATTACAATTCGCCTTTTCGTCTTACAAAAAGATATTACAATTAAATACAAGATGTAATAAACAAAATCCTATCGGCTGGGGTGTTGGTAACCATCTTTGCTGCTGTCGGTAAACTATCTGCCAGTGTAGAGTCTTTCAGTGCCATAGGATTGCAAGGTTGCCATCAATGACAATACCTTCAATCACCTACAATTTCTAATTGGAGTATGCATTTTCCAAAAATCTCCCCCTTTGGCATTGATGGCAACGCTCATGAGAAAAAGTCAAAATTGTATCCAAAATGTGTTGTCAAAAAAGATCTTACCAAAACTATCTATCCCAAAATTGTGTGCTCCCCATGAGCAGATGATCTCTTCTGTCATTTGTTTTTCTCATCTCCACTACTCCCCTTTTGACATCAATGACAAAGGTTGTCAAAAATGTTAACTGAGTGTAGTTCTCGGCTGGATCCTTGTACTGGTGGGTTACAATCTGATATAGATCTGCTAGTGCAAAATTTAGGCTCTTAGTGAACCTTTCACTATTTGTTAATGTTGCTTCTGTCCTTTGGATGGTACTAGTGAGCATGTGCATTTTCTCTTCTGGTGTCTTAAGTCCTGGAACAAGTGCCTCAAAAATATCTTTTCTCAAAGAGATGAGGTTATCAAGCTTTGGACCGAGTCTGCATTTTAACTCTTTTGCCTTGCCTTTTATTCTTTCCTTCTCCTTCTCCAATTTCTCAAGTTTCTCCTCAAATCCAGCTATCTCCTGTTCTATAACTGATATTGATTTTGATGAACCAATGATATTGTCAGCCATATCATTTTTTTTTTGTACTTTTCTGATTTCCTTGTCAATATCCACTGTCAGAAGATTAGTCTTGCAGGTGTCTCCGTACAGTTCCTTAAATTCCATTATTGTAGTGCTAAGTGTCGGTAAGAGGGTGTCAATGTGTTCCATGCACTTCTTTATTGTCTCATCAAAGAATTTCTCCTTTTCTTTGTCCATTTTCTCTTTAAATGTCTCTTCATTTATTTGTTCCACAGTCAGTATATTGTTGGTGATATACTTAGACAATGTGTCTTATTGACTCAAAGAATCTTTATTGTCTGCATTAAACTTGAGTGCAATCAACTTAAGAATGGGGATGGTATCATCTATAGCCTTATAGGCCAATGCATTGCAATCAGTAATTTTCTTAATTGAATATAATAATACCTTTGTTACATTGCTTGGTCTGAATTCTGTTAAGGAGGAACCAGATGACTATCCAATTGTCTTAATGATCTGCAATCCATCAGTGTGAGTAACCTCTTTGCTTATGTTGACCTCTGGTAGGTCAGTTGTAGTATACATTTCTACTAGCAAAGGTTTGGGTTTCTCAGCTATTGCCTGTGGGACTGTCTTTGTCTCAACCTTTTTCCCTTCATGCTTCTCAGAAGGTATCTCTGTCAGTTTCCCTGAGTGTGTCGCAGTGTTATCTATCGGTTTCTTTGTGTGTACCTCTGAACTATCCATTTCTACCTCAGTAGGTTTTTCAGTGTGATCATCAGTGGTATCTGTCTTTCCAGTATCCAGGGGATCAATTGATTGTTTGGTGTGTGTTTCAATCCTAATCTCAACATTTCCAACTGTATCCTCATCATGTGACTCTACAACAATGTTCTATGTCAGTGGCTCAGTTGCCACATATTTCTTCTCAATGGTTTCCTTATCAACCACAATGTTTACTTCTTGTGTATCAATGTTCATAGTATATAACACCTCTGAATTAGGATTGGTGTCTTCATGCGTTGTCTCCATACTCTCAACATTATCTGTTGTCGGTGGTGTATCAACAGTCTCAATAGGTAGGGGCAAGTTATCTGTTACTTTTATGCTTAGAGGACCACCTACCTTGCCTTTACCTTTATCCTTATCCTTTTGATAGACTCTGAAAGTCTTTAGTCATTTAATTTCTTCTTGATTTTCCTTTTCCATGAATAAAATATCCCATTTGTTTGTTGTTTCTTCAAATATCTCATTCACTCTTCCAGCCATTAATGCTATGTGTTGGTGACCAATGGAAAACACTGTCCAGTTTGCCTCGCTTATCAGTTCATCAATATCTTCTGCTGATTTTACTAGGTGAGCTACAAGTAATTTTTCTACCTTTATCTTCTTGTCTAATTCCACAATTGCTAATCTTTTTGCATCTAATCTTCTGTACAAGTCACTTGGTAGAGCATCTACAACCTTTATCAAAATTTTCTTGTAAATATCTAAGTGCAAAATAACACTATTTTCTATACTTTCCTTTTCGTCATTGGTAAAAGTACTATACAACTTGCTAACATTTGACAAGTTTCCATCTTCAATTATTTCATTTAGAAGATTGTCAAGTGGAGAGATAACTTGTTTTTCCTTTTTCTTCCTTGGTATTATTTTCTTTGCTGGAGGCCTTACTGCCTATTGTTTCTGTCTTGTTCTCTTTAGTGTAGGAGCGGGTACCGGTGAAGGTTTTCTTTTTCTTTCTACCCTTTTGAATTCTACCAGTATTTCACTATCAAAGGAGGTAGCAACCGGTGAAAGATGTGCTTTCGTTGTAACCCTTCCAAGTCCCTCTCCTTAATACCAGTAATATTCAACAAATCTTCCTTGATTACTTTTGCCTGTCCTGTTGCTTTTCTAATTGTTTGTTCTATTTTCTTTATTCATTTCTGTGATTGAATTTTGCTTTCAATAGTTTTTGCGTTTCCAAATATTTCTTCTCTTGGTTCTTTAGGGGCTTCAAGGAGAGCTTTTGCATATGTTTCTATTATGTTCTCATCTGCCTTATAACCCATTTCAGTTACCCAAATTGTTCTTGGAATCACTACCTCCATCTAGATTTTATCCTTCTTTATAACAAAACATATTTCCTTTCGGTATTTGTCAACTATGGATTGACATAGTCTTTCCCTAATCTTCATTCTACCCTTAAGTGCCTGAAAGTGTTCAATTATGTTCTTCTCCCTATCATCTCCCATGTTGTTAAAGATATCCAAAAGTTGTTTTCCTACCGATATGTCAAAACCAAATTCTTTTCTACCTATACCAGGTAGTTCCTTAGTGATGTATAGAAATAGACATACAAGTAAGTTACCAAATCTGAATGTGCCTTTCTTATCACCCTTAATTTTCTTCAGATTGTCAATTAGTTCATCCTTTAGCCATTCACATATGTCAATTTTTGCATTACTATTTACCATGTCATAAGCACTTTTGATACGTAAACTAGAAATAGAGTTTAGTCTGTTGGCATGTGTATTCTTGTATCCTAGAATCGTGCTTATGAATCTTACATTAAAATCCTTCACATCATTGACTCTCAAGGATCTGCTATCATATATTGCACCGGTTAGGGTCATCACAATGTTGTTAGAGACCTTCTTTCCTTTTTCTGGTCTGCTACTAGTGGAAGGTAATCCAGTCACTGCCCTAACTGCTTCTTTTGTTATCTTGAGGATGAAATCTAGCCAAAAGAACTCCCCATGAAATCTGCTAAGTACAATCCTTATAACTTCCTTGGGAAAATCAGGAATGCTAAGTATCTCCACAAAACCTAAGATTTCAATTATCTTGTGTTCTAGTTTAACATTACCATTCTCATCACAGATTACAGTCCTATATATTTTCATAATCTCATTAGCACCAAGTTCCTCAATATGACAATGTATGTAAATCCTAGGGTCTTCAGCATAAGCAACTCCTTTGGGTATTTTAGAAAATGCTCTTAGGGTATCATCCTACTTCGCTACTTTGGGAAAGATTTTAAATACGAGCCTAGGGCATTTAACCACTTCAATTACAGTAGGGTTTGCAATGAATTCAGGTGCAGAGGAGGAAGCCATTGTATAAATACCTTAATCTGCCTTTAGGTTTGAATGCTTGAATGATTTGCTTCACTTCTCACTATGGATGCCTTCGCTCGGGTTTTTTGCACTCTTAGGAAATTTGAATGCTGGGTGAGTGAAAAGGAGTGAAAAAGACTTGCTTTATAATGTCATTTCCTTCAACCACCACAATAAATGCTTGCCGGTTAAGTGAAAACTTAAATTATCTACTAGTAAAGAAGCATTTCATCTTCTTACCATCAACCGAGTGTAAACTAGCATGCTTTCAATTTGCTGCTATACCCCTAAGGGATTTCTTTTTAGCTAGATGAAGAATCTCCTGTCGGTGGAGTGATACTCTATCCTACCAGTGAAGGAATAACTTCATTAACATTCTGATCTGACTTTCTAATCCATTGTTTTGAAAATTCTTGTTTTACCTCATCAACCTTCTCTTTACCTTTCAATCTGGGTCCTTTGTTATTTGTCAGTGATGCCTTACTTCTACAAAATTTTGCAATATGTCCAATCTTGTTACAAGCATAACAAGTCACATTATTTTTCTAAATAACTTTTCCATATCCTATGTCGGTATGTGTTCTGTATTGATTAGATAAGTGTCCAAATCTTCCACAAACATAGCATCTTACATTCATTTTGCAGTTTTCTGAATTATGACCAATTTTGTTGCATTTAGAACATTGATCGGTAGGTGCATTGGTGTTCTGATAGCTTCTAGATCTACACTGATTTTCTCTATGACCATACTTGTTACAATTTAAGCATTTCCCATTAAATTTGTAGGCATTAGGTTGTCTTACCAGTTTACTATAATCATGATTGTTTTTGCAGTACCAAAGCTTTCACCAACTTCAAAGCCAAGACCATTAGTATCTCCATTAGGTTTTTGATTTTTTAGCATGTCATCAAGTTCTTCTGAGATTTTCTTGAATTTCTCCTTATGTTGATTTGCAGTAGCCAACTCATTTTCTAAGAAATCTTTATGTCTCATGAGTTCAGTTTTATCATATTCCAAGTGAATCAGATATGTCTTCAACATATCATTTGCATGACTGAATCTTAGATTTTCATTTCCAACGTCATAGATTCTCCTAGCCAAGTCATCTTCATTCTTCTTTTGATCTTCAATGTCTTTACAAAACCTCATAGTCATATCTTGCCTCTCATTCCTCAAGGTCATGTTTTCTTGCTTCATCTTGCTTACAAGATCATTAAGAGTTTCTTTTTCATCATCATCACTTTGTATCTTCTCATGAAGTTCTCTTCTTTTATTCCTAACAATAGTGAGATTTTCTTGAAGTCCTTGAATGATTTCCTGTGCAGCCTTCAAATCATCTTCAAGTTTCATATTTTTCAACTTTTCTGGATCATAATTTGCAAGAGTTGTTTCCAATTGCTTTCTCAAGTTTTCCATCTGTACCAGTCTCAGAATCTTCCTCAAGTTGTTAGGCTTTTAAAAATAGAGGACCAGGCTCTGATACCAATTGTTAGGATTCCCAAAGATACTGAGGATGGGGGTGAATTAGTATCTTGCCAGTTTGTAGATTTTCTAATCTTATTAAACAAATTGCATTCTAAAATAGAGTACTGGTAAACTAGAATTAATGCAGTAAATAAGAACAATAACCACAACATAGAAAGCACACCATAACACAATATTTTTAACGAGGAAACCCGGGGTGGGAAATGTTGGCATTTTTTATGATTATGTTGTGATTGTCATTGATGGACACACACTTGCTATGAGATCACTTTGTGAATGTATGGATTATGCTCAACCGGTAATTGTTTTGAACTGGTATTATGTTGTAGTCTTTAGACTATTAATGTTATGCAAAAAGTATTTACCAATCTCAAGCAGTACAAAGACCCAAGTGGCATAAGGATATCAAGCGGTTTGAAGATCTCAAGTGAAGTAGAGCAAAGGAGCCAAAAGCGGCAGTTATCAGTTTCCTAGTCTTCAATTTTTGACAACTGGAAATCTGTTTGAACCAGTATTACTCTGAGTTACCAACCGGTAACCAAAATGTTGTACAAATCGGTAAAACTCTAAGATGAGTTACCAACCGATATATTTTTGTGATGAGTTACCATCCGCAGACACTTTGACAATGATTTTGTGTCGTGTTATCAAATGTGTCTAGATACAATGAACCTAGGAACTTGCAATGTAATCCTATTGGATCGACATGAAATCAGATTCCTTTTAAGGACATCATGTCTAGGGTTTTGAGTGTGGAGAGTATATGCGAGTATAGCTGTTAGGTTTTGTGGTCGTTGTTGAAGTTCTTGTATGTGCAATCTTAACTGAGAAGATCAAGTCTGTGAGCTGTAACAGAGTGTGGAGTTACTGAAGACTGAAGTAATGCTGAAATGCATTAGTTATGAGCTAGAATGGATCTAATAAAGCAGATTGTGCCATTTGCTAGATCATTCACTTGTTTATTACTCACATCTTTGACAAGTTAGAAACCCTTAACTGGGTAGGCCCAGAAAAGCCTTTGTAAATCCTCTAATAAGGTGTTCACATCTGTGGATCTAAAATCCTCTCACAAGGTAGTCTTTAATCGAACTTATCTCCTAACAGAGATTGAGATTCCTAACTGGATCTGTTCTGGTAAAGAACATTGTATGACCTTAACCGGTCTGACCTTAACCAGTCTGGTTACCAATCTGCAGATAGTTACTTGTGAGTTTCATCTCACCATGGTTTTTCCCATTAGGGTTTCCACGTCAAAATATCTTGTGTTATGGTGATTGTGCTTTTGTGGGTGAATGCCTTATTTGCTATTTGGTTTGCATGTGTGTTAACCGGTTTGTTTGTTAAACTGTTTTATCGATTTACTGCTAGACTGTTAAAGTGTTTAAGTACAGTATTTTTTGGTATACTAATTGACACCCCCCTCTTAGTATTCATCAATTGGTATCAGAGCCAACTTTTCTATACGTCTAACCACTTGGAAAAAGATATGAGGGAATACACTATGTGGGAACTTACTCATCGACTCACTTAGACTGAGCAAGCCTATGATGAACTTAAGGTCAAATATAAGGCCTCTCAGGCAAAAAGAAGAGAGCATGCTGAAAAACTGATGGAGCTAACTGAAAATAGTTCTTCTGATGAAGCAGATATGGAAGCCCTAACTCAAGAAGTAGAAAAGCTAAATGAATCCAATACCAACCTGAGAAAGGAGTTGGAAGGACTAACTATTCGAATGTGTCAAGAGCTTGAGAACCAGAGGAAAACTAAAGATCTGGTAAAAGACAAAGATCATGAGATCTCCAAGCTGAAGCAAGAGATTAGTGCACTTACCGCTCATCTTCATGAAAGAAAAATAGAAAAAGAAGAAGTGCAAGGTGAACTAAACATGACTATCTCTGAGAATGCAACCTTGAAGGAATCCAGTGTTGCTATTTCCAAAGAACTCACTGAGTCAAAGGAAATACTTGCCAAATTCAATAAGAGCACTATCAAGCTAGAGTAGAAGCTTGAATCAGCTAAACCGGTAAAGAATACCAATGGACTTGGTTTCTCTGATTATGAGGAAGGTGAGACCTCTGGAACAAAAGATGGAGCATCAAAGAAACAGCCGACATCAAAGGATAACGGTGAGCAAAAGTTCAAACCTATTTGCTTTAATTGTCTCAAGGAAGGACACACTGCTAATGTATGTAGAAGTAGGGCTTACAATAATTTTCCTTATTTTCTAAACGATAAGACTAGACCCAATAGATTTAATGGTAATTTTTATGCATGCAACAAGTTTGGGCATAGAGCATTTGAATGCAGGTCTATCATGCACAATACCAGAAGGTATCCTCAAAGGAGTCAAGGAGTTTTTCCTAAACCCTCTGGGAACCGGAACCCAAACCGGTTTAATACCTATAGTCATCAGTCAGGTAGCGGTGGCTATCAAGCAGCAACCGGATGGAGAGAATTCTGTGTGATTTGTCATGGTCATGGTCACACTACTGCAACATGCAGAAGGAAGAATGGAAACATGAATAATGGACCTTGGAGAGCACCTGGAATAGTTTGCTATCATTGCAACAAACCAGGTCATACAACAAGATTCTGCAGAACAAGAAAGAGTATATCGAATGATATACCGGTCACTCTAGAAGGAGAGATTGATGTTGAAACTATTCAAGCAGATATGAAGATAACCTGGAAGAAGAAGCCAGAAGAAGTGATTGAAGTAGAACCGGTTTCTACACCTAGTGTGGAAGTCGTTGAACCGACAAACTAAGAATCAGAAAAGCTTAGAGGGAGCAAATGGTGAAATATCTTGAACCCCCGGTTTACATCGGTAAAAGACCTCAACTGGTATGTGATACCTATCAGTTGGCAAAAGACTAGAAATGGTAAAAGGCAAATTAGGGTTTATGCCCTAATAGTGGAGCATTTATTATGGTAGGTGGAGAATCTATTTAAATGGAATTTTCAAATCATTTTTCACTTATCATTTTTCAAAGTGAAGAAGTTTTCAAGTGCAGAGTGAAGAAAAGCGATTTACATTGCGATTCAAAGAATTTATCAAAATCTTGAAGAAGAATCTGAAGCAAACATCTATTGGAGAAGTGTAGAACACAAAGCAGTATTTCAACAACCAAAGGAGTGTGTGGCAAAGTTCAAATTGTGAAGCCCTAAATTTTGATTTATGAAGGTATTTTTCAAAATTCTCTGTTTATCATGGCTTCCGTATCACATGCTATCTCTAGTGCACCCGTTGATTCTGTAGACTTCATTTAACAAAAGGCAAAATACAATGCCCTATCTCAAATACCCATTGGTGTTATAGGGGAAGAAGGCATTTCTGATTTTATTGACTGTAAGATTGAAGACCTAGGATCTCTAATGATCCATTCCTAGTTGAGTTTGCTCTGCGGGAAGGATAAGAAGACTAAACCGAAATTTAGCATTCTAGAAAAGAAGAAACTTCACAACGTAGTCTATTTTCTTGAAGAATTTTTCAGATGATCACATTCGCATTATTCTGAGCAGAGTACATGGTGATAAAATGTACCTAGAGTGGATGCATGATATTACTCCGGGAGAAATTCATGCCATCACTAGTTTCTACAATGTTAGTGAAGTGCCAACCCTAAGGAAGATTAGCAAGACAAAAATGACTAAGCTCACTAGGTCTGTGAGCGATTCACGAGGAATGACTGTCAATTCCATCAAGGACAATCTTGTTAAATATGCATGTATGGTGATAGGATACCGGATGTTCCATGCTAGTAGAATCAACTCTGTCTCTGTTGCAGTGGTAAATGCCGCCTATAGGATGATCAAGGAAGATGCATCGTTTGATTTGTGCACCTGTATGAAAAGAACACTTTTGTTGAATCTCAAGTCAATCAAACAGGATAATGCATTGAGATTTAAGTTTAGACAACTATTGGTTGGGTTGTTCTTCTACTTCCAAGGCCACTTTCCAGGAGTAGGTGATATTCAGTGGTTTGCTGACCAACCAGTGACAAAGCAAATCAAGGAAAGCCTACAAGTGGTTGGAACCGGTTATCCATAAGTGTTGAACAAATACTTTGTTGAGTTCAGATGCAAAATGAACTAAAGGGTAAGAAAATCTGGTGATATTGTCAAAAAGTATGAGGAGGACATCTGCTTCACCATCAAAGTTGATGAGTGCATAATGGAGGCGGTTGAGCCTAGACAGGAAGAAGTGGAAGCAATGGGATATGAGGTAATGTATGATATACTGGATGGGTATGCCTCTACCCTACTTGCCTCGCCTCTTGATCCAAAGGCAAAGAGAACCGACACCTATCTAGAAAAGGTTACAAAGGTTAAAGAACCCTCAGTAAAGAAGGGAAAGGCAGTGCCTTCAGCATTAGCACCGGTTACTACAGCAAGTCCCAAAGTGACCAAGCGGTCACCATTAAAGAAGAAACCGGAAGCTACACCCGCTAAAGTCTTTGAGAGGAAGCAGAAGACAAAAAGCAATACACCAGACTCAGAGGACACTGTCTCTGAAGAACAGCCTAAAAAGACTAGACAATCGAGGAAAAAGACAAAGAATGAACCGACAACATCTGCACTGGTAAATATTGATATTTCTTCTTACAAACCTTTGACACATTGTCAAAGAACAATTAAGAATATTAGAAGCAAAGTGCTTGGTGATTTGAAAGAGTGCTTTGATGATTTTAATGATGATGAAAAGGAAGAAGTTGAATAGGAAGTCATTAATTATTTATGTATTAATGACCGGTGGCCTTCAGAAATTAAGTTTGAGACACCTGATTCTTTATACAATTCTTTAGATAAAAAATGGTGCATTGCCATAGAGAAAGAACAAGAAATAAGAGAAGAAGTATTTGAACAATAATTCACTGATGTGTGCAAATCAGAATTGTATGAAGTAGTGGAGAGATATAAGGGCCTCTTCTTCATGAGAAGAAGAAGACTCCTGTTGCTGGAAGGAAAAGTTTTAGAAGTGGTCAAAGATACCCACTCCCTTGCTCAATCAGCATTAAGATTGCATCAAGTAGCTGAAGCCAATGAAAAGGCTGAGCAAGAACCAGAAAGCAATCAACTGGATGAAGTATATAGCAGTGAAGGAGAACCAGTCTCTCCTCAAATGGACCCGATTGATGTTAATGCCTTGAACGGTGACAATGTTACTCTGGATGCACCAGCAGAAACAGAAGGTCAGGAGAAATAGGAGGAAGACAAGAGAAAATAGGCAGATGAAGAGAAGAAGAAATAGGAGGAAGAAAAGACAAAATAGGCAGAATAGGAAAAGAAGCTAAAGGAAGAAGAAAAGAAAGAGGAAGAGAAGAGAAAGGAAGAGGAGAAGAAAAAGGAAGAAGAGAAGAAAAAGGAAGAGGAAAAGAAAAAGGAAGAAGAGAAGATAAATGAAGAGGAGAAGAAGAAGAAGCAGGAAGAGGAGAAGAAGAAGAAAGATGAAGATGAAGAGAAGCAGAAAGAAGAGGAGAAAAAGAAGGCAGATGAGGAAAATAAAAAAGAAAAAGAGAAAGAGGAAGCCACACAGAGCACTCAGATGGAGACTCCAAAGGCAACCGGTAGTCAAGCCAAACCGGCTGACATTACCAGCCCCATTGACCTCCAGTCTGCAAATGAATCAGAGCTGCTGCAGAGCATTAAGCTTGCTCAAGAGTGACTGGATGCTCTAAGGAGGAAAAAGGAGGATGTTATCCAAACTACGGTGGAAACACTCACCAATTTGATACCCGGTACGAACCTCCCCAATACCGATTCCTCACTTGCCTAATTAAAGCTTCTATGTACAGTTGTGGAAGACCAGGTCCAAAGCCTAGAAGAAGTTGTAGAAGCAAATGCCAAGAAGGAGCATGAAAAGGCTCTGAACATTGCCTTGGTCAAGAAATTGAATGAGCTTCGGTCAGAACTTCAAAAGGCACAAAAGGACATCAGAGATGCAATGGATGAGGGCAGTCTACTACTTAGCAAGATATGTCAACCTCATCTATTCTATTATGATGTGCTCACTCAAAAAGATAAAATGCAATCTTATATGCAGTCATTCATTAGAACCTTCAAGATGCCATATGATTCCTTCTCCACATATGGACAAACTGCTCACCGGTTTCAACTCCAGTCTGCAAGAATTGAGACAGAGATAAGCAACCAGGCATGTAATTTGTAGGAACTTCAACTAGTCCTACTGCCAAAACTGCAAATTCTCTAGAAATGCTACCTCAATCTAGATGACCTAATGGTCAATCAAGAGATTAGTACCATGGATGCCATGGAGGAGTAGGTTTATCAGATGCAAACGGAGAATGCGGTTGCTACCTCATTGCTTGAATCATGATCTTTATCCTTGAAGACATTGATTTAGGATTTTAAATCAGTTTTTGACAAGTTTCACTCTTTATTGTCATAAACTCTTATTTTGTTAATGCTAATAGAACAAGGGTTATTCAGCTGTACTTTTTCATTGTTGGCAAAGGGGGAGTAGTATTTGTATTTAAAATTTTGATGGGGAGTAGTATTTTGTATTTAAATTTTGATGCATTCTATGTATACTTTCATGTCTATCTCTGTAAGGAGTAGTATACATTGTATTATTTGAAAAAGGGATAGTGTATATGCTTAGGGGGAGTAATTTTGATTATGGTATGATTTTGTTGTAAAACACTTAGGTGTCCAAAATTTTCCTAAGTGTTGCCATCAATGCCAAAGGGGGAGATTGTTGGCATTTTTAATGATTATGTTGTGATTGTCATTGATGGACACACACTTGCTATGAGATCACTTTGTGAATGTATGAATTATGCTCAACTAGTAATTGTTCTAAACCGATATTATGTTGTAGTCTTTAGACTATTAATGTTATGCAAAAAGTGTTTACCGATCTCAAGTGGTACAAAGACCCAAGCGGCATAAGGAGATCAAGAAGTTTCAAGATCTCAAGCGGAGCAGAGCAAAGGAGCCAGAAGCAGTAGTTATCAGTTTCTCAATCTTCAATTTTTGACAACTAGAAATTTGTTTGAACTGGTATTACTCTGAGTTACCAACCGGTAATCGAAAAGTTATACAAACCGGTAAAACTCTGAGATGAGTTACCAATCGGTATATTTTTGTGATGAGTTACCATCCGCCGATACTTTGATGATGATTTTGTGTCGTGTTATCAAATGTGTCTAGATACAATGAACCTAGGAACTTGCAATGTAATCTTATTGGATCGACATGAAATCAGATTCCTTTTAAGGACATCATGTCTAGGGTTTTGAGTGTGGAAAGTGTATGCGAGTATAACTGTTAGGTTTTGTGGTGGTTGTCAAAGTTCTTATACGTGCGATCTTAACTGAGAAGATCAAGTCTATGAGCTGTAATAGAGTGTGGAGTTACTGAAGACTAAAGTAATGCTGAAATGCATTAGTTATGAGCTACAATGGATCTAATCAAGCAGACTATGCCATTTGCTAGATCATTCACTTGTTGATTACTCACATCTTTGACAAGTTAGAAACCCTTAACTGGGTAGGCCCAAAAAAGCCTTTGTAAATCCTATAACAATGTGGTTCGCATCTGTGGATCTGAAATCCTCTTACAAGGTAGTCCTTAATTTGACTTATCTCCTAACAGAGATTGATAGTCCTAACAGGATCTATTCTGGTAAAGAACATTGTATGACCTTAACCGGTCTCATTACTATTTTGTAGATAGTTACTTGTGTGTTTCATCTCATCATGGTTTTTCACATTTGGGTTTCCACATCAAAATCTCTTGTGTTATGGTGATTGTGCTTCTGTGGGTGAATGCCTTATTTGCTATTTGGTTTGCATGTGTGTTAACCGGTTTGTTTGTTAAACTGTTTTATCGGTTTACTACTAGACTATTAAAGTGTTTAAGTACAGTATTTTTTGGTATACTAATTCACCCCCCCTCTTAGTATTCTTCAGGAAAAACCTCGATGGGATTTGTGACCCACAATATTCACTCACTAGCCAATAAATGAATATTACTTACAATAGGTGCCTGCACATGCAGGAAGGCCAACTACCTAAAGCTCACTGCTTAATTACAAAAAGGGAAGTCTCACTGACTTACAAAAATGGATTATGCAAATCCAATATCATGTACTACTTCGGTTCAGCATCTACTATGCCAGGTTCAGTACTGGTTTAAGCTCACAAAATAACCATAAACCTTACTCCAAAATCTGCCTTAATAATCGCATAACACTTCTGCAATAATCTGACCATATATCTATGTCCTAAATGATCTACAAGATCTCATACTTATATATGAGTCCTATTACAATTCGCCTTGTCGGCTTACAAAAAGATATTACAATTAAATACAAGATGTAATAGACAAAATCTTGTCAGCTAGGGTGCTGGTAACCATCTTTGTTGTTGCCAGTAAACTATCTGCTAGTGTAGAGTTTGTCGGTGCCATAGGATTGCAAGGTTGCCATCAATGACAATACCTTCAATCACTTACAATTTCTCATTGGAGTGTGCATTTGCTAAGAATGGCTCCACAAAAGATGAAAACTTTCAACTACTAATATGCTAATAAATAAAATTATAGGGGGTAGAGGGGGATTATAATGTATTATAGTTAAAATTTGTTTATTGTGTCTTTTATAAGAACACATTTCACTAAAAACATGTTTTTTTGTTGATAAGACACTAAAAATATGTTTACACACATATCTATTGTTAGAAATGAGGAAGGAATGACTTCACATATACATTTAACAAGACACTGGGATAAATTTTAATTGTAAAATTATAATACTTTGAAATTTGAGAAAATGTAGGGTTTGAAATTGAAAAATGATAATAATGCTGCCAATGCTATGTTGGTAATTAACACTATATTGGTTGGTTCCATTATGTTGTCATTGATGGCAACATGATTTTGGGTTCCAAATTCATATGGTGTACTGATAGAAACTTCATAGACTCTACACCGGCACCGACACCAGTAGGATAGAAGATTTCTTTAGTCACCGACAATGCAGGTCGACATGGTATAGTAAAGGATATCAGTATTGGAGGCCAACACATCTTGGATCCGGCATCATGAACTTGGTTTAATGCTTATTCATTTATGTTATATGGCTGACATGTAATATGATATTTTATATATCCTTGTAAGCCGACATAAGGCATAAATTTCTATAGGGTATATAGGGGAGATTGATTAGATCACTTTTGATAATGGATGTAATGTAATGCAAAATATATCAGAGAGACTATGTATGTGAGGAATTCATTGTAAGGTTTATTCTGGTACTGAGGTTTAGGGTTTTAATTGGAATAGATAGAGCTTGAACCGGAACTATATTTTGGCATAGGAGATACTATACTAACTAGTTCACACTTCTCTGGATTATTGTCTGGATTGTTATGTAGTCAGTGGGACTCCTTTTGTGATGAGTAGTGTGCTCTAGACTGTAAGCCTTCTTGCAAGTGCAGGCCCATAATATATTATAATATCTCTTCATATGGCTAGTGAATTGATATTGTGGGTCACAAATCCCACCGTGGTTTTTCCTCATTGAGGTTTTCCATGTCTAAATTTGTGTGTTATGGTTATCATTTATGTGTTTGGCTTATTCGTTGCATTACTTCTTTCAATTTTGTTTATACCAGTAATATCAGTAATACCAGCTGGTGTATGAATGTTTTGTTAAGGCTAAAATCTTCTATTATAGTATAACACTGATTCACCCCCCCCCCCCTCTCAGTTTTATTGGTTTCCAACAATTGGTATCAGAGTCTTTTGCCTCAGAGGAAGTTTAATAGCTTGAGGAAGATCCTAAAACTAGACTAATTGAATATGGCTTTGGAGAAGAAGCTTGAGATGGCACTTGAAGATTATGATGCTAAAAGATTGAAGAACTTAAAGCTTCACGATGAGTTGAATTCTGCTAAAGAATTTATTCTTGTCGTACAATAGAGACTATCATCTGTTCAAGATAGGAGGAAGAAACTTTTATAAAATCAAGATGATGAAGAGAAAAATGTACTAAAGGAACAATGTCAGAAATTGAGTCAGGAGAACATGGTTATAAAGAATGAAATGCAATCTATGACTATGAGGTTGTCCAAGGATATTGAGGACAGAAAGAAAAAGGAAGAAAATCTTGTTGTATCCCTAAAGAACAATTTTGAAGAATGTGGTAGGTTGACTCATGAAAATGAGATATTAAGGTCTAATCTAGTAAAATCTCAAAACAATGAGAAAGAGCTTGAGAGACAAATGACAATATGAAGAGATGAATTAACTATTGCAAGTGAGTAGAAAGAAAAGTTCAAGATCAACTCAGCACAACTTGATGAGTTACTGAAGAGACAAAGGCAGATTGGAGATTCGAGTGGACTTGAATTTGAGAAAGGACAGAGTTTCGGTACTGCTAATGAAGATCAAAACCATAAAGCACCAGTAAGGAAATTCAATGGTAGATGTTTTGTTTGCAATAAATTTGGTCACATGGCTAGGCAATGTAGAAACAAAGTAAATCAAAACCTTGATTTTGCTCCCAATAAATGTTCTAAATGTAATAAAATTGGTCATAAGACAGAAGATTGCAGAATGAATGTAAAATGCTATGCTTGTGGAAAATTTGGACATATGGCTAATTAGTGCAAGTCAAGCAATTTCACCAGTTTTAGCAAGGAAATTAAAAAGAACAATGTTACATGTTATGCATGCAATGAAGTTGGACATATTGCTAAGTTTTGTAGAAGCAGAAATCCACTGGTTGGCAATGGAGGATCAAATGATAAAGGAAAAGAGAAGGTTAGTGAAATCTAGCAAGATCATACTCAGAGATGGGTTAGGAAGACTGAAGAGAAATAATCATATGGGAATGTCTAGGTTACCTATTTGGAAGAACAGGTTGCTCCTACACTGGTAGTGAGCTCATCTGGTAACTAAGGAAGATGCCTTAGAGGTAGGAAAATTTCATGGAAGATGATGCATATGCCCCTGGAAGAGATTCTGGAAGATGTTCCAAATATTGGAGTGGATTATCCGGCATTGATATTTTCAGAGTGAGATCTGGTATCATTCACCAACAGTCATTTATGTCAACAGAAAATTAAGGTTTTCTCGATGGATAAAAGGTCAATTACACTTCATTATTATTCACCCACCATCTAGAGCGATCTCAGAGTGATTTAGAGTGACTTAGTGCAATCAGAAGCTATTCAGAGGCAATCAGATTTCATCTTGAATGATCACACTAACATCTGAGAGGATTTGTTAAAGGTTTTCACCGATAGCATTCTAAATGTATTTTTATTGAATCATGGAATCAGGATCATCTTCTGCTCCTATTTTCATTGCAAATCCAACTGTAGTAGAATTTAAGGACCACCCCAGGCCAATTTTCAGATGGTATGAACATTTGGCTACCAAGAAAGATTCGGTTGGAGCATTTTCACACATCCCGGAGGGAGTGGTATATGTGGAAGATGTTAGGGCCTATATTCATTGTCATATAGAGGACTTAGGCACTTCAAAGATCAAGGGGATTCATATGAATGAACACATGGGAGAATATAGTAAAATCAAATTGGCATATAAACACATTGAAGATCTAGGGTTCACTGGTATTTTGGATATTCCAGAGTTTGAGGTTGAGATTATCAGATATGTACTGAGTAGAGTACATGGGGAATTCATATGGCTGGACCGACCCTACAAAATCATTAAGGAAGCCATTCAAGAAATTGTTGGTTTTCCATCATTAGGGAAACATCCAAACAAGAAAGTATCAAATGACTTTGTAAGGAAATGGGATATGAGGTGGATGAATTAATTATGGATGCATATGCAAAAAAATTGATAGATGCAAAAATAGATGAAGCAAAAAAACCTTGTGGAATAGCACAACAAAAGACTTTTGAGGTTGAAACTGAGCTCAACCGGAAGAAGAGGGAAAAATAAAAAGGTAAGACAAGAAAGTTTGTACATGAAGTTTCTAAGGACATTAAGGCACTCAATGATGTTGTCCCAGAGAAAGGGAGAAAAAGGAAGGATCCGGTAGTTCACATTAAACCTGTGACTGGAGATTATGAGACTGATGATGAGACACCATTAGCATTCAAAAGGGTTGTGACGAAGAAACCAAAACAACCTAAAGTGGAAGAAAAGAAACAACTAGTTAGGAAGGTTACCATCAAATTACTAGCACAGAAGTAGGCACCCAAGGCTACACCATCAGCTCCATCTGGTACTACCAAAAGGAGGAAGAAGAGTGACACTGATCTGGCACTAGAGATTGGTAATGTAATAATTATTCCACCTAAGACTTGTGCTGAAATTGTAGATGAAATAACTAAGGATCAGATGTTGAATAACATCAAGTCTTATTATGATACATTTGAAGATGATGAACAGAGAGAGGTAGAGGAAACAATTCTTCTATATTTAGATATCTATAAGAAAGCATTAATTGAAATAGAAAATCAAATACCGACAAAGATATACAACATGTTAGATACTAGAAGGTTATTTGCAATGCAAGAAGATAAACACATTTAGATGCAAGAACTTTTAGGTATATGTGTTGCTATAACACCAGAAGGGATGGAGAAGAAAATTAAGTCTACAGATAAGAAAGTATTCAAAAACAAACATAGAATAACTAGCCTGATGTCAGGAAGGATGAATGAGATAATAAAGTAAACACAAAAGGGCTAGACAAAATTTTTGGGAGAGCATAGAGGATTCTTTAATTCACCAAAGAAAAAGAATATTACTATAGATACATCGATTGAAGGGAAAGGTAAAGGAAATATGGGTACTCCACCCTTAGTTTTGAAGAATATCAAGATAGTGGATATTGAACCACCAATTAACAAAAATGCACAGACAAATACAAAGACACTTCTTAATACAGAGACACTCATTAATACAGAGAACATTGTATAGGATACTAACATTGAGGACACTTGTCCTCCAGATCCTAATATACAGGTTGAGGATACTGTTCCTATGGAGGAACCAATAATTGCATAGACAACACCTTGTGGTGAAGCCACTGGTGCAAGTGAGGAGGTAATAAAAGTGAAATCACTAGAGAAAATAGTGGAATCCAGTAAAGAACTAGTTGCTAGCACATCATTACTGACAATTGACACTTCTCTAGTGGAAAAGAAAAACATCATAGAGATGAGTCCCACATAACTAATGATGATGGTTTCTCAAGAACTGATGGAGGGAACCATAGACAAAGGGATTATAGATCAATCCATAACTATTTTGCATAGATTGGTCCCAGAATGTAAGATTGAGAATGAATTGAGCCCTACGACAAGCTTAAGATAATAACATAGCACATCTCTAAATATTTTCAATCATTACAGTAGATCTCTAACCAACTAGCACTTGAAAAATTCACTTTGGCTAAGACATCTGCTTTTGATCAGATCATTGACAGAAGAAGAAAAATATTGAGGAGAAGTTAATTCTGATAGAAAATTATTTGAAACAAGGTACTAACATATTCAGGGTATGTTGCAATATAGAGACAACAAAAGTAGATCAAAAGATAAAAGAGTTACAGGACAAAATTGCTAATATTGCTAACTCTTTTGATGGACTAGTTTCACTGACAACATCTATTGATGGATAAATTTTGACTTCGGAGAATCAAATTTCTTCTCTTAAAAAGGAAAGAGATAAGATCATTCAAAGAGCTAGAAGTCTTAGAGGTTTGGTAAGTCCAAGATTGGATTCACTTGGTGTTCATAAGAGCTTGGTAAGACCACACCAACAAAAGTTAATGAGAAGGAATCACTTGCATATTTATTGAGTAGACTTGTATCTATCTCTGACACATTCAAAATTGGTTGGGATACTTACGTGGAGTTATTGGAGAAAGCTTACTCGGAAATATTGAAAGTGGTCAAGCTCCAGTAAGAGATTTTTGGAGGTATTCAGTGTACAGTTATCATTCTTTGACATTCTTTTTACAATTTTTTTGGGCATTGATGTCAAAGGGGGAGTAGTATACATGTGAAAAAGAATGAAGGGTTTCATACATTAGGGGGAGTTATAGAGTTTTTGGAGTATTGGAGCATTTTGCATATTCAACTTAGGGGGAGCAGGGTAGGATGAAACTAGCAGTTGAAATCATGACCATTTTTCACATGAGTGTTGACATCAATGCCAAATGGGGAGATTGTTGGCAATTGACACTCTATTGGTTGGTTTCATTATGTTGTCATTGATGGAAACATGATTTTGGGTTTCAGATTCATATGGTATACCAACAGACACTTCACAGACTCTACACCAACACCAACACCAACATGATAGAAGATTTCTTTAGTCATTGACAATCCAAGCCGACACGGTATAGTAAAGGATATTAGTATTGGAGGCTGACACATCTTGGATCCGACATCGACAACTTAGTTTAATGCTTATTCATTTATGTTATATGGCTAACATCTAATATGATATTTTATATATTCTTGTAAGCCAACATAAGGCATAAATTTGTATAGGGTATATAGGGGAGACTGATTAGATAATTTTTGATAATGGATGGATGAGGTTATAGATGTAATGTAATGCAAAATATATCAGAGAGACTATGTATGTGAGGAATTCATTGTAAGGGTTATTTTGGTACTGAGGTTTATGGTTTTAACCGAAACAGACAAAGATTAAACCAGAACTGTATTTTGGCATAGGAGATGCTATACTAAGCAGTTAATACTTCTTGGATTGTTGTATGGATTGTTATGTAGTCAGTCGGACTCCTTTTGTGATGAGAAGTGTGCTCTAGGATGTAAGCCTTCTTACAAGTGCAGGCCCATTATATATTGTAATATCTCTTCATATGACCAATGAATTGATATTGTGGGTCACAAATCCCAGCATGGTTTTTCCTCATTGAGGTTTTCCACGTATAAATCTTCGTGTTATGGTTCTCATTTATGTGTTTGGCTTATTGGTTGCATTACTTCTTTCAATTTTGTTTATACTGGTATACCGGTTGGTTTATAAATGTTTTATTAAGGCTAAAATCTTCTATTCTGATATAACACTAATTCACCCCCCCCTCTCAGTGCTATTGGTTTCCAACATGCTAAACAGGATTTATAACTTTAACAACACTAGAAATGGTATTAGCATTAATTATTACAACCTTGCTAACACCATGACTTCATAATGTGAAGTAAGGCACATAAATTCACAATATTCCTAATTACTACATTTTCATAACAATCAACTTTGACTCCAAATAAATAATTTTTAACAAAATATCAATTTTTTTTTATTATGCATATTCAGAAAATACATCATTGTAAATTACCATATTAGATAGAATTAAGTATTTAAATTTACAACTTAACTTCGTGAGACCTTGATTCAATGTTGAAACAAAAGATTTCAATTTGCATAATTAATTGATGTGAAAAGATTGTAGAGAGCACATATAGTTGTTTTGACAAACATAATAAAATTGAAGCAACAATTTGATATAAATCTATTGGCATTCTACACTCTTATGAGAATGATGGTGTTCTCATTGATGGAAACCTACTGGCAACCTTCTAGAATTCATCTGGTAAAGCCACTGGCAGGAACTGGCACCGACATAGACATCTACATACACTGGCAGGTACTTCACCGGCAGCGCCTACATTGCATATCGACACTCTAGCCGAGAGGGAATGAAATTTTATTTATTATATTTAATTATAATTATCTTTTGTAAAGTCGACAAGGCATATTGTAAAAGACTCATATATATGTATGAGATCTTATAGGTCATTGGTAATAAGGTATGAATAAGAGTTGTGAATTATGTATAAGGTGATATAAGTGACAATGAAGGTTTTTGGTTATAGAATGAGCTTAAATCGGTACTGAACCTAGCATAGTTGATGCTACTTTGAAGCAGTACATTGTAATGGATTTCATAATCCACTTTTGTAGTTAGTGTGACTCTTATTGAGCAGTGATCTCTATGTAGTTGGCCTTCCTGCATGTGTAGGTCCATCATTGTAAGTAATATTTATTCATTGGTCAGTGAGTGAATATTGTGGGTCACAAATCCCAATGAGATTTTTCCCACATCGGGTTTCCTCTTTAAACATCTTGTGTTATGGTGTGTTTTCTATGTTGTCTTTACTGTTCCTATTTATTGCATTAATTCTTATTTATTGGTACACTGTTTTGGAATGCAAAATTCTTAATAAGGTTAAATATTTTGTAAACTAGTTAGATACTGATTCACCCCCCCTCTCAGTATCTTTGGGAATATCATTAATCCTAACAATTGGTATTAGAGCCTGGTCCTCTATTTTCAAAAGCCTAACAACTTGAGGAAGATTCTGACACCAGTATAGATGGAGATCTTAAGAAAGCAATTGGAAGGAGCTCTTCTAGACTATGATTCAGAGAAGTTGAAGAATATCAAACTTGAAGATGATCTAAGGACTACACAAAAATTCATTCAAGGACTTCAGGAGAATCTTACTATAGCTAGAAATAAAAGAAAAGAACTTCATGAGAAGATGCAGAGTGATAATGATGAAAAAGAAACTCTTAATGAACTTGTGAACAAATTGAGACAAGAAAACAATACTGAGGAATGAAATGCAAGATATGATTATGAGATTTTGTAAAGACATTGAAGATAGGAAGAAGAATGAAGATGACTTGACTAGGAGACTCAATGATGCTAGAATTGAAAATCTAAGATGCAATCATGAAAATGATATGTTTAAGTTAGATCTAATTCACATGCAACATGACAAAACTAAACTTATGAGACAAATGAGAATTCTGGAAAATGAGCTGAATACTGCAAATCAACAGAAAGAGAAATTCAAGAAAAGTTCAGAGGAACTTGATGATATGTTGAAAAGTTAGAAACCTAATGGAGATACTAATGGAGTTGGATTTGAAGTTGGTGAAAGTTTTGGTACTGCAAACAATCGTGATCATAGTAAACCGGTAAGACAACCTAATGCTTACAAATTTAATGGGAAATGTTTTAACTATAACAAGAATGGTCATAGAGAAAATTAGTGTAGGTTCAAAAACAATTAGAAGATTAATGCACCCACCAGTCAATGTTCCAAAAGCAACAAAGTTAGTTATAATTCAAAAAACTACATAATGAATGTGAGATGTTATGTTTGTGGAAGATTTGGGCACTTATCTAATCAATGCAGAACACAAATCGACATAGGATATGGAAAGGCTATTATGAAGAATAATGTGACTTGTTATGCTTGTAACAAAATTGGACATATTGCAAACTGTTGTAGAAACAAGACTTCACCGGCAAATAATAAAGGACCTAGTTTGAAAGGCAAAGAAAAGGTAGATGAGGTAAACAAAAGAATTTTCAAAACAATGGATTAGGAAGGCATATTAGAATGTTGATGAGACTATCTCTTCACCGATAGAACAAAGTATTACTCCACTAGCAGGAGATTCTTCATCCCACTGAGAAGTAACCCTTTGGGGGTATTGCAGCAAGTTGAATATCATGAAGATTACCCTCGGTTGATGGTGAGAAGATAGATTTCTTCTCTGCCGGTAGATGTGTTAAGTTTTCACTTAACCGACAAGCATTTAATGCAGTTGTTGAAGGAAAAGTCATTATAAATCATCGGTTTTCCCTCATTTTTGATTCACCAAGCATTTAAATTAGCAGAGAGCACAAAATCCAAGCAAAGGCATTCAAGGCGAAGGTGTGAAGCGATTTCTTTCAAGCATTCAAACATTATCAGGCAGCTAAAGGTATTTTTCAAATGGCTTCTTCTTTTGCTCCCAAATTTATTACAAACCCTACTGTCATGGAAAATATAAAATGCCCTAGGCCCGTATTCAAAATTATTCCCGAGATAGCTAAGCAAGATGATTCCATAGGTGCATTTTCAAAGATTCCTAAAGGTGTAGCTTATGCTGAAGACCCTAGGATATATATTCACTGCAATATTGAGGAATTAGGTTATGAGGAGTTGTTAAAAATGTTTAGAACTATAATTTATGATGAAAATGGCATTGTCAAACTTGAGCACAAGATTATTGAGACTTTAGGTTTTGTGGAAATCTTGAACATCCCTGAATTTCCAGAGGAAGCTGTGAGAATTGCCCTAAGTAGGGAACATGAAGAATTTCTTTGGTTAGATTCAGTCTGCAAATTCACTCGAAAAGCAATTAGGGAAGTAACAAGTTTACCCTCAATCAGCAACAGACTAGATAAAACTAAGAAGGTTCCTAATAACAAAGTCATGACCTTAATCGGAGCAACATCTGATAGTAGATCTCTAATAGTAAATGACATCAAGGACATCAATGTGAGATTCATAAGTATGATACATGGCTACAAAACTACTCATGCAAACAGACTTAACTCAGTTTCTAGTCTTTGCATTAACAATGCTTATGAAATGGTAAACAATAATGCAAAACTAGATGTGTGTTAATGGCTGAAATATGAACTAATTGATAACTTTAAGAAGATTAAAGGTGATAAGAAAGGGACATTCTATTTTGGTAATCTCTTGGTATGCCTTATGTTGTATTTCACAAAGGAAATCCCTGGTATTGGACATAAAGACTTTGGATATGACATACTGGTAGGCAAACAATTGCAAGAAGCTTTCACCGGCATGGGTATTGCTAAGAAAAATAATATAACTGAATATTTCAAAGCTTTCCAAACCAAGATGAAAATAAGAGAAAGACTACCACAGAGTGTAGTAGATAAATATGATAAGGAAATTTGTTTTGTAATTAAGAAAGATGAAACATGGATGGAAGTTGTATTACCTAAGACTGTATGGGTAATAGAAATGGGTTATGAGGTAGATCTGAACATTTTTGAAACTTATGCAAAAGCCTTATTAGATGCACCTAGAGAACCATCAGAAGAAGTTTTTGGTAGTACAGAAACAATTGAAAGCAATGTAAAAATAATGAAGCAAATGAAGAGAAGAGAGAAATACATAAGAGATGCTTCTAAGCAGGTAAAGGAAATAAAATAAAATGTTATGAACATTACTCGTATAAAGGCAAGTGAACTGGAAGGACTACAACTGGAGGCACACATCTCACTGATTGGCACATCATCTGACAGTGATATACCTACAGAATTCAAGAGAGTTGATAGGAAGAGAAAAACCTCACCGGTACCCTCCCCTCCACCCAAGAAAACAAGAACCTTGAGAAAGAAACAACAAGTAGTAAGGCAACCGACAAAGAAACTAACACCCAAGAAGAAACATAAACAGGTTATACCACCATTGGATTATTTGTTAAATCAAATAACTGAGGATAGTAACTTGGCAAATGTGAGCAAATTGTATAACAGATTCACTGATTCAGAAAAGGAAAGTGTTGAAAATAGTATAATTCTACATCTGGATATATATAAGAAAGTGTTAATTGAAGTTGTAGATGACTTGCCAAATGAACTATATAGGAGGTTAGATGCAAAGAGGATTGCAGTAATGGAGTTAGACAAGAAACTTAAAATTGAAAACCTTCTAGTTGTACATCCAGTTAACTCTAAAGAGGAAATTAATGACCTAATCTATGAAGCTAACAGATCAGTTTTTGCTAGTGGTTACCGATAAGTGAGTTTGATGGCTGGTAGAGTTAATGAGATTGCAGAGGAAACAAATGATAAATGGGATATCTTTTTTGTTGAAAAGGAAAAACAAGAAGAATTGAATAGGCCAAAGAAAACATTCAAAGTCTATCAGAAGGATAAGGACAAAGGGAAAAGTAAAGTTGGTGGAATACCAAACATAAAGATAATTGACAACTTACCACCACCCTTGGATACTGTACTGGTACATTCTGATGATCCATTGGTTACTGACAGTATAGGTATAACACATGTTGAAACTAAACCTGAATCAGAAATTCTATTCACCATGAATGTGGATATTCAAGAAGTGAACATTGTTGTGGATAAGGACAATACAGAGGTCAAGGATAAAATTGTTGACAGTGGTAACATTGCTGAGCAACCGACAGAGACTATTGAGGTTGAGATTCAAACAGAGCAAACAAAGCAAACACTGTAAACTGAACAACCATTGGATATTGGAATAAATACTGATGGTATTGATGCTAATAGTGAGAAACCTACTGAGATAGAGATACCGACAGTTGAGCACACAGAGAAACCAACAAAGAAACCCACAGAGAAACCGACTGAGACACCAATAGAGGCACAAGTACATATTGAGATAGTGAAACTGGTAATCACTGAGAAACCCAAACCATTGCTAGTTGAAATACAAACTGAGACTAATCCACTGGAGGATAACACAAGAAAATTGGTTACTAATGTTGGAAGTATTGAGGTAATTAAGATAGTTGGTCAGACATCTGGTACTTCATTAAGTTAATTCAGGCCTACCAATGTGACTGAGGTACTCCTGGACTCTATCAAGAAGATAACTGACTGTAATGCATTGGCCTATAAGGCAATTGATGATACAATACCAATTCTTAAGATGATTGCACCAAAATGTAATATATATCATGTAAAGGATTCTTTAGGTCAGTTGGACACATTGTCCAAATTCATTACCGACAATGTAATAATAGTTGAAAAGGTGAATGAGGAAACCTTCAAAGAGAAAATTGAAAAGGAAAAGGAAAAATTGTTTGAGGATACAATAAAGAAGTGCACATAACATATAAACACACTTTTACTAGTACTTAATACTAAAATTTTGGAATATAAGGAGCTGTACAGAGAAACATGTAAGCCACATCTATTAACAAAAGACATTGAAAAGGAAATAAGTAGAGTACATAAGGAAATAGATGATATAGCTGATAATATAATTGGTTCCTCTGAACCTATATCAGATATTGAGTAAGAAATAGTAGAATTTGAGGAGAAATTTGAGAAAGAAAAAGCAAGGATTAAGGCAAATGCCAAAGAGCTTAAGTACAAACTTGGTCCCAAGCTGGACAATCTTATCTCTCTAAGAAATGAGATCTCTAAGGCATTACTTCAAGGAGAAAGATCACCAAAGGAGCGTATGAATCATCTCACCGACACGATCCAATAGACTTAGGAAACCTTGAATGACAACAATAGATTCATGTAGAGATTAAATTTGGTTTTAGCAGACATATTTCAGATTGTAACCAACCGGTTACAAACTTTGAGGTGACATTTTTGCTCTCGTTTGATAATTTTTGACAACCTTTTTCATTGATGTCAAAGGGGGAGTAGTGGGTAGAGAAAAATGTTTAATCAGAGGAGATCATCTGCTTAGGGGGAGCACATAGTTTTGGTAACTTTTTGGACTTCACTTTTTGGAACAGCATTTGGATTTTTCTCATGAGTGTTGCCATCAATGCCAAAGGGGGAGATTGTTGGAATTCTACACTCTTATGAGAATGATGGTGTTGTCATTGATGGCAACCTACTGACAAACTTATGGAATTCATCTGGTAAAGGCACCAACAGGCACCGGCACTGGCATAGACATCTACATACACGGACAGGCACTTCACTGACATCAACTACAATGCATACCAACACTCTAGCGGACAGGGAATAAAATTTTGTTTATTGTATTTAATTATAATTATCATTTGTAAAGATGACAAGGCATATGGTAAAAGACTCATATATATGTATGAGATCTTATAGGTCATTGGTAATAAGGTATGAATAAGAGTTGTGAATTATGTATAAGGTGATATAAGTGATAGTGAAGGTTTTTGGTTATAGAATGAGCTTAAATCGGTACCGAACCTAGCATAGTTGATGCTACTTTGAAGCAGTACATTGTATTGGATTTCATAATCCACTTTTGTAGTCAGTGTGACTCTTATTGAGCAACGAGCTCTAGGCAGTTGGCCTTCCTGCATGTGCAAGATCATCATTGTAAGTAATATTTATTCATTGGCTAGTGAGTGAATATTGTGGGTCACAAATCCCACCGAGGGTTTTCCCACACTGGGGTTTCCTCGTTAAACATCTTGTGTTAAGGTGTGTTTTCTATGTTGTCTTCTCTGTTCCTATTTATTGCATTAATTCTTATTTACCGATACACTGTTTTGGAATGCAAAATTCTTAATAAGGTTAAACATTTTTTAAACCGATTAGATACTGATTCACCCCCCCTCTTAGTATCTTTGGGACTATCATTAATCCTAACAAAATCTTGGTCATGGAGATATTTTGTTCAACGTATAGTACAATAAATTGATGATTTTTGGTAAGCTAGACATCAATATAAGTAAATGCAAATGAAATATACATTCAATTTAGGTAGAGGCTAATGAAATAGAATAGAATTATCACGCTAACTTCATAATGTATTTAAAAGATAATTAATAACTCAATGCTTGTTAGGGCTTTGAAATCAAAATTAAACTAAAAAATGAAATCAATCATTGTCTTAGTGAGACATAATGACCTCACCTTCTATTTATAGCCACAAGGAGAAGTGAAACAAAGGAATTTATTCTCAAACGCAAAACAAGAAATAAACAATTGCCAAATCAATATATGCCAAAGTAGAAATAGGCTACCCTACTTAGTAGAAGGCCATGCCAACCCCAATAGTTAAGATCCACCACTACCAAGTCCCCTAAACCCTAAAGCCCCAAATAACTAATGTGCAATAGAGAAGAACAAGCAAACACACAAAAGTCTAGTAGGTCATTGCCTTAATGAGATATGATGACTTCACTTATGTTTTCAAGATACAAAAAAGAATGAAATGAAGAAAGGCTTTCTCAAATGTGAAAAAAAATAAGACAAATAAATCAAATAACAAAACAATAATCTAGATGGATCAATAGAAGAAATTCTTTCTCAAATATAATAAAATTAAAAAAAAAACAATAAAATAATAATCTAGATGGATTGTTACCTTTGTGGTGCAGTCATCGATGAGGAGGGACCTCGAGGAGATTAGTCCAAACCGGTCAGCTAGAGTAAACACACAGATATGATAGAAGGCAATGCATAAGAGATAGTTTTATTACATGAAATTTGAGTACATCCAACCGGTAACAACCAGGTTACAACATACTGGCACATAGGCCTGGTAGAATAGGTCACATCGGGACCTTGAATCGAAAGATCTATCTTCTAGGCACAATATATCTATTTGATGTTCCTTGATTCACCCTTTGATTGATTACCTAAGTCTAAAGCATGATTACAAATATATATATCCATCCAAAGGATCTGGTCATCCTTTTAACGTCCAAAATGAACAAGGTCGGCCTCCACCAAGAGATTCCTCCAAAAAATCCAAAGGATGAAATGTAGAAAGTTGGCCACATGCTAAGAAACATCGAGATCAATGTCCAAGGCTCTGCAAGCTCTAGAATGGGTTTCAATAGATCACTAGAATAGGTCTCAGGCAACCGATAACAAGAAACTATCGAGGAAACTAGTAGCGATATCTTGCCAGAAACTGATCTAAATGAGATGCGGTTTGAAAGAGACAAAAATGATCAAGTCTTCAAGTAGAATCCAACTCCATAGGAACTGGTGAGCCAAAAGCAGGACACACAGAAAGGAAAACTGAAATTGCAAACAGAAAACAAATAGAAAAGGAAATGTTTTTGTTTGATGCAAGATTGTTGTGAACCAAGGATGCTCCTGCATTAGACATCCGGGGTTAATAAAATAAAGTGAGCCTCTCACTTTGTTGGGGTCAGAGGGAAACCAAGGCAGTATACCTCTACTTGAGAAATCCAAGATGAATCTTCCACTGGTCTGTTCTTCCAGTTCACAAGATATTCTTTGTACTGACTGTTCTGGGTACTACACCCAATCTTATTGTCCAAAATCTCTTCAATCTGATGTGGATTCTTTTAGGGCGATTGCTTCTCCAAATCTACAATATTGTCCTTACTGAATTCTAGTTCATGGTACTCATGAAGATTTGTAATGTTGAATATAGGTGAAATACTCAGACTATCCGATAGCTCCATCTCATATGCATTTAAAGAACTGAACTTTCTCAAGATCTTACAGGGTCCAAACTTCTTCATCTGCAACTTATTATAAGTTCCAACCGAGAATAGCTCTTTTCTCAAATTGACCATCACTTCATCACCAAATTCAAATTCCTTATGTCTCCTCTTCTCATTTTCCTTCTCCTTGTATTTTCTATTCATGTCTTCCAAATGTTGTTTAACCTGAATGTGCAATGCTGCCATGTGATCTACAAATTCTTTTGTTTCTGAACTCTTCCGGTCTTCACTGCTGATATCTGTCAATTCTACTATTCCTTTAGGATGCACTCTGGTAACAATATCAAAATTTGTTTTTCCAGTACTTCTAGTTGCTGAATTGTTATAGGAAAAATTTGCTTGTGCAAGGATCAAATCCCAACTTCCGGTTTTATCTCCCACTAAACATCTCAACAAGTTTCTCAAACTTTGGTTAACTACTTCTGTTTGTCCATCAGTCTGTGGATTGAAAGTAGTACTAAACTTCAAATCTGTCTTCATCTTCTTCCAAAGTGTTCTCCAAAAATAGCCAACAAACTTAGTGTCTTTGTTTGAAACTATCCTCTTAGGTAATCCATGCAATCTTACCACTTCCTTGAAAAATAGGTTTTCTATATGCAACACATCTGACGTCTTCTTGCAAGGTATGAAATGAGCCATCTCTGAAAATATATCCACTACCACAAATATAGAATCATTCCCTTTTGGTGTCAGCCAAGTACAAAATCCATACTTATATCCTCCCAAGGTCTTACCGGTACTGTCAAAGGTTTATACAATCCCACATTCTGACTACTACCTTTTGTAACTTGACAAACTCTACAACTCTACACAAATCTCTTAACATCCTTATGAATATGGGGCCAACAGTACTTCTCACTCACCAATGCAACTATTTTATCAATTCCAAAATGTCCAGCTAAACCTCCATTATGCTTCTCTTTTATCAAGTTCTCTCTCATGGAACTTTTAGGTATGCACAACTAAACTCCCTTAAATAACATGCCATCCTGAATGAAGTAATCCAGCCATTTGCTCCTATTAACCATAGTTGGTTCTCTATATGCTTTCCAAGGTTCTACAAAATTCGAGTCTCCATCATACAAGATCTTGAAATCTTAAAAACCTAATATTGTCACTCTCATCTCTGTCAAAAAATTCCTTCTCCTACTTAATGCATCAACAACTTTGTTAGATTACCCACTTCTATGTTTCAAAACAAAGGTGTAACTCTGCAAGAACTCTACCCATCTCATATGTTTCTGATTCAACTTACTCTAACTATTCAAATATTGTAAAGCTTGATGATCTGTATACAACACAAACTCCTTAGGTAGCAAGTAATGTCTCCATTTCTTCAAGGCTTGAACTCTAGCATAAAATTCCTGATCATATACTAAATATATTTTTCGGATATCATTCAATTTCTCACTGAAATAGGCTATTGCTCTACCTTCTTGACTCAAAACTACTCCTATTGTTGTTTCACTTGCGTCACAATCCACTTGAAGTACCTTATTGAAATCTGGTAAAGCCAACACATGCTACTCAGTCACTTTCTATTTCAACAACTCAAAAATTTTATTTGCTCTGGTGGTCCACTTGAATTCCTTCTGATCTCCCCTCATGGTCTCAGTCATAGGATTATAAATTGAACTAAAATTTATGATAAACTTCCGGTAAAAACTAGCCAATCCATGAAATGATCTTACCTGTCCAATGCTTTCTAGTGTAGGCCACTCAACAAAGGCTTTCACTTTCTCAGGGTCCATCTTCAAACCATCCTCAAATATCATAAAACCCAAATAGACTAGCTCGTCCTTCATGAAAGTGCACTTCTTGATATTGATCAGTAACGTTTCTTCTCTCAACCTCTGCAAAACTTGTCTTAACTACAACAAATGCTCCTCTTTTGTTTTAATGAAAATCATAATGTCATCCAAGTACACAATAACAAACTTACCCAAGAATTTCTTCAATACCTCATTCATCAGCCTCATGAAAGTACTCAATGCATTAGTCAGTCCAAAAGGCATCACCAACCATTCATATAATCCTTCATTTGTTTTAAATGTTGTCTTCCATTCATCACCTTCTCTGATCCTGATCTGATGATATCCACTCTTCAAATCTATCTTTGTAAAGTTCTTTGCTCCACTCAAACAATCCATTATGTCATCCATCCTGGGCAAGGGAAACCAGTATTTCACTATGATCTCGTTTATTGCTCTTGAATCAGTACACATCCTCCATTCTCCATTCTTCTTAGGCTCTAATACTGCCAGTACTACACAAAGGCTCAAACTTTCCCTAATCAAACCTTTCTCCAATAGCTCTTGCACTTGTCTATTTAGTTCTTCATTGTTTGCTAGTTTTAACTGGTATGTAGCTTTGTTAGGAAAATTGGCTCCGGGAAGTAAGTCCATGCAATGAATAATACTTCTAACAGGTGGCAATCCATTAGGTACATTATCCAAAATGATGTCCTCATATTCTTCCAGCAAATATTTTATCTCTCCTGAGTGTTCTTCTTCTGGTTTCGGTCTCTTAGACCTTTTAGGAATTAAGGAAAAACACACATTCTCATATCTCAGTCCATCCATAAATTTCATTCCATCTACTAGACAGATTGTGGTATTTGTATAGACTTCATTCTTCAAAGGTTCCTCAAAAAGGCAACAAGGTTTGCTTCATCCCATTGGCCACAATAGTGTATGTATTCTTCCTCCCATCATGTATTGCCTGTCTATCAAACTGCCAAGGTCTTCCCAACAAAAGATGACAAATGTCCATAGGCATAATATCACACAAAATCATTAGGATAATTCCCAATTTTTAATTTTACTAAACACTGCTCTGTTGGCATATGTGTAGAGTTTGATTACATGATGATATTGTATATTGTCATTGATGTCGATATGTTGAAGTATGAACCGGTATATTGAAGTAAGAAAACTGGCAAGTGAACCGATATGATGGTATGAACTGATATATGCAAAAAGTGAACCGGTATGTTGGAGTGTGAACAGGTATACACAAATTTTGTATCAGGGTTTCATTTGACATGACTACCGGTTGGTAGTCTCAGCATCAGGGTTTCCAATTGATGCATTCCATGTCTATGTGATTCAACCGATGACATCCTATAATGAGTTAGAATTGAAATGAAGATTAGTTCGCGTTACCACGTCAGCCTTGTGTGTGTGAAGAATCTCCTTGAGGATCTTGCATGAAGAAGATTGATTCTATCTACCTCAGGAATGTACAAAATCTTAGTAAATGGTGGAGAGTGCGTGATGGGTTATCAACTTCCAAAAGCAGTGAAGAACGGATGATGGAGAATGTCTTGAGATGTTTTCAAGATTGTCTTACCCTATGTAATGTGTTTAAACATCCAAGATTGGACCGATTGTATTGTTAACCTAGATGCTTAGGGTTTTAGGTTTTGGATATCGACCTAATTGTTGTCTATAAGGTAATGATGATTTTCATTTAAAGTTGTTGGCAAATGAATGTATGTGAGGTGATTCTTGCTAGACCAAAGGAGTAAGCAGAGATTTGCAGAGTGTGATTGCAGATGTAAAGAAACTGAAGCGGATCTACCTTGGCATTAAGTGTTGTTATCAGATCAGTGTATTACTTGTTGACTTCTAACCATTTGAGCAGTTGGAAAATTCCTTTACTGAGTAGCTCAAATGGTTAAGGGATGGAAAATATCGAGTTGGATTTTTGTAAATCTTTTAACAGGGTGACTCAAAATCATTGAGTTCTTCAAATCCTCTTACAAGGTAACCTTTAATAGGGTTTTAACCTCTAACTCGATATTTAGCCATCCCTTAACCAGGTGATCCCTAGTAGGATTGGTTCCTAGCAGAACCTATTGTAAAGTCTTTAACCGGACTAGGCTCCTAACAGAGCGAACTTCAGAAGAGTTCAAGAACAACTTGTGGGTATTCATCCCCACCATGGTTTTTCCCAGTTGGGTTTCCACGTGAAAAAATAGCATGTTATGTGTGATGCTTTTTCATGTGATGTTTTAGTGTTCTCTGTTAAGCGGTAATGCAAGTTGATCCAATGGTCATTATATTTCTGATGTATTACTTGCTTAAGCTTATGGGTGAAGTTGAGATGAGATATTAGGATTTGAGAAGATCTAGATGTTACCAGTTTATGCCTTTTACAGTCATACTGTGTTTTACCAGTAGTGTCTTGATTTAGATTGGTGATATTGTTTACCAGTTAGTGCAGTCTTTGCAGTTTAAGTTGTTTAAGAAGTTTTTGTCTATACTCATTCACCCCCCCCTCTCAGTATCTGTTGGGTATTTATTGTTCATGGTCCTCTAGGTCCTCTATATTATAAGCTTAACCACTTGAGGAAAAGATCCTATTCTAATGATGAAGAGGGAAGGTCCTAAGTTCAACAGAGATAACTTTAAGGTATGGAAGGATAAATTGAAGATCTACATTAAAAGCATGGGTGCTCAACACTGGAACTATGTTGAGAATACTTATGTTGTTCCTACTGGTACTCTCACCAATGATCAAAGAAGAGAAATTTAGGAGAATGGGCAAGTCATGAAAGCTTTTATCAGTAGTCTATCTGATATTAAGTTTATAGATGTTCAAGACAAAGACAATCCCAAAGATGTATGGGATACTCTGGAGACTATCTATGGCGGTGATGAGCATGTGAAGCAAGCTAAGGAAGAAAGCCTTAGAGGAAATTTTGAAGACATGCAGATTGTTGAAGGAGAGACCATTTAACAATATGGGATAAGGATTAAAAGTGTTGTTGGATACATCAAGAGTGCATGAGGCAAATTAGATGATCCCACCATTGTTAGAAAAGTTTTGAGATCTTTATTATCGGTCTATGCAATAAGGGTTTCTGCTATTCAGGAGTTGAGATCTATTGACAAGACAAAGGTATCCCTTGAGTCCATCATTGCTAAGTTAACTGCATATGAGCTAAACAATTATGATGGTAGTGTTCAGAAGACTGAATCAGCCTTTAGGGCATCTACTGCACTATCTAGAAAGGGAAAAATAGTTGGTACTAGTTGTTAACCCAGACAAAGCAGGGATATGGATGATGAGGAGATCTTGATGGAGTTTGAAGCTCTTCTTTCCAAGAGACTTCCTAAGAGAATTGGAAAATACAGAGGTAAGCTCCCTTGCAAATGTTTTTCTTGCAATAGGATAGGACACATTGCTATCAACTGTCCCAATAGTGATAATGAGGACAAACCGAAGAAGTTTAAAAAGTTCAAAGGAGGAAATAGGAGAAACTATCTTGTTGCAGTCGATGAAGGTGTCACTGATGATGAATCAGAAGATGAAGAAAGCGAAGACATAGTGTTTGTAGCCATTAAGGAAGATGTGTCAGACAAGAAGGCTCTTGTCTCCCACTTTGATAATTCTAATGACTCGATTATTGATAGTGGATGTTCTCACCACATTACTAGTGACCGGAAAAATTTCCTATCACTGGAAGAGTACGATGGAGGTGTAGTCCGATTTGGTAATGATGCACCATGTATGGTAAAAGGAAAAGGGTCCATCTCTATAAATGGAAAAAGCAGTGTTGATAATGTGTATTGGGTAGAAGGTCTCAAGCATAACCTTTTGAGTGTTGCCCAGCTGAATGATAAAGGACTCACTCTGGAATTCAAAGATGGAGTGTGCAAAATAAAAGGAAAGAGTGGTGAATTGATGGCCACCGGTATGCAAACCAAAGGTAACTTATTTCAGTTAAATACAAATATCAGTCAATGTCTAATGGATAAGTTTGATGACAGTTGGATATGGCATAGGAGACTCTGCCATGTAAATTTTGATAATATTGTGAAGGCCAGTAAAAACAAGGAAGTTAGAGGATTGTCTGTGCTGAACAAACTGGAGAATCCTTTATGCAGATAATGTCAACTGGGGAAAATGTCTTCCTCAACCTTCAAAGGTAAATCTTTCACAGTAGATAATTTACTTGATCTTGTGCATACTAATTTGTGTGGTCCTATGAAAACTAGGAGTGTTCAGGGAGATAGGTACTTTATGATTCTTACTGATTATTGCTCAAGAATGATGTGGCTCACATTCTTGAAAGACAAGTTTGAAGCTTTTGGACAATTTAAAGCCTTCAAAGCACTAGTTGAAAAGGAAAGCGGTAAGAGGATTAAATGCCTTAGAACTAACCAAGGAGGTGAGTTCACTTCTACTGAATTCAATAAGCACTATGAAGAGAATGGCATCAAGAGGCAACTGTCTACCCCCTAGAATCCACAATAGAATGGCCTAGCAGAAAGGAACAACCGGACTATAGTTGAAGCTGCCAGAATGATGTTGATTCACACTTTTTGGAGAGAAGCGGTGAGCACTACAGTCTACACTATGAACCAGGTACTCATCAAGAAAGGTAACGATAAAACTCTTTATGAGTATTGGACCGGTAAGACTCTAGTAGTATGATACTTTAGAGTGTTTGGTAGCAAGAGTTATATCAAGAGAAGTGAATACCAATGAAAGTTTGATGCAAAATGTGATGAGGTAATATTCCTAGGGTATTCCACCAAGAGAAAAGCTCTCAAGTGTTTTAACAATAGGACTCAGAGAATTGTTGAAAGTATCAATGTTAGATTTGATGAAACCTTTGAGAAACTTGAGGAAACCAGCAATGAGCAAGCAGTAGATGAACCAGATGTAACCTTCTAGGTACTGGTTGCAAAACAACCAAGTACAAGTAACAGTGCTCCTACACCAGTAGATGATGCAGTAGACGAAGATGAAGATGAGGATGAAGAGGAAAAGCAAGAGGAATTAGTTAAGATCATTCCTAGCTATGTAAAGCTACATCATGATCCAATGTAGATCATAGGGGATAAGGATGCAGGAATACTTACAAGAAGAAAGGTTGCAGAGAATTCTTGCATGATTTCTCAATTTGAGCCGAAAACATTCAAAGAGGCACACAAAGATGAAGACTGGATTAAGGCTATGGAAGAGGAACTTGACCAAATAGAAAAGTATGGTACATGGTCTTTGGTACCTAGAACTGAGTACAAAAATGTTATTGGCACCAAATGGGTGTTTAGAAACAAGCTGAATGAAGATGGCACAGTGGTAAGAAACAAAGAAAGATTGGTATGTAAGGGATATTCTCAAGAAGAAGGAGAAGACTATGGAGAAACCGTTTCTCCAGTAGCTAGATTGGAAGGAGTTCAAATGCTACTTGCATATGCAACCTTCAAGGGATTCAAAGTGTATCAGATGGATGTGAAATCTGCATTCCTGAATGGAATACTTGAAGAGGAAGTGTATATAGAGCAACCAAATGGGTTTGCCCTATCAGAAGATAGTGATATGATGTGTAAGCTACATAAAGCCTTGTATGGATTTAAGCAAGCACCTAGAGCATGGTATGAACATTTACACTCCTATCTTGTGAATATTGGATTTGAAAGAACAAGTGAAGATAACAATATCTATCTAAAAACATAAGGAGATCAGATTCTGATCTGTGAAGTGTTTGTTGATGACATAATTATTGGTGGAGATGAAAAGATGAGCCATGCGTTTACAGATGAAATGAAGAAGAAATTAGAGATGTCACTAATCGAAGAGATTAAGTTCTTCATTGGACTACAGATTCAACAAATGAAAGATGGTATCTTTATCACTCAGTCCAAGTATATCAAAGAGGTGTCGACAACCTTCGGCATGGAAGACAACAAACCAGTTGGTACACCGATGATGACGAGTTGTAAATTGTCAAAAGAAGATGACTCAGTGTTTGTAAATGAGAAGGATTAGCGGTGTAAGCTACACTATGTAGTACACAACAGATCGGACATTGCACATGTAGTGGGCATTGCTGCACATTTCCAGAAAAGTCCAAGAGAATCCCACTTGGTAGCAGTCAAGCGGATTCTTAGATATCTGAAGGGAACTATAGATTATGGATTGTGGTATCCATACAATAACGATTTCAATCTCAAAGTGTTTACTGATGTTGATTGGGCAGGTGATGTGGATGACGGAAAAAGCACAACTGGTGGTGCTTTCTTTCTCGGTGGTAGAGTAGTCTCATGGATGAGCCAGAAGCAGAATATGTAGTAGCATTTATGAACTGCACTCAGACAATTTGGATGAAGCATGTATTAAGTGGTTTCAAAGTCCCTATATCTGAACCAATGAGTATATTTTGTGATAACACAAGTGCAATTAATATTTCCAAGAATCCGGTATTTCATGCTAGAACCAAGCACTTCAAACTCAAGTATCATTTCTTGAGGGAGAAAGTTCAGAACAAAGAGGTTGTATTGGAACATGTTTCCAGTAAGGAGCAGTTAATAGATATATTCACCAAACCTCTACCGAAGGCTACATTTACCTATTTAAAAGGTGAATTAGGGGTGCTACCCCTTCAAGACGTGAACTAAAGGCGTGTGCACCACATCAGTCAGGTATTGCATTGTCAAATATTTTTTAGGATTGATGTGTTGAAGGATGGTACTCCTCAGGGGGAGCAACATAGTAGATCATGGATGTTTGTGCCTCCAATTTGGCATTGTTGTCAAAGGGGGAGAAGATGTGAAGAAGAGAAGATATATACAGTATTGAAGACATATAATATGGAAGAAGATGTAGAGATATCGTTGTGTATTGCCATCAATGCCAAAGGGGGAGATTGTTGGCATATGTGCAGAGTTTGATGACATATGTGCAGAGTTTGATGACATGATGATATTGTATGTTGTCATTGATGTGAATATGGTGAAGTATGAACCTGTATATTGAAGTAAGCAAACTGGCAAGTGAACTGGTATGATGGTATGAACCGGTATGTTGGAGTGTGAACTGGTATATGCAAAGTTTGTATCGAGGTTTCATTTGATATGACTACCGGTTGGTAGTCTCAACATCAGGGTTTCCAGTTGATACATTCCAAGTCTGTGTGATTCGACCGACAACATCCTGTAATGAGTTAGCATTGAAATGAAGATTAGTTCGCATTACCACGTCAACCTTGTGTGTGTGAAGAATCTCCTTGAGGATCTTGCATGAAGAAGATTGATTCTGTCTACCTCAGGAATCTTAGTAAATGGTGGAGAGTGTGTGATGGGTTATCAGCTTCCAGAAGCAGTGAAGAACAGATGATGGAGAATGTCTTGAAATGTTTTCAAGATTGTCTTACCTTATGTAATGTGTTTAAGCGGCCAGGATTGGACCGACTGTATTGTTAACCTAGATGCTTAGGGTTTTAGGTTTCGGCCATGGACCTAATTGTTGTCTATAAGGTCGATGATGATTTTCATTTGAAGTTGTTGGCAAATGAATGTATGTGAGGTGATTCTTGCCAGACCAAAGGAGTAAGCAGAGATTTGCAAAGTGTGGTTGCAGATGTAAAGAAACAGAAGCAGATCTGCCTTGGCATTAAGTGTTGTTATCAGATCAGTGTATTACCTATTGACTTCTAACCATTTCAGCAGTTGGAAAATTCCTTTATCGGGTAGCTTCAATAGGCTTTTTGTAAATCCTTTAACAGGGTAACTCAAAATCATTGAGTTCTTCAAATCCTCCTACAAGGTAACCTTTCACAGGGTTTTAACCTCTAACCGGGTATTTAGCCATCCCTTAACCAAGTGATCCCTAGTAGGATCGGTTCCTAGAAGAACCTGTTGTAAAGTCTTTAATCAGACTAGGCTCCTAACAGAGCGAACTTCAGAAGAGTTCAAGAACAACTTGTGGGTATTCATCCCCACCGTGGTTTTTTCCAATTGGGTTTCCACATGAAAAAATAATGTGTTATGTGTGATTCTTTTTCATGTGATGTTTTAGTGTTCTTTGTTAAGTGGTAATGCAAGCTGATCCAATGGTCATTGTATTTCTGATGTATTACTTGCTTAAGCATATGGGTGAAGTTGAGATGAGATATTAGGATTTGAGAAGATCTAGATGTTACCAGTTTATGTTTTTTATAGTCATACTGTGTTTTACCGGTATTGTCTTGATTTAGATTGGTGATATTGTTTACTAGTTAGTGCAGTCTTTGCAGTTTAAGTTGTTTAAGAAGTTTTTGTCTATATTGATTCACTCCCCCTCTTAGTATCTTTTGGGTATTTACTATTCATCATTATTCATCATGTTCACTCACTAATAACTTATGTTCATCCTAAATTCATGCTATCTTGTAGGGCTTAGGTTGTTTCAATCTCTCCAATTTCAACTTATTCACCATCTCATCTGAAACAAGATTATCTGAACTACCACTATCAATTAAAAATTTACAACACTTACTGAATACCTTACATTTGGTCTTTAATAGGTTCCTCCTCTACAAAGGTTCTTTATCTCCTCTGGTATGACACAAAGCTCTCCTTACCATCAATAGTTGTCCATCTTTCGATTTATTGTTTGATCCAGTGGGGTTCTCCTCCACCACTGTCATTCTTTCGGTAGCCTCTGACTTCTTACATTCAAATGCATGGTGTCCATCTCCTCCACATTTAAAACAGGTTCCTCTAAATGTCCTTTTGTCTTGTCTTCCAAAGTTCTCATTCTGATAATCACTCGGTTCTCTCCTCCAGTAGAAATTTCTATCATCCTTCCGGTATGAATTACCTTCCTTGCTCACTTTCTTTTCCTTGTTCTGATCTATACTGGTTCCTCTTCCTCTGGTGTATCATCTTCCTCCTTGAAATCTTCCTCTGGTAAACCTTCCACCTCTACCTCTCTATCTTTGCTCATGCCTTTTATTCAATTTCTCTTCAGCATTTATTGCATACTGGTAAGCCTCTTCAACACTTTCTAATTTGATCATACTGAGTTCATCTTGTATAGACATCCACAATTTATTCAAATATCTTTTAATTTGTTCAATTTCATCATCAACATGTCCAGATCTGATGTTCAACTTGTAAAACACTTCGGTGTACTCCTTCACACTAGATTCCTTTTCTCTCATATTCTGCAACTTTCAAAACAAATCTACTTGATAATTTATTGAGACAAAATTTGATTTTAACTTAGCAATCATCCTATCCCATGTCTTAATCTTTTCTTTACCTCTTCTTTTCCTATCAACTTGCAAGTTCTCCCACCAAAGAGATGCATGACCCTTCAACCGGGTACATGCATACTTAACCTTCCTCTCTTCTGCAGTGTTTTCAAAGTCAAAATACTTCTCCATCTCAGAGATCCAATCCATCAATTCATCTGAATCTAACTTCCCATCATATTCCGATGGGGTAAAATGAGATTTAGTGTTCACCCTACTCAAAACCCTTAAAAACCTTTCCTCCTTTGGATCAACTACCGGTAGGTTCACTTGTTCTGCTAGGGCTTCTTCTCCTTCGTCTTCACTCACATCTTCAACATGTCGGCCTCTTCTTTGGGCTGTCTCCATGGCTTCTAATCGGACTGCTATTCCTTGCAACATCTCCATTATAGTAGGGTCTGTATTCCCACACACTCCACCATTCCTAGTTCCTCTTCATGCCATGGATCCATGCTAGTCCTCCGTAATTGCAGGCCAAATCCGAAATCCACCACCCTACAACAAGATTCAGTACACACAACTTCTGAAATGAACTTCGCTCTGATACCACTTGGTGTAGTCATTGACGAGGACGGACCTCAAGGAGATCAGTCCAAACTGGTCAGCAAGAGTAAACACAATGAAAACACACAAATGTGTTAAAGGCAATACATAACAGATATTTTTATTGTATGAAAGTTAATTACATCCAACTGGTAACAATCAAGTTACAACATACTCGCACACCGGGCTGGTAGAATAGGTCACACTAGGACCTTGAATCGAAAGATCTATCTTCTAGGCACAATCTATCTATTTGATGTTCCTTGATTCTCCCTTTGATTGATTCCTTGATTCTGAAGCATGATTACAAATATATATATATATCGATCCAAAGGATCTGGTCCACCCAAAAAGGATCAAAGCTTGAAGAACAAGACCTAACATGAAAAATGAACAAGGTCAGCCTCCACCAAGAGATTCCTCCGGAAAATCCAAAGGATGAAATGTAGAAGGTTGGCCACACACCAAGAAACATTGAGATCAACGTCCAAGGCTCTGCAAGCTCCAGAATGGGTTCCAGTAGATCACTAGAGTAGGTCTCAGGCAACCGATAACAAAGGGACAGCCGATAACAAGAAACTATTGAGGAAACCGGTAGCGATATCTTGCCGGAAAGTAATCCAAATGAGATGCGGTTTGAAAGAGAGAAAAATGATCAAGTCTTTAAGTAGAATCCAACTCCATAGGAACCAGTGAGCCAAATCTGGAACACACAGAAAGGAAAACTGAAACGACAAATAAAAAACAAACAAAAAAGGAAATGTTTTCGGTTGATGCAAGATTGTTGTGAACCGGGGATGCTCCTGCATCACTTTGTGAGGTACAATGACCTCAACATCCATCTACATCTAAATGAAGATGTAAAATGATAAAATACCATCTCAAACAATAAACCCTAAAGAAAGAAGAAAACTACACTGAACTCAATCTATTGAAGGAAAGCAATTTAATAGTTTGCATCATAGCCAGGCTAGCTTTCCTTCTTAGTATTGTTCCATGAGGATGCACACCCCAAAACAGACATGTGTCCTTTGTACAAAGACGTTTCTAAGACTTGGGGAGTAGGAGGAGATGTGCTCCTTAACACCACCAGCTCTGCCACCTCTGTTGGGGACACCATTGGATCACTTGCTATATTGTACTTATCATTACATACTATTTGCAAACTTTAACTTTATTGCACTTACCATTACATACTGTTTGCAAACTTTAACTTTGTGAAAACTAGTTGATCTTTCATGAGGTAATCGTAAAAATCATGTTATATAACATATTTTTTCTTAAAGATTTCAATTCACCTCAAACTTTATAATATCAGTACCGCCCCCACAACGCTGCTCCATTATCATCCTCCTGCTTTTTTCTTGACATCCACAAGTTTAAACCCTTGATCGCTCATCCCCGAAACCCGTCTCCTCATCCCCATGTACCCTCATCAGAAAACTCCGTGCAAATATGTAACTTAGTGATAATATATCCAATTATAAAAGTGAATATTGAAGGTGATATATGACACAAATTTAGAAGAGCGTCTCATGACCAAACACCCACTTTATTTCTTCCATTATTTCATGCTGGATTATAGTATCACTGATCAGGATTAAATTGGGAAAATATTGAAATCTAATTTTCAAAATTTTCTATGTTTTAGTAAATTGCAATTTTGAGGGTCTTCGGTGCATTTTTGGACAAATGTTGGGCGCGGAAACATCTTCGATGTTTCCGAAATTTGGTTCTAGATTATTTGAATACCTTTCCAACGCATCAAACGGTTTGTAATTCGGAGCTAGGATGAGAAAGTTATGCCTTCTCAAAGTGGACTAAATTTTATATTTAGTTTTTTGATAATTTTGATAGTTTTAGTAGTTTAATTGTAATAAACATTATTGTGACTCTTCGTTTCAATTCCAAGGGATTTGTGTGACCCTTGGGATACATTCGACTTGTATAAACTCCAATTTTGAATAGAATGGAGACAGTTTTTGGCTTGCAATCTTCTTGTTGTCAATTTTTGTGTTGAAATCTACAATACCGCAGGTATCACACCAGGTATTGTAATCTGGTTTTCATAAATCAGATCAATCACCCTAACAACATGTCATACACAATGTCCTCACAACATGTTATTCACAATGTCCAAGAATTGTTGTAATCAAGCGTATGGTTGTCGTGATAGTTAAAAAACTATGTATTTCTATGACTGTCCGTGAAAGATGTTTTATGTGGTGGCACTTCTCATAAATTTTTCATTGAATTATTAAAGCAATTGTAGCCTGCCTGGCATTTTCTACCTCTCTTTTGTCATTTTGAAATTGATCTCTGTTGTAGTGACTCGTTTGCACATATCTTCCAGCCAAAAGATTGTTTTTTATTGCATCGTATTGCGTCATAATCTAAACTCTCTTAGTCCAATGTTCAAGCTGTGTAATAAAATATTTCAGGTGAAACATAACAATGGTGTGTATACATCCCAACAGTCATAGAGGAAGAATAGAATTTTTCTCTCATCAATACGTCTCATCTGTTGTTAATAGGACGAACAAAATAATTGGGTGTGAGGATAGATGATGGTAGGAAGGAGAGGAACTGCTTAGAATACTATATTTCACCAGCAATATCACAAAGTTTTGTGCTAAAACATATCTGTAATCTAATTTTCATTATTTGGATGAATGTCGTTTAGATAATTAGGAGTAAAGATTATTCAAATTAATTTTAATAAGTTTTTTCAATTAATGTTAGTTATATCTATAGTCTGTAATGATTAAGGTACAGAAAGAGATCATAAAGAGTGAGACCTTCCATGGACACTTTGGATTCTATTGATGTGTGGGATAAGCTGAATGACTACAACCCTCTGCTTCCTTCCCTCCCTTCTTTAGTATTCCTCAAGGCATCTAGTGGTTGTTTGTTATATGATTTTTTATTCGAATTTCATGTGGACTATCAAGGTGTGATTTTATATCTACCCACCTTTTTTCTTTTAAATATGTGTACTATTGTTTCTTTATAAGCGATAATTCCACACTTCTCAAAAATTAATAAGTGATTTCAATGCATGGATAGGGAAAAAAATGTTACCTTTTTATTGAGCATATCGTGAGAAGGTTCACCAAGTTTATTTGAATAATTATCATGATGGTTTGTAAAACGTCCTATATCTAGAACTTTTTTGAAAGTCAAGAGAGTGAATTCAGACTAGAATCTTGGACAAGAGCCCTTCAACTTGATCAAATTTTACAAGCCATGATTCACTAAATAAGCTAACTTAGTTATGAAAATAAGGACCTCCCTAAAAATCATGTTATGAACTACCATTCTTGAAAACAACACAAAAAAATATCTTTTTTGTAGTTAGAGTCATTTCCTTTGTTTGGATGTACCTAATTTTAATTATTTGGATGTAACCTAATAATCATACAAAAATCATAGTAGCAAATAAAAAATAATATTAAATGAACAAGTTATTTTAAAATTCAATTGTAAATGGGATTAGTTTTGAGAAAATTGACAATATAATAATTGTGAAAAGCACATACATATGCCCTCTTGGATTGATTAGAAATTTGTTTATGAATTTTAATGTAATAATAAGTTCATAAATGTTATATTATTATATTAAAATTATGATATTATTTTAGTTTAGTCTTATCATAAGTATTTAAAAAATATTTATTGAAATTTAAAATTTTGATTATTGTGAATATAGCATATTAATATATATTTAATACAAGCTATTTTTATAATTATATATTTAAATTTCAAAGTTTAAAAATCTAAAATTTGAATTAAAATATTGTTGTAAGCCAAACTACCATATATTTGTGTGCCGTGTTAAATATGTAAGTATATTCATCATTCAATTATAGATCATTGAGGATAATTAAAAATATTATATTGAATTCTAGTTATAACATTTAGACCATTTTAATTCCACATACCAATTGACATTTGCAAGAAAGGATCATAACTACATTAAAGATCAACTATTTTTTGAAATTTAAGTCATCTGTTTAACTAAGCCCTAGAAAATTCCAACTCATTGAAAAACTAATTATTAGCATCTTCAGCAACATTTGCCACCACAAAAAACCTATATAATATTTTTTTTGTTTATTTTCATAATTAATTGTATATTTCTTATTCTAGTAATAATGTGGTATCGAATTGTTTTATTATTATTAATTTCTTACCATAAAAACATTCATGTGTGAGATGTTATTTCAACCATATAAATTGATGAACCTAGCATTCCTACATTGCCCAATATTTAAGCCTTAGGGTTTATATTTTTATTAAGATTTAAGATATTATTTTATAATTATATGTTTATTTTTAAGATCTCATAATTAGGGTTTGTATTCTCTTTTCTCATGCTCATACATCCTCTAGAGTTTTAGTTTTTCATTTATGATCTTCCTTTAACCTCATTTCACCTACCTTGATTCTAGCATGTAAGGTTTCATTTGCTAATTTATTTATATACCTAGTTGCTTGCTACTATTTTATTTCATATTATTTTTTCCCTCTTCTATATCATTTAGCATATTTGTTTTATAAGTATGTTGGTTTTATGTCTCAATGATATCCCCACTTCTCTTGAGAAGAAAACTTCATTTTGTTAAGATTACAGGTGCTAATCACCTCACAAATCTTAATTGAATAATATGGTAATTTGGGTTCAAATTAAATATTGTTTCAAGCAATAGTTCATGTGTACACCTCAAAAGATCATAGAATGGGTGACATGTGATGACCATGTGATAGTTGCATTGGGATTCAATTCTTTAGTTGTATTTTTCTTGAGTTCCCTCCCTTCATATACCCATCTGATGGTCCCTCATAGATAATTTCTCTAGATAAGTCATTAGTGTTACCATGTTATTTATGCCTATGGTTGAATGTTTCTCTCCATTATCCTTAGCCATTTATCAATATTGAAAAATCCTAAATTTGTTTAGGTGTGGGATTCATTTCCTTCCTCTACTCTATAAAATAACTAAATGGGTATCCATGATTTAAATTTAGAAGTTTGAAGAAAAAATAAGTTATGCCTATTCATAGGTCTCCCTCATTCTTGGAGCATCTATTGGTACTAACATTGATTATAGGAACTGTCAAAACTATCGATGAGTTCTCTATTCCCTCTTTTCAACCAACCACTTGTCCTTGTGCTTCTACAAATTTCCTTCTTATCTGAACACGTTTTTTTTGTCTCCAACAATCTTATTTTCTAAATAATGCTTCCAAACATACTTAGTAGGAACCTTTGCCAAGTCCTCCTCTTCTTCTTCTTCATTTATTTCCTTCTTGTTGTTCTTTTCCAGATCACTTGTCTTCTCAGTAATTGCTGGAACAATCTCGACCTCAGTTTTAGTTTGCATTAAAAAGCATTTTCTTTCTCTCTTATCCTTGATGTAGTATAGATTTCCACCTATTCTAGTTCCTTTTGCAACCCTTTTACCAATCTTTTCCTTTTTGATCACTCATCTAGTACTACTGAACAAAACTTCATATCCTTTTCTACACATCTGACTAACACTTAACAAACTATGTCTTAATCCTTCAACATAATAAACATCATTAGTTTTATGCTTACTATCAATAGAAACACTTTCAATACCTCAAATAGCTCATCCATCTTCTTCGGAAAATTTCATTGATCCGCCATCATATCTCTTGAGATTAATAAACCTATCTTTTGTTGGCAACAACAATGAAGGAAAACTGAGAGGGGAGGTGAATCAGTTTTTACCAAATCAAATCAATTAAGCACAATCTAATATTTGAATCAATTGAAACAAGAATAAAGATAAACACAACAACAACAACACACATAACACCAAGAAGCATGTTAGAACCATCCACAATAGTTTCACCTACACCACTTATTCAAATCTTCATCGATCAACACACTAACTCTCAAGAACACTTAAAAGTAGCAATTCAGACTAGAAAGATAACTTGCAGAGTACCAAATCACAAACTATTTGAAATGTAGATACACATGAACATCCAAAACATTCTCCCAAATCCACAACCAAAGATATGATCATACCGGAGCACATTGGATCAAACATTAGAACACTACAACATTGAACACAGAGAACAATCTTCATGCCAAAATCCACAAATCAACCAAATCAACTCAATGCAATCATCGGAACACAGGAATATGTTGACATCAATGACAACAACATATCCTAGCAGCAACAATATCCAAAAATCTCCCTCTTTGGCATTGATGGCAACATATGAATGTGAAAAACATAATGCAAAGGAATATATCAACACCAACACTCTCTAGTAAACTCCCCCTTTGACAACAATGTCAAAGACACAATACAAATCATGCTTCTATCCCCCTATATAGGGTAAACTCACAACTAAACATCTAAACTGCACACTGACTACTCCAGTTGAGTAGCAGCACTTACCAATCAACCCAGATAAAGAGATAAGGATCTTAAATCCACTGCATTGAAGCAACTCCATCCATCTTGTTTTCAACAGGAGGGGCGGATACCCCTAACTTGTCTCTCAAATAGACATATGTATCTGTAGGCAAAGGTTTAGTGAAAATATCTACAATATGATCCTTTGTAGATACATATTCCAATCTGACTTCTTCATCACTCACCTCCCTCAATAAATGATACTTTATTGATACATGCTTAGTTTTATAATGCAATACCGAATTCTTGAAAATATTGATAGCACTTGAATTGTCACTAAATATAATATTAGGCTCATCATAAATCACTCTAATATCCTTCAACATCTGCTTCATCCAAACTACCTGAGTACAGTTGCTAGCAACAACAATGTATTCAGCTTCAACAGTAGATAGAGATACAACATCTTCCTTCCTACTAGACCATGAAACTAATTTATTTCCCAAAAGGAAAGCTTCACCGATAGTGCTCTTCCAGTCATCAACATCACCTGCCCAATCAACATTAGTATAGGCACATAATATGAAATCATCATTCTTTGGATACCATAAACCATAGTCAACAAACCCCTTCAAGTATTTGAAAATCCTCTTTATAGTAGTAACATGAGTCTCTTTGGGATCATCTTGAAATCTAGCACAAAGACAAACAACATACATAATATCCAGTCCAGTCTAAGTTAAGTACAACATTACACCAACCATAGATCTATACAAAGTCTGATTAACCTTTTGAGATTCATCATTCTTAGTCAACTTGCATCCAGTCGCCATAGGAGTTCCAATAGGATTAGAATCATCTAGCCCAAACTTCTTCAACAATTACTTCACATACTTAGATTAAGAAATGAAAATACCTTTACTGGTTTGAGTAATCTACAATCCTAAGAAGAATTTCATTTCACCTATCATAGACATCTCAAATTCCTTTTGCATATCATCAACAAACTTCATAATCAAATCATCATCCCCTCCAAAAATGATATCATCAACAAAGACTTCAACAATCAAAATGTTATCGTTGTCAACCTTAAAGCATAAATTACTATCAGTAGTACCTTTATAGAATCCCAACTTTACCAAATACTTATCCAATCTAGCATATCAAGCTCTAGGGGCTTGCTTCAGTCCATACAATGCTTTCTTCAATTTCCATACCATATCTCGTCCATCTAATAAAAAATGATTTTTCAATGTAGACTTCCTCTTCAAGATCATCATTCAAAAAGGTTGACTTGACATCCATCTGATACACCTTGAAATTGTTGTAAGCAACATATGCAAGAAGCAATCTGATAGCTTCAATTCTAGCTACCGGAGAAAAAGTCTCCTCATAATCAATTCCTTCCATCTGAGAACATCCCTTGCATACCAATCTTTCTTTGTTTCTGACAACTTCACCAACTTCATTTAGTTTATTCCAAAACATCCACTTAGTACCAATCACATTCTTGTCTTTAGGTCCATTGTTTTTATCCAATTTTCATCTTTACAAGCTTCTACAACATCTTTAGGCTCAATCTTTGAAATCAAACACATCTCTTTAACAACAATCCTTTTCCTAGTCATCACACCTTTATTCTTATCACCAATAATCTAATTTTCTGAAACATTCAACCTTACATACCTTGGAGTCTTCTGATTGTTCTGATTGTCAGGCTCTTGCACTTCTTCACCGACAACACCAATGTCTGGATTAACTGTCTCTACCAGATCATTCTACTTTAGCATCTCAGTCTGCACAGACTTAGGAACAACATCAAAATCATCAAAATCATAACCACATCCTTTGATCTTCTTTCCAAGACATTCATCTACCTTCACATTTGGACTCTCTATTATCTTCTTTAATCTCTTGTTGTAACACTAGTAGGCCTTGCTCTTAGTAGAATATCCCAAGCAAATTCCTTCATCACATCTTGCATCAAACTTTCCTATATCCTCATCTCTCTTGATACAACATTTGCTTCCAAAAACTCTAAAATATCTAACTGTAGGAACATGACCAAACCATAACTCATAAGGAGTCTTACCAGAATCACCTTTTCTATGCACCTGGTTGAATGTGTAAACAACAGTGCTAACAAATTCTCTCTAAAAGATTTTTTCAACATTTCCTTTAATTAGCATAGTCCTAGCAGCATCCAAAATAGTTATGTTCTTCATTTCAACAACTCCATTCTGCTGAGGGGTTCTAGGAGCAGATAACTGTCTTCTAATTCCATTCCTCTCACAAAACGTATCAAACTCTCCTAATGTAATTTCTCCTCCTTTGTCAGTTATCAAGCACATCAGCTTCAACCCTATCTCAGTCTCCACTCTATCTTTTGAATATCTTGAATTTCTCTAATGCTTATGATTTCTCCCTTAGAAAGGTAACCCACATCATCCTAGAATAGTCATCAATCAGCAACATGGAATATCTATCACCCTGCATGCTTCTCACTCTTGTAAGACCACAGAAATCAATATGTGCTAGATCTAACAATCCATTAGTTGAATACAACTTACTCTTAAATGAAGTTCATGTTTGTTTTCCCATCTGACATTCCTTACATACCAGATTAGCACACTTCACAATCTTAGGCAAATATCTAACATCTTGAGTAGTACTTATCCTTATCATGCAATCAAAATCAACATGACACATTCTCCTATGTCATAACTAACTTGTATCAATCTGAGCAATCAAACAACTTTTCTCACTAGCATTCAAGTGAAAAATATTACCTATAGTCTTAGTTCCTAATGCAATCTCTATACCAAAGGCATTTTGAATCTTACATTTACCATTATTGAATTGCAAATCATATCTCTTGTCAACCATCTATCCAACACTCAAAATATTATGCTTCAAACCTTCAACATACAAGACATCATCAATATTGTGCTTACCATTGAAAGATATAGAACCTCTACCACAAATCACACAAGATTTATCATCTCCAAATTTCACTATTCCACCATCATACCTTTCCATACTCACAAATTTACTTTTATCACCTATCATATGATGTGAACAACCATTTTCTATCACCCATTCATCTTGCTCTTCAATCTTAGTAACCAAATCTTTCTTTTCAACAATGCATCTTGTAGGATTCACTGGTATTGGATCATCTTCCTTGATAGAAATAAATACAAACTCATCTTTTGAATTCCCATTCTTTGATTCCTCATTTATTACACCTTCATCAATAAAATAATAGCATCTCTTCGGATTTCTGTACTTCCGGTAGGGCTTATAGGGCTTATCATTCTTATCATGCTTCTCATATCTAGATAGTCTCTCAGGGAACCTAGAAGCAATTTATCCTATCTTATTACAAGAGATACATTTCAAAGGCAACTTTCCATCATACTTACCATCTCCCTTAGGCAATATCCGAGTAATAAGGGCTTCAAGCTCATCCAATTCTCTTTCTTGTTCTTCCATCTCTCTCTTCTCTATTTCATATTCAGATACGCAACATGAAATTTCTCTTGGATCATACTTCTACTTCCCAAATATAGAGGCATTGAATCCAATCTCAAATTTTCCATGTGATTCTCCAAATTTTCTCAACTCAAATGCAGCAAGCTTTCCAACCAACATGTCTCTAGTCACTGTAGTCTCTAGTCACTATATTCACACTTCAGATTTCATCAATAACAACTACTTTATGTTTGTAAGAAGGAGGCAATGATCTCAACACCTTAGCAAAAATCTCATCTTCTTCAATAATTCCACTGGCACATATGATGTTCATGACAAGCTCATTCACCTTAGCCATAAAAGATATTACGTTTTCATCTTCTCCCATCTTCAATGCTTCATACTTCCCTTTCAAACTCTACAACCTAGCTACTTTGACTTGCGTATCTCCTTCATACAAGGTCTCCAACTTCTTCCAGATCTCATGTGCAGTCCTCAAACCCATCACATTAGTCATCTCCGAATCGATCAAGGCACTCAGCAATGCTTCCTTAGCTCTTATGTTATGTTTAGCATCCTTGATCTTAGCAGCAGTAACTGGTCCATTCTGAGGAACATTGTAGATATTCTTTGGAATCTTCTAATACTCATCTCCAAGATACTTCAAATGAAATTCCATCCGGTCCTTACATACAATGAAATTGCTTTCATAAAATCTAGGACTCTCCTTCTTGAACACATAAGTTGTCATCATGGATCTCCTCAAGAAGTCAAACTCCTTTCAAAGGATCTAGCTCTAATACTAGTTGTTAGCAACAACAATGAAGGAAAACTAAGAGGAGGGTGCTGAAATAGTTTTCACTGGATCAAACCAATTAAGCACAATCTCAGATTTCAATCAACTACAACAAGAATAAAGATAAACACAACAACAACAACACACATAACACCAAGAAGCATGTTAGAACCATCCGTAATAGCTTCACCAACACCACTTATTCAAATCATCATCGATCAATGTGCTAACTCTCAAGAACACTTAACAACAACAATTCAGACTAGAAAGATAGCTTATGGAGAACCAAATCATGAACCATCTGAAATGTAGATACACATGAACATCCAAAATATTCTCCCAAATCCGCAACCAAAGATATGATATTACTAAAGCACATTATATCAAACACCAGAACAATGGAACACTGAACACAGAGGAACAATATTCATACTAGAATCCATAACTCAATGCAGTCAATGGAACACAGGAATATGTTGACATCAATCACAACAACATATCCTAGAAACAACAATATCCAACATCTTTATCACTAGTTATATGGTTTGAATGTCCAAAGTCAATGGTCCATGTATTTGGTTCTATTTTTTGCATGCAAAGCAATCTTGACTGTCTTCTCCTCTTTTAATTTCTCCCAAGCATTCTCCTTTTATTCAATTTCTAAAAACAAGGATTCTTTATTTGAGTCATCATCAAGTTCATCTTCAAATGTATGTTCCTCTATATAACATAAGCCCTTTTTCTCTCTTTTGTTAAATTTGCATCTTCTAGTTTTAATTCTCTTCTCACCATCGTCTGGTCCCTTCTAGTCTTCCCTGTAAGTATAGTGAGAGGCATAATGTCCAATTCTACCACAAGAAAAATATTTCAAAGATAACTTACCTTTGTATATTCCAGTACCTAGCTGCAATCTTTTCACAAAGTTTTCTTCAACTTCATCCAAATCTCCATTGCATTCTGGTTCATCATGTCTTGAAACATTAAATATTGCTTCTTTCTTTTCTATTTTCTCCCTCCAATTCTGAAATTTAAAAAGCTACTCAGGTACTAGTAAGCCTATCAATGGTATACCCACTCAAATAATTTATTTCTTGTATCACACACCTTGTTTCTTTGTAGGATTTTGGCAAGGTCAGCAAGATCTTCTAAACAACATCACTTTCATACAAATGTCCACTGGAAGCTCTAATACCATTATCAAATACAATCACTCTATGAATATAGTTCTCAACACCTTCATCTTTGAGTGTTCTTAGATATTCATACTTTTGCTTTAGATTCATCAACCTAGCCTATTTTATCTTTGAATCTCCTTCAAATGCCAAATACAACTTGTTCCATATAGTTTTAGCTACTTTTAATCTTTTTACTCTTCCAAACATTGAATCACTTATACAGCTTAAAATTATAGCTATAGCTTTCGCATTAGTCTCCTTTAACTTTATCTCATCCAATTTCTGAGGACCACCTTATGAGGGGGTATATTCGGTTTGAATGATTTCCCATATTCCATTATGTAATTTCTCTAAACGTGATTTGATTATCTCATTCTAGTACAAAAATTTTGTGTCATCAAATATTGGCACTTTGCAATGCACATCTTGTGTCATACTGGATCTAGCTCAAGTGGTTAATCTTACTCAAGAGGAACCTCACTCTAATACTAGTTGTTGAACCCAAGGTAAGACTGAGGAGGGCTTGAATAGTCTAAATAAAAATAATTAATGCAGCACATAAACAATTAATCAACAACACATATCCAACACATGAACACCAAGATTTTCTACGTGGAAAACCCAAATAGGGAAAAACCATGGTGACCACCTGCCCACAAAATATATCTATTATATATCAAATTACAATAAAAATAGCTCACTGCTCTGGACTTTCTAACCAAGGCTAACTTTTCTTGGTGAAAGATACAAAAAGAGGACTTGCAAACCTGATGCTAACTAACAGGGAAAGATACAAGAATGATTTGAAAATAAAGATCTCCCAATCATTAAGTTGTCCTTGAACTCTGCATCAAGCAACTAACATCAACACACAGAACTCAGAACTCATTTGTCAACACTCTATCTCATACATCTACTATAGTCTCAAATAGCTCACATATCATTCAAACACTACTCTACTTCTTTGCTCTTCACTGAATTCCACTAACTATCTTCACATCACACTCTTTTTCACAACTCAATCACATACATTCTTTATATACAAGATATGTCATAAAATCTTGAATCAAGTCAGCCTAAAAGAAAATACATCTTCTGAACCAACAACACATGCGTTGATCCACTTAAGGAGAAAGAGGGGACCAAAACATAGACAATTAACAGGCCAAAACATATTCTACAATACAAATAACTCTTATTTGTATCTCCACATGCTACGATGAAACCCATGACACGTCAAATTACCTTCCACAAATCATATTTGGACCCGAAAGGTAGAATTAATATAGAATACCACAACTGGCAATGAAATATATTACAACGTCTAAAGAACACAGAGATATTTCTCGACCACTAGCATATCCATACTACCAAAATCATAACAAAATAAGATAACAATATCAAACAACATCAACAACACATCCTAGACCCGAACAATACCAGAACAATTAATAGAGCAACTGCAACACCAACACAACAAGATATCTCTACACCATAGAGTTACAAACCTACAACTATCTAGAACAACAGGTTTGACATCAATGACAACCACAACAACACATACTTCCAACACCACCAACTTGTCTCATGCATAAGCCATTTTTCCAAGGGACATGTTCTTTTTTCTTATTAGTGCATCAACAATGAAGAAAATAAACTTTAAATATTCAAATCCATAATTTTTATTGGTTTTGTAATATGTCACCCCCTGACATGATTTCTAGACTCCCTCCTACATCAAATTGTTCTTGTTAGTGACCAAATCATCATTTTGGACATTAAGGATGGAAGGTAATTTTGTAGAAAGAAGAAAAGAAAAGGTAGAAGAAAGAAAAAAATATTGGAGCTTTTACTAGTTCTAGGAACCACCAAAACTTCTGACATGGTGTTGAGTTCCACACCAAGGCCCAATTCTTGATAATTCTTCTTGTCAAGGGTTCATGAATTTTAATTCCTACTTCCTCCTAAGATAGATTTTGGTGCATGAACTTTTCAATGTATTTTTTGGGGTCTGTTAAGGTTGAATTTAGCTTTTTTGTTTTACACCTTGATTCAATTTCCAAAATTTGTGTTCACCTACCTAATTTTAATGGAACGATTTATTAATGTATACACCTAAAAATGGTCTGAAGATAATTAATTAAATAAATCCTCCTCCCTAATTTAATTGAATTCATCAACAGTTTGATTAAATTTCCCCTTTCATCTACTTATTAATAAATCTAAGGATTTATTTAATAGGTTCATTTCACCCCTTTGATTAATTAATTCAAATTAATTAATTCCCTCCATCCAAAATCATTTCTTCTAAATCTCTAATTCATTAAAACAAATCAATTATGAGTTGTTGAGATTAATTTGCCTTTTCTTATTATTTGAATTTCTAAATTCAAATTCTCCTAACTTCTACCACTCCTAAACCTAACCCATTCTACCTACCCTCATGTTCTCTTTCATCCAACCTCTTCTAGAAGCTTTGTGACACTTGTCACTAAGTGTTCCCTTTAATCCAACCTCTTCTAGAAGCCTCTTGACACTTGTCACCATGGAGATGATAGATGTTCCCTTTAATCCAACCCATGTGCCAACCTCCTCCAATTTCACCATTGATATCTTCAGATCAATCTTGACCGTTGATTCCTGCCACCTCACCCCTAGACTTGGGAAATCCTATAAGTAGACCTCATTTTGGAGCACAAAGGGTCCCAATTTCATCTCATCTTATGCATTGTTACTATAGGCATCTAGCTTCTAGTTTATCATTTTAGTAATGTTATCATGTTCAATTGTAGCTTAATTGCATCTTCATTCTAGCTTATTTTTTAGAATAATCATAAAATCATGTAGCTTAATCATGCTATTCTTGCTAGATCATGCATCTTCATCATTCAAATCCTCCATTTAAGTGTAGTCAAGTCACTAGAGTTTGCATACCAACATCTGAGAGCAAAATTCATACTTGCATTTACTAGGAGGCAATAGATCCGTTAGCTATGGTTTTGTCTATCTTTGATTTAATTCACTAACCATTACTTGTAATGATTTATTGAGTGCATTGTGTTCGCAGGTACAAGTACACTTCACAGGCACGATATTTTGGTGCCCACCATGGGGCGAAAATCATCATTTTCGATCTCTCAAGCTTCAACAAACATCTATCTCTGCTGGACCTGAATCAGAATGTCGTATGAGTTGATTTTCCAACTCATACGAACTACCTTTTAGTCTAGTACAAAACTTCATCCTGTGTCATACGAACTAATTCCCTTGTCGTACGAAGTCTAAATTCATGTCGTACGAAATTTTGACTAAGTGAATTATGTGTTGTATTAACTGATTTGCATTGTTGTGTGAGAGCTAAATGTGTGTTGTACAAATTTCTGGCTACAAAATCCTATGTCGTACGAGTTCATTTTGGTCTCTGTGCGAAATCTAAAGTTTTGTCGTACTAAGTGGAAAATTGTGTTGTATGAGTCTTTGTATCTACAATTTTTAACAGACTACATTTTAGGGTTTTCTGGTTTTAATCCAAGATTTTCTAATGCTAACTCTGATCTATTTATTAGATTTTGGCAGCCTAACTCTTTTCTATAGGATGATTTAAGAAGATACTCTTGTCAAAGATATAATTCAAAACACAAATCATGACTACTAACAAATTTATTTTGCAGGTTGCCTATGAATTCAACTAAACTTTGTGTATTCATTAAAGTTTTTCTAGGCACACTTCAATTTTGCTAAAGGAAATTAACTATCATGTATTTCGTGTCTTTGATGATAGGTGAGTATGCTCTCACCTTTCTTAGGTGATCAGAAAGCTAGACTCATCTTTTGCTTTCATTAGTGCATTTCTTTAGCAGGCCTACCCTCCCGAGGAGCTTAAAAAATCTTAAAGCCATTACAGTCGGTGTGAGGGGAATGACCTAAGTGGGAATGGCTAACGCCAAGTAATCCAACCCACTAAAAAATAAATGTGTTTTTGATGAAAATCAAAGCAACGACAATGCTCGGGAATAGCTCTCCTTCATACCTTTGGACATATCAAACCTTGGTTTTCAAGGCTGGGAGACCTCTTAATTGAGTTTATACCCTAACGCGCCGAACGGATCCCTTACTAGTGCTGGTTAAAATAGAAGCTACCCGATTCACCTCCGAAAGGGTGATAATCTTTGTGCAAGAGAAATAGTAACTCTCCTAAGACACTTGCCATATCATTCCCCCATTAGCGTTTAGATTTGGATAATATGGCGTTGATAATCCATTGTGGGAGACTCAATGGCCATATTTTGATTATCTATTGGGTGTGTACCTAAGTCAGCAAGCAAAGGTTTTCATTCTCATCCAACTTCCTTAGGGTTTAGCATGCTTGGAGTCACTTATCATATCATGTGTTTTCTGTGTATTCATCCCTAAATCAACAAATCAGACATCCAAAAATGGGAAGACATAAGATAAACATTAAACTTTAGTTATCAAAATTCAACCAAACAAACATTTTTTTATCTTTGTCCTGCTCTCGGTCGTACGAGTCAGGTTCTCTGTCATATGAACCTGTTTGCATAAAATCTTTTGTCATACTATATAGAATCTTTTTTCGTACTACACAACATCTTGTGTAGTACTACACAGATTCTTTCATCGTACTACACAATATTCTGTGTCATACGAAATACTACTTTTTACATGAAATTTCTAATTTGTCTTATGGTCTTGTGAGTTTTGTCATTCTAAACTGCATATCCTATCGTACAATACTTTGCATTTGTCAGTCCAAAGTTGTGTCTTGCATGCCTATTTCAGATTTGTCATTTTTGCCTGATCAATTTGCAGTAAACATAAACACCTATTATCTGTCAATATGTGCTTAGATTGTTGTCTTGGTTCCCTTGGTCAAGTTATCATCCGTCAAAATCAGACTTTAGAAAATATACACCTTATGATTTTCAAATGCTCACCCTCAAAAAGTTCAAGATCTAAACATCTCAAAGTGCGTTATCACCCTCTTTGGTAAACTGATCACTCAAACATAGTTTCTCATCAGGATCAATCATACTTTATCACAAAACTGAAATGTTTGGTCAGGATAATCTTGCCCCACATCATAGGATATATCGTTCCTACTAGACTTGGTTCTTATCAAATCACCATCATTTCACTCTTAAATCGAAGATCGACAAACTTGTACACCTTTACACACTTGAATCATTTTATCGTGTCATATCATTCTAGCATATCTACCTTGACAATTGATCACTTACCCAAAACAACTTTTTAGACAAGCAAATCCTAGCACAATATCAAACACAATGCCCATTTTAATTAGAGCGCAGAGACATAAGATCACTGAAACATTAGAAATAGCTAAAAATCATAGCAACATGGCATACAAGCACAAAAGACATGAACACATAACAAGCCAACATATCAAAGCAATCAAACAAGTTCAAAATCAAAATCCAACTATGTTAAAACCTCACAAGGATTTAAATACATCTCAAAAGAAAGGTGGCTCTTTTATTCACCTCTTAAAGAAATCCCTAAAGGATCAGGCTAAAGAAGATCAAAATCGTACACCTATGTCTAGCAATGGCTCATCCCCCCATAAGAAAATTGACGCTCCAAAGGCATCTATTCCTACACCTTTTGAAATCTTGCAAGAATATTCCATAGCATCCTCACCAAACAATACACCCAAAGCTGAAGTTCGCCAAGGGATATATGAAATTGCCATCAAACCTATTTCAGAGGATCCTATTCAAAGCTCATCTCCTTCATATCCAAGCATTAATTCATTGCAAAATCCCCATAACACTTCCTTGTAAATTGAAGTCCTCATTCATAGAATGCTTGTTAAACGTGTCCTAATAGATGGGGGAGTTGTCTTGAACATTTTCTCTATGAATCTTGTTCATGCTGCAGGCTATTCAGAAGATGCAGTTGATCCCCAGAAAAAAATAAAAATCAAATCACATAATGAAGAAGAGCATTCATCTAAAGGAATGGTGATATTACCCATCACAGTGGGACTTTTGCAAAAGGACATAGCATACCAAGTTCTAGACGTGGACCTACCATACAATATAATCTTGGGGAGACCATGGATTCATGACATACAAGCTATTACATCAACGTATCATGAATGCTTAAAATTTCCCTACAATGGGCAGGAAATCACAATATCAGCAGAATCAAATCCATTGCAATGTTGTAGTAATATGAGATCAGCTCAAGAGGTCATTGTTTCACATAACAAAGAGGAAGCATCTCCAAGCACACAATCGAAGGAATAATCATTTGCATCAATTTTGTCAAACATGGAAAAACAAATATAGCTAAGAGATCAAGGGACCGGAGAATATTTGCTATCAAGGAAAAACAAACTAGAGTAACTTGAAATTGAGAGGGATGAAGAAGCAGATATAGTAGTTAATGTAGTTCACATGTATGCAAGACAAACATTAGGAACTAGCCCACTTGAATCAGAATCACATTCGACTGACATGGACTTAATCGAGGACGATCAGGATTTTCTTATACGAGGTCATTCTGATGAGAGTATCATTCTAGACATGGAAATACATACTGAAAGCTCTGACATCTCTATCATGACTCCTAATATCATTGAAACTATTCAACCTAAAGATCCTTTATCCTTAAGCTATCCTGAACCTATGGATTAGGAAAATGAAGAACATACTGACATTAATACCTTTCCAAATGACCATGCCATTGTTGGTATTTTGGTATGGTTTTGTCATTGATGTCAACACCTGCTAAATACACCTACCTTGGAGATCCAACAACATTCATCGGCAATCAATAAACTGTTCAAAATAGTCACTGGTATATGGTTAACCGGTAGGATATAATGTTCACCGGTACCTGCATTGACATGGAAGACACTTGGTAATATCGAAGACATCATGTGGACACTTTTCTTTGAAATAATAATCATTGGCATATTCTTATTTGCATATTTGCTTTTACCGGCAAATGGGTCCAGGTTATCTAGGGTTACACCGGCAGGTTTATCTTTTCCAGATCAGCATGGCACACTATGGAGATGATTTATTATTGTTGTAAATACATTAAGCTGACACGATCAATCGGTTCTTGCATCAGATATTGTATTATTTGTAAAATGTTTTATTGTAATATCTTGTAGAGCCGACCTACTAAAATTGGTCTTAGGGTATGCTATAAATGTAAGATCTTATTTGTAAGATCAATTGTGGAATGTGAAAAAGATTGAAGGAAGGGTATATGTGAGATCAAGTAGAGATATACACAAAGACATCATTTGAAGGTGAAGTTAGGTTTTTGTAGAGGCATATCAGCATTACACCGGTACTGAATCTAGCATATGAAGATGCTATTTTGTGCAGTACATTCTCATTGGATTTAACCATCCAACTGTAGTCAGTGTGACTCCCATCTGTGATTGAGCAGTGAGCTCTAGGTTGTTGGCCTTTCTACATGTGCAAACCCCTCTTTGTACACTTACTATCTGCAGTAGTATCATCTGATTGTGGGTAAGGTTTCCCACCGTGGTTTTTCCCCTTACAGGGTTTCCATGTACAAATATTTGTGTCATGTGTTGTGGATGACTTTATGTTTATGTTTCATGCACTAATTCTTATCAGTATAGCAATTTTCTATTAACACTGTTTATCGGCATACTTAATTGTCTTACCGGTACTAAGCATTAAGTTGGTTAATAAGACTTTGGTTTGAATTTATTGGACAACTGATTCACCCCCCCCCCTCTTAGTTGTCCCTGGGACCTACAATTGGTATCAGAGCCTAGTCCTCTTTTTGCAGAAGTCTAACAACTTGAGGAGATCCAATGTCTACTAATTATTTCAGAAAGGATAATCCTAAACTTGATAGAACCAACTATGGAATATGGAAAATTAGAATGGAGACACATATGAATTGCATTGGTAAAAATATCTAGGAAGTTACTAAGAATGGTTATACTGCTGCTGTAGCTGGTTAGACTGCTCCTATTAATTTAGCTAAAGATGAAGAAAATGATTACAAAGCAAGAGAAGCACTTTTGAGCGCATTATCAAATCAACAAATCATGGGGTTATCAGATAGATCTACTACAAAAGCTATTTGGGATCATTTCGAAACACTGAATGAAGGGGATTCCACAGTCAAAACTGCAAAACTTGAAAGCTTCCGAGTCAGGTATGAACATCTGAAAATGGAAGAAGATGAAAGAATTTCTTCTTTTATGGAAAGAGTAAATGAAATTGTTTTAGGTACATCAAATGTTGTGGAGGAACCTTGAGTGAAGATGAGACTGTTTCAAAAATATTAAGAGGTTTGCCACCGGCATATAAGATGAAGGTTACTGCTATTAATGAGTTAAGAACAATGCCTAATACATCAGTAACTAGGGATACATTGATTGGAAAACTTTCAGCTTTTGAAATTGAGGAATTTGGTCCTATTACTACTATAAAAACTGATTTGGCCTTCAAAGCATCAACATCATCTGCTCCATCTTTTGATAAATCACACTGGAGAGCCTTTTATGCAAGAGAACTTGAAGAAACTAGGAAGGAGAATGAAGAGCTTGAAGAACTTGAAGCACTATTTGCAAGAAAAATGTCAAAAGGTCCAATTGGAAGTAAGTATGAAGGTAAAGCACCCTTTAAATGTTTCAACTGCAATAAGATTGGTCATATGGCTTCAAGATGCCCTGATAGACATGCTAGACTAAGAGAAGAAGCTAGAAGGACATACAGACCTAATCCTGAATATCAGAGATACAGATTTAAGAAAAACAAAGATAAATCTTGTTACATTGCTGATGAAGGTGTGACTGATGATTTTGATGAGGATCCAGCAGACAACGGATGGGTCTTTGTTGCTATAATAGAAGATCAACCGGTACCTATTGCTCAACCGGTAGAACAAGCCCTAGCAGCTAAAGTGGAATCAAAGGATGAATGGATTATTGACTTAGGATGCTCACATCACATGACTGGAGACAAAGGTAAATTCTTGAACATTCAAGAATACAATGGAGGTTTAGTAAGATTCGGAGATGACAAAGCCTATTCAATCAAAGGTAAGGGTTCAATATCTCTTGATGGTAAACATAACACTGACAATGTTTACTATGTTGAAGGATTAAAACATAATCTTTTAAGTGTTGGTCAACTAGTTGAGAAAGGTTTTCAGTTACAATTAAAAAATGGAAAATGCAAAATCATGATTAAAACTGGTTTGGAAATTGCAACCGATAATCAGACTAGAGGTAATATCTTTCATTTGAATAACAGTGAAAAGGCATGCTTAATTGCTCATATAGATGAAAGTTGGCTATGGCATAAAAGACTATGTCATGTAAATTTTGATTGCATGGTAAAAATCAGTACTTCTAAGGTAGTTAGAGATCTACCTAAAATTATGAAACCTTAGAATACAATTTGCAAGGAATGTCAATTTGGAAAACAAGTTAGAGCTAGTTTCAAAAGTATTCCAGAAAAATCCAATAATGCTCTTGATTTAATCCACATTGATTTATGTGGTCCGGCTAGAACTAAAAGCTTACAAGGTGATAGATATTTCATGCTAATCATTGATGATTATTCTAGAATGTGTTGGGTTACTTTTCTTAGGGAAAAATCAGAAGCACTTGGGAAGTTCAAACTATTCAATGCAATGGTTGAAAATGAAACCGGTAAGAAAATTAAATGTTTAAGATCAGATCAAGGAGGAGAATTCACATCTAGAGATTTTAATACAATCTGTGAAGTAAATTGAATCAAAAGACAGTTATCAGCACTTTGGACACCACAACAGAATGGAGTTGTTGAAAGGAAAAACATAACTATTTTGGATGCAGGAAGAAGTATGTTATCAAAAGCAAATCTACCACATGTGTATTGGAGAGAGGCAGTAAGCATTGCTGTCTATACATTCAACAAAGTTCACATCAAAGGTGAAACCGGTAAGACCCCTCATGAACTATGGTTTGGTAATACTCCTACTCTCAAGTATTTCAGAATTTTTGGAAGTAAATGTTATATTAGAAGAGATTATTGGCAAGTTTGATCCTAGAAGTGATGAAGGAATATTTCTTGGTTATTCATCTAAGAGTAAAGCTTATAGATGTTTTAATAAAAGATTACAAAAAATTGTTGAGAGTACAAATGTAAAGATTGATGAACAATTCAGAGGAACTTCAAGGTATATAGACTCTGAACTGGTAACATAAATTATGACAAATGAACCAACAGTAAATCCACCAGTACATAATGATGATCCAGTTACTCCGGTATCATCAAAGGATACCACAGTAATTGAAGAACAACAATAGACTAAGACACCCCGGTATGTAAGACTGAGTCATTCTGAAGATTAGATAATTGGAAGCAAATTTAAAGGAGTCATGACAAGAGGAAGATCGGCAAATGAAGAGGTATGTCTTATTTTTCAAATTGAACCATTATCTATCAATGAGGCATGTGAAGATAAATTTTTTATTAAAGCTATGGAAGAAGAATTAGGACAAATTGAGAAAAAAAATACTTGGACATTAGTTCCCCGGCCTGAAAATAAAAATGTAATTGGAACCAAATGTGTATTTAGAAACAAACTCAATGAAGATGGTAAGGTTGTCAGGAATAAAGCAAGACTAGTGTGTAAGGGATATTCTCAGAAAGAAGGAGTTGATTACAATGAAACCTTTACACCGGTAGCCAAAATTGAGGCAGTTAGATTATTCTTGGCCTTTGTAGCTCACAAGGATTACAAAGTTTATCAAATGGATATTAAATGTGCATTTTTGAATGGAGATCTTGAAGAGGAAGTTTATATTGAACAACCTGATAGATTTTCTTTGATAGATGACAATGATATGGTTTGTAGATTAAGAAAAGCTCTGTATGGACTAAAACAAGCTCCAAGAGCCTGGTATGCAAGATTGGATAAGTATCTTTTAAAATTTGGTTTTACTAAAGGAAATGCAGATAGCAATTTATACTACAAAGTAACTAATGATGACATCTTGATTATGGAAGTATTTGTTGATGATATAATCTTTGGAGGAGAAGATGGATTATGCAAAGAATTTTCTTTTAAAATGCAGCATGAATTTGAAATGTCTATGATTGGAGAAAAAAAATTCTTTTTAGGATTGCAGATTTTACAGACTGATAAAGGCATATTTTTGAGTCAATCTAAGTACTTGAAAGAACTACTTAAGAAATTTGGGATGGAAAACTCTAAACCGAGAAGCACACCTATGACTACAAATGACAAATTATCTCAAAGGGATGAATCTACACCTATCAATCCAACTAGATACAAATCTATGATAGGAGGTTTACTGTATTTGACACAAACCAGACCTGATATTATGAATGTAGTATGCATAGTTTTTAGATTTCAGAGTAATCCTAAGGAAAATCATGAATCAGCAGTAAAAAGGATTTTCTGGTACTTACAAGGCACAACAAATCTTGGATTATGGTATCCTAAAGATGAAAATATTGATCTATATGCATACACAGATGCAAATTGGGCAGGAGATGTGGATGATAGAAAAAGCGCCACTGGAGGAGCATTCTTTCTTGGAAAGAGATTAGTTTCTTGGTTAAGTAAGAAACAGAGTTGTACATCTTGATCAACAGCAGAATCAGAATATGTTGCAGCAGCAACAAACTGTACAGATGTACTTTGGCTTAAGAAAATGTTGAAAGACATAGAGGTAAAATGCAAGGCACCTATTACTATATATTGTGATAACACTGCAGCAATTGATATATCTAAGAATCCAGTATTACATTCTAAAACAAAACATGTTTCTATCAAACTAAATTTTCCAAGGGGAAAAGTTGAAGAAAAGGAAATAAAACTGGTTTATGTGAATACTAAAGAATAGCTTGTAGATATTTTTACAAAACCTTTGCCTAAGGAAACTTTTGAGTATCTTAGAGATCAGCTCGGAGTCTTACCTCCACCGGTAGAGACTTAGACAATTGATGATTGTCATCAACCGACAGAATTAAATGGACAAATCTTTTATTCCGGTATTTGATGAGGAAGCTATTTCAAAGGGGGAGTAGTTGGCATATTGAATTGGTTGGTATTTTGTATGAACTTGACTTTTTGTGACTTTGGCATTTGATGTCAAAGGGGGAGAGATATATGGAAAAACATTAAGGAAAGATATATTGAAAAATGCATTATCTTTTTGAGGAGAGATTGGTATTGAAAATAAATCTTTGAATAAACACATGTCACTCTCAGGGGGAGAAATGGAGATTGTTGATTTTTGTACTTGGCATTTCTGTTTTGGCACTTTGATGGTTTTTACATCTTGTGTTGCCATCAATGCCAAAGGGGGAGATTGTTGGTATTTTGGTATGGTTTTGTCATTGATGTCAACACCTGCTAAATACACCTACCTTGGAGATCCAGCAACATTCACCAGCAATCAGGAAATTGTTCAAAACAGTCACCGGTATATGGTTAACCAACAGGATATAATGTTCACCGGTACCTGCATTGACATGGAAGACACTTGGTAATATCGAAGACATCATGTGGACACTTTTATTTGAAATAATAATCATTGGCATATTCTTATTTGCATATTTGCTTTTACCAGCAAATAGGTCCAAGTTATCTAGGGTTACACCGGTAGGTTTATCTTTTCCAGATCAGCATGGCACGCTATGGAGATGATTTATTATTGTTGTAAATACATTAAGCCGACATGTTCAATTGGTTATTGCATCGGATATTGTATTATTTGTAAAATGTTTTATTGTAATATCTTGTAGAGCCGACCTACTAAAATTGGTCTTAGGGTATGGTATAAATGTAAGATCTTATTTGTAAGATCAATTGTGGAATGCGAAAAAGATTTAAGGAAGGGTATATGCGAGATCAAGCAGAGATATACACGAAGACATCATTTGAAGGTGAAGTTAGGTTTTTGTAGAAGCATATCAGCATTACACCGGTACTGAATCTAGCATATGAAGATGCTATTTTGTGTAGTACATTCTCATTGGATTTAACCATCCAACTGGAGTCAATGTGACTCCCATCTGTGATTGAGCAGTGAGCTCTAGGCTATTGGCCTTTTTGCATGTGCAGACCCCTCTTTGTACACTTACTATCTGCAGTAGTATCATGTGATTGTGGGTAAGGTTTCCCACCGTGGTTTTTCCCCTTACAGGGTTTCCACATAGAAATATTTGTGTCATGTGTTGTGGATGACTTTATGTTTATGTTTCATGCACTAATTCTTACTGGTATAGCAATTTTCTGTTAACATTGTTTACCAGCATACTTAACTGTCTTACCGGTACTAAGCATTAAGTTGGTTAATAAGATTTTGGTTTGAATTTATTGGACAACTTATTCACCCCCCCCCCCTTCTCAGTTGTCCCTGGGACCTACAGCCATATCCTTATATCTTGATGAAATCAAACCCGCAACAACTTTCACCAAGAATTTCGCTAACGTATATTTAAGTCAAGTGGGTGCCAAATCTCCTAATCGCAAAATGGAAATCAAGAAAATAATATCAGGTATAATGCTGAAAACCATTTCTTGGTAACATTAGACCGGGAAAAAGTAAAAATAAAGGACACATCTAATGATGAAAACCTCCTCGAGGCATTGGAAGATGGGAGATTTGACACCTTACCTGAATTATATCTAGAGAAGTCTTCTATCCTAATAGAACCAGTAGAGGCAGTTATCATTGGCACAACTGATCTACATCCAACAATCTCTCTATCAGAACTAGCAAGACAAAAATACTTGAAACCATTCAAAAGATGGCAAGTCAATTTTACATGTTCATATACAGACATTCCAGGGTTCGATCCATATCTTACAATACATCACCCGAATATTAGTCCAGAAGCAGATATCAATAAAGGAACACAACACAGATCAGGAGCAGGAATTCTATTCATCACACCATAAGGTCATACAATCCCAAAAGCATACAAATTAAGCTTTCCATGCACAAACAATATAGCAAAGTATGAAGCATTGGTAATAGGTATCAAAATGGTTGTAGAATGGAACATAACACAACTTCAAGTCTTTGGAGACTCTCAGCTTGTCATCAATCAAATCAATGATGACTATCAAACAAAGGATGAAAAATTGATGCCTTAAAAAAAGATGGTGGATGATATCAAGAAGTACTTTGTAGAAATAACTTTTGAATAGATTCCAAGAAATGACAACAAAGCAGCAGACTCCATGGCTACACTTTCTTCTCTATTGCAGACACAGGAAAATCAACAGCATTATGAATTCTTGGTAGAAGACTTGTTTCATCCCGCATTTAATTGTCCTGATTCCCAAACCATCTGTCAACTTATTGGACATGATTCCTCCCGCTATGGCCAAACCTACACATACCTAAAAGATAACATCTTACCTCTAGATTTGTCAAAGAACCAAAAGAGAAACTTTATTTTCCAATCCTCCCATTATACCCTCATTGCGGAGACCTTGTTTAAACGAGGTCTAGAGGGTACTCTCTTAAGATGTTTCGAAGAAGAAGAATCTGAGAAGACCTTACATGAAGTCCATAATGACATTTGTGGCACTCATTCAAGTGGTCTTACCATTTCAAAAAGACTCATACGCTTGGGCTATTATTGGCCGACTATGGAACGAGATTCTTTTCAGATAGCTCGAACATGCAAACAATGTTAGACCCATGGGAATTTGATCCATGCACCAGCACAAGAACTTCATGCTTTAGTAACATCTTGTCCTATTTTCCAATGGGGTCTTGATCTAGTAGGAAAGATAAATCCTTCTTCATCTAATGGACACAAATTCATCCTTGTAGCTACAAAATATTTTACAAAATGGATTGAAGCAGTACCTCTCATCAATATCATAGGAAAATAAATTGTTGCATTTATCTTGAATTACATCATCTGTCGCTATGGAATACCAATGACCATTATCATGGATAATGGGCGACCATTCAAAAATCAGGATGTACAAGATCTAGGTGAGAATTTCAAAATCTAGCACAGATTCTCCACACCATATTATCCACAAGGAAATGGACAGGCAGAAGCATCTAACAAAACTATTCTCAAAATCCTTAAAAAGATAGTGAACAATGTTGGGAAAGATTGTCATATTCAATTGAACCCTGTTCTCTGGGCCTACTGCACCGGTATCTGCACACCGACATGTGCCACACCTTTCTCTCTTATATATGGATCATAAGCCATATTGCCAATCGAAGTAGAGATACCCTCTCTACGTGTATCACTAAAAGGTATCATCCCAGATGAAGAACAACAAATATCTAGACTATGAGAGTTAGAATTGATCCATGAACGAAGTCAAAATGCTTTTGATAATCTAAAGGTATATCAGCAAAGGATGTGCCGAAGCTATAATCATAAGGTTAAATCATAAATCTTTCAAGTGGGAGAACTAGTGCTAAGAGAAAATCCATGCAACCAGGAAGATTGAGAAAAGAAAGGAAAGTTTGAACCAAACTGGTTAGATCCATTTGTGGTCACAATAGTATTTGGGTCAAGAGCATATTAGCTATCAACACTGGATGAAGATCAACTTGAAGAACCCATCAATAGCATGCACCTGAAGAAATTCTACGTCTGAAAAAAGAAGAAAAAAAAAAAAAAAAGTAAAAAAGCAGAAAAATAAAAAAAATTAAAAAAAATCAAAAAAATCAAAAACAGTGAAAAATTAGAAAAATAAAAAAAAGTAAAAAAATCAGAAAAATCAAAACAATGAAAAATCAAAAAAATCAAAAACAGTGAAAAATCAGAAAAATAAAAAAAATGTGAAAAATTAGAAAAATAAAAAACAATGAAAAAGCAGAAAAATAAAAAACAGTGAAAAAGTAGAAAGTCCAAAAAAATCAAATATCAGAAAAACTACAATAAAAACAGAGGGTGAAAACCTGGCAAATAAGTGTTATGTGTCCGCTAGCTCTTCCATCTATTAGTTCATGCATTTTTCTGCTTGCATTTATTTTCCATCAAAGCTATCCATATCCATCATAAAGCTTTTGTACATACGTAGACATCCTAGGTGGCTTCTTGCCATGGTTTGGATCATTGGATATATCATAACAACTTTGTTTCTAGGCTTGGGGCAAAATCCTGCACTTAGCTGGGGGTAAACTCTTGATCATTTTGATCTAAATCAAACAAGTAGAACAACAGTTAGACAACTCTTATCAAGCAAAAACTGAGACACATCCAACATTGAACACGAGATCAAACTATCAACTATCAAGCTATCACAGAATCAATCTAAGCACATCACACACTTTTCAGTGGATAATTTATTTTTGGATAATGATTGGAACATGATTGTTCAACTTTTCTAAATTGATTTTCGCTATCATGATTTCTAAGTGACTCCATGATGTCTTTGACTAGAGGAACAAGGAAGGAACATGATATTTTTCTTGTCTGTTGTCTAAAAATTAATCATTAATATGTGCAAATTTGTCTCGAGACATGATCGTCAGAGTATCATTGAAGACATTTCCAATTTGCGTATTGAAATGATTAATACTGCTTGTTTTACGCAAACAACACTCAGGTCATCTTGGTTCAATTATACCTTGATGCTTGTGTTAACTTGCTATATCAAAATCCAGAAAAAAGTGCTCAGGTCATCATGGTTTAATTATACAATCGATGTTTGCACTCACTTCCCACATTTCAAAAGCTCAATGATGACAAAAATGCAAAATAATCCAGTGACTGGTCTAATCATACTTTGCATTCCATTGAATTTTAGCTTGCATTTCATTCTTGCATGGGATCCCGCATGCTCTTTTTATCCAAGGTTAAATCTATCACAGGAATCATCAAAGTATCATCACAAGTGTATACGCAATCAGAATAATGACTCATATCTCTCCAGATATTGTCGACCCAACAAAAATTTTATCCTACCCTCTCAATAGAACCAACATCGACATATCCAAAAAAATTTGCAACTTGATATCAACAAACTGTAAGTTCTTTATCTAATCAACCTTACCAAATCAAATCATTCAATCAAACCTAATTGATTCTGATCATGTCTTATACAAGATGAATCCTTCCTGAAACCAGACGATTTGATTCAGATTCATGTCTTATAGAGGATGAATCCTTCCTGAAACCAGATGTTCTGATCATGTCTTATATAGGATGAATCCTTCCTGAAACCAGACGTTCTGTTCATGTCTTATACAGGATGAATCCTTCCTGAAACCAAACTGAATTTTGATCTTATCAATCAAATCGATCAATATTTTTCAATCTTACCATCTAAGCAATCAAGCTAATAGAAGAACTCGCATTTTCATCAAACCACAGTTGCAGAAATCAAATCAAATCTATCGGGATATCAATTTCGCAAAAACTCTAAAGATCAATTATCTCAATTGATCTCCCGAGGGGGCATCATCATACTGAAAGTTAGCAATCAAGAGTTGGGGCATCCTATCAAATCAATATCATCATCAAAATGAGATTATTCTTTGAATCAATGTGTCATCACACCTCGCTTCAAAGAGGGGCAAAATGTATACACCTAAAAATGGTCTGAAGATAATTAATTAAATAAGCAATTATTTAATTAATCCTCCTCCATAATTTAATTGAATTCATCAACAATTTGATTAAATTTCCCCTTTCATCTACTTATTAATAAATCTAAGGATTTATTCAATAGGTTCATTTCACCCCTTTGATTAATTAATTCCCTCCATCCAAAATCATTTCTTCTAAATCTTTGATTAGTTAAAACAAATCAATTATGAGTTGTTGAGATTAATTAGCCTTTTCTTATTATTTGAATTTCTAAATTCAAATTCTCCTAACTTCTACCACTCCTAAACCTAACCATTCCTAAACCTAACCCATTCTACCTACCCTCATGTTCCCTTTCATCCAACCTCTTCTAGAAGCTTTGTGACACTTGTCACTAAGTATTCCCTTTAATCCAACCTCTTCTAGAAGCATCTTGACACTTGTCACCATGGAGATGATAGATGTTCCCTTTAATCCAACCCCTTTGCCAACTTCCTCCAATTTCACCATTGATATCTTCAAATCAATCTTGACCATTGATTCCTGCCACCTCACCCTTAGCCTTGGGAAATCCTATAAGTAGACCTCATTTTGGAGCACAAAGGGTCCCAATTTCATCTCATCTTATGCATTGTTACTATAGGCATCTAGCTTCTAGTTTATCAATTTAGCAATGTTATCATGTTCATTTGTAGCTTAATTTCATCTTTATTCTATCTTATTTTTTAGAATAATCATGAAATTATGTATCTTAATCATGCTATTCTTGCTAGATCATGCATCTTCATCATTCAAATCCTCCATTTAAGTGTAGTCAAGTCACTGGAGTTTGCAGAGAGCAAAAATCATACTCGCATTTACTAGGAGGCGATAGATCGCTTAGCTATGGTTTTGTCTTTCTTTGATTTAATTCACTAACCATTGCTTGTAATGATTTATTGAGTGAATTGTGTTTGCAGGTATAGGTAAACTTCATAGGCATGACAATTAATATAACAAATATTATTACAAGTCTCACTGTTAGATGTCAATCAATATGGAGTTCCCATTTTGGGGGGAGTTTCCCTCATCTATTAATTTTGAATTTGCTATACTTTGGCAAACTAGGTTTTTCCATTGAATTTTTTGTGTGTGTGATTAGTTTTCATTTTTTTATTATTAGATAGTACAAGCAAAGAAAACATTGAAAAAAATAATATTAAAAAAGGGTAGGATAATTAGAAAATCATTTACAAATGAGGTGTAAAGAGGAAAGGAATATTTTCTAGCCATAAAATAATGTTGTAATATCACTTGTCAATTTGATGTCTCCATTTTTGAGTGTGTAGTTTTAAGAAATGTATCATTTTGAAGTATTTTCTTTAGCATATTTCTACTATGAATTTAATCACTATTAGAGAGATTAGAAAAATATTGAACATGTTATGAATGTTTTTTGTAAAAGCTCTAAATTATGTTTTTGCATGTTGGTTTAGATAGTTTATGGATGGTTTATTAAGTAGATAAAGCTATGAATGGTATTTGTTGATTCTTATATAAGAAGATCATATACAATCATCACCTTCTCTTACTAATTTCACTTGTTAAGTGTGTGATCAGAAGAAAATTTAAATTATATTTTTAGTTTGTCTATATGTTAGTATTTTGCATTTTTGAAGGTCTTAAGGGCATTTTTAGCGCATGCTCTTTGAAATTCTCATCTACATCTCTTGGAGACCTTTCCAACGAGATCAACATCTCATAATTTTGAGTCCCGTGTAGAAAGTTATGTCTAGTTGAAGTTAGGATAAAATTTTATATAGATTTTTTGAAAATTTCGTAGTTTTTAGATTTTATTATGTAATGAATAAATGTGACTGTTGGACTTCGATTCTCAAGAGGTTCTTGTGACCCTTGGAATCTCATGAACTACTATATTTTGGATTTTCGGATAGAATAGATCACTTTTTGGCTTGCTTCAATTCTATGATTTCTGGTTCTTGTAAAGAAAATTTACAATACCATAGGTTCTCACTCAGGTGTTGTCATTTGAATCCATAATTTGGATCAGTGTGACTCTACTTCCCTGGAATAGACACCAATCTCTTTCAATGTTTTTCAATCAACTTACACCTAAATAAAATCTGAAAATTGATTTGATTTCAATTTTAGTTTGAGTGTTCATGATTTCACTATTAGTAGGGAGTAAATAAAATCACTTTATGTGAATCATGCAAATCAAACTCCACCTTGCACATGTGTCTAAGGTGTTGTATTAGCTATAATGGGGTTAGAGATTGTTAGTTTTCTCAATCCAATGACAGTCTTAGAGGATAAGTAGGATAGTTAGGTTTATCTATCATTCATTCCATTACTATTTATCTTAGGTGATCTCTATAGACACCTAAAATTGTCCTAGCCTAATTAAATTAATATTTTATTTATTTAATTATTTTATCCTAAGCCTTCTATTAATTAAATAGATATTTATTTATTTAATTAATTCACTAAACTTCTTCTAGCCTTTCCTTAATTTAAATAAATATTTTTATTTATTTAAATTATCCTTTCACTAAAATAAATAAATATTTTATTTATTTGACCCCACCTCTTCTATTAATTTAATAAATAAAGATTTATTTGATTAATTCATTGGCTTTTTCCCTCCATGATAGTTGTCATTCATCTCTTAATTTACCTTTAACCACCTCTCTAATATTTCCTATTTCCTATACCTACCGTCTAATCTAAGCCGCCCATTTATCCCTCTACCTCTTAATCCTAGCCCTCCATTTAGAGGGTTCTCTCTATAAAAGGGACCTCTTACTTTGTCTTTTCATCAAGAGAAAGTGATTAAGTACCTATGCTGACAAGAGACAATGTTATGATGATGTTAGATGCATGGAGATCACTTAGGGGTTGTCATTATGGAAACTTAGTCTAGTAATCCTATCTGGTACTTGTAGATTTGATCTATTGGAAGTCATATTGACGTTAGGCATTAGTCCAATAGAGTGTGAACACGGTGTATAGATTCAGTGAGCATAACTCATTTCCTGTGTTGTAGCTTTGATTGTGGTGATTGGGATAGTCAGTTAGTTGTTTAAAAGAAACCATCTTGTAATTCCAGCCTCTTATGTTGATTCTAGTGTATAATTCTTGGTCTGGTATCTAGTGATTCTGGAAGAGTAGAGCTATTGTATGGACAATTGGGTAATGTGTGTTGTGGAACTGTAGGGATGATTTCAATGATTGGTGTTGTGTTCAAGGAGTTTGTGTCATTGCATGTGAAGCTTGTGATCACATGTTTTAGGTTTGGTATATGGATTTGTGGTGGATTGAGCTTTAATGAGACTACACTTTTCATATTTTACAGTCTAGTGAAGCCGACTTGTTGGAGATCCATTTTGGCGGTGCGAATATATAAGATAATATTGGATGATGATTTTGAAGAGAGGGAGGGAGAGAAAAAATGTTTTAGGTGCAATTGAGCGCAGTTTCACGTGTGCATCTTGAGTCTTGGTGATCAGGTATTTGGAAGCAGCATAGTGTTAGCATTGTGTTGTCATTGATGTCAATTGGTATAACAAGGCAACTAGTATGAGAAATTGTTGGCATTGTTGTCATTGATGTCAAGTATGAGAGAATTTTATCATTGTTGTCATTGATGTCAACTGGTTTTTGTGGTCATGGGATATCAACCGATATGTTAGAAGATGAGGTTGACTAGTGAGTAAGTATTGGAGACCAGTATGGAATGTGGTATAGGAGCACCTAAGGGTAAGCAAATACCCTTTTTAATTTTGGCAATTTTGGCATATGGACTGGTTCTAGTCCATTAGGTTGTATGTTTGGAGCTTGGAGTGTATTTTGACTTCTTTTTGAAAATTTCATGTATCGGCCATACTTATCCTGATAGCTCGATGAGGTGTCATCGGCTAGCGGCGAGACTATTTTCTACCTACCTCGATATCCCGGTGAAGTCATCAGCAGTTGGAGCGAGTCCAAGTGGAACCATTAGCTATCACAAAAAGTGGTTTCCACCTACCCCAATGAGCTGATGAGGTCACCAGAGAAGTGGAGCAAGTAGACTGAGTCGGAAGGAGCCATCGACTATCAGCATAACTAGTTTTTGTGTCGCCTGATAACCCGATGGGAAAGCATAGGCTTTGGAGCACACCATCAGCCATCGGCAGGAGGTGTTTCAGGCTACGCCGATAACTCAATGGGAGAGCATTCTATTGGGAGCTCACCATCAGCCATTAGAGTAAGTGTTTCGGTGCTAACCTAATGGAAACCAATGAGGAAGTGCGCAAGTGGCAAAGTGTCATCAGACATCAGAGTAAGTATTTTGAGGCTAACTCGATGACACGATAGAAAGGGAAGTGAGTTGCAAACTACCATCAGACATCAGAGTAAGTGTTTCGGTGCTATCTCGATGACCCGATGAGGAAAACGATGCTAACCCGATGATCCGATGAAAATGAAAAGATAGTAACAATAGGAAACTGATTGTGTCAAGTTCAATCTCGTCCATTAGGCAAGATTCATGACATGTCTAGGATGATATAAAAGACCCAATGGGTATTTTGTAAAGAGGTTAGAATGAGGTGGGATAGGTGGAACAAAGAACATCTTTTGAATAGCAAGTTGAAAACCATTTTCTAGTTTCTTTTCTCAGAGTTCAATTTGACTTTGTAAATTGTACATAATGTCTTAAATCTTTAAATGCCTATGTAGATAGAGTAGATGTTTCTTTTCTATGTTTTGTAAGTTCCAGTTCTGAAGTCGTGCCAAGCTCGGGTCTATAGATAACATTGTTTTTTATGTTCTTATTTTCTCTTGGTGACAAGTAGTATAAACATGGCTCTGTCTTGACTCTCCATCATGGGATCCACACGACCATTGGAGATTGTCAAGAAGAGCCAACCATGTATAGTAGAGTTCTATTTGTAGAAGACCAGGGAATGGCATCGACCATTTCAACAGACTGGCCCTAGGAAAGATTGATGATAGCCCGGCTAGGTATTAGTGACCAAGAGGAATCACTTGCAGGCTAGATTGGAGTCTAGGTTGTTAGCCGCAGACCAAGGGGAATGTGGGATCAATAGGAAGAAAGATCCAAGCATGAGGAGGAAAACAACTTAGGAGAAATTGTAGGTATAATCGATAGTTGAGCAAACCCTGCAAGGTGTCTAGTGAGATCTAGTGGATTAGTGAGTTGGTGGATTTATGAAAGTGAATTCACAAATAGCAAAGTATCAAACCTCGGTATTGAGGACCTAGAGTAGGTTAGGGGAATAGAGAGAAGCATTCTCGGGTTAGGCTAGGAAGAAGGCCTTGCTGTGAATCAAGTTGACTCAAGCAATCTAGGATCCTTCCTATAAGATTGGTATTAGAGCAAGTTAAATATTTGGGGTGAAGAGTGTAAGACTGATCTAGTATTAGAAAAAGGAGTAAAAATGGTGACCAATGCAAAATTGGCTAAGCAAGTCGCTGACCAAGAAGATGAAAACTGATTGCTCAAGGAAAGGTTGGAGCAGTTGGAGCAGAAACTAGGTGTAATGGAAGTGATGACAACAGAAGTGAGTGGGAAGATAGAAGAGAAGGGTAAAATGGTGGCAATAGAGGATGAGGTCCCTGCCCTAGACCATGTTATTGATCAAGAACCATTCTTGAAGGCTTTGAATGCAATGAGTGGAAAATCTTTGGAAGGAGTACCACTATTTAATGGAAAGATGGAAGTAGAGTCGGTAATGGAATCGATAGAGGGTATGGAAAATCATTTTGAGTGTGAAGGTGTGACTGAGGCCCAAAAGGTTAAGGTGGCTAAGTCAAGAATGAGAGGTGTTGTCGTTATTTGGTGGAAGTTTATACAAAATGAGAGAGAAAGAGAAGGTAAGATCCCCATATCTACTTGGAAAGGGATGGTAAGAAAAATCAGAGAGACTTATCTCCCTGAGGATAATGAAGTACAGTTGCATAGGAAAGGACAAAGCCTAAGGCAAAAGGAGTTATATGTAAGTACCTACACTGAAGAGTTCCAGAAGTTGTGTCTAAGGTCAAAAGTGATGGAGGATGAAAGCATTAGAGTAGCAAGGTATCTTAACAGTCTGAGATAGAACATACAAGAGGAATTAAGTTTCTTGAGTCCAAATACCGTTCACAAATGTTATTAGTTGGCCCTGAAGGTAGAAGAAAATAAGAAGAAGAAACATGAAAGCACTAGTAGAGGTAGAGGTACAGGTAGAGGCCGAGATTCAAAAGGTTATAGAGGAAGCTACCGTGGTAGAGGAAGTGAAGTAAGATCTCAAGGAGAGTCAAAGTTGACTGAGTAGATTAAAGAATCCAGTGGAAGAGTAAATTATGATAGAGGAAGAGGTCATAACAGCAACAACAGAGGTAGATTTGGAAGTTCTGGCAGAGGTTCATACTTTGCAAACATGAAGTGTTACCATTGTAGTAATTCTGGTCATCCTACCTATAGGTGTGTGGAGAAGGCAACCTCATCATGTTTAGAGAAAAGAATCAATTATGTGCAAGAGGATTCTAGTAGTGTGAAGTCTTCTGAAGTAAACCTTGACTCAGAGAATGGTAAGAATATGATGTTTAGAAGGGTCCTAATCAGGGAACCGGTTAAGGAAGAGCCTAAACAGAGGAAGTCTCTTTTTAGAGTAAAGTGGAAGATACTTGGTAAGATTTGTAAGGTGATCATTGACTCAGGATCAACTGACAATATCATCTCCAAAGAAGCAGTAAGTAAACTTGGGTTGAGTAGAATGCCATATAGTCATCCTTACAAGGTCACATGGTTGAATAAAGGACATGTATTAGTAAATGAACAAGTATGAGTTGAATTTTCAATTGGGAAATATTCTGACATAATTTTATGTGATGTTCTACCCATGGATGTTTGTCATTTGTTGCTAGGAAGACCATGGCAATTTAACAGAAAAGCTATCCATGTCAGATAAAATAACTCTTATGCATTCACAAAGGAAGGGGTGACATACAAGATTCAATCTTTGGTAGAGGATGAAAGAACCAAGACTAGTGGTCCTAATGTGTTGTTGACTGGAGGAAAAGAATTTTTGAGAGATCTCAAGAAAGGAGATGGAGAACATTATGCTCTCTTAGTGAAACCTAGTCAAGAAAAGAAGACTGAACAAGAAATATTACCTAAAGAGGTTCAATAGTTGTTAGAATAGTTTGAGGACATTGTGAGTGATGGAACACCCGCAATTCAACCTCCTCCTAGAGCAGTAAGTCACCAGATAGACTTTATACTCAGAGAATCACTGCCTAATAAGGCTGCATATAAGATGACTCCTGAACAAAACAAAGAAGTGGAAAGACAAGTACAAGAGCTACTAGATCAAGGTCTAATAAAAAAAAGTATAAGCCCATGTGATGTACTAGTGGTATTAGCAACCAAGAAAGGAGGTAAATGGAGATTATGTACTGATTCTTGAGCAATAAACATAATCACCATTAGATACAGATTTCCTATCCCTAGAATTGAGGATTTAATGGATTGTCTTGGAGAAGCAAAGTATTACACTAAGATGGATTTAAAGAGTGGATATCACCAGATCTGGATTAAAGAAGGGGATGAATGGAAAACAACTTTTAAGACTACAGAGGGGTTATATGAGTGGTTAGTTATACCATTTGGTCTTACTAATACCCCTAGTACCTTCATGAGGTTGATGAATGAGGTGTTGAAGGACTAAATAGGTAGATTGGTAATGGTATACCTTGATTATATCCTCATATTCAGCAAGACAGAGGAAGAGCATCTTGAACACTTGTAGATTGTATTTAGGAAATTGCATGAGGAACAGTTGGCAATCCTTGAAAAATGTGAATTCATGAAACAAGAACTCATTTATCTGGGTTTTGTTCTATCCCAAGGTACTTTGGAAATGGATCCTAGCAAGGTAGAAGCAATACAAAGTTGGCCTACACTGAAAATAGCTACTGAGGTAAGAATTTTTCATGGACTTGCACAATTTTATAGGAAGTTCATTCGAGGTTTTAGTGAAATTTGTACTTTGGTTCTTGATACAATTAAGGGTGGGTTGAAATATAAGTTTAGGTGGACTAAAGAAGCCGACCAAGGGTTTGAGTTGCTCAAAAAGAGAATAGCTACCCAACCCATCCTAGTTTTACCAACTTTTGATAAGTTGTTTACCCTAGAATGTGGTGCTAGTCATATAGCAGTAGGAGTTGTTTTAAACCAAGAGGGAAGACCAGTAGCATTCTTTAGTGAAAAATTCAATGACACCAAGAAGAGATACTCATCCTATGACTTAGAATTTTATGCCTTAGTGCAAGCTCTTAGGAAGTGGAGGCTTTATCTTTTTTCCAAAGAATTTGTAGTGTTTACAGATAACCAAGCCTTGAGTTTTATCAATTCTCAGGAAAATTTGAGCAATAGACACATCAAATGGATATAATACCTACAGACATACACTTTCACTATCAAGCACAAAAAGGGATAGCTGAACAAGGTCACAGATGCCTTAAGCAAACAACTTCTCACTGTCCAAGAAGTGACTTTGTAGAGCATAGGTGTGGAGAGTTTCAAGGAGATTTATAGAGAAGATGAAGACTTTTCTGAGGTATACAAGGTATGCAGTGAGTTTAATAATCATTTCAATAGCTAGTATGCAGATTACACATTGCAGAGTGGTCTTTTATTTAAGGCATGCCAATTATGTGTGTCAAGAGGATCTATGAGGAAAAATATCATACAGGAAAAACATAATGGAAGTCTTAGTGGACATTTTGGTCTGAATAAAATACTTGAATTGGTGCAAAGGTTTTATTATTGGTTGAAAATCCATAAAGATATCAGGAAGTATGTTGAGCCGTGTTTTGTGTGTCAGAAACCCAAGGGTACTAGTTCAAATGTTGGACTATACCAACCTTTACCAATTCCCAAAATACCATGGGAGTGCATCAGCATGGATTTTTTGTTGTGGGTTTGCCAAAAACCAAGACTGGCCTAGATAGTATTTTTCTCATTGTTGACCAGTTTAGTAAAATGAGTCATTTTGTCCCATGCAAGACTACGCATGATGCTAGTTACATTGCACATTTATTTTTCAAAGAGGTGGTAAGAATTCATGGGCTACCTCTCAGTATAGTTTCAGACAAGGATGTGAAGTTTATGGGACATTTTTGGAAAACTCTGTGGACAAGACTGGGAACTAACCTTTCTTTTGGTTTTGCTTATCATCCATAGACAGATGGTCAAACTAAGGTCATTCACTAAGTACTGGGTAATCTTCTGAGGTGTTTAACACAAGAATATGGACAAATATGGGATCAAGTACTACCACAGGCAGAATTTGTATATAATGACAGTGTCAACAGAACTACAAGTAAGAGTCCTTTTGAGATTGTTTATGGACTCCACCTATGCAGCGTTTGTGAACTTCGAGATTTGGGAAGCTTGGAAGGAAGAAGTGGACATGTAGAGGATTTCACTCAGTCTATGAAAGAGGTGCATGAACAAGTGTAGATAACCTTGATCAACACTATGTAGAGGATTAAGGCTAAAGCAGATGAGAGGAGAAAATACATTCAATTTGCAGTGGGAGACATGGTTATGGTACATCTGAACAAGGCAAGATTGCAGAAGGGAGTCTCTAGTAAGCTTCAGATGAGGAGAATATGACCTTGCAAAATTTTGGCTAAGTATGGCTCCATTGCTTATAAGGTAGATTTACCCATAGATTTGGCATTATCCCCTGTGTTTAATGTCCAAGACTTGGTTCAGTTTAAAGGTCTCATAGCAGTGTCATATGTACCAAATCCATAAGGGGAAACTATTCTCAGTGATATTCCAGTACCACCCGATTCTAAACCGCAGGCGAAATATATTTTAGATTCCAGGGTGAAGAAGAAAATGAGGCATGGCGTGTATATGGAACACTTAATCAATTGGCACAACTTACCTAAAGCCGAAGCCACTTGGGTTGCAGAATCCGATTTCAAAAGACTAGGCATTGATGTCACCTTGCCGCCCTCAGGGGGGACTTGATTTTTTTCATGTGGGGAGTATGGTGCAGGAGAACCTAAGGGTGAGTGAATACCCTTTTCAATTTTGGGAATTTTGGCATAAGGACTGGTTCTAGTCCATTAAGTTGTATGTTTGGATCTTGGAGTGCATTTTGACTTCTTTTTAAAAATTTCATGTATCGGCCATACTTATCCTGATAGCCCGATGAGGTGTCATCGGCTATCAGCGGGACTGTTTTCTACCTACCCTGATACCCAGATGAAGTCACTAGCAGTTGGAGCAAGTCCAAGTGGAACCATCGACTATTAGAGGAAGTGTTTTACACCTACCCGGATGAGCCGATGAGGTTTCTAGCGGAGTGGAGCGAGCAGAGTGAGTCAGAAGGAGTCATCGGCTATCGACACAACTAGTTTTTGTACCGCCTGATAACCCAATGGGAAAGCATACACTTCAGAATGCACCATCGACCATCGGCAAGAGGTGTTTTAGGCTATGTCGATAACCCGATGGGAAAGCATTTTATTGGGAGCGCACCATCAGCCATCAAAGTAAGTGTTTCGGTGCTAACTCGATGACCTAATGGAAACCAATGAGGAAGTGTGTAATTGGTTAAAGTGTCATCGAACATCAGAGTAAGTGTTTTGAGGCTAATCCAATAACCCAATAGAATGGGAATTGAGTTGTAAACTGCCATCAGACATCAGAGTAAGTGTTTTGGTGCTAACCCGATGAGGAAAACGATGCTAACCTGATGACCCGATGAAAATGAAAAGACAGTTATAGCAGGAAACCGATTGTGTCGAGTTCAATCTCGTCCATTAGGGAAGATTCATGACATGTCTAGGAGGATATAAAAGACCCTATGGGCATTTTGTAAAGAGGTTAGAAGGAGGTTGGATAGGGGGAACAAACAACATCTTTTGAATAGCAATTTGAAAACCATTTTCTGGTTTCTTTTCTCAGAGTTCAATTTGACTGTAAACTGTACATAATGTCTTAAATCTTTAAATTCCTATGTACATAGAGTAGATGTTTCTTTTCTACGTTTTGTGAGTTCCATTTTTGAAGTCGTGCCAAACTTGGCTCTGTACATAACATTTTTTTTCTTATTTTCTCTTGGTGACAACTTGTATAAACATGGCTCTGTCTTGACTCTCCATCATGGGATCTGCACGACCATTGGAGGTTGTCAAGAAGAGATAGCCATGTATAGTAGAGTTCTATTTGTAGTAGACCAGGGAATGGCATTGGTTATTTCAACAGACTAGCCCTAGGTGAGCTTGATGATAGCCTAGCTAGGTATTAGTGACTAAGAGGAATCAATTGCAGGGTAGATTGGAGTCTAGGCTGTTAGCCAAAGACCAAGGGGAAGATGGGATCAATAGGAAGAAATATCCAAGCATGAGGAGGAAAACAACTTAGGAGAAGTTGTAGGTATAATCCATGGTTGAGCAAAGCTTGCAAGGTGTCTAGTGAGATCTGGTGGATTGGTGAGTTGGTGGATTTATGAAAGTGAATTCACAAAGATCAAAGTATCAAATCTCGGTAGTGAGGACCTAGAGTGGGTTAGGGGAATAGAGGGAAGCATTCTCGGGTTAGGCTAGGAAGAAGGCCTTGGTGTGAGTCAAGCTAACTCAAGCAATCTAGGATCCTCCCTATCAGAATGCCAACCAGTGAGTAATGTGTTGGCAATTTATGGTTGCTAACTAGTAAGCATGTGACCGGTAACAAAGAAAAGAGGATCCACAAAGAAGGTGCAGACAACCGGTATGTTGTTGGATGTCTTACTGCAGGACTCCCACCAAATGTAGATGATATCACAGGATGAAGATATGATTGACAGTGAGTGTGCTCAACCGGATCATATGTTAGGTTGGATTTATATCTTCTCTAACAAAGAATCTAAAGGCAGGTGACTGAAGGTATGTACTAGATGAACAAAGTGAGACATGAGGATGCCTCAGGTGCATGAAATTGGAGACAGGAACCGATTCATCATGATTTGGCATGAAGGGCTACCGGGATAGAGAAGGAAGAGTAAATAAGTTATGAGTTTTTCACTTTGGCAAACCAGTTAAGAGGAGAACCAGTCTAATGAAGAAGAAGGAAAGGTTCAACATTGTAGAAAGAGAGTGCAATCAAAACACTGATGGAGATAGTTGAAGATTGATGGCATGGTGTCATCAAGGTGGTTACCGGTAAGCGAGCAAAGTGTAGAAGTGAAAGGCTCCCATCTGATGAAGATGAGCATGTGGTGAATTGAAAAGGTTGGTGACTGGGTTAATGTGTTCCACTAGAAGAACAACAAAGTGTAGGATTGAAGGTTGACCAGTTGATGTATAACCGGCTGGGAAGATTGAACTGGTAGATGAAGACCGATAGTATGATGTGATCGTTGACAAAGTCTAAACCGACATGGTGGCCTGAGCAGAGGTGGATGTCGATGATGATGACATGTAGGACACAGGGGTCATGCATGTTGTGGTTGGTGAAGTGTGAATCGATGAGGTAGCTGCCAACTAAGTCTACATTTATGGTTGACCTTGAAAATCATGGGTGAGTTGCAAATGTTTGCAACTCGATGCAGACTAAAGATCTGAGTGATGCATTGATCGATGTAGGTGGTACAAGTGCTGATTGAATTTGGTGAAGGATACCACGAATGCATTTATCATGATTGACAAGTGCATGTCGACAAACAAGCAGTATTTGCTAAATATAAAAAACATGTTTTAGATGCAATGGGATTGGTAGAGTTGAGTGATCCATTGCAAGTGGTAAATCTATGGAATGAGATCTGATTGGAATCGATACGGATTGGGTCAGTAGAAGAAACCCTAGCACGCCAAGGTTTGAATGTCCATTTTTGTGGGAATACTCAGATATAAATATGCAAATTGAAGACCAGAATGGCTGTTGTTGCATGAGAGAGTGACACCGGTGAAGGGAGTGAAACCAGAGAGTAAGTCAGTCAAAGATCCCATCAACAACCACATAGGTGATTGATTGCTTGAGAGTGAATCGGTAAGAAGAGTTCAATCGGCAAGGTTAAGGCAACCGGTAGACTATCACTGAGCTTGACAGTGGGGTGAACCAGTACTATTAGAACTAGTAAGAAGGCAGCAGTGAGTGAAGGAGAGAAAAGAGAGAGTGAGAAGAGGTCAGGCATGGCAAAATCTGAGTAGAAGAAGATTCAGAGAGATTCAACAAAGTAGTGGTAGTGACAAGAGCAAACCGGCAGAGATGAGGTAGAGGCTGAACTGGTAATGTTGCAATATAGAGTGAAGAAGAGAAGGATCCATCTGAGTAGAGAACTAGTAGAGAACTAAGTAGAGGTGAACCAGTAAAGAGTTTATTTGTAGAGGTTACATAATTAATTTGTAACTGGGATACAACTATTGCATTATTTGTAAGCATTATGATCACTGAGTTGGAGCTCGATGCAGGGGTTGGTGCTCCTTGGGTTGGTGCCCTAAACTTTGTAACAGATTTTATTGTGAAGCTAGATTGGAGTAGTAGACTCTAGCATCATTTCTCACTAAGATTTTTTCCATGTTGGGCTTTCGTCATACATCTGGTGTTATGTGATGTTCCAATTGTATGTGCTTGCTCTTGAATTCTTCCCCTATCCCACAAGTATGTTTACTTTGTGTTAGATCTTCTAACCGGTACAGACAAACTTAGGATTAAAAGGTTAAAGTTTGGAAACCATTGATTCACCCCCCTCTCAGTGGCATCTTGTTTTCTACAATTGGTATAAGAGCCCTAGGTTCTCGGTTGATGAGATTTCTCCATCTTGGGTAGATTTTGGTTCTTATAACACAATGGTCTATTTTGTGTCAACCCCTACTCCAGTGTTTGGTGGTTCAAACTATGTTATTTGGAGCTATATTCAAAGAGATGGACCCTCTACCTTTGACCATACATGGTGCATCATTACCAAAGTGAACCACACCACCATCATACTCTTCCAAAGATAGAAACTTTCTCTAGTCACCAGTCATATGGTGAGAGCAGCCACTATCAATAATCCACTCATTGGAATTATCAAAGTGGGAGACAAGAGCCTTCTTGTCTGACACATCTTCCTTTACTGCAACAAACACAATATCTTCATTTTCTTCATCTTCTGATTCCTCATCTATGACACCTTCATCAACTACTACAAAATAGTTTCTCCGGTTTCCTCCTTTGAATTTCTTGAATCTTTCCGATTTGTCCTTGTTGTCACCATTAGGATAGTTTACAATAATATGTCCTATCTGGTTATAGGAAAAGCATTTCAAAGGAATTTTACCTCTGTATTTACTGGTTCCCTTTGGAAGTCTCTTGGCAAGAAGAGCTTCAAATTCCATCAAAATCTCCTCATCATTCATTTCTCTGCTCTATTTTGGTTCACTGTTGGTGCTTACTTCTTTGCCTTTTCTAGATGGTGCAGTTGATGCTCTAAAGGATGATTCAGTCTTCTACACACTACCATCAAAACTGTTTAGCTCATAAGCAATCAACTTTGCAATGATGGAGTCTAGGGATACCTTAGTCTTGTCTATTGACCTCAACTACTGAATAGTTGCAACCCTTATTGCATAGACTGGTAACAAGGATCTCAAGACTTTGCTTACAACAATGGAGTCTTCTATTTTGCCTCTTGCACTCTTGATGTCTCCAACAATGGTTTTGATTCTTATTCCACATTGTTGAATGGTCTCTCCTTCAACCATCTGCATGTCTTCAAACTTACCCCTAAGGCTTTCTTCTTTAGCCTATTTTACATGCTCATCTCCACCATAGATATTTTCAAGAGTATCCCATACTTCTTTGGGATTTACTTTATCTTGGACATCAATAAACTCAATGTCAGATAAACTACTAATTAGGGCTTCTATGACTTGCCCATTCTCCTGCATCTCTCTCTTTTGGTCATTGGTAAGAGTACCGGTAGGGGCAACATAAGCATTCTCAACATAGCTCTAGTGTTGAGCACCCATGCTTCTGATGTATATCTTCATTCTGTCTTTCCATATATTGAAATTATCTCTATTGAACTTTGGACCTTCCCTCTTCATCATTACTGTAGAATCTTTTCCTCAAGCGGTTAAGCTTACAACACAGAGGACCTGGAGGATGCTCTGATACCAATTTTTAACTCAATGAGGAACGGTGAGTACCAAACCGGTACTGAGAGGGGGGGGTGAATCAGTACAAGCAAAAACACTTTCCTGAAACTGGTTAGACAACAAACACTGCAAATGACTAGCAAATAGTAACATCAGTCTGAAACAGAGTACAACCGGTAAAGCTAAGAATGACTATGACAAGCATTAACCAGTTAATCACTTAGCTTTCCACTCATCCTAGTACTACACTTCCATTTCACCCTTATGCATGAATGGGTAATCAGTCATCAGAAATATAATAACAGCTAGTTCAACATGATTTACCTTTAGACACAAATCACTTAAACCATCACATGAAAATCACCACACATAACACACAGATTTTTCATGTGGAAACCCAACTGGGAAAAACCACAGTGGGGATGAATACCCACAAGCTATTTTGAACTCTTTAGAAGTTCGCTTTGTTAGGAGTCTAGTCTGGTTAAAGACTTATTACAACAGGTTCTATTAGGAACTGATCCTACTAGGGATCACCCGGTTAAGGGTTAAACCCTGTTAAAGGTTACCTTGTTAGAGGATTTCAAGAACTCAATGAATTTCAGTCACCCTGTTAAAGGATTTATAGTAAGTTGGTTAGAGCTACCATGTTAAGGGATTTTCCAACTGTTGAGGTGGTTAGAGATCAACAGGTATTACAATGATATAGTAATAGCACTCAATGCCAATGCAGATCTGCTTTAGTTCCTCTTCTCCTTATGCACTCACACTCTGCAGGTATCAATCCTCTTATTCGGTCTGGCAAGGATCATGTATCTCTACACTTAGATACACACACCACATTTGCCAACAACTTCAGAAAGAAGCGCAACATCTACCTTATAGGAAACAAATAGGTTGGTAGCATAAACCCTAAACCTTAAACTTTTTAGGTTAATCAATTCAAATGGTTCAATCTCAAGACATTCTCCATCGTTCATTCTCCACTGCATCCATGGTGGTTGATAACCCATCAAACGTTTTCACCATTTACAGACTTCACAAACTCCTGAGGTAGATAGGAGCAATCACCTTCACGCAAGACCCTTCACGTGCACAAGGCTGACGTGGCAACATGATCTGTTCTTTGTTACAATGCTAACTCATCACAAAATATCATCGGTTGAGTCACATAGGCTTGGAATACTTCAACCAGAAACCCTGAAGCTAAGACTATCAACCGGTAGTCATATCACATTCCATGTACCGTTTCACATCTCAACATACCGGTTCTCCTTAACACATATACCGATTCTCCTTAACACATATACCGGTTTACAATCATACCGGTTCTCTTGCCAATTGAAAACTTCAATATACCAGTTCACTTTTCAGCATATTGACATCAATGACAACATACAATGTCATCATGTCTTCATACCGGTTCACATAATGCCAACAGAACTCAGGGGGATATCAACTATTTATGGTTGTATCAGTATGGTTGAAACTTTTGGAAGTGCTCATCAGTCCCTATTTGTGATTTCCTTTTAGTGTATATTCAATTTGTACTTAACTGAAATCACAATCGAACCATCGGGAGAGTTACCTACAAAGAAGGAGAATTGCCTACATAGGGAGAGAACATACATTTAGCATAAAAAATATTGAAGTGATATCATATTGGTATTAGTGTCAGCTTCTACACTTGGTATCAACAAATTGGAGTAAGAATAACTTCCTACATATCAAAGGTGAGAAGACATAGTCTGACCGGCAGGTAAGTGAAATTCACTGACACACTTTTCTACAATTGATATCAAACTGGTATATACAATTGGTATCAATTTTATATATACACTTTGTGGCTAAGCAATTGGTGTCTGCTGGTGTCTAAGCTCTCTATCTCAAGTGCTATTGATTGAGACGATACAGAGTGAAATGGTCAAAGGAGGAGAAATCATCGATAGAATGCTCTGTCAGTACCCTTTACTATTGTTGTCAAAGGGGGAGATAAAGTCTATAGTATACAATAAAATACGTGTGTTGACATCAATGACAAAGGTGGAGATTGTTGGTATTGTGTTGTCATTGATGTCAACCGGTATAGCATGGCAACCGGTATGAGAAATTGTTGGCATTGCTATCATTAATGTCAAGTATGAGAGATTGTTGGCATTGTTGTTATTGATGTCAACTAGGTTTTGTGGTCATGGGATATCAACTGGCATGTTAGAAGATGAGGTTGACTGGTGAGTAAGTATTGGAGACTGGTATGGAATGCCAACCAGTGAGTAATGTGTTGGTAGTTTATGGTTGCCAACTGGTAAGCATGTGACCGGTAACAAAGCAAGGAGGATCCATAAAGAAAGTGCAAACAATTGGTATGCAGTTGGATGTCTTACTGTACGACTCCCACTAGATGAAGATGATATCAGGAGATGAAGATATGTCTGATAGTGAGAGTGCTCAATCAAATCATATGTCAAGTTGAATTTGTATCTGCTCTAATAGAGAAGCTAAAGGCAAGTGACTGAAGACATGTACCAGGTGAACAAACTAAAACATGAAGATGCCTCGGGTGCATGAAATCATATATATGCACCAGTTTAGCAAGAGTTGGCATGTAGGGCTATCGGGACAGAGAAGGAAGAGTAAAGAAGTGTTGAGTTTGTCACTTTGGAAAATTGGTTAAGAGGAGAACCGGTCTAATGAAGAAGAAGGAAAGGTTAAGAATTGCAGACAGAGAGTGAAACCAGAATGTTGATGGAGACAGTTGAAGATTGAGGCATGGTGTCATCAAGGTGGTTACCAGTAAGTATGTCAACCGGTAAGCAAGAAAAGTGTGGAAGGGAAAGTAAAGTAGTCACTGGTGAGGAGGGACCTCAAAGAGATCAATCCAAGCTGATTAGCAAGAGTAAACACAATGGAAATACTAAGACATGATGGTAGAAATGCAGAACAGATAGTTTTTATTACATGAAATTAGATTACATCCAACCGGTAACAACTGAGTTACAAAATATCGGTAGTCAGGCTTGATAGAATAGGTCACAACTGAGACCTTGAATTGAAAGATCTATCTTCTATGCACAATCTAGCTATCTGGTTCTCTAATTGATTCTAATTGATTGCATTCTAAAGCATTATTACAAATACATATATCGATCCAAAGGATCTAGTCAGCCCAAAAGGGATCAAAACCCAAAGAACAAGACCTAACATGAAAATAACAAAGGTCGGCCTCCACCAAGAGATTCCTCCATAAAATCCAAAGGATGAAATGTAGAAGGTCGGACACATGCCAAGGAACATCGAAATCAATTCCCAAGGCTTTGCAAGTGTTGGAATGGTTCTGGTAGATCACCAGAATAGGTCTCAGGCAACCGATAACAAAGAAACAACTGATAACAAGAAACTGTCATGGAAACTGTAGTCACATAAATCTGTCCACTTAATTAAATGAATACTTAGTATTTATTTGATTATTTAACCATCAATTAATGAATTAATTAAATTAATATTTAATTAATTCATCTTAACCCTCTTCTCCTATTAATTAAATAAATTATTCAATTTATTTGATTTAATTCACTTAACCAAATTCAGACCATTAATTAAATAAATAAATCATATTTGTTTAATTAAATCTTCTCTCACATTTAAATAAATTAATATTTATTTAAATCCCCCAAAATCCTACCTCTCACATTTAAATAAATTAACATTTATTTAAATCACCTTTATCCTCTACCCACTTGCATTTTCCTACAAATGCAAGTTGCACAATTATTTTAAATAAATAATTTATTTAAATCACCTTTATCCTCCACCCACTTGTATTTTCCTACAAAAGCAAGTTGCACAACTATTTTAAATAAATTATTTATTTAAAATCCTATTTATCCTCACCCACTTGAAACCTTTAATGGTTTCCCTTAAAGTATTCAAACTTGATGGCTTTAAAGTCTTCAAACTTGATGGCTTCCCTTTAAGTCTTCTTAAGACTTTAATGGTTTTCCTTAAAGTCTTCAAGCCTTTAATGGTTTCCCTCAAAGTCTTCAAGAATTTTAATGCTTTATCTTCATTTTTCTCATTTAAATAAATTAATATTTATTTGAATATTTATCCAAATGCAAATTACACCATTTAATTGAAATAAATGATTTTATTTTAATTGAAAATACCAAAATTTCTCCCACTTGCATTTTCCTACAAAATCCACTTGCATGCCTAAACCCCTTCTAGAATTTTCTAATCACTTCTAAAAAACCTAACCCCTTCTCTAAACTTTGTCACATTCCTAAGCAAAAGGGAAGTCACTTCTCAAACCCTCAAAGTCTTTGATAACCATTAAAGGCTTTCAACCTTCAACCACTAAATGGCTCAAAGTCTTTGATAACCATTGAAGGCTTTCAACCTTCAACCACTTAATCCCCAAAGTCTCCAATAACCATTAATGGTTACCTCAAACCCTCCCACATGGTTAAAACATTTGTTTTGACTCAACCTCTACCCAACCCAAAGGTCTCATCAGGCCATTAATGCTTTGACCATGATTATCTCTTAAACATTTGCACAAAGGTTTATCCTTGGATTAACTCTTAATCCAGTGGGTAATCTTAATTTGGACTTGACCCTTAGCCTCTAGATAACCATGAGGTCTTCTCAGGCCTTTAATGCCTCCAACCTCTTCTCTCAACCCAATCCTATGTTGACACTTGTCACCATTTTATTGGTGCAAATTGTGCACATGGATCCCCAGCTTTCAAACTTGGCCCTTGATTAAACCATTCAATCTTAACCCTTCATTTCCCCATTTCTTCTATAAATAGAACCCTTCTCCTCAAGCAAAAAAGAGAAGCATTAGAGTATTGTTATTATACTGGCATTAGCATAGAGCTTTCTCATAGCATCACTATCTACACTTGCATAGCATTTGCTTATCATATTCAACTATCTTGAATCTCCATATGGCATCCAGGGCTAGTGCTAAAAGCTGAGAGCTACAGTCATTTGGGACTTGGAGAGGAGAGGAACAAGGGAGGAGCAACTATGAGCATCTTGATTAGCTATTTTATTCTATGTTTATATGCTTTCTATTTCATGCTTAATATCTCTCTTGATATGCCTGTTTAGGATAATCTTTTGTTGCTAACACTAACGTTTGTTTCTTGTGCTCTTGTGTGTGTTGCCATCAAACAGATTTTCTAATCCTTTTTGCAGAGCATCATTTGGTGAACCCGACGTGAATCCAAACACCACAAAGATCGACTTTTTTTTTTAACCAATAACATGTTTGAATGTTGAAAATGTCACACAGGTTGCACTTTTGACATTGTTTTGGTGCATTTGACATTGTTTTGGTGCTATTCACCTTGTTTCAGCGCTTTTCCCTTCTCTGTCTTTCCCTTTCTTTTAGTGTGTTTGTGTTAAATAGCGCCTTTGTTCAAATGCAGACTAGCACTATTGTAACAGAACATTGTACAAATCACCTTGTAACCAAAAAAAATAAAAATTAGGCTTGTAGAAGCCCACCAAAACATGCAGATTTTTCTAACTAATTGTCTTTTATGCAGGTTCTAATCTTTTTGTGTAGGGGAAGGAGTTAGTTTAAATGCTTTAAAAGTTTCTTTTTTACTTTTTTTCAACAAAAGTTGGTTAAAAAGAATCCATTTTTCCTTCTTGCACAAGTTAAAATAAACCTCACATTTTATTTTAGAGTGCATAAAATGAACCTCAAACTCGTTTTTGGTGCTTAAAAAGAAAATTCATCTTTCTTTATTGCAAAGTAAAAAAAACAACAAACTTCAAAATTTTGCTTTCATTGCAAGTTAGGGATACATTTTGTTTTGGTGCTTAAAATCAACAAAACAAATTTTCTTTCTTACATCAAACTTAAAAATCACAAGCCACACTTCAATTTTTGGGCAAATAAAAAGAACAATCCACTTGTTTTGATTTTTGCAAAAACAAATTTTACTTCAAGCAAACGTGTTTTTCTTTAAGTTGACCAGGATTTCCGAATTCTAGGTTACAAAACACATTGCCTTTGAAGTTAAAAAGAACACCATGGCTGTTGGAGCAACATCTCCAAATAGTTAGATCACATTTGTAATGGTGGATTAAAAAGAACAAGTGTCTTTCGTACTTGGCACACTTGTGCAAAAAGTCAGTCGAGTGGTCCTACCTCTAACACACACTATCCTCTCCCTTGGCTTTCGTGGTCCTAGGTGCAAGAGAAAAGTGTTAGTAACACTCAAAATTTTATCTTTTTAAGAGAGGCCTGCCAAGGGATCAATACTCTTGGGAACGACCTCGAGCGGTAAATCCTTCGAGCCGCTATAGAAATTAGGTGAGAGCAAAAGCTGTAGCCTTGGGTATAGCTGTTCCTATAGTGTAACTGATCGAAAGGACAAATGGGCCCCACCACCAGTTACAAGGCTCTTAAGTGAGTCACTGCAGAATGAACTTATGTCCAAAAACATCGAACATGACTAAACACCTTTTAGTAGTAGCCCACCCGTTCTATTGATTGAGGATATTTGCAATATAATTTAGTGCAAGAGCATAGATGGTTTTGCTCCCAAGATACTCACCATACATATTTCCTTGAGTAGAAACATAGCTTTTTGAAAAGTCACTTGTGGCTTGATAAAAGTGGTGACTCCCCCATCATAGGGATCATCTATTTGTTATGCTCATGCAAGACTTAGTATATCACATCCTTACCTGCCACGGCGGGATTCATAAGGTATGTAGTACCAAAGTCGAAGAAATATCAAGATGTGGGCTAAATTTATCACAACTGGCCATTTGACCTTAGGGATAAAAAGTGTTTGAAGTGTGTTCGTTTTAAAGACCAAGTACAAATTGAGCCGACTTCAGGCTTTGGAAATACACCTTAAAATACATCTAAAGGAAGGGTCATATACAAGTCCAAAGATTGGGTTGATCTAGACCCATACTCATTTGTGCCTTTTAGGCAACATTCTTGTGTTTGTGTGCTTGCTTTGTTTTTCTTGTCAAAGAAAAATCAGAAAATCACTTCCCAAAAACAAAGTATTCATCCAACCAAACATCTGTCAAAACAACCAAAAACATCAAAAACAAGGTACAAACAACAAAAAGTCAAATTTTATGACCATTCTTCACATCTTGCGAAAGAAGAAGCGTCATCAGAATATCAACTTGAAAAGAAGACCATTGAGCTCAAAGGCTTTGATAAAAAGGAGGAAATTCTTCTATATAAATAGACAAATCTTTGTCTCACATAGAGTCTTTCTGCGTCACATGCATCTCTACCTTCGAGGAAAAACAAACAAATTTGATTCCGAATCATTGAACCGCAAAGCTTTTATGTAATATAGAGCTCTAAGTTATCAGAAAAACCAAGGAGGAAAGATTAATCCCAACTTCTTCCCAAACGTTTGTATCACATACAACACAGCTCGAGAAATACCACCAACACCCAAAAGGGAAGAGGTAGAGTTTGTCCCATTTGTAACACAAAGTTTTTATTGAAGTTGAAAACATTTCATCCATTATCTCACTCATACATCATCACTTCATCATCAATCCATTCCAACTCTCAAAACATTAAGAGGTTCTTGCTCCAAGTTCTCTTTTTAGATATTGCTTGAATCAAACGCATCACATCACTATTTAGATTGTTTCTACATCTAGGATAAGCTCATCCTAAGAGACACATCTACGCAGGTTAAAACTAGTTCATGAGTGAATCCTCTCATTACTAGGTAGTTAAATTTGTAACACATCTCAGATTTCTCTACACCTTATCACATCCAACCTTATCAAAACAAGCAAGCAATTCAAAGAAGGAATTTCGGTTACATCTACCTTAAAAGTGCTAGAGATCTACATGCAACACAAATCACCAACCATCAATCTTTCATTTCATCAAACAACTCATCATCATCTTCAATCAACTTCAACAAAAGCTTGCAAGCAAAATGGCTCAAACCCGATCACAGTCCAGACAACGAGAAATAGAAAGGGGAGAAGAAGAAGAGGAAAATCTCAATGAATTTCAAGAAGCACTTGGAGGAAATGCAGATGATGAAAACCCAAGTACTCCCACTCCTGCAACAATAGAAAGGGCTTAGCATAACCCTCTCTTTAACAGGCTTTTTGACGAAATACTCAGGAGCAATGTGGATGCTCACTTCTTAAGACTCGCTCAAGAAGGAGCAAAACTCCCCTCTGACTTTGATCTTGCCCAATTAAGACAAGCATCAGAAAGACAAAGTCACCATGAAGAGGAAAGAGGTAGAGATCCCATCAGATATAACATTCCTCAAGGTAACCCACCACCTCCTCCTCCAAATGAAATGGAGATGTTGCGGCAACAAGTCGAGAATCTCGCCCAACAGCTTCATAGTGGTGTCAAGACTAACCAATTCTCACTCAATGACATCTGTCCCTATCCTTTTGATAGGAATCTTTACATGCCACCATTTCCTCGAGGATTCGAAACACCTAGATTCGAAAAATATAGAGGAAAGGGAGATCCTCGTGATCATGTCAGAGAATTTCATTCCGCTTGTCTTGAAGTGGCATATGAAGACACCTACCTAATGTGCCTTTTTCCCCAAAGCTTGGGAGGAACAACCACATCATGGTTTTCCCGACTACCAGGTGGCATTAGAACATTTGAGGAACTCATCCAGAAGTTCCTAGCTCATTACTCTCATAACATTGAATGCGATGTCACCATGGCTGATCTATGCAACACCAAACAAAAACCAGGTGAGCAATTCTCAGTATTCCTGCAATGATGGCGTCAAATGTCTAGCAGACGTTCTCTTCAGTTACCTGAACGAGAACTAGTGGAAATATTCATTTCCAACTTAAACGAAGAAATGGAATTTCACCTGGATGTCAAAGACACAGACTCTTTTAATGATATGATCACCAAGGGTTTGAAGTGTGAAATGGCACTTATCAAGAAGGGACTCATCAAAATCTTTAATGAACCAAAAGATGGTCCTCGCCCATGCTTCAACAGCGATAAACCAAACTTCTGGAATAAAAACAAGAATATCGTCAATGATGGGGTTGTGGATGCCAAGACTATCCAAAACGCACAACCTGTGGTTTGGTTTGCCGGACAAAATCCTCCACCTCAAAACAACACAAATGTTCCTTCTAATCAAGGTCGCATCACATCTCATGATGAACCTAGACCTCGTCAGCAAAAATAGAAACGCACATACACTCCCTTAGGGGAACCCATTGAAACAATGTTGCGACAACTCATTTCTCAAAATTTGGTCACTCTACCTAAGCTATCAAACTATGAGCCTCAGGTCAAACCGGCATGGTGGAGAGATACTGAACACTGTGAATTCCATCAAGGAAGAGGACACAAGACAAGTAATTGTCACCGATTGAAAGATCTCATTCAGGATCTTATTGATCGAGGAGAAATTGAAATTGAAGGACATAACCCAAAAACAACCAATAATGATCATCTGATGTTCAAAAATCCACTTCCATCACAAGATCAAAGGGGTCCTTCCACTCCTAGGCGAGGCACTGATACCACTGATTATACACAAGTTGCGTATAATTACGCTGTAAATCATCTGTATGATGCCAATGAACAAGTTGCAACCATAACCTTCAAAAATCCCAACTCAAATTGCAATGTTGTTACATGTCGTGGAAAAGTTACCATAAAGGCAGCTCCACAAGGCACCACCTCCATCCCAAAGTAGTACAATCTTGTGGAACAATTAGACAAAACACCTGCACTTATATCCATTTTAGAACTATTGCGCCTATCGCCATCCCATAAAACTATCTTGGATCAAGCACTCCAAGAGGCGTCAGTCCCTGCAAATCTGAATACAGACCAATTTCAAGCCATGGTTGGAAGTCTCAAGTCATCACCTTGTCTCACATTTTCCGAAAGTGACAACTCTTCCTTCCAACAACCTCATAACGCTTCGCTACACATTGAAGGCTTTATTAACTAGCATAGGATCAAACGAGTCTTGATCGATAATGGAGCAGGCCTAAATATTTGTACACTACAGTTGGTCACAGCATTGGGATATGTAGTAGAATCAGTGGATCCTCGTAAGAAGATCACAATCAAAGCCTATGATGATACAGAGCGTTCATCCAAAGGAGCTGTGGTACTACCAATCCGGGTGGGCCCTATGGTAAAGCACATCATTTGTCAGGTTCTGGACCTTCCTCTGCCATACAATCTATTATTAGGAAGACCTTGGATACATGCCATGCAAGCCGTTCCATCTACCTACCATCAATGTATCAAGTTCCCACATAACAGTGTAGAGATCACAATTCTGGGCGATGCAAACCCCTTTGCATTTTGCCATAATATCAGCCATCAACCAGAGATTATTGTTCCTAATAATAGAGAAGCCATTTCCTCCACATCATATATAAGTCCAGCCTCTCTTGCCAGTTCGAACACCACTATACCAAAGCAAGAAAAGCTTAAGATGAAAATAGCAGAGGAAGGTCCCGGGGAATACAACTTGAGTCAACTCTTTTGTGTGGGACAGATGCCCACTTCTCCTAGAACACATGGTAAACCACAACAGTTACTCCAACAACCACTAATCACGCCTGCATGTGCTTTGATGCCTTTCATCCTTGGAAAGAGTCAAGAAGAAGAAACCCAAGATGAGGACTTAGCAAAATGGATCTATAAAGATCCCATCACCACTGATCTACCACAAGTTAAACTTCCTATGGATCAGTATGGCAAAGGCCTCCTCATTATGAAAAGAATGGGGTATGATGGTCAGAGTGCTTTAGGATATTGCAAACAAGGACGACATGAACCTCTACTGCCAGAATTAAAGCCCAAAGGTAATACAGGCCTAGGCTTTGAGAAAGAAATCTTTCCTAAACTCAGATTCAAAGGAAAACCCAGCAAACCATTATGTCAACCTACTGCAAAAAGGACACCTTTCATCATTAAAGCAGCCTCAAGCACCATCCCGACTGCCCCATCGAGGCTCACAACCCCAACACAACCATCTACAATACCAATCATCCCACCAATCAAACTAGTAATCCCATTCGCAACAGCCATTACATCCATAGTACCATTAGCAGCAACAACTATGTCAGAACCCACAACAACATCTATAGCACCAGCAGTTCCAACAGAAGCCACTGAGTCAACACTGCCGATACTTCCTGTGCCAGATTCTTTTATCCCCATCAAACTTCCTGTAGCACCGATCACTACAAAGGTACATCAACCAATCACAACTGCAGTGTTTAACTCAAAAGACATCCCAGTATGGTATAGCAATTGGATACTGGAAAGTGATTCAGAGACCGACTCACATGAATGAGAATTTGATTCAGTACAGCTTAACACTTCAGATGAGGAAGACACATCACCACCTCCACCATGCAAAGACATCCCTGTTTACGGAGAAACACAGATAAAGACCACTTGGGTTCCTGAACTAGAAACATCTTCCACAGACCATTAACGACCTTCACCATAACGTCTTAACCCTCACTGATACATCTAACGCACTTAACCTAATCGATGAAGTAATGCCCATTATCCACCCTGAACTCATCGAATGGAACCAACCAAATCCCCCATGTCTTGACCTCTTCCAAAACGATGAGGCCATCATTGACTTTTTGGAATTAAGGGATAACCTACCAAGCAGGGATCACAAAGCTGGATTCGCCATTGAACTTAATAGCACAGCATACTTTGGGGCGGATGCCAAACCTTTCAGCTGCAAAAATATAACACTAAAACATGGATCTTCCAGTGAAAACCACACTGTGGCATTGTTTGATCCGACAAAAGTAAAAAGAAAGAGCGTATCCAACGGTGAAAACCTCTCTGAGGCGCCTGAGGATGAAGGGTTTGACATTCTCCCTGATAATACACAATAGGAACGATCAACAATTCTCATTGAGGAAACTAAAGAGTACAATGTGGGGACTCCTGAAAATCCTCATCTCATACATCTGGCATCTTTTCTCACTCCAGAGGAACAACGTAAATTTATAGAGTTCTTCCAGAAGCGTCAGATCAACTTCGCATGGTCATATGCAGACATGCCTGGGCTTGATCCTGATTTAGTCATGCATCACCTCACCGTAGCAGAAGGAGCCAAACCTGTCAAGCAGAAGCTTCATAAGATGCATCCCCAGATTGCAGTGCTAGTCAAAACAAAACTCAAGAAACTCCTAGATGTTGGTTTCATTAGACCAATTGATTATGCAGAATGGATCTCCAATATTGTGCCAATTGGAAAACCAAAAGGGGGCATCTGCATTTGTACTGACTTTAGAGATCTAAATAAGGCCTGTCCTAAGGATGACTTCCCCCTACCAAATATCGACATCATAGTGGATCTAACAGCGGGACATGCCATGCTTTCACTCATGGATGGCTTTTTAGGATACAATCAGATAAAGATCGCACCAAAAGATCAACATAAGATCGCCTTCACATGTCCATGCGGCACATATTGCTGGAATGTAATGCCCTTCGGTCTCAAAAATGCAGGAGCAACCTATCAAAGAGCAATGACTACTATCTTTCATGATATGATGCATACTATGATGGAAGATTATGTGGATGACTTACTAGCAAAATCACTCACCAGAGAAGGGCATCTCCACATCTTAGATAAAATCTTTGATAGACTGGAACAATAGCATGTTCGACTCAACCCAAAGAAATGTGTCTTTGGAGTGACCTCCGGGAAGCTTCTAGGATACATTGTCTCAAGCAAAGGTATTGAGGTCGACCCAGCAAAGGTAAAAGCAATCATGGACATGCCACCACCAAAGAATATCAGTCAGCTAAGGACATTACAAGGGTGACTTCAATCCATCCGAAGATTCATTGCACAATTGGCTGATAAGTGTCACCCATTTACACACCTGCTACACAAGAACATCCACTTTCAGTGGGATGCCCGATGCCAGCAAGCATTTCAGACGCTTAAAGACTATCTCATGAATCCACCATTGTTGATGCCACTAGATCCAAGTAGACCATTGTTACTCTATATCTCGGCAACAAGTACAGCATTAGGTGTATTACTGGCACAACATAATGCAAAAGGAAAAGAGTGTGTTGTTCACTACATCTCTCGCACACTGGTAGGCTATGAACTCAATTACACCCCTATTGAGCGAGCTTGCCTAGCAGTAATCTTAGCAGCCACAAAATTGAGACACTATCTATTAACACACAAGGTACAACTCATTGTAAAGATTGATCCACTCAAGTATTTACTTAACAAAACAGCATTGACAGGCCGCTTGGCCAAATGGGTGATGATTCTAAGTGAATTTGACATTGAGTATGTAGACCATAAAGCTATCAAAGGTCAGGTTATTGCAGATCAGTTGGTCGATGCACCACTCACAGGCGATCATCCTCTTATTTCCAATTTTCCAAATGAGGAGATATTCATGATCACAGCAGCACAACCATGGAAACTATATTTTGATGGTTCATACACTAGGCACGGCTCGAGGGTAGGCATTCTGTTTATCACACCTCAGGGTGATAGCATCCCGAAGTCTTACAGGCTCACATTTCCATGCACAAACAACATAGCAAAGTATGAGGCCTTGATCACAGGACTCAGGTTAGCCGTACAATGGAAATTACAAGAACTGCAAGTATATGGCGATTCCCAACTAGTCATTCGACAAGCAACAGATGAATATCAGACCAAGGATGATAAACTCATGCCATATAAGCAAATGGTGGACAATCTAAAGACATCATTTACTACTATCACTTTTGAGCAGATACCAAGAGATCAGAATCGAGCTGCTGATGCCATGGCTACCATCGCATCTCTACTAGATCTTCCACAAAATTCAACATGCTACGAGTTCTTGGTAGAACAGCTTTGGATCCCCGCTTATGATATCCCTGAATCTGAAATGATATGTCGCCTTGTCGGTTCTGAATCCCCATGGTACGGTGAGTTCTACACCTATCTCCGTGATCACACCCTTCCTCCCAACCAATCAAATAACCAACGTAAAACCTTCATTCGCCAAACTGCTCGATATACCATTATTGCCGAAACCCTCTACCGATGTGGTCTTGATGGTACTCTCCTTCGATGTCTAGAACAAGATGAGATAACAAAGTCTTTGGAAGAGGTACATGAAGGAATTTGCGGGACTCACTCAAGTGGTCCATCACTAGCCAAGAAACTCATGCGAGCTAGATATTATTGGCCATCTATGGAAAAGGATTCCTACTACTTTGTCAGAAAATGCAAGAAATGTCAAGTTCATGGCGACCTGATACATGCACCAGCTCAGGAACTGCAACCAATCACAACACCATGGCCTTTCTGTCAATGGGGCCTTGACCTTGTGGGTAAGATTCATCCATCTTCATCCAATGGCCATAAATTCATTATTACTGCCACCAAATATTTCACAAAGTGGATCGAAGCTGTTCCACTTACCCAAGTCACCGGCAAGCAGATCGCCTCATTCATCCTCAATTACATCATCTGCCGGTATGGTGTACCCATGTCCATCATCACAGATAACGGTCTTCCTTTCAAAAGTTAGGATGTCCGCGAACTTTGTGAAAAATTTCATATCCAACACCGCTTTTCCACTCCCTATTACCCACAAGGCAATGGTCAGGCCGAAGCATCCAATAAAAACATATTGAGGATCCTAAAGAAGACAATCAATGATGTCGGTCGTGATTGGCATGTTCAACTAAATCCGGCACTATGGGCATATCGAACTAGCATTTGAACCCCAACAGGTGCAACTCCTTATTCATTGGTCTATGGTGCAGAAGCTATCTTACCTATTGAGGTTGAGATACCATCACTATGGGTTTCCTTGCACAATCTCATTGATGATGAAGCTTACAGAGTCTCACGTCTTCAGGACTTAGAGTTACTTGATGAGAAATGACAAGCTGCATACAATCACCTCAAAGCCTATCAGCAACGCATGAGCAGAAGCTACAATCACCGAGTTAGACCTCGTACATTTGAGGTAGGTGATCTTGTTCTTCAAGAGAATCCTCGCAACCAACCAAACAGAGAACATCAAGGCAAGTTTGAATCAAACTGGCTAGGCCCATATGTTGTCACTGCTGTATTTAGGTCCGGGGCATATCAGTTGGCTACTTCAGAAGGAGAACCGCTCGTAGATCCAATTAATAGCATGCACCTCAAATGGTTTTATACCTAAGCTGAACAAAGCATCAGGCTCCCCTGCATACCAGAAAATACCAAAAACATTCAGAAAAATGTCCTGAAGAAAATACAAAAACATTCAAAAAAGTAAAGAAAAATCATGCATCCAAATGGTGAATAACCACTCCGGTGGCACCTTGGGTAAGTGCGATGGTGAAAACCTGGCAAACAGGTGCCACTCGTAAAGAAAATGGCTCCAGTATCTTTCAGGCTTGTTGCGATCACATTCATACATACACACATCCATCCATCCAAACCATGGCTTGTTATTTGATCTGTAATCAAAGGTAGTACTTCATGCATCTTGCATCCCACTTTTTCATAGTCATGTCTAAAACTGGGGGCAATGCCTTTAACCTATTGATGGAAGTGGATTCTACATTGTCTTATGATTCATTAAGTTCTTCATTCAAACAATCATCAAAAATCCAAAAACATTCAAAAATATCTCGCAAAAATACCAAAAACATTCAAAACAATTCAAAATCCAAAAACATCGACAAAACCATTGAAAAATCACACAAAAACATGGCAACACCTTGTACATACCCATCCATGCAGATACCAAAATAAACATTGACAAACTACTCACACAATGACCATTTACCAATCAACCACACAATCAACATCAACAATCAAACTGTCTTCAACAAGGATGCATCCTTCCTTACCAAAACAAAGACAAAAGTGACTTTTTGTTTGACAAGAAAATTATGTTAAGCTATCAAATACTTGGTTGATTTGTGAGTACAATCGTTCGTTTATCTGTATTAGGATCTTGCAGCATTGTTTTGTATTGTTTGCGCATTATTTCCGATGAAGTTCTAGGGCATGTACTAATGGTGTCTATGTGGGAAGTTCACCAACCTACGTTATCTTATGCCAAATGCAATCATAGATCATTACGGCTTGCTGACTACAGCGTATACCTCGACCATATGGGCATGCACCATTACCAAGGATCCTTATTCTTTATTCTTTATGTATATACTGTTTGTTTGCAGGTATAATGCTCTTCCTTTGGTTCTTCCTACCTCATCCAAACTGGATAAAGGTTTTTATCTCTTAGTATGGTATGCACTTGTCTCAGGATATGATCAGCCTAAGATCAAGGAGGACGATCCAAGTCATGCATGAACAGAGATAATCCTTGTCTGTTCCGCAAGCAATACTCTGGTCAACTTGATCCATTATATCAAGTTGCTTGTATTAACTTTCTATATCAAAATCCATGTAAGAAATACTCTGGTCATCTTGAATCTTTATGTCAAGTTGCTTGTATTTTCTTACAACATTTTAAAGCTCAATGATGAAAAATAAAGCACCATGGATCATCATTCCATCTCATTTGTATATATTGCATTCCATCCATCCATACATTCATAAATAGCTGCATATCATTCATACATAGTAATGACAATGGATACTCTATTTTCCTCTTCTTCCATAGGAATGTAATAGGTCCTCCATTTCTTCTATCTAACATTGAACCCCTCCCCACCCTCCCCATCTCGATAATCACCATCACATACCCTACATCGTGTCCCAATCAACCTAATCAAGCCACGTTCATCACCATCCATCTCTAAATAGGAGGGATTGTGTTTCCTATCCTAAGTCATCCAATAAGTCAAGAAAGTTACTCTATCTGCACAGATACATCGACTCACACACACCTAGACTATCAACAAATACTCTGATCAAGTATCTTCGGGTCTCAACAGGTAATCGATTATGGCAAACCTAGACTACAACAGGCATTTATCATAATGACCTAGTCTCAACGGGGCTGCTATGATTCACCACAATCATCCATCCCATGCACACACTATCAATTGATCAACCAATCAAACACAATCCAATGGACAATTACATTAATTGTCTAAGTCTCAACGAGTATTTTGCTTCTGATACCTTGACTTCATCGGACAATTACATCAATTGTCTAAGTCACATCAGGTCACTTTGATTCACTTACTCAGACTTTATCATGTCCAAGCAACCAACTGACATCAACTGCCACGCTTTGACTTGACCGGGGCAATTAAACCGATTGCACTAGATTGTCTAACCAATTTTCATCAGTTGTATAGCATCAATCCAAACCCCACACTACATCTGCTATGTATCTCTTGCATGACCTCAGGGTACCCACTGGCTTGTTGTTTCTTCATATTCACTCCATTTTCTCCCATTCTTTCATCATTAGTTCTAATTTCTTCTATTCTACATCCCCTCCACTTTTCATTCTTTTTCGAGAGACCGCACGATTTTTCAAAAAAAAAAAAATAATAATAATAAAATTCGGCCCATCTCTCGAGGGGGCATACCACCCATTAAATTTACATTTTATCGGGCATTTCTTCAGACCAATTTTTCTTTCTTTGAAACGACACGATAAACCGCACCATCTCAAAGAGGGGCAAATGTAGTCACATAAATCTGTCCACTTAATTAAATGAATACTTAGTATTTATTTGATTATTTAACCATCAATTAATGAATTAATTAAATTAATATTTAATTAATTCATCTTAACCCTCTTCTCCTATTAATTAAATAAATTATTCAATTTATTTGATTTAATTCTCTTAACCAAATTCAGACCATTAATTAAATAAATAAATCATATTTGTTTAATTAAATCTTCTCTCACATTTAAATAAATTAATATTTATTTAAATCCCCCAAAATCCCACCTCTCACATTTAAATAAATTAACATTTATTTAAATCACCTTTATCCTCTACCCACTTGCATTTTCCTACAAATGCAAGTTGCACAATTATTTTAAATAAATAATTTATTTAAATCACCTTTATCCTCCACCCACTTGTATTTTCCTACAAAAGCAAGTTGCACAACTATTTTATATAAATTATTTATTTAAAATCCTATTTATCCTCACCCACTTGAAACCTTTAATGGTTTCCCTTAAAGTATTCAAACTTGATGGCTTTAAAGTCTTCAAACTTGATGGCTTCCCTTAAAGTCTTCTTAAGACTTTAATGGTTTTCCTTAAAGTCTTCAAGCCTTTAATGGTTTCCCTCAAAGTCTTCAAGCATTTTAATGCTTTATCTTCATTTTTCTCATTTAAATAAATTAATATTTATTTGAATATTTATCCAAATGCAAATTACACCATTTAATTGAAATAAATGATTTTATTTTAATTGAAAATACCAAAATTTCTCCCACTTGCATTTTCCTACAAAATCCACTTGCATGCCTAAACCCCTTCTAGAATTTTCTAATCACTTCTAAAAAACCTAACCCCTTCTCTAAACTTTGTCACATTCCTAAGCAAAAGGGAAGTCACTTCTCAAACCCTCAAAGTCTTTGATAACCATTAAAGGCTTTCAACCTTCAACCACTAAATGGCTCAAAGTCTTTGATAACCATTGAAGGCTTTCAACCTTCAACCACTTAATCCCCAAAGTCTCCAATAACCATTAATGGTTACCTCAAACCCTCCCACATGGTTAAAACATTTGTTTTGACTCAACCTCTACCCAACCCAAAGGTCTCATCAGGCCATTAATGCTTTGACCATGATTATCTCTTAAACATTTGCACAAAGGTTTATCCTTGGATTAACTCTTAATCCAGTGGGTAATCTTAATTTGGACTTGACCCTTAGCCTCTAGATAACCATGAGGTCTTCTCAGGCCTTTAATGCCTCCAACCTCTTCTCTCAACCCAATCCTATGTTGACACTTGTCACCATTTTATTGGTGCAAATTGTGCACATGGATCCCCAACTTTCAAACTTGGCCCTTGATTAAACCATTCAATCTTAACCCTTCATTTCCCCATTTCTTCTATAAATAGAACCCTTCTCCTCAAGCAAAAAAGAGAAGCATTAGAGTATTGTTGTTATACTGGCATTAGCATAGAGCTTTCTCATAGCATCACTATCTACACTTGCATAGCATTTGCTTATCATATTCAACTATCTTGAATCTCCATATGGCATCCATGGCTAGTGCTAAAAGCTGAGAGCTACACTCATTTGGGACTTGGAGAGGAGAGGAACAAGGGAGGAGCAACTATGAGCATCTTGATTAGCTATTTTATTCTATGTTTATATGCTTTCTATTTCATGCTTAATATCTCTCTTGATATGCCTGTTTAGGATAATCTTTTGTTGCTAACACTAACGTTTGTTTCTTGTGCTCTTGTGTGTGTTGCCATCAAACAGATTTTCTAATCCTTTTTGCAGAGCATCAGAAACTAATAGCAATATCTTGTCAAAAAGTGATCCAAATGCGATGTGGTCTAAAAGCAAGAAATATGATCAAGTCTTCAAGTAGAATCCAACTCCATGGGATTCAGTGAGCCTAAACTCAGATACACAAAAAGGAAAACTGAAACTGCAGACAGAAAACAAAACAAAAAGGAAAATGTTTTTGGTTGATGCAAGATTGTTGTGAACCGGGGATGTTCCTGCATAAAAAAGGCTCCCATCTGATGAAGATGAGAATGTGGTGTATTAACAATGTTGGTGACTGGGTTAATGTGTTCCACCAATAGAACAACAAAGTGTAGGCTTGATGGTTAATCGACTGATGTATAACCGACCGGCAAGATTGAATCGGTAGATGAACACCGATAGTATGATGTGGTCGGTGACATAGTCTAAACCAACATAGTGGCCTGAGTAGAGGTGGATGTTGACAATGATAACACATAGGAAATAGGTGTCATGCATGTTGTGGATGGTGATGTGTGATTCTGTGAGGTAGCTACTGACTAAGTTTGCATTTAAGATTGAGCCCAAAAATCATGGGTGAGTTTTAGAGGTTTGCGACTTGATGCAGTGATTGATGTAGGTTCTGCAGGTGCTGATTAGATTTGGTAAAGGGGATCACGAACTCATTCAATGTGATTGACAAGTGAAAGCTGAAAAACAAGTTGTGTTTGCTAAATATAGCAAATGATTTTGGACACAATGGGATTGGTGGAGTTAAGTGATCCGTTGCAAGTGGTAAATCTCTGAAACAAGATCTGATTGGATTTGATATAGATTGGGTCAGTAGAAGGAACCCTAGTGCACCAAGGTTTGAATGTCCATTTTAGTGAGAATGTTCAGATATAAATATGCATATTGAAGACCAGAACAATTGCTACTGTACGAGAGAGTGATAGTGGTGAAGGGAGTGAAACTAGAGAGATAGTCAGTTAAAGAGCCCATTGACAACCACAAAGGTGACTGAGTGCTTAAGAGTGAACCAGTAAGAAGAGTTCAACTGGCAAGGTTAAAGCAATCAGTAGACTATCACTAAGCTTGACAACGGGGTGAGTCGGTAGTGTTAGAACTGGTAAGAAGGCAATATTGAGTGAGGGAGAGCAAAGAGAGAGTGAGAAGAGATCAAACATTGAAGTTATGAGTAATAGAAGATTTAGAGAGATTCAGTAGAGTACCAGTAGTGACAAGAGAAAACCAATAGAGAAGAGGTAGAGGCTGAACTGGTAAGGTTGCAACTGAGAGTGAAGAAGAGCAGGAACAGTGTGAGAAGATAACTGGTAGAGAATAGAGCAGAGGTGAACCGATAAATATTTTATTTGAAGAGGTTACATAATTCATTTGTAACCGGGATACAACTATTGTATTATTTGTAATCATTATGATCACTAAGTTGGAGCTCGGTGCAGGGGTTGGTGATCCTTGGTTTTGTGCCCTAAATCAAGGGTTGGTGCTCCTTGGGTTGGTGCCCTAAAAATTTTAATCGGTTTTATTGTGAGGCTGGAATGGAGCAGTAGACTCCAACAACATTTCTCACCGAGGTTTTTCCCATGTTGGGTTTTCCTCTTACATCTGGTGTTATGTGATGTTCATATTGTGTGTGCTTGCTCTTGAAGTCTTCCCCTATCCCACTGGTATGTTTACCTTGTGTTAGATCTGATAACTGGCACACACACACTTAGGATTAAAAGGTTAAAGTTTTGAAACCATCGATTCACCCCCCCTCTTAGTGGCATCTTGTGTTCTACAAACATAACATATTAGTTATTTAGATCAGTGACAACAGATCATTTTGAGCCTAATCGAAACTGATTTTTGGTATTTTTAGATATTGTATTATAGTTCAGATATTGTATTTGTTGATTATATCTTATTTGTAGGATAGCGAGTCCTTCGGGGTTGCATCTCTATTTTATATTTGAATAGTGAGCTCTAGGTAGTGTGCTCGAGTGCAAGTGCATTCCTCTTTTATAATATTATTCTACTACTGGTCATAGTATAATAATATTGTGGGTTCAAATCCCACCGTGGTTTTTCCCTTTCCAGATTTTCATGTAAAAATTTCGGTGTTATGGTTGTGTGGTTATTTGCTTTGATTTTTTGCATTATACTTTCTTTCTTATGCATATGGTGGTTTAAGAATTAGTTTAATAATTTATTAAATTGCAAAACACTAATTCATCCCCCTCTCTTAGTGTTCATTAATTCCAACAATTAGTATTAGAGCCTATTTCCTCTGAGGAAGCCTAATAACTTGAGGAAGATCTAAAAGATTGAATCAATGGACTCCAGTTTGCAGAGACAACTTAGTGTGACACTTGAAGATCTTGATGTAGCAAGAAAATAAGTTACTTGAAAAGAAACCTAAATGCATTTGAATATTTCATTGAGACACTAAAAGATCAAGTGAGCACTTCTAGAGAAAAGAGAAAGGAGTTGAAGGAGAAATAAGAACAAAGCATTGATAATCAAGTCCAACAAGACAAAATAGATGAATGTGAGAAGTTGGCTAGGGAGAATGCATTTTTGAAGAATGAGATGCAATCCATTGTAATGAAGCTAACAAAGGAGATTGAAGATTGGAAGAAGAATGAAGAAACCGTAACTCAGTCACTAAAGGATAGATCTGATGAATGTTGTTGATTGACCTATGAGAATGGTCAGTTGAAGCTTAAATTGGTGCAATCCAAGAATGATGTGTTGGCATTTGATGCTCCAGTGATGCTCCGGTAAAGATTGGTGATGCTTGATATATGCGGATAATTAGGAGTTGTCATTGATGGAAACTCTTTCAGTTGTCTTGATCTGGTATGAAGATTTGGCTAACCGGTGATTTGGAGTATGCCTTCTATAATTAGTCTACCCAGTAACACTCTATTTACAGTTATTGAGGCTGATCTCACTTTCGGTGAAGTAGATTTTGTGTTCAGTGATTGGGATTAATTGGTAAAGTATCTAGATATAATAATCATGCTAATTAATCCTCTAGTATTTATTCTGGAACATGGTTGAAGATTCAGTATCCAGTAGATTAACAAAGCAGGTTATTCTTCATATTTATTGATGTAGCATGTATTAATATTCTCTCAGTTGATTCTGATGATTGGTAATGTGTTCAAGGTGATTGGAAAGACCTATAGGAAGCATGTGATTGTGTGTTTTAGGTCTGGTGCAAATTTTTGATAAGGATTGAAGCCGATTTGTAGCTACATGTTTCATATTTTCCTATCTCATGAAGATGACATGAAGGAAATTGGTTTTAGTGTATGTGGATATATAAGACCAATTTGGTTAATGATTTTTGTGGATGTGGAAGATGTGGAAAAACTTTTGTAGCATTTGAGCACCGTTTTATTTGCACAATTTTTATCTCAGTTGATCCGGTGAGCAGAATAGAGCAAACAAGAGCATACAAGAAGATTAGTGACAACGGATCATTTTCACTTAACCAGAACTGATTCCTAGAATATTCAGATGATATTTATCAATTCATTTCTTATTGTAATATTTTGTAAATAGTTGTAAGGCATTGTGCCTTCCTCCAGGGTTGTAGCCCTATTTTGTATTGAGTAGTGAGCTCTAGGTAGTGTGCCCAAATACATGTGCACTCCCCTTTTGTAATATTGTTTTGCTACTAGCCATAGTGGAAAAATATTGTGGTTTCAAATCCCACTATGGTTTTTCCCATTTGGGTTTCCACGTTAAAATCTCGTTGTTATGATTTTGTGGTTGATTATTTTGAGTTTCTACATTTTAGTTTCATTCTTATGCTTCTAGTGGTTTAAGGTTAAATCAAAAAATCTATTAACCAGTAGAACACTGATTCACCCCCCCTTCTCAGTGTTCCTTGATTCCAATATGATGGACAAGAACTTGAAAGGCAGATCATAATTCTGAGAGATGAGCTTTCTATTGCTAATGAGTATAAAGAAAGGTTCAAAGCTAGTTCAGCCCGGTTGGATGAGACTTTGGAAAGTCAGAGACATGGAAAAGACATGTGAGGACTTGGATTTGAGAAAGAAGAATCCTCCAGTACTAGTCAAAGCAATCATAAGAAGGACAAGAAACCTTTGAGAAGACAACCTAATACTTATAAATTCAATAGTAAATGTTTTGTTTGTGGTAAATTCAGTCATATGGAAAGTCAATGTAGAAGTAGGATGAACAATGGTTCTACCTTTACCATTCAATGTTTCATATTCAACAACTTTGGACATAAGTCAAACATGTGCAGAGCAGTAATGATCAAATTTTAGAATAAGAGATGTTATGCTTCTGGTATGTTTGGGCATATTTCTAACTAATGCGGGATGAGATAAAATCATATGAACTTTAGGCCTATGCAAAGAAGTGTTGTTTGTCATGCATGCAACAAACTTGGTCATATTACAATATATTGTAGAAGCAGGAATGCTTCAGTAGGACAAAATAAATTAGATGAAAAGGGAAAACCTAAGGTGGAAGAGATCAGAGACTAGCATAAGAAGATGTGGGTAAGGAAAGAAGATTCTATTGTTAAAAATGGATCCACACCTATTCCCATTGTAGGAACCTCATCCAATTTATTAAGGCATTTTGGCCTTAGGGGCAAACCATCATGCAAATCCATAGAACCCCCTTGTAGAGATCTGTAACTAGTTCTGGAAGGTTGCAGAAGATATAGATTAGATGTACAGATGTTATCCAAAATAATTCATGGTGACTTGTGACTCTAGTGAGCAAATAGATACAGAACAAGGTATCTAGAAGCTTTTAGGGTTATGTATTTATTGCAACTAAAAGTTAGGTTTTCGGAAGATAAAAAGGATTTTCTCTACTCATTCTTCATAATGTGATTAAAGAGAAAATAGTAGAGAAGTATAGAGAAAGAGATTCTGAAGCGAAATTCGATCTTGTAGTGATCCGACAGAGACTTCTTGCATCCGGTTGTGATTGAAATGGTATTTATCTTTTTCCGAAGCAATCCCTAAATTTCAAAGGGAATCATCTTCTGGCATTGCAACTCAACTTGTTGTTAACATCACTGAAAGAGATAATCCCATTTTCAAGAAACATCCATTTAAATCGATTGAAGATGATTCAAATGGTTCATTTTCTTGTATGTCATACATAGTTTTACACAATGAAGATATTAGAGATTACATACACTGCAATATTGAGGAATTGAGAAATTCAGATATGCTATCCCTGTATGCTCAGCACATGGTTGATGGATGTGGCAATCTGAAATTGGATTTTAAAAATTTGGAGGAAAAGGTTTCTATTCAGTTTGTTCACTTCCTAGTATTCGACAAACCTGAATGGGTAAGGTTTGTTCTAAGCCGAATCCTTGATGAATTATTATGGCTAGACAAACCTTATAAAATCATTGTTTGTATAATTAATTATTCATGTTGGATATTATTACACCTTACTTAAGTTTACTTGGGTACATGCATATCATAGTAGTTTGGGTATGAGACACTTGAGTGTTTGTGCCACATTGGGATAGTGTGTGTACGAGAATTTCAACCTTTTGTGGTCTTATCTTGTTGTTACATTCCACCTCTTGCTGAGTATTATATTATTTTTCCTACCTATCCCTACTTATCCCTACCTACCCTTGTTTCTTATCGAGCCACATGTCATGTTTGTGTGCTCACATATCCATATAGCCTTGCCTATATATGAAGGCTTATCTACATTGTATGTAATTAACTGGTTGATGATCCAGTTGATCAGTATTTTCATCTTGATAGAATACTATTTATTCCTATCAATATTTTATCTCTCTATTGTACTTTTCATGGAGCTCTTGATCTTGGAAAAATATCACATGGTATCAGAGTTGTAGAAAGAAAATAATAATTGAAAAAATTTCTCTATTTTGTTGTTGGGGAGGGGATCTAATGACCCTTCAACAATTGTTTTTTTTTTTTTGAAACAATTTTACCCGGAATATAAGCATATTTGTAGTTGTTTTTCATGGAAATAGCCTCCCAAACATGATGGTGGACTCAGATTTGTCATAGGTTACTCCCAAAATATGCTACACCTCAGATCCAAAATTCAAATGAACTAAGATCTCTCAACAAAGACTATTTAGTGAAGCCTCAATGGATCTAATACCATGTGAGATTTTGCCAAGATCAAGAGCTCAATGAAAAGTACAATAGAGAGACAAAATATTGAAAGGAATAAACTGTATTCTATCAAGATGAAAATACTGATCAACTAGATCATCAACCAATTAATCACATACAATGTAGATGATCTTTCTTGTAGCCCTTAATCTCATCATCTTATAGCCCTCAATCTCATCAACTTGGCCATACAATTTTTCATAAATATCCCAAGCCTCTTTAGTTGTAGTACACTTATCAATGTGAAAAATGAGGTCATCTAATACATGCTTTCTAACAGTTCCAAGTGCCATAGCATTCTTATTGAGCCATTCAGTTTGAGCATTAGGATCATCCTTTGGATTAGGTGGTGTTGTTATAGTTCCATTTACATAATGAATGAGTCCTTTTTCCATTAGTTTACTCCATGCCTTTAGCTTCCATGAAGCATAATTATGAGGAATTAAAAGTGGAAATTTAGGAGAACCCATAGCACCAAAATGAAAAAAAACAAGATAAAGAGAGGAACAATCACACAAGACACCCCCCAAATTACTTAATCGAGAAACCCCCCTAAAATGGTGATTCGACACTTTATACTTAGTATGTATACAATGGGCCACTTGCAAAACAAGGCAAGGTGGACTTCTAATTTCAATTTTACAACTGCATCAAATAGGCCATAAGAGACTCCAAACAATATTGCAAGTGATCTAAACTGAGATCCAAACAAAATACAAGTACCAAATAGGCCAAAAATGACCAAATATTGAAAGTACAACTTCTACTCCAAATCCTTGCAAACTAATGGTAGATTATGAGAGTAGACAAAAAATTATGCACTTTCAAAAAAATGACACCTAAAAAGGAAGTTGTATGACCCTGAACGAAGCCTCAGAAGTTGCAAAATCTAGGACTAGACATGTATAGTCATGAAAATATGCAAATACTGAAAAATCCATCCATCCAAATCATAAAATTCCTCCACCACTATGAAGAGCATAAAATTCTATCCCATTTCAAAAAAAAATTCACTGAAAAATAAGATCCCAAGCCTGAGATATTGTCATTTGAAAATTGCCTTTCAATCTGAAAATGGAAATGGAGAGGGGGACAAAAATTCTCAACATGTGATGACATCAGCAACAGAGAATATTTTTTAACCAACAGCATATAATTATGTGGATTAAAACAATCTTTTATTTTCTAAAAGTTTCATTAAAAAAAATTTAAGAAAAATTTAAAAAAGAACATATGGGGGCCACGTGGGGCCTCACCCACCATACCCCTTCCAAAGGGAAATATGCAAATATCATTGGTAGGCAAGATTTTTCATAACTACTAACCACCGAAGGAAATCTAAGCTAATGTTTAATAATCATCTCACCATTTCACATAAAGCACTTGATAGAGATGACAATGGTATTAATGTGCAACTGTTGAACACAGGTGACACATGAAGCAACATGACGTTGCCTCTTGTGAGATACGATGACGGTCAAACAGTGTTCAAGTTTACAAGTTTAGGAAAAATATCGGACCAATTAGAACATAGGCCCAATCACCACCACAACTATCAAAATAAATGATCCCAATTACATGAAGAAATAGCTCGATTCAAAAGTCACAAGAATTGATGGCTAATATGGGGAATCAAAGAAATCAAGGAAAAGGCAAGAATCAAAAGAAACCTAAGTCAAAACCACAACAAGATGGAGCACAATCCTCCTCTCCACAACAAGGTAATTCTACATCCTCACCTAAGAGGAAATCTAAGGACAAACATTTTTCTGCATATTGCAAGAAGTCAAGACATGATGAACATCATTGTTGAAAGAAGGACATTGATGAGTTGAAGCATCTTCTTGAGAAAAACAAAATCAAACTACCTTCTATAATGTCTACTTCGGATTACAAAAAAAATTATAAAGGAAAGGATCACTCTTTTGGGACAGATAAAGGAAAGGGACAAACTCTTTGTGCTACTACAAGTCATGATTCAGGGAGATGACTTCTAGATTCAAGGGCTTCTCATCATATGGCATCTTCATAATCCATGTTCTCTTCATTTGAGCCTTTCTACATGTCATAGATTTTAATGGACAATCATACATTCATGGATGTGATTGGGAAAGGATATATTGCCATTGGGGATAACTCCTTTAATGATTTGTTGTGTGTACCCCACTTGATAAACAATCTTCTTTCCATCTATCAAATCACACATGGGGCAACTAAGAAAACTATGGAGTTCACACCTGATTAAGTTATCATTAGAGACTTGGACAGTAGAGCTATCATTGCAACTGGGGTGGTTGATCATGCATCTTGGTTGTACTCCTTTTCACATTTTGGTCCTATTGATGAGGTTAATTCTTCACCTGATGATTCTAATTATGAGAACTTTGGGTACTTGAACATGGGGATTCTCATGTTCTTGAGCCTTCCATTTCATCTCCTCCTATTGATATCACATCACCTATGACACCTGATGATGTAGCTAGTGAGACAATTTTGCCTTCGTGTGATTCAGTGCAGTAGGATATTTCATGTCTTCCATCTTCAGTTGATTGGGATGACTACTTGACAGACATTGTAGTTTTGTTTGTGGAGTCCTGCATTGTAGATTTGGGAGACATCTTTGATGACATTCATCTTCTCTTTGATGAAGATGATCCTTCTTTGATTGTTGTGAGGGAATACTCTAGCCCTCTTGTGCATTCTCTACATGATCATTCTTTTGAGGTTGATACGATTATGGATACTTTTGTACAACATTTGGAGGAGAGCTCTTTATTCTTTGAGGAAACATGTGAGTCTTTGGATATTGTTTTGCATTCTCCTCCACTAGATCTTGGAGTTCCTTTTTCAGTAGTGTGGAGTTGTTCACCACCTTTGGAGGGGGTATCTTTCAGCATCGACATGGGGACACTTGATTAGTTTTCAGAGACTTCATTCATCATGAGTTTTTTACCTACATCTTCCCTTCATGGTTGGGGAGACTTCATGGATACACCTTTGGTTTTGTTTCTTCCCAAGGGGAGGAATGGTGTTCTACGTTTGTGGAGCAGTTTCTTCATTCATCTTCAAGCTTCTACCATTGATGTTGATTCTACATTGAGGGGCGGTTACCTAGTCTCTCTTCTTCTCTCATATGTGGGGATTTTTCCTCACATGGGGTTTTGTCCTGCACATGCTTCTATAAGAGTTCTTTGTATATAGTTTTCATCTCTCTTTTTGGGGGATGGTTTTTTCGCATTGGGTTTTTCTCTCTTTCCCTTCTTTGTGACATATTTTATTGTATTGGTTTGCGTGCATTTGCATTTGTACATGGGTACCTATAGACACCTAAAATTAATATTTAATTAATTTAAGCCTTTCAACATAATTAATTGACTTAATTGTGTTATCTTTATTCTTCTCAGTGTTAATTAAATCTAATTTAATTAATTATATCACTATGGTCCAATAATTAATTTATCAAATAAATAAATTATTTCCCTATTCTTCCAAAGTCCCTTCCAATAATTATTTCCTCTAAACCCACTCAGTTAATTAATTCTAATTAATTAACCTAGTCATGTGATTACTAAAAATCACTTTTCTTAATCCCACTCAGCCTAATTATTCCTTCTAGAATCTCTCATAATCATGCTTATCATTATCCCTCAATTTTTAATTCCCACTCATATCACATCAACATTGAGTCTCTCAAATAAATTCAAATTTCTTTGAATCCTTCAATGCATCCTTATTTTGGAATTTTTAATTCCTCATGTTTGAAATTCAAATTTCTCCCCCTTTTTCCCAAGGAATTTTATATTCCTGTTTATTTTCCCAAGGCACCCTTGATCCATGCCTTCTATCTCAAATCAATCTCAACCCTTCATAATCAAACCTTGGCCCTCCATTGACCTTCTCCAATCTATAAATTGGAGCCTATTCTCCTCACAAATCATCTACTTCTCATGCATTGTCATGTTGCCTATTTCTTCTCTCATCCTCATCTAATCATCCATCTATCATGTCCTCATAATCCTCCATTATCAAATCCTTCTATCCATCATCCAAATCCAGTCCAACTACCCACTTACCTTGTTGAGCATTTGGAGAGAATTCCACATTCATCAAGAAGGAGCACATCAAGTGGAGCATCAAGGACGCATCCTCATAATCCATCCACTTCATCAAGCTCAATCCGAGGGCGAGGTAAAATAGTAAGGCATAAATGGTTATTCTTTGTGTTTTATGTGTTTTATTTGAATACTAACTGTATATGGTGAAAATGGATAACAACAATAACGATATTGAAAGGCTAAATGAATTCAACCACAAAACCCTAGCCTAACAACAACAAAGATCCACCATAACATATAAAGATTACCTAAGACAATGCAAATCAAATGAAATCACAAAGATTATACCATCACATGTCCAATAGGGTTTTGATCTCCATTCTTCCTATCTCCCTTGATCTTGCTTGATATATTTGCTCTCAGATTTTATATGCACAAGAGCTCAACAAAGAACAGAATGTGGTTGCAAGTAGGATCGCATATGTCAAGTAGTCAATTGATCAAGTAGTTAGTTCATTAGGATGATTGATTAGGGTTGATAATAAAGGAAGCATCTCCTTATATAGAAGACACTATATGAAATGGAGGGATAAGATTGAGAGGTGTAAAAGGAGGTTGACTATGATTAGAGGGTAGGTAAAAGAAATAATAAAATAAAGGAAGGGGTAGGTAGTGTATGAATTAAGAGATGAGTGACATGTGTCATGGGTAGAAAGGTTAATGTATTAATTAAATAAATAAAGATTTATTTAATTAATAGAAGAAGTGGGATCAATTAAATAAATAAGATATTTATTTAATTTAGAAAAAGAAAAATTTAAATAAATAAAGGTATTTATTTAAATGAGAAATAAGGCTAGAAGAGGATAAATGAATTAATTAAATAAATAAAGATTTATTTAATTAATAGAAGAATTAAGCTTAGATACTTAAATAAATAAATATATTTATTTAATTAGACATGACAATTTTAGGTGTCTACATTTTGCCCCTCTTTGAGACAATGCAACTTGTCGTGTTGTTTCAAAGAAGATAAGATGAACTGATACAGAGTTGCCCCAAGATGGGAATGATATGCCCCCTCGAGAGATTGGATGAAAATGTGTGAAAAGACCATAGACAATCTCTCGATAAGAAAGAAAAGCTAGAATGGACTGACCAAATAAAGTGACAGAGTCACGGGATAATGAAGACTGACTCGGGAAATGAGGGCTAGGGCAGTCTATAAGATAGACCACGAGGGAAATACATCCTCATTGTCATCTGCAGCTCCAAGAGATTAGAGTGCAGAGAGAGAAAAGAATAGCAGCAGTCAACAGCGATGGCAATGGCTCACAGATTCGATCACGTTCGCCGATTTCAGAGGCCATTAGAGGCAGGAGAGCCAGTAAGTACCACAAAACCTCCTTGTACTTTGATGCATTTATTGTTGTCATTAATGCATACTAGGTAATGTAATAAATGCGTGTTTCTGTCAGGAAAGCACGTTTGTGTCCAAAAATGTGAATTTGTTCTTCTAGGTCAAATCGGCAGTTCTGTGATGAACATACGCTGTCGATTGGATAAGCTGCTGAGAGGATACACTCAAGCAGGTCCTCTAGGGAAGACTAGGATAACAAATAGGGCTCGGATTGACAATTCTATGATAGAACATATGTTGCCAATTAGCAAACTACTCAAGAGGATTCACTCAAGCAGAGGCCCTAAGATAGGATAGATCAAAGCACTTTGTGATGAACAGTGAGTACCAAGATATAGTACTTTGTGATGAACAGTGAGTACCAAAATATGAGCAACACTTTGTGATGAATAGTGAGTGCAAATGTGAGAAACACTTTGTGATGAATAGGGAGTGCCAAACACGTAGTACTTTGTGATGAACAAGGAGTACCACTAGGATAGTAGCAACACTTTGTGATGAACAATGAGTGTCACTAGGACTGAGATGATTGATTTGTGTGACTACAGGAGTATTTTCCTATGTTGGAGTCACGGGAGAGATTCCCATCGACTCAGAGATTGCGACTTGAGCTGACAATCGAGGAGCGAGCTGCAATCGAGGCTATGGGATTGAGACATGTGTTGTATGTGCCTGAGTTTCGAGTGAACATGGGACTGTTGACTGCACTGGCAGAGAGATGGCACTCCAAGACATGTACATTTCATTTGCTGATGGGTGAGATGATAGTCACCCTGGAGGATGTATACAGGATTATGCGGATACCGATTGATGGGGAGCTGATTGCATACGATCAAGACGGAGATAGGGATGCCCTTAGACGAGTGTTCCAGGATCCGGCATTGGAGATGAGGTTGGGACATGTGGTATAGGATACCATGACATGGATAGGATTAGCACTACCAACAGTGTTGGCAAGAGTTATCAGTGGGTTCCTTTGTCCGGATAGAGCGACATGAGGGTTGGCTGCGGGATCGGGGAGGAGGAGGATGAGACAACTAGGCTTAGGAGACAGAGGGGATAGGAGAGATGATCTTGGGGTGGGTCCTTCTAGGGCTCAGACTCCGTCGAGGCTAGCCGGCTCTGAGGGAGGGAGTTCATCATAGCCATAGAGGGCTCCCTATGTATCAGTATTGTACCATTTTTGCATGATGATGTAGACACCTGCGGGTGATTGTAGCCATATGATTTTGACATCATTGTATCATGACACTTTATATATATATATATGAGATGATTCATCTTTGCAGTAGCTATATGCATGCATACCTATGTGATGAGATGTTCTTATGTGATGCTTATGATATGGATGCAAATATGTATAGGATGCAATGCAATATATTTTTTTTTGTTCTTTTATGTTTTAATATGTTATGTATATGTAAATGTGAATGTATGAAATGCAAATGAATATGATAATGCAAAGAACTATTTACATGATGAAAATGTAAGATGTGCTAACATATGTTGTGTGCAGGATGTGGTGCAATTGTGATATCCATATGTATGTATGAAATGCTTAATATGTGATAATGCAGGTGCAACTACATGAAATGCAAATGTTTTTGGCGTGTCATTATACTCAGTCATGTGACAGTAGGCTACGCGGACTCGAGAAGGATGATGAAAGTCAATCAAGAAAGGGGGATGGAAGATAGAAGATATGAAAGTGAAAGAGCTTCTTGTGTGTTATCATCATTGAGCTTTATTATGGCAAGTAGGTTATGACAATCGAGGCATATGTTCGACCCAAAAAGTCATTGTACCTGTTTGCATGGAGATAAGACAGTCACAAAAAAGGAATGCCCCAGTTCACACTAGACTCACAATGTCTTCATATCCTTGGACAAGTCATAGCATTACTAAGAGACAATCCACAGACAACAAAAGAAAAATAGGTGACGATACCCCATCCTCGCCTTTCTAGTCAAAGACATCCTGGAGATAGAATCTCTAGTCAGAGACATCCTGAAAAAGCTAAAAGACATGTCACCAAAAGATAAAATCAAAAGAAAACCAAGACTCGACACCAACATCCACTGTAGTCCTCAAATTTAGTGTCTCTTATCACTTGTATAAGTCTTATTTGATTGTGGTTGCAATGTTTACTTTCACAAAAACGATAGATAGCACGGAACCATATGTTGTCTGAGTCTATTGAAAGATTTGATTTTGTTGAAGCCCATTGTTGCTGCTATCTCATCTGAAACTGACTGAATCCATGAAACTGATACTTTATTGCAAAGAAGATGGAACTTTATTGCGGATCTATGATGCAAATGTTGCTTTATTGTAGATTGTGCATGGATAGACTGAAGGAAGCTAGAAGAAACTGTACTCCTCGAAACATGTGATGTTTTCAGTTCCACACCCATCACTAGACGTAGGATTTGCCTTAGCCACAGATAGGATCTGATTTATTATGAATAGAAAGGGATGAAAAGGAATGTTTATTATGAATGGCGAACCAATCTTGGGTAGATCAATAACAAGCCATGATGGGAATGGGTAAGTTTATTATGGATGAATAGGTTGTGAGTGTGTGCAAAGTGAAAGGATGAAAGTGAATCCTAAAAGAGGGAGGAGCAATGTCTCTACGCATGGCGCTGGTGACCCAATTTTCACCATGGTACTTGCCCAGGGTGCCACCGAAGTGGTTTTCACCATTGGACGAAATTATTTCTCTTTACTTTTTTCGATTTTTCAATGTTTTTTGTGTCACAAGGCGCCTGTTTGCCAGGTTTTCACCAAGTAACTATTTTTTTTGTTTTATAATTTTTTTTTGTATTTTTGAATTTTTTTATTTTTTTTGTATTTTTGAAATTTTGAATTTTTTTTTTGTATTTTTGAATTTAGGATATTCCAAAGAGCTATGTGTAGAACCTGGGAAGGTGCATGTTGTTTATAGGATCCTCCAAAGGTTCACCTTCTGTAGTTGAGAGCTGATATGCCCTAGATCCATATGTTGCTATAATGACGTAAGGACCAAGCCAATTTGGTTCGAACTTGCCCTTCTTATCTCTGTCTTGCTGATTTTTGGGATTTTCTCTGAGAACCAAGTCACCTACCTCAAATGTGTGAGGCTTTACCTTGTGATTGTAGTTGCATTGTTCCTTGACTGAATGATATGTAGCTTGATTGAATTTCCTCCTCAATGAAGGAACTGAGATAGAATTACTAGTGTGTGGACTACACAGGCTTGTATGCGTGTCACCTGAAGAAGTTTGGGCATCCCTGATAACAAAGTCCTTCAAGGAAGCTCCATTAAAGGTCCATGATGTATCACCAGAAGGGAAAGGATGTGTGGAACAAGTAGATGAGTGATGAAGGCTTATGATTGCGAAAAGAAGTGAAAGTAGGATAGCATGATGGAGACTTAGGACAAGTAATCTTTTTGACTTGCAATTGTAGAATTTTTGCCCCCAGTTATTTTGATATTAGGGGAGATCAACTCTTGCTCTTTTTCTTTCATTGGATTTTTATCCTTGACCTTGATTTTTGCAGAGTCCAATAGCTTTTGATTTTGATTTGGACTAAAGGACTTTTCTTTATTATTGACTTTTAGATTTTTCTTTTCAAAGCTTGATTTTTGATCCCCAATGAGTAAGGGCTTTTGTAATTCTTGTTGATCCAAGTCTGGAAGTGGAGTGGAAATGGAATGAGTGGATGATATGATAAGGCTATGTGAGTTATCAAGAGGGCTAGAGATATGCTCAATAGATTCTTCGCTGGAACCACTCTTAGGACTATTGATATCAAGAGTTGCTTGCACCGCTAGAGGAGATGTGCATTCAGACTTAGTAGCCACAACACTAGGTGCTTCATACCCAATTCCTTGCAAATTGTTTATAGATTGTTCCTATTGACTGAATTGCATAGGAGATAGTGGGAGTTGATCAACATGAAAGATATACTCACCACATCCTAGGCCTTTAATCTTGAACTTTTCTTTTAGCTCTATTTGTTTTGACATAGAAGCTTTCAAGGATTCTGGATCCACATATACTGAAGAAGGAACAGCTTGTTGATTGACTGGGATTGTTATTTCTGATCTAGGTTGTAGATTGTTGCAATATATGAATGGATTTGGATCCACTTTGATGGTCACTTCAACTCCATTGTGTGGTCTTGATACATCGATGATATGTAGATGGTACTACGCTCATCTCATGAATCCAAGGACATCCTAGTAATATGTTGTATGTGAGATCCAGGTCTAGGACTTGACAAACCACATCCTTTGTAACTAGCCCAACTCTGAGAGGTAAGGTGACTGTACCCTTGGATGAACGCTCTTCATCATCATATGCTTTGATAGTAATTTTGTTTGTAGAATTCACAGCTTTGTTGGAATATCCCAATTGTTTAATAGTGCTCAATGTACAAACGTTTAGACCTGCTCCTCCATCTATCAAGACTCGTTTGATCCTATGTTTGTGTATGAAAGCTTCAATGTGTAATGGTGCATTATGTGGCTGATTTACGGAGTTGTCATCGGCTTTTGTGAATGTAAGGGAGTGTGGAATGGAAAGGTATCCCACCATGGCTTGAAACTAGTCCATGTTCAAATCAGTAGAAATGACAGTGTCTCTCAAGATTTTGCCAAGAATAGCTTTATGTACGGGGGATATGCGTAAGAGCTCAAGGATGGAGATAAGCGCAGGTGTCTTCCCTAACTGTTCTACAAGGTCATACTCAGGTTTGGTTGATGAGGAAGCAGTGTTTTTAGCTGGAGCACCTTGCAAAGTAAATTTACCTCGATGGGTTGTAACATGACATTCAGAGGTAGGTTCGGAAGAAGATCCAACACCTTTTAGGACAATCTTGGGTCTCTGGGTAGAATTCTCAGGGTTTTTGTCCTTAATGATAATGGTAGAGACGTAATTGTCCATCGAAATGTGATTGATAGTTGAATCATAGTTATAGGTTGCTTTGGTATAGTTGGTTTGGTCATATGTGGCTTTAGCTTTTCCCTTGTCATGCTTTGGGAATGGTTCCTTAAACATTTCATGTTCTTGATTGGATGAGTGTCCCTCAATCTCAATGTCACCTCTATCAATAAGATCTTGTATGATGTTCTTCAGTCGATGACAATTTCCTGTTTTATGACCCTTTCTCTTATGAAATTCACAATACTCATCATCATTCCACCAATTTGGTTTAACCTTTGGCTCATATGGAGGTAGATCTGGAATTGTTATTATTTTGTTTTCCACCAGTTTCTTGAAAACTGACTCAAGTGGTTCGCCCAATGGTGTGTACTTCCTCCATGATCTGGAAGTTGTTTGAGTATTCACTTGAATATTTGTAGAACTTGATCCAGAAAAGATAAATTTGGGTTGCATTGTGTTGGCATCAACAACACCATCATTGGCTGTGTTCTTGTTTTTATTCCAAAATCTCGGCTTGTCTTTTCCCTTAAAGTCATCTTTGTTTTCCTTGAATATCTTAATGACTCCTTGTTCAATTAGGACCTTCTCTGTTGCTAAGCCTTTTTCAATGACGTCCTTGAAGGTGGACAAACAAGCTTTCCTTAGATCATAACCAATGTCTTTGTTAACATTTTGGGTGAACATTTCTACCATTTTTTTTTGTGGAATTTCACAATAGCATCTGCTGGCTAGATTTCTCCATCTTTGTAAAAATGATGCAAAAGACTCTCCCTCTTTTTGCTTGGTGTTGCACAAAGTAGTGACTGATATGTCTGTCTCTATGTTGTAGGAGAAATGTTGAATAAATGCCTCTGCTAGATCACCCCATGACTTAATACCAGGTGGAAGTTGGGAGAACCATTCCATAGCTTGATCACCTAAGCTTTGTGGGAATAATCTCATCAAATATGTCTCTTCTGCTGCTACCTCAATGCAGGCTGTGAAAAACTGTCTTATGTGTGCGTGAGGATCCCCTTTTCCTCTATACTTATCAAACTTAGGCATCACAAAGTGTGTAGGAAAAGGAGGCATTGGAATGCTCTTGTCAAATGGATAAGGACATATATCTCTCATTGTGTATGTTGGCTTTGGTGTATTTATGTCCTCCATTTTCTTTTGTAAGTCTCTGATTTGTTGCTCCAAATTGTTCTTAGGTGGAGATCGACTTCTTGGACCATACCCTATGCTTGAGGCACCAATTGGAGGAGGAGCATGTTGCATATATGGATGATATTGATCATACACATGTTCATATGGAGGAGGTCTATAGTGATGCTGCATATATGGACCACTTGGTATAGATTCATGTTGAGGAATGAAATATCTATTTTGTCCATGTATACCATATTCTATAGGCATGTCATGTTCTAATGTGTTGCCCCCAAATTTGACACGGGGTTTCCTTATGTCCAAATTTTGAGCATGCCTTTGAATATCCAATTGCTTTGGTGGTTGATCCTTAGCATTGATATGTGATTGAGCATATTTCTCTCCATAAAACTTCCATAATGGTCTGCAAAGGTGAGTATCATATGCTTGACCATGTGTATGTGGGATCTCTAGTTTTTGAAACAAAGATGATGGTGATTCAAGTACCATATGTGGTCCTCTATTGCCTCCACTATTAGGCCTTCTTTGATCCATTTTGGAGTGAGGTTGTTGCAAAGGTCAATTTTCCATTATTTGAGACATGTCAAAATCATGAGGTATCTTGGCTCCACTTTGTGCCATCATTTGTAAGAAGTATTGTCTATCCCTCCTCATTATTTCCTCAACCAATCGATTGAAATGGGGATTCATAATGGATTCTTCCACATCTGCTGAATGTACTGAAAAGTTGTCCATATCATCATTGTGTGTAGCATTGTTGTTTGTAGTGTCCATGTTCTCAACATTTGGAATGTTTCTATAGGCATCCATGTCAAGTAATGTAGTATGATGAGAATTGAAAAAGATATCATTGTCATACTTAAAAGAACTCATGTTTGCAGACTCTTGAGCCTCTTTAGTTTCTCTCCTAGATTTTTGAAGGCGGGTTTCAACCATGAACTAGGTATTGACCAAGATGTGTGAGACTAGATGAAAATGGAAAAAGTATGGAAGACCAAGGGTTGGATGGAATGTAAATGAATCTAAGGTGTACTTGCAATGTCCAAAGTGTAAGACCAAGTATGTATATAGTAGAGTAGGTGTGACTTCCAAAGAGAGGATAGTTTCTCTTGATGAGGTAAGTTGACCTTGACTCTAAGTAAGACCAAATGAGACCCAAAGGTAAGAAACCTTGATGAGGGACCACTTAGCAAAGTGTTGTTGTATGTAGTGTGTTGACAAAGTATAGTGAGGACAAGCAAGTGACCTTTTGACTCAAGTTTAGACAATTGTGAATGTAAAGTGAGATGTGAAGCAATGATGGACTTCGTGAAACCCAAGGATAGGTTGACTGCTAAATGAAACCTTGGAGAAATGACCTAGGAAGCTCAAGAATTCCAAAACTGACTGTGGTTGTTTGCTGGACTGTAAATTTTTTCCAATTTGTGAAGTTGTTGGTTGTGACCAAATCTGAATGTTTGACTGTTTTTCGTGACAAGAGGACACAATGTTGATGAGGACTCAATGTTTGCAAGTGTTTAGACTCAAAATGACTCCAAGAAAAGTGTGTTGTTTGATGTAAAAAATGTTTTGCATACACATGAAGACACAAAAGACACAATGTTTTTCTATTTGGTCTTGAATGTTTTGAATGTTTAAAATAATTCAAGCACAATTCTTATGGCTGGCCAAGACAATAGTTGTTGATCCCACATGGGGTTTTACCCCCGAGGCTACGCTATTCAGAGCAGATACTTAGATGCTTGACCTCACTGGCTCCACCCTCGGCACTCACTTCTCAGGTCAGCCAAGCATCAGTCCCCACGAAAACTCCCCGTGGTGAACTTTGTATCTCTACTAAGAACCGTATGTGTGTGGGCCACTACCAGAGGTCCGACCTCCTGTCCCAACAACTAGAAGGATTTGGGCTTCTAAAACAAAAAGGTGCTAGTAAGGGCATTCGCTTGTGTGGCCATACATGTGGCACTTTCATCTCTGTAAATACAGAAGGCTCCCAGCTAGTAGGGGTTACGCCCTACAACTGATCAAATAAATTTGATCAAACGGGTTTATGGGGAGACATAGTGTCAGTATGAACTAATCAAAAACGTTATCCATAGTTTTCACCATGAATACAGTTGTTTATAGTGGTTCGGAAGAGGTGGGTTTTCCTCGCTACCACTTGGGTCATTCTCTTCTCACTAGTAGTCCTAATGACCACACGGGAAGATAGGCCCTCTAAAGATTAAACAAAAAGAGCCTATTGCTCAAGACACAAAAGACAATGATTCAATTTTAGTGCACCAATTGAAGTGTTTGCTAATCTATGAAAACAAGGCACATAATAAAAATCCAAAAACCCTTGCCAAGGACCTGTAACAAATATTTATTAGTAATATGGATTGTTTCAAATGATCACCCCTTCCTGCAAGCACACAAGTTAGGTAAATTTTAGATCCAAAAGACTTTGTGAAATAGGGGCCTTCAACAATGCGTTTTGTTGACCAATTCAAAGATTTGATTCATCATAAAAAAAGACCACCTGTAAAATTTCAAGAGATTTCCAGAAATGTAAGAAAATCCAAAAAATTTGCTAATTTTCTCCAAAAATTAATTTTTTATGAAAAATCATAAAAAATTTATATAAAATGCAAAATCGATCCAAAAAATCTAAAATTTTTACTGGAGAGTTCTGATGGTCTTCCAAACCTTCACAAAATGGTTTTTGGAACAAATCTAAGCAGTTTGTGAGATATGAGTAAAATAATGCAAAACCCTAATTTTCAAAGATCTAATTTTTGAAGAATAATTTTGCATAAAATTTAAAATCAAAAAGAATAGATCCTGTGTATAATTCTGAGAGATTTTCAAAAATGTAAGAAAATCCAAAAAATTCGCTAATTTGCTCTCAAAATTAAGCTTTTATGAAACATCATAAAAAATTCATAAAAATTGATAAAATGATCCAAAAAATCTGAACTTTTTACTAAATCCTTCTGATACTTTTCCTGACCTACACAAAAAATTTGATGTCAAAATTCGAAGTTGTTTGTGAGATCTGATCAAAATAAGGAAAAACCCTAATTTTTGAAGATCCAATTTTTAGGGAAACATTTTGCATCAAAATTAAAATCACAAAGAACAGATCCTATGTATAATTATGAGATATTTCCAAAAATTTAAGAAAATCAAAAAAATTATCTCATTTTCTCTCAAAATTAATTTTTTATGAAAAATCATAAAAAATTCATAGAAAATGAAAATGTGTTCCAAAAATTTTGAATTTTGGGCTGAGAGCTCCTGATACTTTCTTCAACCTACAAAAAAAATTTGGTGGAAAATTTCATAGCCGTTTGTGAGATATGATCGAATCTCTCCAAGATCTTGATTTTATGTCCAAAACCCTAGCTGCACAAGATTATTCTCCAAATTGTTTTACAAAACAACAATATAGGGTTAGAAAAATCTGCAAAAAAAACATAGATCTAACAAAAATCCATGTCCCACTGGGCATGCCAAAATGTATATGGTGAAAATGGATAACAACAATAACGATATTGAAAGGCTAAATGAATTCAACCACAAAACCCTAGCCTAACAACAACAAAGATCCACCATAACATATGAAGATTACCTAAGACAATGCAAATCAAATGAAATCACAAAGATTATACCATCACATGTCCAATAGGGTTTTGATCTCCATTCTTCCTATCTCCATTGATCTTGCTTGATATATTTGCTCTCAGATTTTATATGCACAAGAGCTCAACAAAGAACGGAATGTGGTTGCAAGTAGGATCGCATATGTCAAGTAGTCAATTGATCAAGTAGTTAGTTCATTAGGATGATTGATTAGGGTTGATAATAAAGGAAGCATCTCCTTATATAGAAGACACTATATGAAATGGAGGGATAAGATTAAGAGGTGTAAAAGGAGGTTGGCTATGATTAGAGGGTAGGTAAAAGAAATAATAAAATAAAGAAAGGGGTAGGTAGTGTATGAATTAAGAGATGAGTGACATGTGTCATGGGTAGAAAAGGTTAATGAATTAATTAAATAAATAAAGATTTATTTAATTAATAGAAGAAGTGGGATCAATTAAATAAATAAGATATTTATTTAATTTAGAAAAAGGAAAATTTAAATAAATAAAGGTATTTATTTAAATGAGAAATAAGGCTAGAAGAGGATAAATGAATTAATTAAATAAATAAAGATTTATTTAATTAATAGAAAAATTAAGCTTAGATAATTAAATAAATAAAGATATATATTTAATTAGACATGACAATTTTAGGTGTCTACACTAACCATTAATCTTGCATTGCTCTTTTTCCCCTCTTTATTTCGGCATGCCCGGTGGGCCCCACGTCCTAAATTTAATAAAAAATTTAAGTTTTTTGTGAAGGTTTCTCGCGGGTTCATGCTTCAGTGTGAGCGCACACACATTGGTGCAACTGCTTGCTAGATCAGCACGACCGCTTGCTCATCAGTGCGATCATTGCGGCTTCGACGCGACCACATCAAATTTGAATTTTTTTCTAGCACCACACTATGCTTTAGCATGACAGCCTCGACTTTAGCATGACCGCCATGCAAATTCATCTATCTCCTCTTCTTCATTCTTTCGATTCTTTTCACTTCTATCTCTGTTTGGTATAATCTAATAAAAAAAAAAATACACTAGATTAGCTATGTTTTTTGTTTTCAATTGTCGCTTCAGCGCGACCTCTCTGCGATTGCCATGAGCATTTTGTTGAAAATTTGAATTTAAATTTTTGGGCAGTAAATCCTATTGTTTTGACGCAAGTGCCTGCGTAATAGCGCGCCTGCATTTTTTTCTGCTTTTGTTATTTGCTATCTATTTTATGCTAATATTATATCTATTAGCACGACCGCTCGTGCATTAACGCAATTGTCTGCTAATCAATGCGGCTGCAAGAATAGTCAAAAAACCAAACAAAAAAAAATTATTTTTTTCGCCATATCTTCTTTATCTTCACTCTGTTTTCCTCCAAACTTTACTAGATTCCCCACAATTTCATTTTTTACATTTCCTTCCTTGAGGACCATATCCCAAATTCTACTTTTTGAAGCCCGAAATTCCACATTTCTCTATTTTTAGGGTTTTCCATAACTTCTTCTAGTTTTATCCAATCACCTCCAAATTTTGCCATAGTGTTTATCTCCCATTTTTTCTCCTTTGTTCCTCTTCGACAAATTTTTCCATTCCTTCACCTTGCTTCTAAAATCCCCATCTTATGCTTTCTCATCCCTTAGAAAGTGTCAAAAACCTAGTCAAACCCCAATTACCCATCAAATTTTCCCCCAAATCCACATTTTTCTTTAGTAGAAAAGTTTGTATTCTTGTTTATCTACTCATTCCCAAAAATAAAAAGATAAAAAAATTGTCATTCTTTTGTCTTTTGCAGGACGCTTGTCAAAGACTTCATTTTCAAACTACTAATCAAGTGGTTTTGTAGGTTGCCTAGGAGGTTCAAGAAAAAAAATTGTTTCTATTATTAGGCACTTAGATATAACTAGGGGGGTAAAATAATCTTGTGTTTTCTTTGTCTTGAAGAGTCAAAGGGTAGGAGAGTATGCTCTTGCCTATCTAGGCAATTAGAAATCTAGACCCCTTTGGTCTTTTCTAAGAATATTTCTTGTGTTACCCTTAGCGGGCCTGCCCTCCCGAGTTGTTCTTAGAGTCGGTGAGAGGGGAATGACCCAAGTGAGTACACCCAGACCTAGGGTTCCCAACTCACTATAATAAATAGGTCATTGAGATCGAAAGAATCAATGGTTGGGACTATTTGAGAGTTCACTCTCAGATTGGGTACTTCATAGGATCCTAGAGATCTCAATCATGCCTTCGTGACTACTAAATTCTTGGTTCTTTGTTGGGCTATAGGCCTCAATTGCACTTGCGCAACTGCGAAGGGTAGTTCCTAACGAGAAACCATACTAAACCCCTTGTGCATAGTGGCCAGAAATCTTTTAATCATTGGTGCAGGAGGTCGGACCTCTGAAGCCGCCCATATTTTTACAGCCCTTAGTACAGACAAAGAGTTCGCCATGAGGAGTTTTCATGGGAATTGATGCTTGGCTGCCCTAGAGAAGTGATTGTCGTGGAGGGGAGCCAGTGGGGTCAAGCATCTAATTGTCCACTCTGGGTAAGAGTAGCTAGGAAACCAATTTGGATCTATTGACTATTGTCTTTTCTCGCCATAGGATATGTTGTGAAGGAGCATGAGTGTCTTTTGAGTCTAACTTCTTTTGACCATTGTGTTTTCTTTACTTGGCGTCTCTTGCCAAGTCCATCCCCCCCACAACAAATCATACATCCCTCTTTCCAAATTCCATCTTGTCATCATCAAATCTTTAATCCATTTCTATCTATCCAAGAAATTCTCCACTCAAATAATCATCCTCCCTCAACTAATATTTTTGTCCAAATCATTCATCCAACTTTGGGTAGCCTCCCCCTTTATTATTCCTATTATCTATCCATTCTTCCATAATCATTCTCCCTCTAATCCAATCAAATCTCAAAAATTCCAATCAATCAAATCCATCCATCTTCCTAATATGGTTATCTAATCCTCCATCAAGCAATCATCCAATCCTTTAATCCAATCAAATCCAATTCATCATCAATTCCCATCTAGGTCCTAATACAAGGACTAATCCAATCAAATCCTAATCCAAGGACTAATTCAATCAAGTCCTAATCCAAGGACCCATCCCAATCAAGCCAAGTCCTAATCCAAGGACCAATCCAATCAAACCAATTCCAATCCAAATCTAATCAAATCTAATCCATCATCATTCCAATCCAAGTCCTAATCCTCATCTTCATTTAACATCATCTTCATAATCTTTCTCCTCCAAAACATATTCATCCAATTCCAATCTAATCCTTCACTCTCAACATGACTACCCAAAATTTCAAAGCTTGGTATGAGAAGATGCTCATGGAAGTTCACGAACCTGCCTACCAAGTCAGTCCCATAATCTCTCATCCACCTATCATACCTTCATCCATCTCACATCAACACATTGCACCTAATACTAATCTATACCATATCTCCTATCCCAATCCTTTCACAACACATTCATTACCTCTAATCCCCATCCAAATCCTTTACCTTCGACAGGGGAAATCCATCTTATTCCCCATCCATATCTCTATATTATCCCTCATCCACATATATACCTTCATCTTCTCCCCCATCCATATCTCAATCCCAATCCTTTCACAACACATTCATTACCTCTAATCCCCATCCAAATCATTTACTCCATATTCCTCCAAGCATTAATCCTATTTCCCCAATTCATTATCCTAATCCTCCATACAATCCCAATCCCAATCCCAATCCCCCATCTAATCCCAATTCTCCATCTAATCCTAATCCTCCAAAATCCATGTTGTCCACATCCTCCAAATCCATCATCCATAATCTTATCCAAGACATGCTAGCAAAGGAGACAAAATCCCCACCTTGAAGAAAAGTGGCCAAGTCTCCTCAAGTTCTCCATCCACCCCAATCACCTCCACCTCAAAACAAATCCCAATCCCCCACACTTCATGATACCCCCTTTTCCCCATCTACTCACATCAAAGCTTCCATATCTTCCTCCATCACACAATCCCCACAACTCCAAAACATGCCACAAGCTTGTTCCAAATCATGCTAGCATAGAATCCTCTCCATCTCATGATGCATCTCCCTCCACTCCATCTAATGATCCCATCTCCTCTACTTCCTCTCATTATCATATGATTCCTCTATCCAATCTTTTCCCTCCATCACATGATCCTCTTCCATTTCATGATCCAATCACCCCTCCCACTCCATCTCATGATATCCCTCCTAGTCAAGATCAAAGTATCCCTTCATCTCCATGTCACAATCCAAATCCATCTAAAGATCCTAATTTTCCTTCCACATCTCATCCCCCTCAAAATGGACTTGCATCTCATTTCTGAAATAATAAGGGTCCTCAAGCTAATTCTTAAGATGTTGGTACATCCTCTATTCCTCTAAAATTCCAAATTTCCTTCATGCAAATCAAAATCCCATTATCCCCCGTCATCCACATCCATTTTGGGACCCTATATTACAAAGCTAAATCCTCCATTCTTTCCATCCATTTTGGGTCCTTACATCCCTCCATCCACCAGCCTATCACCTCAAATAATTGTAAAGCAAGATCAACAAAGGAGCACATCATTGAATGCCTCCCAACACACTCCTTCCATCATCCCACCATCCATAAAATCCTTAACTCATTCATCCACATGCACCCATCCCATTGCTATTGGAAGCAATTTGGATGCCCAATCTAAAAAGCATAAAGCTCAAAATCCACAAAAATCAAAGGATCAACATGTCCTCTCAAAATGACATGCTCAAAAGAAAAATGTGATCCGAAAGAAAGAAAAATCAAAAAGGCCACAAAGGCCCCAAAAGAAAAAATCAAAAACTATGTGGATTCCCAAAGAGGCAATGTATCCCAAAGCAAAATCAAAATTGGCATCCAAACTTGCTAATCCAAAAGCTCCATCCATTCATAAATCCTCCAATCCTACATCTTCAAAATCCATTTTGGGTCCTTATGTCCCAAAATCTAACATCCCAACTCCATCATCCCCTTCTTCTATTTTGGGTCCACATTTCCCAAAATCCACACTTTATCCCCCATCTAGTTCAAAACACTCTCCTCCACTACCCCACCACCCTTCAAGGTGTGTGCTAGCCAATATTGATCTTCCACAAATTCTTCAAAACCCCATCCATTATCCACCATCCACTTTTCACAATCCCATTCCATTAGTCCAATCCTTTCCAAGTCCTTATCCTCCATCCCCTATCCATTTCATCTCCCTAATTACTATTACCAGCATCTATGAGTATACCGCTAGTTCAAAGAAATACTAAGGGATACCATCTATGGAACTAGATGCTTGAGTCCTCCCTTCCTCTTTCATACATCCACTATCTTCCACATCTACTCATCCTCATTCTTATCCATCCAAACTATTCCAAAAATTCAAAAAAAAAATCAAATAATCAAGAAAAATACAAAAAAAAAAAAAGTAAAGAAAAATCATTTCATCCAATGGTGAAAATCACTTCTTTTGGCACTTTGGGTAATTACCATGATGAAAACTTGGCAAACAAGCATCATGTGTAATGCCCTCATCCTCTTGCACTCTACACTTGGGGGCAATCTTCATCCACACAATCAGCCCATCCATTTGCATCCTATCTAAGTCCATTCTCCTTTCCAATCTTTGATCTTGACTATCCTATCCATATCCTCCATCTCATATCCCTCATCCTATCAAAATGAATCCTCCATTCCTATCTTTCATCTTGATCATATAAGAGGAAAAATAAGGTATATGTATGCATGCTTTGGAGCATTCAAGCCTTAATCCTCTACCATCCATATCCACTACACATTATCCTTCCACCTCATACATCTTTATCCACCATCCTTGCATCCTTAATTCCACTACCTCTAGTGTGGGGCATTGCACTCCTTTGCAGCATAGTCCTTGGGTCTCCATCATCTTACCCTCCATCCTTTATTACTCCATTTCCTATCCATATCCATCCACTTGATCCATCTATCCAAACAATAACTCCCTCCTTCCATTCATCCATCCTCTTACCTACCCATTGGTTCTCCCTTGTCATTAGTTCCATTCAATCAAATCCTATCCACCAATCCACCCCATCCTATCCAATTTATAATCCAATTCTATCTCATCCAATCATATGCTCCATCTCTTCCAATTTAATTAATAATCCCACCCCCAATCCAATCCTACTCAATTATCCATCCCCCTTTCTTCATCCTATTTAATCATTCATCCTTCTTCCAATCCTATCCAATCCATCAAACTCAGCTTTCCCCATCTACCTGAGCTCACACTGACTTGTGCCTAATCCAAGCACCCATCTAGACTTTGATAATCAAATCCAAGAAATAATCTTCTCATTTGCAGACCTCATTCATCCAACTTGTCTTTTGTCATCCATCACTCTGCCCATCGGGATGAATCCTTCCCATGTCTGGTAGTTCATCCAAATCCATCACCCGCCCATCGAGATGTATCCTTCCCTAGTCTAACAGTTTATCCAAATCCATATCCTACTCTTGGAAAGAGATGTCAGTTGGTCATGTGCATGTCATTTGCATACCTGAGCTTTTCGCTTTGTTTTCATCTTGTGTCCCAAGACTATACTTGTTCAAGACTTCTCTGATCATCCTATATCTTGGTATGTCTTGGATGGTGTATAATGGGGCATAGTTTTCATGGCATGGTGTGTTTGAAGGTCTTCCTTATATGAACCGACAACCCTGCATTAGTGTTTATCAACACTTGCATGATTGTGTGCAAGACATTCCTATTTGACTGAGCGTCAGTCCACGCCTCATATCTTCATATAACCTTGGTTCTTATAATCAGTGGTGTAGACTATCCATGGCAATATCAAATCTAGGTTTTCTCTCTATACTTGCTCAACAAGAAATCCAATCCAATTATCATTTCTTTTTCTCATTTCATTCACAACACTCCAACCCATCCTACTTCATTATCTTAATCCTTTCATCACTTATTCTTATAATTCCTTTAGAGAGCACACCCATGTTCTTCAAACTCGCATGTCCTCTCAAGGGGGCATACCACTACTTCCTCGTCATCTTTCCTCCTTGTCATTCTTCCTCATCTCATGAGTGGGGCATCATGCTACTAGTGCTTATACTTTTATTCATCTCATGAGTGGGGCATCATGCTACTAGTCCTTATCCTTTTCTTCATCTCATGACTAGGGCATCATGCTACTAGTCCTTATCCTTTCTTCCACTATGTTTTATTATCCTTTTCTTCATCTCATGAATGGGGCATCATGCTACTATTCCTTATCCTTTTCTTCCACTATGTTTTATTCTTCTTTGATATAACATCATTTCACCGTGCTATATCAAATAGGGGTAAAATGTAGACACCTAAAATTAATATTTAATTAATTTAAGCCTTTCAACATAATAAATTGACTTAATTGTGTTATCCTTATTCTTCTCAGTGTTAATTAAATCAAATTTAATTAATTCTATCACTATGATCCAATAATTAATTTATCAAATGAATAAATTATTCCCCTATTCTTCTAAAGTACCCTTGAATAATTATTTCCTCTAAACCCACTCAGTTAATTAATTCTAATTAATTAACCTAGTCATGTGATTCCTACAAATAACTTTTCCTAATCCAACTCAACCTAATTAATCCTTCTAGAATCTCTCATAATCATGCTTATCATTAGCCCTCAATTTTTAATTCTCACTCATGTCACATCAACATTGAGTCTCTCAAAGAAATTCAAATTTCTTTGAATCCCTCAATGCATCCTTATTTTGGAATTTTTAATTCCTCATGTTTGAAATTCAAATTTCTCCCCCTTTTTCCCAAGGAATTTTTTATTCTTGTTTATTTTCCCAAGGCACCCGTAATCCATGCCTTCTATCTCAAATCAATCTCAACCCTCCATAATCAAATCAATCTTAGCCCTCCATTGGTCTTCTCCAATATATAAATTGGAGCCTATGCTCCTCACAAATCAGCCACTTCTCATGCATTGTCATGTTGCCTATTTATTCTCTCATCCTCTTCTAATAATCCATCTATCATGTCCTCATAATCCTCCATTATCAAATCCTTCTATCCATCATCCAAATCCAATCCAACAATCCACTTACCTTGTTGAGCATTTGGAGAGCATTCCACATCCATCAAAAAGAAGCACATCAAGTGGAGCGTCAAGGGCGCATCCTCGTCATCCATCCACTTCATCAAGCTCAATCTGAGGGAGAGGTAAAATAGTAAGGCATAAATGGTTATTCTTTGTGTTTTATGTGTTTTATTTGAATACTAACCATTTATCCTACATTGCTCATTTTTTCCTCTTCAATACCTAACATGGCCTAGTAGCTGTTGGAATTTTGGCACTAAGTTGTCATTGATGTCAACCGACATGATGGAGATCCACATAAGGGTAAGGATAAAGAATGAAGAATGAAGGCCTATCGGTAAAATACAAACCGGTCTGAATGATGGTGGCTTGTTTAAGATGAAGAGGCAGAATTTAAAAGTTGTCTCACACCACCAGAGGTGAAGATGTGCAACCGGGATAGGGTGTTGTACTAGTTAACAGAAGAAGAAAAATCCACTGGCAAAGGGATGTACCGGTATGTGTTTTCTAGACTGACTGTGTGTTGGTGGGCCATGTCTTGATCATGTGGAGCAGAGGTGGCAAGTGTGTTGTGGTTGGTGAAGCCTCATCGACAAGGTTGATGAAAAAGATAATCACCATTAATGAAGGAGCCACAAATCATGGGATTGCATGTGACAGATTGCAGCTCGAGAAAGAAGGAATGACAGAGGAAGATGAGGGAGCAGTTGGCACCTGAATCAAGGGAAAGGAAATTTGATTTAGGGTGTTCTCATAAAGGAAACTTCTGAAGCACTTTATGTGTCGATTGACTTTATGACAAAAGATTTGATTCGAGATTGCCACTTCAAGAAAAACACACATTGGATAATGGAAACCATGTGCAGGTGCAGTCTTCAAGGACAAGTGATTGATCCAAGATAGGTGGGATTGGATCTCATGAAGATTGTGTTGGAAAGAGGAAACCCTTAGCACTCAAGTTTTTGAATTGTGTAACGGGAAATCAGGGATAAGAAATAAGAGTTAAAGACAGAAAGTGATTGATGTTGTGAAGATTGACAAGAGAAGAATAGTGAGAGCGAGAAAGGAGAAAAATGTTAGAAGGAGTTTTGAGAAAGTTGCAGTGTGTGTGAGCAAGCAAACCGATGAGAGGATTCTACCGACAATATCATAGTATTGCAATTGAGTACAACCAATAAGGTGTGGCAGAACATGCATCATCCTAGTGTGACATAGTCTATTGAGAGACTGTGTGTGAGAGGGAGAGAAAGATAATAGAGGTCAAGAAACAGAGACAACAATCTCACAACCGGTAGAGAGTTATTTGATTCAAGAGTTGAAGAATTCATTTGCAACAAGAAGCCTTAATTGTATTCAAATAGTACTTCAATTTACATTGCCAAGTTGAAGCTTGGTGCAGGGGTTGGTGCTCCTTGGGTTGGTGCCCTAAAAGTGCAAGGGTTGGTGCTCCTTGGGTTGGTGCCCTAAAAGTGTAGGGTTTGGTGCTCCTTGGGTTGGTGCCCAAAATCTTTGAAAGTTTGTGTTTTACCTATGAGGCTAGATTGGAGCAGTATTCTCCAGCAGCTTTTCTCACTGAGGTTTTTCCCATGTTGGGTTTTCCTCATAAATCTGGTGTTGTGAGTTACTTGTGTGTGAATGGTCTCTTTAGGTTTATTTCTTGTATTACCGGTTTGACTTTTTAAGTGGTTAAGTAAATAAGTGATATTCTCAAGTTAGATCACAAGAGGAAAAAATTAGGAACCACTGATTCACCCCCCTCTCAGTGGTATTTTGTATTCAATAGCAGCTAGGACCCATCTTGCATTTCTTAGTTGCATTGTAGAGTTAAGTGTATTCCCCTAAGTTGCACTTAAGGGGGGGTATTGGTGTAATTAATTATTCATGTTGGATATTATTACACCTTACTTAAGTTTACTTAAGTACATGTATATCATAGTAGTTTGGGTATGAGACACTTGGGTGTTTGTGCCACATTAGGATTGTGTGTGTAAGAGAATTAACACCTTTTTTGGTCTTATCTTGTTGTTACATTCCACATTTGATGGGTAATCTACCTCTTGTGGAATATTATATTGTTTCTCCTACCTACCCCTACTTATCCCTACCTACCCTTATTTCTTATTGAGCCACATGTCAGGTTTGTGTGTTCACATGTCCATATAGCCTTGCCTATATAAGAAGGCTCATCTACATTGTATGTAATTAATTGGTTGATAATCCAGTTGATCAGTATTTTCATCTTGATAGAATATAATTTATTCCTATCAATATTTTGTCTCTCTATTGTACTTTTTATTGAGCTCTTGATCCTGGCAACATCTCATAATCATAAAGAAATATATTCAATAAGTGACCTGTCTGAATGCTACCAATGAAATTACTGCACTCCAAAATGTAAAGAGAACCACTGTAATGGAGGTAACCGGTTCAAAAAATGACAAAAAATCAATGACCATAAGTGATATAGGGTAATTTGATGTACGATTTTCTTTCATGGTTACCAACTATAAAGTTTATCAGTCAAGCAAGAAAAATTCAGTATCTGGTACTGCAATTTATGCGGCTTATCATATGCTCAAAGAGAATAAGAAGTGTGATTTATGTTTAGTGCTTCTCAGTGAATTGATTAGAAATATCAAGAAGATTAAGCAAGACAAGAAGTATAAATTTAAATTCAGTTCCTTGATCATTTTCTTGGCTCTGTATTTCTTAAATGAGATCCCTAAGATTGGAAAGGTCCAATGGGCATATGACAAACCATTGGTAGTTCAAATCAAACAATGTTTGCAGGGTGTTGGTGATGCAGTTGCACAAAATCCTACCTTATGGGGTTACTTTAAGACCTTTTAGGAGCTAATGTAGGGTAGAGAAATAATTCCAAAGGCTATAGTTGAAAAATATGAAAACACAATATGTTTCATGATGGACAAGGACCAATGCCACATGGAAGTAGTAGAGCCTAGGACTGTTTGGATATTGCCAATGGGCTATGAGGTGGATGAAATAACTCTTGACACATATATATGCACAACACCTTCTCAGTAAGTCGGTGGATGAGAAGGAGGAAAGAATAGGTACCTTGAAATAAAAGGACTTAACCCTGTACAAACTGTTGTTCACCAAAAGTGATAACCCAAGACACCTGTAAATCTATCTATGAGATAGCCAATCTCAATCAATGAAACACCTCAGGGCTTGGACAACATAACATAGGATCCTAATGATCCTCCTACACTTCAGGTTCTGCTAGACCTAGGGGGGACACCCTTTTGATGCATTGAATACAACAATCACAATCATAAGACTGCATCAACAATGAGCAGACAAACCATTCCACAAGCTCACCAAATTAGGTAACATGTACAGATGGGCTGGATCTTATACAAATAATAGGTGAAATAGATCTTTGGAAGGATAGAACATTAACCCCTAAACATAAAGGGAAATAGATTTATCTTTTAAAATGTATATCTGAGACCATTCCCAAATCTATCACAGACTAGTACCTTGTTCATTAGGCAGCAAAGTCACTCACAGAACTACAAATATAAATCATAGATGCAAGTTTGTTTTCCTTAAACAAGATATTCATGCATCAATACCTTATATTAATGCACTATTTAATTCATTTACAAATTCATCAGATCTGGATACATATTTCATTATTTATGACTGACTATAGAATTTAAACTCTTCATTGAAGAATGCCTACAAAGAATCATACAATCTCCTTGAGATGACAAATTTCATCCTCCTTGAGGATTGAATTCATAATAATGAAAAAAACATATCACAGAGACAATCTTGTGGGAAATTACTCATGCCTGACACAAGTAAGACCTGCAATTAAAACCATATTTACAACACTACACTGCAATCTCTATACCCTGAAACCAAATAGAAGCATTTACAAATTTGGGTCAAGATCTTCAGAAAATGGAAGCCATGAAAACTGGAGCACTTCCTCACAGAATTCTGGAACCCTTACAACTGAGAAGAATTGGGAATTAAAAGAGGAGGGAAGAAAATCAAATCTGCAACTGAAATTATCAAATATCTTCTCTCTAACTGAATTTTACTCCCGGCCAAAATTATTCCAAAATATCCCACATTTGTCAAAATTAAACCCATAATCAAATTCCTCACTCTAAGAGCTTTCCGAAAACATATAACACTTTATATTTTGGCCAAAATTTAGACCTTGGGCGAATTAATTCCCCAATGTGCTCAATCATTTAAATTTTTCGAAATTTAATATAGTTTAAACTATATCATTTACTCATTTTAATTTTGATTTTTGCCTCCATTTGGTCCTTACGCTTTTGCCACGTGGCATGATCTGATTGGTTGATGGGGTCCACTAGGTGCCACCTAGGACGACACCTCATCACTGCCACATGTTCGCTTGCTCATCCGTCACTTGGCTGCCATGTGTATGCCACCTTAGTGCCATGTCATCGCCACCTAGGCGCCACCTCACCTCGACCACCTGCTGGACATCTAACTGTACCTGCCACGTGTATGCCACCTGGACTTCACCATTTCGCAGGCTCTAACAGGCGTGCATCTTTGGGTTGCGAAATCACGCAGGCCGTCGTTCTTGATCCAACATGCTCACTGGTTAACCTGCTACGTTTTCGCCATTTCGCAGGGTCGCACCGTCGATCTTGATCCAACATGCTCACTTTTACCCTTTTCGCAACTTTGCAAGGCTTAACTAGCGAGCATCTCCACCCTATGAAACAGCGCGAGCCGTCGATCTATCTCGAACTTGCTCACTAGTTAAGCCAACCCTTCTCTGCAAAATTTGCCCGTCTGCCTCAGGAAGCGTGCCTACGTGGGGTCCACCTAGTCGTCGCTCAGTCACCTCCTCCATCACCTCGAGATCCACACCCACGTGTGGGCCCAGCTTGGGCACCCAACAACATCGTCCGTCAAAAGCCTTTAAGGCTTTCACACTATGGATGTGTGAAGCCTTACTTTTAAATATGAAAAAAATACATCGCCCAGCCAATGTGGGATAATGCATTTTAGCCTGGAACTGCATTTTTGAAGGTTTTTATAGAGTGTTTTAATGGTTGCCGATGGATTTGTTGGAGATTTTCAAATTCCTTTTTCGACTTCAACGCCTATTATATGCCTTTTACCTCAGAGGACTGCTATCTGCATTTGCTAACATTTTCATTTGCCCATTTCACTTACCACGCTGGAGAGGGGCTGCATTGCATTGGCTTGGGTTTTATTTCCTTTTCAACATGCTCTACACCATACTGATTCGAAAGTTTCATTTGGCTTTATCTCCATTGTGGTGGGGGTTATGCTTGCCAATGGCACTTGCTGGAGTTTGTTGCTGCTGAACATACCACGTGGGAAGGGAGAGCACACAAATGTTTGCATTAATATAAACTTCAAAGCTGCCCACTTCATCATCCACGCAGGGCTTCACACTTTGCATTTGGTGTTGGTCTTCAATGCTACCTTATCTATGTTACGCATAGTAAGGGAATTTGGCATTTTCATCTGCCATAGCATTTGTTTGAAAATTTCATGACTTTTCCTCTTTCACGTTTGCTGAAGGTCTATTGGTCTTTACACATGCTAATACATTTGTTGGAGTTTCTTCATGTCTTTCACCATGCTATACTTCCACCAGCCAATTGCATTCGTTCTATTTTTTGCTGCCTATCCTCCACCAACCATGTAAGGGCTGCCAAACTGGTGTTTGCTTTTAAATTGGAATGTTCATTGCCCTCACCAAACACCAGTCATGTGCTACAATAGGGAGGATGTTTGGCAATCGTTGGATTTGGGAGAAACAACCACCAATTGCATTGGCTATGAAGGGAGGATGCTGCTTATGGCATTTACTTTAGAAAATTTTACATGTTGCCCCTTCACCATCCTCGCTGCCTGCTGTTACTTCTACTTTGCTACCAAAGCCACGTAGAGGGGAGAAGTGGGTGTTGGCGACATCAAGGAGTTTTACATTTAGCCAGTCACGTAGAGGGAGTTGGGATGTTTGGTATTTACCACTATCTTCTCCTTTTTCCAACATCCTCCCTTCACAATTATGGCTTCCTTTATGACCATCCACACAAAGGGGAGAGATGCTTGGTCAAATTGCATTTGGTCCATGTTTCAATCACCTTCACACTACCTTTTGCTGGTTCCGTAAGAGTCATCGCATCAAAATGTCAATAATCTTATCATATTAAAAACATATTTCTCACATTGGCCTACACATTAGCATTTTGGATATATGTCTATCCGTCCATATGTAACCAGTCAAATGAAATCGCCTGTCACCATCCTACTGGCGAATTGCAAATCAAGCCAGGTCGGGCCCCAAAGGGGGTCCGACTAAAAAAAATTTTGTTTTCATGCAACTGACCACTGTAATGCTTCACGGACCTCAAACATACCTCTGGAAATGATTGGCATCATTTTCGGATCATTAATCCGCATTTTACAACCTTCAGGCAATTACGTCACATTTTCGCATTTAATCGTGAAGACGTAATTTTCAAACCTGTGAAAACACCTTTCTGTAGCTCGCCATCTGATAGGCGTGTACTCTGATATACAAGGATGACTTCTACCAAACGGTTTCTCAAGATGAGTCCCAAGCGAAGAGATATTAATTTTTGAAAATGCCCAATTGGCTTTGTCAACACTACGGACCTGATGAAGTCAATGTCCTGGCAACAAATGACACCTTTCTCAAAAATATCAAACGACCTCCGTAAGCCCTCAAATTTGAAACACAAGTACCTTTAAGTACATATTAAAACTTAGAATTCTTAGTTCGATCCCCAGACTAACAGGATGCAAATGGCGCGCTCACAAAAATGGCTACATTAACTGATATATCACTGAAAGTACGGATAACTGAATTTGATGGCAAAATGAGCTCTTTTGAAAACCGATCAAACGAATTGATAGAGGCTTGAAATTTGAAACATAGCTCATCATTTATACCAGAATTATCTCAGAACAATCATTATGGCATGATTCTTACTGAGGCAACTTTTACACTTATGCGAAACAGGGCTCCGACTAGCTGTCGAAATAGGGACTTGTCAAAACACACAAACTGCAAACGGATACGGCTTTGAAAACTGAGCAAATGGATTTATCAAGACTTGAAATTTTGCAGGGTAACTCACTTTTATGCATATAATTGAATCCATTTTGAATTTATCCATGATGATCAACAAGGCAAAAGATGTAATTGCTCAAAAAAGGCTACTCAATAAAATCTGCATTTGTGCCTAAAATGCACTTCCAGCTCACCCCTCAAAATGGGTACCTCATAAACTTATCCAAATTGAATTCTGAAAGTTGCACATCACTGAATAGGCCAAATGAAAGGTGTAGGACATGAATCCCGAGCCTTACCCTCTGAAAATTAACTGGCTCCATTTTACCCCCTTGCTAGCTAGGCCATTCAAATTGACTTCTTTTAATCATTTGGAAATGCAGGGCAAAATTTTGAAATGGGCCTATAAACTTGACTCAGTTTTAAATACTCCCAACACAAACAATTCACTAAATTCGGAAGGAAGTTGAATAGCTTGTGGAATAGATGGGAATAACAAGAGAAGCTATGCAAAGGGATCGTGAGGAAAATATATTGAAGGAGGAAGACATGGTGAAGCAACAGGATAAGCTAGTTCCCACTTCTCCCAAGAAAGCTAAGGCTAAGTAGGGAAAATTAGCACCTACCTCCGGTGCATAGAAAGTAGTCCCTCCACCTAAGCCTCAACCTACATCAACCGATTGAGAAAAGAAGAGAAAGAAGGAGAAGTCGATGAGAAAGTATGTTGTTGTGGAAGAGGAAACCAAATTTGATTAAGAGGTTAGAGAAGTGAAGAAGATTGCCACATATGCTAGGGTAGTTTGAAAGCCTTCATCCAATGAAGCTCAACCTACAAAGAAGCCTAGAACTCAAGGGGAGCCATCCAGTAAAGCCAGATCAGGCAAGACACAAAAAATTTAACTAGATGAAGCCTTGAAGTGTAGTAAGCTTGATGAATCCTACACTATTCTACCTCCTTTGACACCAAGTGAATTGATTAATTAGATAGTCAAGGAAAGAAATTTGAAAAATGTTTTAATATATTATGAGAATTATGATGAGAGTGAGCAGAGATCAATTGAAGAAGCTATAATAAAGTATTTGAATACATATAGTAAAATTTTGTTAGAGCTATCATCTATAACTTCAAAGGAATTATATGATATTTTGGATGCCCAAAGACATGCAATGATCCTTGAAGATGAGAGATTGAAAGATTACACATTAGTTAATCCATGTTCAGTTATTTCAAAAGATGAGATTCAAAGAATTTTGAAAATTGTACAGGAAAAGTTTAGGAGTAAACACAGGGTGAACAAGATAATGCTTGGAAAATTTGCTAAAGTTGCTAAGGAAACTAAGAGCATTTTAGGGAAGTTTTTGAAGGAGAATCAGTATCAGATCAATCCAGAGAAGGATGATTCCCAACCAAAAGAAAAATTGAGCAAAGACACTTCTACTCCGATAGTTCATGTTCAGTCATAAGTTTCTCACGAACAACCATCTATGCAGATGACACCACTGATAATGAGGAAGTTAGGGACTTCAGTGTAGCTGTATAAGATACTCTTGTTATGGAAGTTCACTTAGAGGAAGAAACTAAGGATAATGCTAATGAGAAGGGAGTAGATGAGAAAGATGAAGAAGGAGATGATATAGCAAAGGGTGATACAAGTGCTACTGCTGAGAAGGAAAAAGGAGCAAAGAAAGTTGGAGAGGCATTCATGATCATGGCAAGAGTCATTGTTCCTGATAAAGGGAAGCAAATTGCTATTGATCAAGAGGCCTTTTCCCATGGACCAATTGATTTGAGCACATTGTCTCCCATGCAAGCATTGAATTTGGCTACCTTTGCACAAATCAAAGAAAGTCAGGACTTACTTAAGTCCGAATTTGAGGAAAAAGAGGTTATATCTCTGGTGACTACAGTTTTGGAGAAAATATTGCATAACATTAAGCAGGATTCCAGTGACACACCCTCCGGTAAGCTTAAGGGTATGTTACATAAAGTTAAATCATATTTTGTATCATTGGAGAAATCATTAGATATAAAAGTTTTGAACAAATTTAATGAGACGAGACTCCAAACCTTTTTGACAGAAATAGAGGTTGATAGAGCAGTTTTGAAAGTTGCGGTAAAGAGTGTTGAGGATGCATTAGCTAAAGGTGGTCAGATATTTAAGTCATATCTCATTTTGCTTAAATTTATAGTAGACATTGACAAGAAAATTATGGAATAAGAAGGTTAGTTAGCTGCAATTTCACAATCGTTTTCCACCCTTTCAGTTTTTTCTAGCAGTTTTGAAGCTCAAATTATGAATCTAAAAAATAAAATCAATAGCTTGAGTGTAGAGAAGGAGTAGATAATAAGAAGAGAAGGAGAATTGAGGAGTTTAATCACTCCCCAATTGGACACTTTGCTTGGAGCACAACAGGATGCAGTAACTACTTTGGGAAAAGATGTACCATCGGATCTTAAGGGCATGGAAGTTCATGCATACATGTTTAGCACCTTAATTAATGTTTTGGATTCTTTCTTGAGAGAATGGAATGAGTATCTAAAATCCTTGAAGGTAACTTATGTACAGATTTTCAAGTTTCAGTAAATCACTGTACACATTCTTTTGTATATAAGTTTTAGCAGATTCCTACCTTTTCCATTGATGTCAAATGGGGAGAGAGCAATGGAAAATGGTGGACATTCTTAGGGGGAGTTAGTTGAGTGTATAGATTTTTGGATTGATTGCAGTTTTGGAAGTTTGGAGCACTTGTCATTTTTCACAGTGTTTCCATCAATGCCAATAGGGGAGATTGTTGGTAAGATACATTGTTCTAGTGTTGTTAGATGCATGGATATTACTTAGGGGTTGTCATTGATGGAAATTCATTATAGTAATCCTATCTGGTACTTGTAGATTTGATCTACTAAAAGTCATATTGACTTTAGGCATTAGTCTGACAGAGTGTATTAGTCCGACAGAGTGTAAACACAGTGTACAGATTCAGTGAGCACAGCTCATTTCCCATGTTATAGCTTTGGTTGCGGTGATTGGGATAGTTGATTGGTTGTTTAAGATAGATCATCTTGTAATTTGAGCCTCTAGTGTTGATTCTAGTGCATAATTCTTGGTCCGATATCCAGTGATTCTGGAAGAGTAGAGCTATTGTATAGACAATTGGGTAATGTGTATTGTGGAACTGTAGGGATGATTTCAGTAATTGGTGTTATGTTCAAGGAGTTTGTGTCATTGCATGTGAAGCTTTTGATCAAATGTTTTGGGCCTAGTATATGGATTTGTGGTGGATTGAGCCGACATGAGACTACTCATTTCATATTTTGTAGTCTAGTGAAGCCAACTTGTTGGAGATACATTTTGGAAGTGCGGATATATAAGATCAACTTGGATGATGATTTTGAAGTGAGGAAGGGAGAGAAAAAATATTTTGTGTGAGATTGATCATAATTTCATGTGTGCATCTTGAGTCTTGGTGGTTCGGTATTGGAAGCAGGACAAAACATAATAGTTTTTCAAATTAGTGATAACAGATCATTTTGAGCCTAACCAGAACTAATTTCTGGGATTTGTAGATGTTGTATTATATTTCAGACATTGTATTTTCTGATTATATCTTATTTGTAGGACAGTAAGTGTTGGCATTATGTGAACCGGTATGAGGACATAATGACATTGCATGTTGTCATTGATGTCAATATGTGAAGAATAGAAAACCAGCATGATGAAAAAGTAAACCAGCATGATGATATGAGAATTTTTTATGTGAAAGTGAAGCAGTATGTTTGTTGAAGGTGAACTCGCATATGGGAACTGGTTCATGGAACCTTTGTGTGACTACCGGTTGGCAGTCTCAGGGTTTCCGGTTGATGAACCTCAAGCCTGTGTGACTTAATTAGTAACTTTGTGTGATGAGTTAGCAGTGTAACAAAGATCTGCTCATGTTGCCACGTCAGCCTTGTGTGCATGAAGGATATTGTATGAAGGAGATTATACCTATCTACCTTGGAAATGTGTGAAGTTTGTTAAACGGTAATAACGCGTGATGGGTTATCAGCCGCCATGAAATCGGTGGATAATGGATGATGGAGACTGTCTTGAGATCGATTCAAGATTGTTGCATTTAATGCAGTATGATTCAATGGTCAGGATTGAATCGTTTGAATTGCTTAACCTAACAGGTTTAGGGTTTAGGGTTTTTGCTACCGACCTATTTGTTTCCTATAAGGTCAATGTTGTGTTTCTTTTAGAGGTTGTTGGCAAAAGTTGTATGTGTGTATCCAAGAGAAGTGATACATGATTCTTGCTAGACCAAAGGAGAGAAGAGATACCTGCAAAGTGAATGTGCAGAAGGTGAAGAGGAGCCAAAGCGGATTTGCATTAGCATTGAGTGTTGTTACCAGATCATTGTAATTCTTGTTGATCTTTAACCACTTCAACAGTTGTGAAATCCCTTAACAGGGTAGCCTTAACCAGCTTGATACAAATCCTTTAATAGGGTAACTCGAAGTTATTGAGTTTTGAGAAGCTATAGAGCTCTGGAGATCCTTTAGCTATTGAGTTCTTGAAATCCTCTAACAAGGTAACCCTAACCGGGTTTAACCCTTAATTGGGTATTGTAGCCATCCCCTAATCGGGTGATCCCTAACAAGATCGGTTCCTAGCAGAACCTATTGTAATGTCTTTAACTAGACAAGGCTCCTAATAGAGTGGACTTTTAAAGAGTTCAAAAAGTAGCTTGTGGGTATTCATCCCCACCGTGGTTTTTCCCAGTTGGGTTTCCACATGAAAAATAAGTGTGTCATGTGTGATGCTTTTTTATTGCCTGTCAATAAAACATGTTGAACTAGCTATTGTGAAGATCTGATGATAGATTACCTATTCATGCAGGAGGGTAAAATGGTAGTATAGGATTGAGCCAAGAGGAAAGCTAAGGGAGTAACCGGTTTATGATTTTTTTAGTTGTTCTGGGTTTTACAGGTTGCACTCTGTTTCAAACTAGTGTCACTGTTTGCCAGTCATTTGGAGTATCTACTGTCAAACTGGATTAGGACTGTATTTTTGTCTGTACTGATTCACCCCCCCCCCCCTCAGTACCGGTTTGGTACTATTCATTCATCATTGAGTTATCAATTGGTATCAGAGCATCCTCCAGGTCCTCTGTGGTATAACCTTAACCGCTTGAGGAAAAGATCCTAGTCCAATGATGAAGAGAGTAGGTCCAAAGTTCAACAGAGATAATTTTAGTATATGGAAAGACATAATGAAGATATTCATCAGAAGCATGGGTGCTCAACACTGGAGTTATGTTGAGAATCCCTATGTTTCCCCTATCGGTACTCTCACCGATGACCAAAAGAGAGAGATGCAGGAAAATGGGCAAGTCATGGAAGCCGTAATTAGTAGTTTATCCAACATTGAGTTTATTGATGTCCAAGATAAAGTAAATCCCAAAGAAGTATGGGATACTCTTGGAACTATCTATGGTGGTGATGAGCATGTAAAGAAAGCTAAGGAAGAAAGCATTAGAGGGAAGTTTGAAGACATGCAAATGATTGAAGGTGAAACCATTCAACAGTATGGAATAAGGATCAAAACTGTTGTCAGAGATATCAAGAGTGCAGGAGGCAAAATAGAAGATGCCACTATTGTAAGAAAACTTTTGAGATCCTTATTGTCAGTCTATGGAATAAGAGTTGCTACTATTCAGGAGCTGAGATCAATAGACAAGACTAAGGTCTCCTTAGATTCCATCAATGCTAAGCTGACAGCCTATGAGCTGAATAGTTTTGATGGCAGTGTTCAAAAGATAGAATCAAATTTTAAAGCCTCTATTGTATCATCCAGAAAAGGAAAAGAAGTAAGCACCAGTGATAGAACAAGACAGGGAAGAACAATGGATGATGAGGAGTTTCTGATGGAATTTGAATCTCTTCTTGCTAGGAAATTTCCAAAAGGAACTGGTAAATATAGAGGTAAGCTCCCTTTGAAATGTTTCTCTTGTAACCAGATAGGACATATTGCTATAAACTGTCCCAATAGTGACAACAAGGATAAACCGAAAAGGTTCAAGAAATTCAAACGAGGAAATCGGAGAAACTGTTTTGTTGCAGTTGATGAAGGTGTCACAGATGAGGAATTAGAGGATGAAGAGAATCAAGACATTGTATTTGTTGTTATAAAGGAAGATGTGTCAGACAAGAAGGCTCTTTTCTCCCACTTTGATAATGTCAATGAGTGGATTATTGACAGTGGCTGTTCTCACCATATGACTGGTGACTGGAGCAAGTTTTTATCTTTGGAAGAATATGATGGTGGTGTGGTTCATTTTGGTAATGATGCACCATGCATGGTTAAAGAAAGAGGGTCCATCTCTCTGAATGGAAAGAGTAGTGTTGAAAATGTGTATTGGGTTGATGGTCTCAGACACAACCTTTTGAGTGTTGCCTAGCTAAATGATAGTGGACTCACTCTGGAATTCAAGAATGGAATGTGCAGAATCAAAGGAAAGGATGGAGAATTGGTGGCCACTGGTATGCAGACCAAAGGTAACCTGTTTCAATTGAATGCTAATATCAGTACCTATCTTATGGCTAAGTTTGATGATAGCTAGATATGGCATAGGACACTCTACCATATAAATTTTGACAATATTGTGAAGGCCAGTAAGAACAAGGTAGTTAGAGGATTGTCAGTGCTGAACAAATAGGAAAATCCTTTGTGCAGAGAATGTCAACTTGGATAAATGTCTTCCTCAACATTCAAAGGTAAGTCTTTCACTATAGACAACTTACTTGATCTTGTGCATATTGATTTGTGTGGTCTTATGGAAACTAGAAGTGTGCAGGGAGATAGGTATTTTATGATTCTTACAGATGATTGCTCAAGAATGATGTGGGTCGCATTCTTGAAGGACAAGTCTAAAGCCTTTGGAAAGTTCAAAGCTTTCAGAGCACTAGTTGAAAAGGAAAGTGGTAGAAGAATCAAATGTCTCAGAACTGATCAAGGAGGGGAATTCACTTCTGGAGAATTCAATAAGTATTGTGAAGAATTTGGCATCAAGAGGCAACTGCCTTCAACCCAGACTCCACAATAGAATGGCCTAGCAGAGAGGAACAACCGGACAATGGTTGAAGCAGCAAGAACAATGTTGATTCAAGGAAAGGTCGCTCATACCTTTTGGAGAGAAGCGATGAGCATTGCAGTTTACACATTGAACCAGGTACTCATCAAGAAAGGTAAGGATAAAACTCCTTATGAGTATTGGACCGGTAAGACTCCTGTAGTAAGCTACTTTAGGGTATTTGGTAGCAAATGTTACATCATGAGGAGTGAACAATAGGGCAAGTTTGAAGGTAAATGTGATGAGGGGATATTCCTAGGATGTTCCACCAAGAGTAAAGCTCTAAAGTGTTACAACAATAGGACTCAGAGAATTATGGAAAGCATCAATGTGAGAATTGATGAAACCTCTGAGAAAACTAAGGAAATCGGCAGTAAGCAAGCGGTAAATGAATTGGTTGTTACCTTCTAGGAACCAGTTGCCATTCAACCAAGTACCAGTAAGTGTGTTCCCACACTGACAGATGTAGATGCTGATACCGAGGAAGAAGAAGATGAAGAAGAAAAGAAAGAGGAATCTCTCAAGACCATTCCTCGGTATGTAAAACTGAACCATGATCCTAAGCAGATTATAGGGGATAAGGATGCAGGAATCCTTACAAGAAGGAAAATTAGAGAAAACTCATGTATGATCTCTAAACTTGAGCCTAAATCATTCAAAGAGGCACATAAATATGAAGACTGGATCAAGGCAATGGAAGAGGAACTTGACCAATTAGAGAAAAATGGTACATGGTCCTTGGTACCCAGACCAGAGTATAAAAATGTTATTGGTACCAAATGGGTTTTTAGAAACAAGCTGAATGAAGATGGCACAGTGATTAGAAACAAAGCCAGATTGGTGTTCAAAGGATATGCCCAAGAAGAAGGAGAAGACTATGGAGAAACCTTTGCTCCTATGGCTAGATTGGAAGGAGTTCGTATGCTTCTTGCATATGCAGCTTTTACAGGACTCAAGGTATACGAAATGGATGTAAAATCTGCATTCCTAAATGGTGTACTTGAAGAGGAAGTGCCTATAGAGCAACCAAATGGGTTTGCCCTATTTGAACACAGTGATATGGTGTGTAGGCTACATAAAGCATTATATGGTCTAAAATAGGCACCTAGAGAATGGTATAAATGTCTGCATTCCCACCTTGTGAAAATTGGACTTGACAGAACAAGTGAAGATAGCAATATCTACTTGAAATCTGAAGGAGATCAGACTCTGATCTGTGAAGTATTTGTTGATGACATTATCTTTGGTGGAGATGACAAGATGAGTCATGAGTTTGCAGATGAGATGTCACTCATAGGGGAAATTAAGTTCTTCATTGGACTGCAGATTCAGTAGATGAAAGATGGAATCTTTATCAGTCAGTCCAAGTATGTCAAAGAGGTGTTGAAGACCTTTGGCATGGAAGATAGCAAACTGGTTGGTACACCAATGGTGACCGATTGCAAATTATCAAAAGAAGATGATTTCGCATTGGTTGATGAGAAGGAATACTGGTCAATGATTGGTAAGTTGCATTATGTAGTGCACAATAGACTGGATATTGCACATGCAGTTGGCATTATTGCAAGGTTTCAGAAAAATCCAAGAGAATCCCACTTAGTTGCAGTCAAGCGGATTCTTAGGTATCTAAAGGGAACAGTTGACTATGGATTGTGGTACCCATACAGTAATGATTTCAACTTGAAAGTATTCACTGATGCTGATTGGGTAGGTAATATGGATGACCGGAAAAGCACAACCGATGGTGCATTCTTTCTTGGTGGTAGACTAGTCTAATGGATGAGTAAGAAGAAGAGTTGTATTTCTCAGTCTACAGTGGAAGCAGAGTATGTTGCAGCTTTCATGAACTGCACTCAGACAATCTGGATGAAACATGTATTAAATGGCTTCAAAATTCCTGTATCTAAACTGGTAAGTATATTCTGTGATAACACAAGTGCTATCAATATTTCAAAGAATCCAGTTTTACATTCTAGAACCAAGAATTTTGAGCTTGAGTATCATTTCTTGAGGGAAAAGGTTCAAAATAAGGAGATTGCACTGGAACATGTTTCCAGGAAGGAGCAGTTAGCAGACATATTCACCAAGTCTCTCCCAAAGGCTACATTTGTGCACTTAAGAAGTGAATTAGGGGTATTGCCCCTTTAGGAGGTGAACTAAAAGTATTGGTTCCACATCAGTCAGGTATTGCATAGTCAAATTTTGTAATTGATTGATGTGTTGAAGGATGCTACTTCTCAGGGGGAGCAACATAATGGATAAGGGATGCTTGTGCCTCCACTTTGGCATTGTTGTCAAAGGGGGAGAAGAAGTGAAGCAAAGAGGATATCTGTAGAAATTAATATGAGAAGCAGGAAGTGAAGCAGAGAGATATCCTTGTATATTGCCATCAATGCCAAAGGGGGAGATTGTTGGCATTATGTGAACCGGTATGAGGACATAATGACATTGCATGTTGTCATTGATGTCCATATGCGAAGAATAGAGAATCGGCATGATGAAAAGTAAACTGGCATGATGATATGAGAATTGGTTATGTGAAAGTGAAGTGGTATGTTTGTTGAAGGTGAACCGGCATATGGGAACTGGTTCATGGAACCTTTGTGTGACTACCGGTTGGTAGTCTCAGGGTTTTCGGTTGATGAACCTCAAGCCTGTGTGACTTAATCGGTAACTTTGTGTGATGAGTTAGCAGTGTAACAAAGATCAACTCATGTTGCCACATCAGCCTTGTGCGCATGAAGGATATTGTATGAAGGAGATTATCCCTATCTACCTTGGAAATGTGCAAAATTTGTTAAATGGTGATAACGTGTGATGAGTTATCAGCCGCCATGAAATTGGTGGATAATGGACGATGGAGACTGTCTTGAGATTGATTCAAGATTGTTGCATTTAATGCAGTATGATTCAATGGTCAAGATTGAATCGTTTGAATTGCTTAACCTAACAGGTTTAGGGTTTAGGGTTTTTGCTACCGACCTGTCTGTTTCCTATAAGGTCGATGCTGTGTTTGTTTTAGAGGTTGTTGGCAAAAGTTGTATGTGTGTATCCAAGAGAAGTGATACATGATTCTTGCTAGACCAAAGGAGAGAAGAGATACCTACAAAGTGAATGTGCAGAAGGTGAAGAGGAGCCAAAGCGGATCTGCATTAGCATTGAGTGTTGTTACCAGATCATTGTAATTCCTGTTGATCTTTAACCACTTCAACAGTTGTGAAATCCCTTAACAGGGTAGCCTTAACCGGCTTGTTACAAATCCTTTAATAGGGTAAATCAAAGTTATTAAGTTCTGAGAAGCTATAGAGCTCTGGAGATCCTTTAGCTATTGAGTTCTTGAAATCCTCTAACAAGGTGAACCTAATCGGGTTTAACCCTTAGCCAGGTGATCCCTAACAGGATCGGTTCCTAGCAGAACCTATTGTAATGTCTTTAACTGGACAAGGCTCCTAACATAGCGGACTTCTAAAGAGTTCAAAAAGCATCTTGTGGGTATTCATCCCCACTATGGTTTTTCCCAGTTGGGTTTCCACGTGAAAAATAAGTGTGTCATGTGTGATGCTTTGTTATTGCTTGTTAAGCATATGATGGTTCTGTGTTTTATGCTTGTCAATAAAACATGTTGAACTAGCTGTTGTGAAGATCTGATGATAGATTACCTATTCATGCATGAGGGTGAAATGGTAGTATAGTATTGAGCCAAGAGGAAAGCTAAGTGAGTAACCGATTTATGATTGTTTTAGTTGTTCTGGGTTTTACTGGTTGCACTATGTTTCAAACCAGTGTCACTGTTTGCCAGTCATTTGGAGTATCTACTGTCAAACTGGTTTAGGACTATATTTTTGTCTATACTGATTCACCCCCCCTCTTAGTACCGGTTTGGTGCTATTTGTTCATCATTGAGTTATCAGTAAGTCCTCTAGGGTTGCATCCTTGTTTTGTATTTGAGCAATGAGCTCTAGGCAGTGTGCCTGAATGCAAGTGCATTCCTCTTTGGTAATATTGTGGGTTCAAATCCCACCATGGTTTTTCCCTTTCCATGTTTTCATGTAAAAATTCTAGTGTTATGGTTGTGTGGTTATTTTCTTTGAGTTTTTGCATTATACTTCTTTCTTATGCATCTGGTGGTTTAAGAATCAGTTTAATAATTTAGTAAATTTCATAACACTGATTCACCCCCCCCCCCCCCCTCAGTGATCATTGATTCCAACAACCTAAACTATGCCAAATTACATACTCAACCACGCCCATTCTCTATTAAGATCTTGTGCACACCTAAAATCTAAGAGAAAACTACATCAAGCAAGATCAAATGGAGATGGGAAGGAAATGAAGACAAACCCTTAGAGAATGCTAAAGCTATAATTTATCTATTTTAATTTTTTACATGATCTTAGGTTCTTCATTGGTTTTATGTTAGATTCTATTGTAGGACTAGGGTTTTAGTGGTTGATTCCTTTAGGTTTCACAATAATTGTAGTTTCCAAAACTAGCATAAATAATTTCAATACTTGTTTAGATGGATTCTTGGGAATAACCTCTCAATTTAAATTTGATCTCAAAGTGTACAAGATAGAAACCACTCTTTTTGAATTATCCTTGAGTTCTACATATTTTTATTGATGAACTAAATTCATTATCTTTTTGATAACCCTAGTCTTGTTGATAAAATTTTGTTTTAGAAAATGGAGTAATGATTTTGAGACCTAACATATTGGAGCCATTACTTTCGACATGTAAAATTATTAGAATTGATTATAATAATTTCTAGAAGTTAAAAAATTAAATTCTTTTGGTGTTATTTTTTTAGGTTGAATCAATACATATAATTTCAAAAAAAGTATTTTTCATATAGGGAGTGGCGACTCTTTGAAAAACCTAGTTTGATTATCTATTTACCATGAATTATACAAGACAAAGAGATGAACAATCTAATGAAATAAATAATGTAGGTAATATAGGAAACCTTCGTGATAAATAGAAATAAAGGGATGGAAGTAATTAATTCAAAAAAAATGATACAAGAAATTTTGGCACCTCAACTTCAAGTAGAGGTGATGTTTTGACTTATGAGGCCAATACCATTGCACTTCTAATGAATTAGAAGACCAACTACATAGAAGAAGAAAAATAAATATTTATAAATTTGATATGAGGAAGAAAAGTAAGGCAATGGGTCATGCTAGTAGAGGTGTTCAAAGAACCAATAGGAAACCTTCTCCTACTAGTTATTTGAGGAATAGATTTAATTACACCTTCCATGATGTAGATTTATAGATAACCACTGAAGATGGTGAGTGACAAAGAAAAATTCTTAGTGAGGAACTAGAGTTGATTGATAGAGCCCTACACATAGAAAATATGAGCTTTAGGATAAAATCAACCCGCTAACTCAAGCCCATGCTCATATTGGTCAACAAGAAAATCAACAAGCTAGTAATTAGAAAAATGCATAAAATGTGCATAATAATATATAACCTTAGAAGAATGCAAGGGGTAATGATATTTGAACTAATTAGGTAACCTTTGGGGACTGAAAGATAAAGGAAATTTAAATTTCTTGGAATCCCTATTTATCATAATCTAATTCATAGCAATATAAGAGGAAATGTATGAAAGTTCCTAAGCAATGATGTCATGATTAGGGAAGAGAATTCGAGATACTTCATTAATATCATAGATAAATTTGAAACTGAAGATGAAGATTTGATGATGAATTTGTTTGTGTCTTTGAAGGAGATTTTTATGGAGTGGTTGGGAACTTGAATGGTAATAGTATCTCTTCATGGGAATAATTTATTACTATTTTCATAATGCAATATGAGAACAAAATTAATCCTATATTTTCCATCCATGTGCTAACCACCATTAATAATATTATCAATAAGATAGTGATTGACTTTAATAATAATTTCATCCTCACCATGAGAAAGGTACCTCGACACCTTAAGAATAATGAATCTATGTGTCTCATTCTTTATTCTACTATTTTTTAATTCTAAAATAGGATATTTCTTAAGAGAAAAAAACTAAAAAACTCTTAGAGAAGCATATATTGTTAGATTCAATGACAGTTCCAAAGACACTGAGAGAGGGGGGGGGGGGGGTGAATCATTGTCTTACTAGTTAGCAGAATATTTAAACCTATTGATAACTTTGCAACCCAAAATAGGGTACCGGTAAATAAGAATTATTGCAGTAAACAAAAAAATAATAGAGATAGCATAGAAACACACCATAACACAAGATATTTAACGAGGAAACCTGGTGTGGGAAAAACCTTGGTGGAATTTGTGACCCACAATATTTACTTACTGGCCAATGAATAAATACTACTTACAATAAGGGGCCTGCACATGTAGGGAGGCCAACAACCTAGAGCTCACTGCTCAGTGAAGAGTCACACTGACTACAAAATGGATTATTAAATCCAATACAATGTACTGCTCAAAACAACATCTCTAATGCCAGGTTCAATACTGGTTTAAGCTCAAATAGATACCTTATCCAAAAACCTTCACTGCCACTAAACAATTATTTTCTACCATACATATCATGTCATGTCATGTCATCTCACATCAAAATGACCTATAAGATGTCATACATATATGAGTCTTTTACAATATACCATGTCGGCTTCCAAAAGATAATTATATTACAATAAACAAAATTTCATCCCATGTCTATTGGAGTGTTAGTATGCTTTGTTGCCGATGTAATTTGAATGCCGGTGTAAGTGCCTGTTGGTGCCGGTGTATGAAGTTTGTGATGTCAGGCATGTAGAAACCAATTGTTGGTGAGTTGCCAGTTGGTTGCCATCAATGACAACATCAACTATTCTCATAAGAGTATAGAATGCCAACAATCTTCCCCTTTGGCATTGATGGCAACACTCATGAGAAAAATCCAAATCGTTCTCCAAAAACTAAAATCCAAAAAGATGTGCTCCCCCTGAGCAAGTGATCTCCTTTGTACATGCATTTTTCTCACCACTACTCCCCCTTTGACATCAATGACAAAGGATGTCATAAATAATCAAAAGAGTACAAAAATGCTACCTCAAAGTCTATAACCGGATCATAAACTTGTTGCTCTGGTGAGTTAAAGTTGCCTCAGTCTGCTAGATCATACCGGTGAGATAGTGCATTTGTTGCTCTGGTGATCACTCTCCTTGAACTGTTGCCTTAGATATTTCAACTCTCTGATTAATAAGATTATCCAACCTCAGACCAAGTTTATCCTTAATTTCTCAAGCATTAGACCTTATTCTTACCTTCGCTTTCTCAAGTTTTTCCAACTTCTCCTAAAAAACTACCATTTCCTGCTCAAAAACTGATATAAGTCCAGATGAACCTATTATATTATCCGCAATGTCATCAAAAATTTTTGTGTCCTTTTTATCTCCTCATCAATCTCATTTGTCAAATAGTGAGGTTTGCATGCTTCCCTATATAACTCCTTATACTCCAAAATTGTAGAATTAAGTACCTATAAAAGTGTGTCCAAGTGATCGGTACATTTCTTTATGGTGTTTTCAAAGAATGTGTTTTTCTCTTTGTCAACTTTCTCCTTTATGGTGTCCTCATTCACCTTATCTATAGTTATTACATTATCAACAATGAATTTGGACAATGTGTCCAATTTTCCTAAAGAATAATTAATGTGATCTATCTTACAATTAGGTGCAATCATCTTCAGAATAGGTAATGTGTTATCAATTGCCTTAAATACTAAAGCATTACAATCAATAATCCTTTTAATTGAATCCAAAAGTACCTATGTAATATTAGTGGGTCTGAATTCACCTATAGATGTGCTTGGTTCTGTTGTAGGTTTCTTCTCAATAGATGTCTGACCAATCACCTTCACTACATCCTCTTTATTTCCATCAAATGCATCCACTTTACTTATATTTTCTTCCAGTGGATCTTTCTATATCTGTACCTCTACCTTTAATGGTTTCTTAGTCTAATTAATCTTCTTTGCAACTACCGATGTCATAGACTCAACATGAACTTCTGCCTCAGATTGTTTTTCTGTTAGTACCACTATCGGTTTCTCAAATTTCAGTGGCCCTATGCTAGTTGTCTTGTCCTTTGTTTGTTTCTCAGTCTCCAGTTTCTCTGTTTGAGCTGGTATCTTAGTTTCCTGAGAGTCAATAGTTTGTGCCAGTTTCTCCAAAATCTTGTTGTCCACAATACTATTGGCCTTACCCTCTATAGTTTCTTTGTCCACAACAATATTTATATCCTGAGTATCTACATTCATTGTAAAAATTATCTCCGACTCCGGATTAGTATCATCATGGGTTATACCTTTAGTATCTGATGGATTAGCTGTAAGAACCGGTGATGAAGGTGCTAATGGAGGGGTGTCCTGGGTTGTTGGAGGGATGTTATCTATTATTTTTATAGAAGGTACACCACCTACTTTACCTTTTCCCTTGTCCTTTTGATATACCTTGAATGTCTTTTCCATTTTTGGTTTGCTCCTTTCCTCTTGCTTTTCCTTCTCTACAATGAATATGTCCCATTTATCTGTAGTTTCATGTGCAATTTCTTTAACCTTTCCAACCATCAGACTCACTTGCTGGTGTCCACTAACAAATACTAACTGGTTAGCTTCAGAAATAAGCTTATATATCTCTTCCTTAGAATTTACCAGATGTACAACCAAGAGTGCTTCAACTTTCAAATTCTTGTCCAGTTCCATCACATATAGCCTTTTAGCTTCCAATCTCATGTATAAATCATTTGGTACCTCATCAATCACTTCTATCAAAACTTTCTTGTAAATATCTATATTTAAATAATGCTTTTTTCAATGGTTTTTTTGTCAGAATCATTTGAAGAGTTATACCATTTATTTACATTTACTAGGTTACCTTCCTATGTAATCTCATTCAATAGATCATCCAGTGTAGGGGTAATTGGTGTTTGTTTCTTCTTTGGTGTAAGCTTCTTTTCTGGTTCCCTAACTGCTTGTTGCTTCTTCCTTAGTGTAACTTTCTTGTAAATATCTAAATGTAAAATAATGCTTTCTTCAATGGTTTTTTTGTCAGAATCATTTGAAGAGTTACACCATTTATTTACATTTACCAGGTTACCTTCCTATGTAATCTCATTCAATAGATCATCCAGTGTAGGGGTAATTGGTGTTTGTTTCTTCTTTGGTGTAAGCTTCTTTTCTGGTTCCCTAACTGCTTGTTGCTTCTTCCTTAGTGTCCTCATTTTCTTAGGAGTAGGAGAAGGTACCGGTGAGGTTTTCCTTTTCCTTTCTACTCTTTTAAACTCAACAACCTTACCACTGTCAGTATTGGAGGATGTTACAACCGATGAAAAATGTGCTTCAGGTTGCAGTCCTCCAAGCTCATTTTCTGATATACCACTGATATTCATGACATTTTCTTTGATTTCTTTGACCTTCTTGGAGGCATCTCTGATAAACTTTTCTCTTCTTTTTGTCCTCTTCTGCATAGATACATTGCTCTCAATAGTTTCCGCATTTCCAAAGAATTTCTCATATGGCTCCCTTGGTGCATCGAGTATAGCTTTATCATATGTCTCCAGAATAGATAGGTCTACCTCATAACCCATCTTAGTAACCCAAATAGTTCTAGGACTTACTACTTCCATCCAAGTTTCATCTCTCTTAATGACAAAACATATTTCCTTGTCATACTTATCAATTATGCTATGTAGTAGTCTCTCTCTTACTCTCATCTTGGTTTAAAATATTTCAAAGTAGTCTATATTGTTCCTATCATAGTTAGTGCCCATACTGGTGAAAGCTTCCAGTATCTGTTTTCCTACCGGGATGTCATAACCAAAATCCTTGTGACTTATGTCGGGTATCTCTTTAGTAAAGTATAGCATCAGGCATACTAATAGGTTTCTAAAACAGAAAGTACCTTTCTTGTCTCCCTTAATCTTCCTTAAGTTGTCAATTAGTTCATCTTTAAGCCATTCACACACATCAATCTTAGCATTATTATTCACCATCTCATGTGCACTGTGAATATAGAGGCTAGAAACAAAATTCAGTCTACTTGCATGAGTTTCTTTGTATCCTAGTACCATACTCACATATCTCACATTTATGTCCTTAACATCAATCACTCTAAGTGACCTATTATCAGATGTGGCTCTGGTTAAATCCATAACTCCCTTGTTAGGTATCTTCTTGGTTTTATCAGGCCTACTACTAGTTGAAGGTAAACTAGTAACTGCCTTAATTGCTTCCTTGTTTATCTTGCAAACTGACTCTAACCACATGAACTCTCCATGGACTCTACTCAATACAAGTCTTACAACTTCCTTTGGAAATTAGGGAATGTTCAAAATCTCTACAAAACCTAATTAGGTCTTCCACAATCTTATATTCAGGTTTGATCCCACCATTTCCATCGGTAATAACCTCATTAAATATTTTCTTCAAATCCTCAGTCCCTAGGCTTTCTATGTTGCAATGTATGTAGATTCTAGGGTCATTTGCAAATGCTACACCCTTCAAATTTTTTGAAAAAGCTTCGACAAAATCATTCTATTTTGGAATCTTGGTGATAATCTTAAACATGGGTCTAGGGTGTTTGACATTTTCCACAATGATAGGTTTTACAATAAACTTAGGAACAGAAGATGAGGTTGCCATTTTGAAGATAAATACCTCTTAATTGAATTTATGAATGCCTGAAAAACACTTTGCAACTTCACCTTAGAATGCCCCTGCTCATTTTTGGGCTCTCTGATTGTTTGAATGCTCAGTGAGTTCAAAATGAGGGCTTTCCTGTGCTTTATAGCCAAAAAGGTTCTTTAAAATTGCATTAAATGCTCAACGGTTAAGTGAAAACTTAACACATCCACCGATAAAGAAGAAATGTATCTTCTCACCATCAACCAAGGGTAGAATGCATGATTTTCAACTTGCCGCAATACCCCCTAAGGATTATTCCTCAGTTAGGTGGAGAATCTCCTATCGGTGGAGGATTACTATGTTCGACCGGTGCAGAGATAGTTTCATCAGTTCTCTGATCACTCTTCTTCATCCATTGTTTTGAAAATTATTGCTTTACCTCATTTACCTTTTCTTTGCCCTTAAAACTAGATCGTTTGTTGTTCACTGGTGTATTCTTGCTTCTACAAAATTTTGCAATATGTCCAATCTTGTTGCATGCATAACAAGTTACATTATTCCTCTGAATAGCCTTTCCATATCCTTGACCAATTTGTGATCTGCATTGATTAGATAAATGCCCAAATCTTCCACAAACATATCATTTCACATTCATTTTGCAATTTTTTTAATTATGACAAACTTTGTTGCATTTGGAACATTGACCAGTAGGTGAGTTTATATTCTGATTATTTCTAAATCTACACTAATTTTCTTTGTGACCATATTTGTTGCAATTAAAATATTTCCCATTAAATTTATAAGCATTAGGTTGTCTTACCATTTTGTTCCAATCTTGATTTTTTGCAGTACCAAAACTTTCTCCATGGTCAAATCCAAGTCCATTTGTATCTCCATCAGGTTTCTGTCTTTTAAGCATGGCATCAAGTTCTTTTGAACTTTTCTTGAATTTGTCTTTGTGTTTATTTGCAGTAACCAACTCATTTTCCAAAATTCTAGCTTGTCTCACAAGCTCATCTTTATCATGTTGCATGTGAATTAGATATGTCTTTAACATATCATTTTCATGACCAAGTCTCAGATTTTCATTTCCAACATCATTAAGTCTCCTAGTCAAGTCTTCTTCATTATGATTCCTATCTTCAATATCCTTACATAACCTCATATTCATATCTTGTATTTCATTCTTCATATTACTATTTTCTTGTCTCAACTATCTCTAAGGGTTTATTTTTCATCATCGTCATTCTGCATTTTCTCATGAAGTTCCTTTCTCTTATTTTGTGATATAACCAGATTTTCTTGAAGTCCTTTAATGAATTCCTTAGCAGTCCTTAGATCATCTTCAAGTTTGATCTATTTCAATTTTTCTGCATCAAAATCTTCAAGAGCTCCTTCCAACAGTTTTCTTAAGTTCTCCATCTGCATCGGTGTCAAAATCTCCCTCAAGCTGTTAGGCTTTTGCAAATAGAGGACTAGGCTCTGATACCAATTGTTAGATTCAATGACAGTCACAAAGACACTGAGAGGGGGGGTAAATCAGTGTCTAACCAATTAGCATAATATTTAAACTTATTGATAACTTTGCAACCCAAAACAGTGTACTGGTAAATAAGAATTATTGCAGTAAATAGAAATAATAGAGACAACATAGAAACACACCATAACACAAGATATTTAACGAGGAAACTAGGTGTGGGAAAAACCTCGGTGGGATTTGTGACCCACAATATTTAGTCACTTTCCAATGAATAAATACTACTTACAATAAGGGGCCTACACATGCAAGGAGACCAACAACATAGAGCTCACTACTCAATGAAGAGTCACACTAACTACAAAATGGATTATTATATCCAATACAATGTACTGCTCAAAGTAACATCTCTAATGCCAGGTTCAGTACCGGTTTAAGCTCAGATAGATACCTTATCCAAAAACCTTTGCTACCACTAAATAATTATTTTCTACTATACATATCATGTCATCTCATCTCATCTCATCTCATCTCATCTCACATCAAAATGACCTATAAGATCTCATACATATATGAGTCTTTTATAATATACCATGTTGTCTTACAAAAGATAATTATATTACAATAAACAAAAGTTCATCCCATGTCGGCTGGAGTGCCGGTATGCTTTGTTGTTGATGTAATCTGAATGCCGGTGTAAGTGCCTGCCGATGCCGGTGTATGAAGTTTGTGATGTGGGCATGTAGAAACCAATTGTCGATGAGTTGCCAGTTGGTTGCCATCAATGACAACATCAACTATTCTCATAAGAGTGTAGAATTCCAATAGATATTACTACTATAAACATTGAGAGTAACATGAGAGAATCCACAAAAAAATTGAAGAGGGGTGATCTAAAGTTGGCATGATTGGATAGAGCTATTATAAGAAAATATCTCTCAACTAAGGATAAATTAGACAAGTTGATGAGTGCTACTATTTTTCAATTGATTTCTCCTAAAACCCCTAAATTATAGCCACTTCTTAGTCTTCAATATTTTTAGACTAGTTGCCAATGAACAACTTTTAACGGCTAACTCCTTATGCACTTTTGGTCCTGTAAAACAAATTGGGTAACCCTTCCACAATAGCTCTTGATCCTAACACTTGAAATGGTATTGCATTAGCATAAATATCCTCTATAATTAAATAAATAATTTATGACATAATCCATGTTTGGCTAAGTTCTTTGATTATTAACCTTTCAAACTAATAGAATATCAAGAAATCCTAACTACACTACAAACTAAAAGTAAATTTGTTCTTTTTTTATTTTAGAATATTTAAAACGATAACTTTAGAGATTCATTTTAGATTAGTGCCTTATCAAGGCCATAGAATCATATTATACCCTAACATCCACATGCACAACGTATATTTTTCAAAACCCTTAGTCTAAATGAAATTAATGCATTACACAAATCTCCCCATTATTGATATTTTGTATTTCTTCCTTAGATCCTTGAGACCACATTTAAACCCTTATATTTTGTTTAAATAAATTTAGTCTTCCCATTAGAAAGAAGAAAAAAAAGAACATGCACCACAATTACTCACATAGATGAAATACACGAATCTGATTCATCATATTTCACAGAGATCTAAATATAATTCCATAGAGGTGGCTACATAAGATAGATTTTAAATTCCCTTGTATTGTATGATTTTGAATGCTTTCTTCACAATTGTAAAATGTTGTTTATGTCTTTCTACTATAAACACCTAACTAGGACACAATACAAACATTTTCTCTAAAATTCAAAAGTTCAAGAAGAAGGTACAATGGCTTTAATTTTCCTTTTATAAGAACAAGGGAGTGAACAAGATTTAAGCCAATTGTACAAGTGTCACATTTTCATTTGACAATCAATTCTTACAAATTATCCTAAAATATAGGATATCAAAAATTAGCAAAAAGGAGGAAAAAAGAAAAACAGAAAGATGGAAGAAGAGAGAAAATTTAGCTACCACTCAAAATCACCAAAAAGGGATTTGTTGACAAAATTAAACCTTTTAGGTTTGTCAAAAAAATTGAAGCAAATAAAGTGGAGCTGATGTTGTAAGGGAGACATTATAATCTGGTCATCTTAAAAGTAAACATTATCAGGTTGGACTTCTAATTGGCTGACCTAATGGAACATGTATCTTCAATCTTCATCACATCTTATCTCTCATTATCCAAAAGTTATGTTATCAGGCTAATGGTATTCTAGTATCTTGGCAATGTTATCATTGAACTCTACATACTTTGAGTCTAGTGCTCTTGAATCTTCTTGATAACTTTCACAAATAACTTCAAATCTATGCATCTCATCAAATAGATGATTTGATTGGATCATGTTCAATTCTCCATCCTTGTATACCAAAGTTGTTAACTTTGAAATGGAAGAGCTAAGCTAAGATTTCCATTATTCAAGTGTCTTTTCTTTTCCTTCCTCATCCTTTATTTTTAGAAATACTTTATATTACATTTGATCAATTATCTTCAATTTTTTCTTGAATTGCTTCTCAAGTTTCATCATGTACAAAACTATCTTTTCAATCAACAAAATATTATGAAAAATGACTTGAAGCTATGGTGTCTTATCATTAAATATAGCTTTCTTTATCATATCCCTTAGAGCTTGTGTTCTAGGAAGCCACCTTTATTTAATAGGCTTCAAGTTCTCTACATCATGCTCATATCTACTTTTTTCTCTCATGAGGTCACAATAGGCTTTATATGCTTTATCAATCCTTCAATTAATGGTCAACTAGGTTAGTGACAATCTTATTGGCAACATGTAGCTTTAAATTTTTTTCTCTCACAAGCTCTTACTTCAAATCATTTATGTCATTCAATAATGCTTCTCTATCTGAAGCAAACTCTAAAACTAAAGTTGAAGATTCTAACACAATTAGCACTATGACACTTTTCAAAATTTGAATTTGATTCTCCAATTCATTATTTTCTTACTACCTATTGTAGATAATTTTGTCCTTCAATGCCTCATGATTTGCATAAAGCTTATTAGTATTTTCTTTACTACACATTGCAATATTCATAGCTAAGTCTACAAACTGTGGAGCGAGAGTATCCAATAATGTCTTTCAAAGAATTGCCCTTCAAATCCTCAAGATTTTTAATTAAATGAGGTTTATCAGTATTTGGGGATAAAGGCCATATAAAAAAAATTCATACCAGGGACTGAATACTATTCCAAAGAAATCCTTCTCAACTTCCTCTTATGAAGGATATTTGTCTCTTTTGTTTTGTTGTTTTACAGAAGACCAAAGCAATGTAGATATCCCAGTGGAAGCAAAATAATTCCATCTTCCCTTAATTATTCTAGGCTTAATTTGGATGGAAAATTTCCCTTCCAAGAGACATGTTTTTTGATTTAGCATCCACCCTATATAATCTATCAGAATCCTAAGGTTGAGGTTATCCCCTTATAATGAAATCTAAGGTGAGCCCCTAGAAAATAAAACAAGATAACACTTATGTGTAATCCTCTATTGGATATTGTTGTGCATTTCTGATACTAGGATATGTTGTTGTTATTAATGTCAACATATTCCTGTGATTTGCTACAATGATTTTTGATTGGAAATATCTTATGATCTGGTTTGGAGTGTTATTTTGTTAATCACTATTTTGAAGAGTTCATTATTTCCTCCAGTATATTCCAGTGTGATCATATCTTGTGCTGAGATTTTGGGATGGTCTTGTGTATCTTCACTTCATATAGTTCATGATTTGGTGCTCCACAGGTTATCTTTCTTCGTGACAGTTGCTCATTAGTTGTATTCCTGAGTTTTAGATGTTGATCGATGAAGATTTGATAAGTGGTGTTGGTGCAGCTATTCCTGATGATTCTAACATGCCTACTGGTGTTTCCTAGTTGTGTCCTATTTGTTCTGGTGATCTGCAATGATCGTTGTGTGATTTTTTTATGGTTTCTATGAACCGGTGATGATTTTCCTATTAACAGTATTCCTGGTGGTGTAGAGTGTTGCGGTTGATTGGTACAGGGCACCTATCACTCACTCCATGCAATTTTGGTTTCTTCTAAGTTTTTGTGTCTTCTTTCATGTTGTTATAATGGACCAACCATTTGGGACTCAGTAGACCCATGGTTGAGTTGTCCAAGCTTTTGGTTGTGTCCATTGTGTTCAGGATGCTATCACCATAGGAAGTTGTAATGCTAATGATGATCACAGGAGTAGTACTCTAAATTAGAGTCATCATGTAATAGGGGTCTATTGCATTGTTTTATAGGTCTTCTAGGATGTTTGAGGGCATTTGGGAGCCTTGTAGGACACTAAAATTCAAAAGTTGCATTGTCAGGATAAAAGATGTAAAAGTTAGTGTGCAACATTTTGCAACATTTTGAAAAATTTGTATTTTTTGATGTTGGTGTTGAAAATTTGGTTCAACCAACTCAATTAGGAGCATATAAGCCAAAAAAAAATTCATTGTACGGGTTGGAGGATTTGGAATGCAAAAAGAAGTTTTTGAGTTATAAGAAAATCTTGTTTTCTTCACCGTTTTGACAGTTTTCTTGTTCTGTTGTTGCATTGTACGATCTAGTACGTACTTGTAAGTGTTGGTGTAAATAAATATTCATTTTGGATATTATTACACTTTACTTAAGTTAACTTAGGATAATGCATCTCTTCATAGTTTGGATTTGAGACACTTAGGGAAGTGTGCACATAGGGATAGAGCTTGTAGGAGAAATTCCACCTTTTGTGGTCTTATTTTGCTGTTACACTCCACATTCGGTGGGTCATCCACCTCTTGTGGAATATTATATTATTTCTCCTACCTACCCCTAGTATTTCTTACCTACCCTTGTTTCTCATTGAGCCACATGTCATAATTGTGTGCTCGTACATCCATATGGCCTTGCCTATATAAGCAGGCCTATATTCATTGTATTGGTTAATCCAGTTGATCATTTGCATATTGATGAGAGTACAATTTTGTTCTTATCATTCTATTGTCTCTCCTTTTATGCTTTTCATTGTGCCCTTGATCTTGGCAAAATCCTACATGGTATCAGAGCCATTGGGGCTTCATTGATTGGTTTTTGGAGACATCGTGGAAGGCTTCTATTTTCGGATTTGGGGATCTTCATTCTTTGGGGATGTCATATAGCGATTTGGACATCACCGTTGAATCCGGGACGCTGTTTCCATGAATTTCGACTATAAAGTAGACCTATTTTGGTGAGAAATTTTTTTTCCCCATTTTGGCTATTATTGTACGGATTTCAGAAATTTTTTTTAATTATTTTCAAAAAACAAAAAAAAAATCATAAAAAAATAGCAATCAAAAAAAATAATTGAAAAAAATAAATATATTTTTGTTGTTTTTGGGGGTCCGCAGACCCCCCCGTACTCCGCAGTACCCTGCAGGTTGTAGGGTCGTACCTACAAGGTCAGAGCCGCCGTGTACTGCCGCTACCGCTGCCACCGTCGTGCACCTCCCGCCGGCCACCCAGACCTCCCGCCGGCCGCCTCGCTCCAGCCACCGACCCCCTCAGCTCCCGGCTCGCCGATAACTGCTGTCTCCGGCGACGCCTTCCTCCCGCCAGCGGTCATCTAACCAACGGACCCACGCCTGCCACGTGGTAGGTAGCCACTGGCCCACGGTCAACAACCATACGCCTGATCACCACGCGCACGTCAGCAGTCTGTACGGTACGACAGCACAGTCACTGCGCCACGTCAGCAGTCCGTACGGTACAGACGCCCAGTCAGCAGGGAGGTGAAGTTTTCACGATGGTCATACGGCCGTCTAATTTAATCTCATAAATTTCTGACATCAATGCCACATCAGCAAACTTTTGAAATTTTTTGACCCCCTCTTCATTGAGCTTTTCAGTTTTGCAGTCCAACTTTGAAAGGCCATATCTTGCTCATTTTTGCTCCTTTTTTGGTGCAATTTTTTTTGAAATGGGCTAAAATTTCATGATCTTCATAGTGGTGTGGTTATTTTCTGATTTTGGTGCATAGGTTTTTTGGAATTTTTGGATTCTCTCAGCTGTACCTGTCCAATCCTCAATTTTGCAACTTTAAAGGCCTCGTTTGAGCTCATACGACCTCCTTTTCAGGTGCCGTTTTTTTTGAAAGTGCATGTTTTTTCATCTAATTGCATAATCTTTGATCAAATTTCAGTGATTTTGAGTGGAAATTGTACTTTCAGATATTGGTCTTATTTGGCCTATTAGATACTTGTAAAGTGCTTGGATCTTAGTTTAGATCTCTTGCATTATTAGTTTGAGTCTCTTTTGGCCTTATTGAGGTAGTTGTAAAATTATAATCAGAAGTCCATGTTGCCATTTTTTGCAAGTGGCCCATTGTATACGCACTAATTATAAAGTGCCAAATCATCACTTTTGGGGGGGGTTCTTTGATTGAGTGAATTTAGGGGGGTGTCTTGTGTGATTGTGCCTCTCTTTGTACTCTTTCATTTTTTGTTGCAATGAGTCCTCATAAAATTCCACCTTTAACTCCACATAATTATGCATCATGGAAAATTAAAGTATGGAGTAAATTAATGGAAAAGGGTCTCATGCATTACATAGATGGAACAATAGCAGCACCACCTGATCCTAAGGCTAATCCAAATGCTCAGTTAGAATGGCTCACAAAGAATTGCATGGCTCTTGGAACTTTGCGCAAGTATGTATCAGATGACCTTATTTTTCACATTGAGAAGTGTACAACAATCAAAGAGGCTTGGGATCTATTTCAGAAATTATATGGTCAAGTTGATGAAATCAGAGGTTATAAGATTGATAATGAGCTCACCAACTTGGATCCCAAGAGTTTTGATACAATCCAAGATTATGTCACCAAAGCAAATGAGCTAAGAGAAAAGCTTAAGGATTGTGGAATTGACAAAAAGGATGCTCAGTTGATATTCAACTTGTTGGACAAGCTTGCACCAGAATATGCAGCATTTGTGTCTAGCTTCCAAACTCATTGTTTGATAGTGGGGTGTTCCTATGTTATGCCTTCATTTGATGCTTTCACAGAAATGTTGATATTGGAACAATCTAAGTTGTTGAACATGGGACTTCTTAAGTCTTCAAAGTCCAAGGCTTTGGTGGCTAATCAAGGGAATCAAGGAAGTCAAGGCAAAGATTCCAACAAGAAAAAGAAGCACTCTAAGTCTAAGCCACACCAGGAAAAAGGACAATCATCCTCTCCATCACAAGGCGATTTTTCATCCTCTTCCAAGAAGGGGACACCACCTAAGAAGGATAAACCAACTTGTGCATATTGCAAGAAGTATGGTCATGATGAGCATCGATGCCATGCAAAGCAAGTTGATGAGTTAACTGATCTTCTTAAGAAAAACAACATCAACTTGCCATCTGCCTACACAAAGAAGGATTCATCTCCTTCCTCTTCCTCACATTCTAAGGGAAAAGGGCAAGCATTTGTGGCTACAATAGGTTCTTCACAGCAATGGATACTTGACTCAGGTGCCTCATATCACATGGGTTCTACAAAGGAGCAGTTTTCTTCATTGGAGCCATCTAAGGTATCTCACATTTACATAGGTGATGATACTCAAGTAGAGGTTGAAGGGAAAGGTTCAGTTGACATGGATGATGGAACATTTGAGAATGTTCTCTATGTTCCTAACTTGTCTACTAACCTTCTCTCTATCTACCAAATCACTCACTATGAGAATGGGAAAAAGGTTGAGTTTACACCAGATTCAGTTGTGGTAAAAGAACTTGATGATGATGCCTTGGTAGCAGTGGGACAAGTCAATGACAACTCAAGGCTTTATTCATTCTCCCACTTTGTGCCAAGTTCACCTTCTAGGGCCTTGCTTACTCATTCAAATTCAGAAAGTAAGCTATGGCATGAGCAGTTTGGTCACCTCAACTGCTGCTATCTTCAGCAGCTCAGCACTAAAGACATGGTCACAGGTCTACCTCAAATCAGTTTTTCAGAGGGTGTATGTTCAGGTTGTTCCATGGGCAAGCATCCCGAAGAGAAGTTTGATAAGGGGAAAGCTTGGAGAGCTTTGGAAGTTCTTCAACTTGTTCATAGCGATGTAGCAGGTCCATTTCCAGCACCTTCATTTAGCAAGGCCCGCTATGTCCTCACCTTCATTGATGACTACTCTCGCTTCACTTGGGTCTACTTTCTTATTCATAAGAGTGAAGTATTTGACAGATTTCAGGACTTCAAGACTCGTGTGGAGAAGCAATCCGGGAAAGTGGTCAAGATTCTTCGTACAGTTAATGGAAGGGAATATGTGAACAAAAGACTTGAGGATTTTTGTACATTTGAGGGGATTGATCTTCAGCATTCTGTTGCATACACTCCACAATAGAACGGAGTTGCAGAATGCAAGAATAGAACTCTCAAAGAAATGGCTGGTTGTATGATACATGCACGTTCTCTTGATCGCGCCTTTTGGGTAGAGGCTATCAATTGTGCCACACACATCCAGAATCAGGTTCCTCAGAAAGCTTTACAAGGTATTACTCCTTTTGAGGCTTGGGCTTGTAAGAAACTGATTGTGAGACATTTCAGAGTCTTTGGGTGTCCAGCATGGGCTTGCATACCTCCATAGAAATGCAAGGCATTGGAACCTCAGAGTCGGCCTTGCATATTTGTTGGATATCCTGAGGGTGTTAAGGCATATAGATTGATGGATCCTGAGACACATGAGGTGTTCATTGAGAGGAGTGTTCACTTTGAGGAAAGCTCTCCTAGCGTAGCCTCTCTACCTCCTCCACCTTCCTCCATTATGGATAGTGATGTTAGTGATTCAGATGATGAGACTCCTACAACTCTGACTCGCAGGGTTACACCTCCGCAGGGTCCACTTGCAGTTGAGGAGCCTCATTCTCCACCTCCACCTAGACCTGATTGGGCTCGACAGACACTTGATTCTGTGGGTTCTCTTGTTGGGGATCCTTCAGATACATGAAGAAATTGATCACAGCATCAAGGGTTCCTAAGTGGGACCAAGCTATGGAGGAAGAGTATAGTTCCTTGATGAGGAACAACGAATGGGATTTAGTCCATCTCCCTAAGGGGAGAAAGATGGTTCGATGTAAGTGGATCTATCAGACCAAGTTTGCAGCGGATGGTAGTGTGGATAAGTATAAGGCTCGGCTTGTTGCGAAAGGGTTCTCTTAGGCTGGAGGTGTTGACTATACTGAGACCTTTGCACCCGTAGCCAAGATGAACTCCATTTGTTTGACACTTGCTATTGCTGTAGCTCATGGATGGGCTATACATTAGATGGATGTGAAGAGTGCTTTTCTTCATGGTGATCTTGATGAGGAGATTTATATGGAGCAGCCATAGGGTTTCATCCAGGATACTTCCTTGGTTTGCAGACTAAGGAAATCTCTCTATGGCCTTAAACAGGCCCCCAGGGCTTGGTACGCCAAGATGGATTCCTTTCTTCTCTCCGCAGGGTTCACCAGGTGTCATTCCGATCCGAATGTCTACATTTTGTGACAGGATGACTCTCACTTGATACTTGTTCTCTATGTTGATGACTTGATCATTACAGGGAGTACTTCATCCATCATTAGCAGGGTCAAATTTGCTTTGCATGACAGATTTGCTATGACTGACTTGGGTCTATTGAACTACTTTCTCGTGATAGAGATTTCACAGTCACCTTCCGGGATTACACTATCACAGCCCAAGTATGCTCTTGATCTACTTGCACACTTTCATATGGCTGATTGTAAGCCTACCCCGACTCCCTTTCTTTCAGGAGTCAAGCTTGAGGCTCAGTGTTCTTCTCCACCAGTTGATGCCACTTTGTATCATCAGCTTGTGGGTAGTCTCATCTACTTGACCCATACATGCCCTAATATTTCATTTACAATTGGCATGATTTCCTACTTCATGCAAGAACCACATGAGCTTCATTGGAAAGCCGCCAAATGCATCCTTCATTACATCCAGGGTACACATCACTATGGGATTCACTATGCAGCAGGCACAGGACTTTGCTTGGTTGGTTACACAGACTCTAATTGGGCTGGCGATCTTGATGATCATAGGTCTACTTCCGGTTACAGTTTTCACCTTGGTTCGGGCCCCATTTGTTGGCAGAGCAAGAAGCAACATGCTATTGCTCTTTCTTTGATTGAGGCTGAGTATCGAGGCACTGTTAATGCAGCGACTGAGACCATTTGGCTCCAACAGATTCTCACAGAGTTTGGATTCACCACTCCATGGCCGACAGTTATACATTGCGACAATTAGAGTGCTATTGTGATCTCGAAGAACCCAGTCTAGCACCAGCGGACCAAACACATTGAGATTCATATGCACTATATCCGAGAGCTCATTCAGGAGTAGGTCATTGATTTGCAGTATTGTCCTACAGTGGAGCAGGTTGCTGACATATTCAGCAAACCTTTCACCGAGAGTAAGTTCTAGCAGTTACGAGCTCTCTTGGGGGTGTGGGTTGTGTCATTGGGGGGGTCAGCTGACTTCTCCTTCCTCTCTTATGGGGGGGACTTTTTCCTCTTTGAGGTTTTGTCCTTCTTCTTTGAGAGCCTTTTGTACATTCATCTCTCTTTTGGGGGGGAGTTTTTTCCCACTGGGTTTTCTCCCTTTCTCCATTTGTGAGAGATTGCTTTGCATGGTTTTGGCTTGCATTTGCATATTGTACATGGGTACCTATCATGGCCTAGTAGCCGGGACCCATCATGCATTGTTGACTTGAGTCTTCATTCCCCTAAGTTGCAATTAAGGGGGGGTGTTGGTGTAAATAAATATTCATTTTGGATATTATTACACTTTACTTAAGTTAACTTAGGATAATGCATCTCTTCGTAGTTTGGATTTGAGACACTTAGGGAAGTGTGCACATAGGGATAGAGTTTGTAGGAGAAATTCCACCTTTTGTGGTCTTATTTTGCTGTTACACTCCACATTCGGTGGGTCATCCACCTCTTGTGGAATATTATATTATTTCTCCTACCTACCCCTAGTATTTCTTACCTACCCTTGTTTCTCATTGAGCCACATGTCATAATTGTGTGCTCGTACATCCATATGGCCTTGCCTATATAAGCAGGCCTATATTCATTGTATTGGTTAATCCAGTTGATCATTTGCATATTGATGAGAATACAGTTTTGATCTTGTCATTCTATTGTCCTTCCTTTTATGCTTTTCATTGTGCCCTTGATCTTGGCAAAATCCTACATAAGGAGAATCGCATTGCAGGACATGAGAGTTTGTTGAATACTCTTCTCAGCAAGGTAGATTAGCAAGATTGTTTATGTTTGGTTGCAGAGATCTACTCCATTCTCTGTGACTAGGGGTAAAACCCTTGCAAAGTAGGGTTTAAGGGGAAAATGGCTCTGACTTGAGCATCCATTGATGGCACTAGTTGAAATCAAGTGGAATGATAGGTTAGGGTATGTACATATGATTAGAGTAGGTTTTGTTGTTTTGCGGACCTTTGTGGAGGAGCTACAATGAAACCCTAGGCTCACCATTAGGATTTGGTGAGTTAGGACAGCAAAAGATGTGTAAATTCTAAGCACATGTGGATTAGTAGGAGAGAATTTGACCCATGGTTGGAAATCCCTATGAATTCCCTTAAAGAATCCTCAATTGATTTGAGCAGATGTTTTGACTGGTGAAGGTTTTAAAGAACAACTTTGTAAGTCACTCGGGTAGGCCAAACCCTTTGAAATTAGGATAGTTTTGGTTCCCATATGTGTATGGAGAACCTAGATACAAATTTGCAATATTGTTTGTAGCCCTAAAAAGGGTGTCCAAATCTGTAATTTATTTGTGGCCTTATTAGGGAAGTTTTGAAACCAAGTCCTTAAAACCAGCATAGGAGGTCTAATTGTATTAGTCCTATTTGAAGCCGGTAGAGACCAAGAGAGGTTAGGAAACCTTGGTGATGGGTTTGAAGGTGCTCAAACCCCTTAAAGACTTCTATGTAAATGCACTTTGAGCTCATTGAATGAGTTGGTGTATTGTGATCCTTGCAGAAGTCGTTGGAGTCTTAGGAGTAGTGTGTAGAGATTGAGGTGGCAACCTCAATAGGAAGAGTTGATTGAGTGAGATCAATGGCTATACCTTGGAGGAAAGCCAAAATAGATCATAACTTGGAGGTCTAGATAGAAAAACCCCAGCCAAGTACCATTGGATGGGCTTGAGGAGTTAGAGGGTTGAGGAAGACAAGAAATCAATAAGGTGAATAGGACTAGCTCCAAGAATCCCTATGTCAAAGTGGTATCAAAGCCACCCATTGAAAGATTTGGTTTATGTCAGACTGTGAAGAATCAGAAGCAAGTTCAATACCTCAAAAGGCAATGACTCTGTTGGTGCCCAAAACCACAAATTGGAAAATCTATAGACTTGCCAAATCCTCAAGCAGTCAAATCAGCTTTGGCCAACGAACAGGGATGGTCAAAGACCAAATCCCTCTGCTCTTAAGGCTCCACTGAACCTAGGTGGGTATACCTCTCCCTCTCAAGCACAAAAAGAGTTATTTAAAGTGGAATTAAGCTTTATGGTTAGCAATTGCAAAATTGACAAATGATTGTTCTGCAATTATGCTTTATTATTTGCTTTAACTGAATGTTTTGAAAAGAAATGATTGTGAATGTATTTTGAAAAGTAAAATACTTTCAAGACTTAAAGAAAAAATGCACAAATCAGTTCATATAGGATTTGGAAGAATGTTTTTCTATCAAGGACCTTATGCATAATAATTCAAGATCTCATAAGATGAATAACAGACTAGTGCCTCTATCCAAGGATACATATGATACTTTGTGGACGAGAAATTTGATCAACTCAAGAGATAGTGTTAACTATCACTGTTAAGGTTTCAGTATATGTTACATAAATATGAAAACCCAACTTCACATTTAGTGCAAAAACATGTGATGGCACATCACAACAAATCAAATAGTAGATTTATCACAAGGACAAAATAAACTCATCAACACAAAAGTATACACAATATTTCAAATAGAAACAACAAACCTTGTATATTGATCTCTGGAAAATGAATGCATACAAAGCTACACTTGAAGATACTCCATTGCAATTTGTTTGCACAAAAAGACACTTCATCTTCATACAAACTTCTCTTATACATATTACTTATAGCCCCTACCGGCAATGATAGATTGTACCCTATCATACAAAAAATGACTCCATATAAATATGTGAGCCAATAGACATGAATGAAAGGATACACCCTTTCATTTACAAAAGGAAGATACATGCAGTTGTTTTCCAAAGGACACACCCTTTGGTTTACAGATATAATTTAAAAGGAAAACCCTAAAAAACCATACTAAATAATGTTTTAATAATATATCCTTTATGCTCTGCTTTGATAATATTTATCGGCAAATATTCATCATCTCCTCAATATCTCCTACACAATAAGGCGAACCAATCAAATCCCTTTGATTTGACCATTAACTATATCTTACCTTTGATTAGGTAATAATCCTTTATGTAAAATACTTGTTTTAGGATAATTCACTTAAATCAAAATATTTTACACTTGTAAATATTAAAAATAATTTTCCCTAATAATAGTTCTCATTAAATAACATAAGGTAAAATATTTTATATACCAAATAAAAGCATATACTTCCTTGTGTAAAAATGATATTTGTGGAAAAACTTCTATACCTTCTCACCTTTTAGGGTAATCTAAACTAGGTTGGAAATATCTTATCACATGGACATACCCTTGCAAATACAAATCAAACCATTAAGTACATGATATGAATAAGATACCCTAATTAAAATATTCAATTTATACACATAAAGCAAAAATTTGCATATGAAAGGATTGCATTATAACATTAGTCTTCATCTTTAATAAATGCAATTTCATCACTTTGTTTGTGGTAAAAGTACATTTTCTCAAAATAATAATAGTTACACTTTGATGCTTAACAGAATTATAATTATTTGCCCTAATGAATTATTCTATTCATTGATCTATGACAAGTATATTTATAAGAGAAAAGAAAATATCATTCATCAAATGTAAGTCATTATTTTCACTATGTGTCAAAGAACATTTGTAAATAGAATATTCTCCTTTCAAAATAATTTAATGTGGAAAATATATAATCTTTAAAATAATAATTTTCCCTTTTCAATAGTATTTACATGAGCAGTAAAAAAAAATCATTAAGACAATAAAATACTATATTGAATTCTTTAGGTAAGAAAATACTTCTTGTGCATGCAAACCTAAGAAATATTATTTGTTGTTACACTATCCTCACAGAAATGATAAAATTAGTTTATTTGACAAGTCAAGATATTTGCATTAGGAACATGTTCAAAAATAAAATCTTTAAAAATAAATTCCCTAAGGCAAATATTCATTAAAGGAATTTCTCTGAGATATATCTCCAATAAAACATTAAGGCAAAACTCTTTCAATAATTTTTAAAAGAAGAAATCTAAAAAAAAGAATCATTATGATAAAAAATTTCAAAATAAGAATGTCACTTTAATAACATTTTGAAAATATTTCATCCTTACTTTTAAACTCATAATGATTTACCATTGGCTAAAAATCAGAATGCAAAATATTAAATTGAAATACTTACCAAATGGCGAAATAAAACAATATTACCTTATTGATTTCCATCGGCATAGTTTTTCACACCTCATTGGCTCATCGGGATAGCTTACTCTATCGGGGTAGCACTTTTTTAACTATGCCGATCCTGGATGACTTACTTATTTCTCTAGAATCATAAAACCATTAATAAAAATAATTTACCCTAAGAAATGTATTTTAACAAAACTCAACCTTTAGGGAAAAGCTATTTTTATTGCAATAAAACCCTCACAAAATTCTCCTAATATTTAGCAGATTTTCAAGAATGATCTATAAAATGGAAATTACCTAAAATAAATAAAATTTCAAGATCAAGAAGTCCCTATAATAATGCCTTTAGAGAAAAAATCATAATTACTTTACCTTATGAGATAAAAAACCTTTTACCTCCCTTAACCAACTATAAAGTATTTGATCATTTCATTTGATCAAACGTAAAATCTTTTATTTCTTTTTTGTAATAATCGTGCACAAAATACAAACTCAAAAATTATTGTTAGTTAAAATATCTTTTTAGGACCTTAAAACACAAATAATTTAAAAATTATGGTATTAATTGGAGGACAATTATAATATTCAAAATTAAATATTTCCAATTAATATTATACTTAGGTAAAATAACTATTAAATATAAATAAAACATCTTTCGTGTAAAATACAATCATAGGGCTTCAAGACCTAATTTGTTCGTGTGACACTCCTACAAAATGAGTTTGATAGTATTCTACTAAAGCCATTTTGATAAAAAAATTTAAAAAAATTGCACATAGTGTATTTCATTGGGATTTATTTTTAGAGGAAAAGCAAATGACATCAAATGATTCTTAAACTTGACATAATTATGCCTAGATGAAAAGAATTCTAGTTCAGAAGGGCATACCTGAAAACTCACCTTTTGAATGCACATACATACCTAGAAATTGACCTCGTGTTCATAGATCTTCAGGTGTTGATCATAGGTAGCACACAAATTGCATAGAGAAATCCATTTTTGGCATGAATCTGGAACTCTAAAATTTTAAAATGTTAGGGTTCCAACAGACTCCAGAAGCTATTTGGCAGATGGTGGTAGAGATGTTAGAAGGATTGGATGATCGGGATGGAAGTAAAGGAACCAGAGATGCTAAGAAGGAGAAGGGGAAGGTTAAGACAAAATGGGGAGATGAGACATATGAAGAAGTGGAAGATGGAGAGGAACAAGCAGCAGTAGAAATGCCTTAAGACCAAAAGATATTCTTGGATGCAGTCAAATCCATCTCCAAGGATAATTTGGATGGATTAGCCACCTATGGAGGAAATCTCAATGGAGAAGAGTTTCTAGATTGGATAGAGGCCCTAAATAATCATTTTGATTATAAGGAGGTAGCAGAGGAGAAAAGAGTAAATGTGGCCAAATCAAGATTGCAGGGATCAACCCTAGTTTGGTGGAACATGATGCAAGAAGAAAGGGTACAAGAAGGTAAGAAGAAGATAACTTCATGGGAGCGTATGAAGATAAGGCTTAAGGCTCAATTCCTACCAGGGGATTATGAAGTTCAAATCCATAAGAGACTACAAAATATGAAACAAAGGGAACTAGATGTCAATGCATACATTGAGGAATACCACAAAATTAGTTTGAGGGCTAGGAAGCATGAGAATGAAGTGGAGAAATTGAAAAGATACATGAATAGAATTAGGAAAAACATACAAGATGAAATAAGCATCCTTACACCAAACATTATTCATAAATGTTTTCAATTGGCATTAAGGGCAGAGGAAAAGATCAAGAGGAGAAGTGAACAAAATTAGAAACATAGAGGTAGTAAGAATTTCAGAGGTAGAGGAACCTTTGGTAGAGGGCAGAATACTTCAAGAAATGAAGAACAATGGAACCAAGAAGGAAGTGGGGACTCATAAAGAGGAACATTTAGAGGATCTTTTAGAGGAAGGATCAATTTTAGGGGCAAGTTTGGAAACTCAAGAAGAGGAAATACAGTCTTCACCAGTAGGTGTTACCACTGTAACCAAGTTGGTCATACCATGAGTAGGTTCCCGGGGAAAGCCTCAAGTTCATCAAACTCATAAGTGGGTGAAAGAAGGACTCACTTAGTGCAAGAAGAGGATACTCATAGTGTGACTTCTCCAATCAGTAAGGCACGACCAGTGACAGATGGAGAAAATCTGATGATGAGAAGAACAATGCTCAAGATACCCCAAGCTCAAGAGCCACCATAGAGGAAAAGTTTATTTAGGACCACTTATAAGTCACATGGGAAAATTTGTAAGGTGATTGTGGATTTAGGTTCCACAAAGAAAATTGTCTCGGTTGAAATGGTGGATAAGCTCAAACTAACAAGATTACCACATCTCACTCCCTATAAGGTGTCATGGCTCAATTGGGGTCAACATGTCTTAGTTGATGAACAAGCATGGGTGGAATTTGAAATTGGTGAATATAAGGACAAACTACTATGTAACATATTGCCTATGGATGCCTGCCATTTGCTCTTGAGCTGTCCATGGCAATATGATGTGAGTCTGTCATGATGGAGAAAAGAATAGTTATCTAATCACCAAGAATGGTAAGAAATATCAAATGGATCCATTACCTAATCCAAAGGAAGAAAAACAAGTAGGATCAAGTGTGATTTTGATGAGAGGTAAAGAGTTCCTCAAGGTGTTAAAGCAAGGAGGTCATAAGGGCCATGCTATATTGTTAAAGCCTAAAGATGAAGCTAAAGCAGATACAATGAGTGAAGTGCCTCAAGAAGTGCAAGGGCTACTAAAGCAATATGAAAAAGTTATAGGAGATGATATGCCTGATTCTTTGCCTCCAATGAGAGATGTAAATCATCAAATAGACTTGATACTAGGGACAAATCTGCCTAACAAAGCATCTTATAAAATGACACCTAGTCAAAATGAAGAGATCGCCAAACAAGTGCAAGAACTCTTAGACAAAGGGTTTATTAAAAAGAGTTTGAGTCCATGTGATGTTTCTACTATGTTAGTACCTAAAAAAGGAGGAAAATATAGGATGTGCACTGACTCAAGAGCAATCAATACGATCACTATAAGATACTGGTTTCCCATGCCAAGGATTGAGGACATATTGGACAATCTAGGAGGTGCAAGCTACTTCACAAAGGTGGACATGAAATATGATTATCATTAGATAATAATCAGACCTGGTGATGAATGGAAGACAACCTTTAGAACCAATGTAGGCCTATATGAGTGGTTGGTGATGCCTTTTGGTCTCACCAATGCACCTAGTACCTTCCAAAGGCTCATGAATGAAGTATTAGTTAAGTTAATTGGAAAATTTGTCATAGTATATCTTGATGACATTTTGATCTTTAGCAAGTCCAAGGAGGAACACCTTAAGCATGTGGAGATGATCTTGAAGAAGTTGAAGGAGGCTCAACTCAAAATCAACCTTCAAAATTGTGAGTTTTTGAAAACAAAGTTAGTTTACCTTGGTTTTGTTATTTTACAAGGTTGTTTAAAGATGGATCCAAGTAAAGTAGAAGCAATACTTAGTTGGCCTATACCTAGGGGCACAAGTGATGTTAGAAGTTTTCATGGAATGACATCTTTTTATAGGAAGTTTGTGAGAAACTTTAGCCATGTTTGTGCTCCTATACTCAACACCATTAAAGGAGGGATTAAATGTCACTTTAAGTGGGAAAAGGAAGCCAACAAGTAGTTTGAAATGTTGAAAGATAAGATAGCAGAGCTACCAACCCTTAGATTGCTTGATTTTAGTAAGTTGTTTACAGTAGAATGTGATGCTAGCCAAAGGGCAATAGGGGGAGTTTTAAGCCAAGAAGGTCATCCTATAGCCTTCTTCTTAGAGAAGTTAAATGAAGCTAAGCAAAGATACTCCACATATGACTTGGAGTTGTATGCCATGGTGCAAGCATTGAAGAAGTGTCATCATTACTTTTTGCCCAAAGAGTTTGTAGTCTTCATTGACAACCATGCCCTTAGTTTCCTTAATGGGCAAGAGAAGTTGAATCAAAGACACCTAAAGTGGGTTGAATGCCTACAATCCCACACCTTCACTATCAAGAACAAGAAGGGCACTAAAAACAAGGTAGTTGATGCATTAAGTAGGAGAGTCATGACTATATAGGAGATACAACTACAAAGTGTAGGATTGAATGAGTTAAAAGACCTCTACAAGGATGATAAAGATTTTGCAGAGATATATGTTGTTTGTACTAATTTTTCTAACACCTCACATGTCTCTTATTTAGAATATATGATACAAGAGAGTTTTTGTTCAAAGGACATCTTCTTTGCATACCCCAATGTTCTATGAGATAAAACATTATCCAAGAAAAGCATCCAGGAGGTCTAGGATGTCATTTTGGCATAGATAAGACTTTGGAGCAGGTTGGTAGGTTTTACTATTAGCCCAAGTTGCAATCAGAAGTGAGAAGGTTTGTAGAGCAATGTACAATCTGCCAAAGAGAAAAAGGGTCATCAAGTAATATAGGTCTATGCTAACCCTTGGTCATACCTCAGAGACCTTGGTAATATTTGAGCATGGATTTTGTGTTAGGCTTACCAAGAACTCCAAGGGGATTTGACAATGTGTATGTACTGGTTGATAGGTTCAATAAAATGACACACTTTATACCTTGCAAGAGAACCAATGATGCCACCTATATAGTAGGAATATTCTTCAAGGAGATAGTAAGAATTTATGGCCTTCCAATCAGCATTGTTAGTGATAGAGATGTGAAGCTCCTAAGCCACTTTTGGAGGACACTTTGGAGAAAGTTGGGCACAAGATTATCTTTTTCATCAGCCTACCATCCTCAATCAAATGGGTAGATGAAGGTAGTCAATAGATCACTGGGTAATCTGCTAAGATGCCTTACAAAACAACATGGGCAGACTTGGGATTAGGTAGTCGGCCAGGTAGAATATGCATACAATGACTCAGTTAACCTAAGCACAGGTAAAATTCCCTTTGAGATAGTGTATGGATTTCATCCTAGGGGCATACTATAGCTAAGAGAACTCAGTTCTATGGCATCTAAGAGTGCACAAGGTGAGAATTTTGCAGAAGGTATCAAAGAAGTGCATGATAAGGTAAGGCAGACCTTACAACAAAAGTCCAAGAAGTATAAGGTGAATGCTGATAAAACAAGAAGGAATGTGCAATTTAAAGTTGGAGATTTAGTACTTAAACACCTAAGGAAGGAGAGACTTCCAAAAGGACAACTTATCAATCTAATGATGAATAAGATTGGACCTCTCAAGGTAGTTGAACTCCCTCCAACCTTGCGTATTTATCCTATCTTTAATGTGTGTGATCTCTATCCATACAAGGGATAATCCAAACACATCAGTTGAACACCTCATCATGGAGTAATGAAGATTGGGTGAGATATTTTCCACCAAGCCAACCAGTCAAGTTGGAGAGTATCTTGGACACCAAGGTGATAAAGAAGAAAAGGAAAGGAGTTTACAAGAATTATCTTGTCAAGTGGGAAGCATTACTTGAATCAGATGCTATGTGGATGTCAGAATCAGATATACTTCATCATGGTGTGGAACTTGCAGACCTCTTAACTCAAGGGACTTGAGTTCTTTTTCCCTGGGGAGTATGGTGTAGGGCACCTATCACTCACTCCATGAAATTTTGGTTTCTTATAAGTTTTTGTGTTCTCTTTCATGATGTAATAATGGACCAACCATTTGGAACTTAGTAGAGCCATGGTTGAGTTGTCCAAGCTTTTGGTTGTGTCTTCTGTGTTCAGGATGCTATCGGCCTAGGAAGTTGTAATTCTAATGATGATCATAGGAGTAGTACTCTAAATTAGAGTCATCATGTAATAGGGGTATATTGTATTGTTTTTAGGTCTTCTAGGATCTTTGAGGGCCTTTGGGATCCTTGTAGGACACTAAAATGCAAAAGTTGCATTGTTAGGATAAAAGATGTAAAAGTTGTTGAGCAACATTTTGCAACATTTTGCAAAAGTTGCATTTTTGGATGTTGGCATTGAAAAGTTAGTTCAACCAACTGAATCAGGAGCATATAATCCAAAAACAAATTCATTGTACGAGTTGGAGGATTTGGAATGCAAAAAAAAGTTTTTGAGTTGTAAGATAATCTTGTTTTCTTCACCATTTTGACAGTTTTCTTGTTTTGTTGTTGCATTGTACAGTCCAGTACGGACTTGTTAGGAGAATATCATTGTAGGGCATGAGATTTTGTTGAATACTCTTCTCAGCAAGGTAGATTAGCAAGACTGTTTGTGTTTGGTTGCAGAGATCTACTCCCTTCTCTGTGACTAGGTGTAAAACCCTTGCAAAGTAGGGTTTAAGGGGAACATGGCTCTAACCTGAGCATCCATTGATGACACCAGTTGAAATCAAGTGGAATTATAGGTTAGGGTCTGTACATATGATTAAAGTATTTTTTGTTGTTTTGCAAGCCTTTGTGGAGGAGCTACAATGAAGCCCTAGGCTCACCGCTAGGAGTTGGTGAGTTAGGACAGTAGAAGATGTGTAAATTATGAGCACATGTGGATCAGTAGGAGAGAAGTTGACCCATGGTTGGAAAGCCCTATGAATTCCCTTAAAGAATCCTCAATTGATTTGAGCAGATTTTTTGGCTGGTGAATGTTTTAAAGAACAACTTTTTAAGTCACTTGGATAGACCAAAACCCTTGAAATTATGATAGTTTTGGTTCCCATGTGTGTAGAATGAACCCAGATGCAAATTTGCAATATTGTTTGTAGCCCTAAAAAGGGTATCCAAATTTTTCATTTATTTGTGGCCTTATTTGGGAATTTTTGAAACCAAGTCCTTAAAAATGACATAGGAGGGCAAATTGTATTAGGCCTATTTGAAGCCGGTAGAGACCAAGAGAGGTTAGGAAACCTTAGTGATGGGTTTGAAGGTGCTCATACCCCTAAAAGACTTAAAATACACTATGTAAATTCACTTTGAGCCCATTGAATGAGTTGGTGTATTGTGATCCTTGCAGAAGTTGTTGGAGCCTTAGGAGTGGTGTGTAGAGATTGAGGTGGCAACCTTAATAGGAAGAGTTGATTGAGTGGTGTGTAGAGATTGAGGTGACAACCTCAATAGGAAGAGTTGATTGAGTGATATCAGTGGCTATACCTTGGAGGAAAGACAAAATGGATTAGACATCGGAGGTCTAGATAGAGAAACCCCAGCCAAGTACCATTGGATGGGCTTGAGGAGTTAGAGGGTTGAGTAAGACAAGAAACCAAGAAGCTGAATAGGACTATCTCCAAGCCTCTCTGTATCATTGAGCTTGGCCTAATTTCCAGTGGAGCTGTGCATTTGGTAATTTGAATTAGGTCCATATTATTCTATGTAAATAATTATACTGGTCTTGTGGTTGATATTTATATCATGTGATGTACTTTTTTAATTGAGGGTTGAGGGTTCAACCGACCTTGTTGTCAAAGTTGATGATTTGTATATATAGGTGATATATTCATGTAATTTAGGTGTCGATGTTGTGTCTACATTATCAGAGAATGGTGTATGTGCAAACAAGTGATTTTTCCTTTGGTATTGTGATTGTGTGGAGATTGGTGTTGCAGAGCAGACAACTATGCTTAACTGAAACTGTAATCAGGCATTTGGAGATGTTAATTCTTCAGTTCATTTCTTCTGGATTGTAGTCTGAATCTTGTTGTAAGTCACTGAGACTTCCTTGAGGGTTGTATCCTTCTAAGTCATTATATTTTGAGTAGTGAGCTCTAGGAAGTGTGCCTGAATGCATTTGTATTCCCCATTGTAATATTTCACATACTACTGCAGAGTATCATCTTACTATGGGTAGGCTCCCACCATGGTTTTTTCCTTAACCAGGTTTCCACGTCAAAATTTTGGTGTTGTGTGTTGTGTTATCAATTTGCTTATCTTTACTATTGCTGCAGTTAAGTTAGTTGTTCTGGTGAATACTGATTCACCCTCCCCCCCCCCTAGATCCTTCAGAAGTAGCTTAACCAATTGTTGGGTGAATATTTTGTGACTAGCATACCAACAACAAAAAATATAATTCACACATAGCTATGTTGAGAAATTAATCTCTCCTCTCAGCAAGGGGAGGTTCCCTTTGAAATTTCTTATCTAATTAACAAGAAACTAAAATTTATGGGTTAGTTTCGGGCATATAACTCTTTTTTTTCAAAGCTTATGTATTCTCTCTCCACTTTGTTATAATTCTCTATCACTTTTGATACTTAAAGAAAAGAACAAACTAAACTTACAATCAAGGAGCACACAGTCTTTCTTGAATGCAATTCTAACTAAGCTAATGATTACAAATGATAATAAATTTAACTTGCAGCCCAAAGTCTTAAAGTATAATTTCCCAATCCCTTAAAAGTACAAGTAATAGAAGAAATATAAAGCCTACCACTAATCACTTAAACATCAAAAGATTTCCCAAATATGTAGATAGCACAAAGTCCATTTCCACAATTAGAAAGCTCTTTCATAAACTTTCACAATTTCACCAAAAGATTCAAGATCATAAAGAACGATTATGAGAACTAAACATAAGAATGATTCCAATCACAATCACAATCTTCAGTCCAACACAAAGTTTGGAAACTAGCAGATTGCTATCATTATTTCCTTGAATCCACTTTTACATCAAAAGCACAAAGTCTTAATTGAGATAAAAAAATTGGCAGAGTTTTGCTAAGCATAAGAAAGATAAATATTTACAAATGAGGGTCCCCTTTATATAGAAAAAGAGTGCAGAAAAATATGGGCACAATTGACTAATTCAACTGCACAGTCCCACATGACTACAACTTATGCATAAAGAAAATGTGCAGCAACAAGAAAACTTGCAACATCTAAAAATACAACTACATGAAAACTTAGTGTTCATGTGACACTTTATTCTTCTTTCCCCTCCTCATTACTTTACTTGAATTCTTCGAACTGGGACAAGACAACTTCTATTTTGGCTTTGTTCGACATGATGGTGGAACTAGAAATGGTTTACTGATCATTAGAAGAATAATATCAACAGACACCTAAAATTGTCCAGCCTAATTAAATAAATATCTCTATTTATTTAAATTCCCCTTCTCCTAAATTAAATAAATACTCTTATTTATTTAATTGATCCCACTTCTTCTATTAATTAATTAAATTTTTATTTATTTAATTAATTCATTAACCTTTTCTACCCGTGACACATGTCATTCATCTCTTAATTCCTACACTACCTACCCTCTTATTATTTTCTTATTTCTTCTACCTACCCTCTAATCATCGCCAACCATTTAACTTTTACACCTCTCAATCTTATCCCTTCATTTCTTATAGTGTCTTCTATATAAAGAGATGCTTCCTTCATTATCAACCTCGACTACTCTAGCATTCAAACTTTCATATGGGATCAAGCCTATTTGCAACCACATTTCCATTCTTTGTTGAGCTTGTGTGCACACATAAAATCTGAGAGCAAATATATCAAGAAAGATCAATCAAGATAGGAAGAATGGAGATTCAAACCCTATTGGACATGTGATGGTACAATCTTTGTGATTTTATTTGATTTGCATTATCTTAGGTAATCTTCATATGTTATGGTGGATATTTGTTGTTGTTAGGCTAGGGTTTTGTGGTTGAATCTATTTAGTCTTTCATTATTGTTTTTATCCACTTTCACCATAAACATTTTGGCACGCCCGGTGGGACATGGATTTTTTTAGATCTATGTTTTTTGCAAGTTTTTCTAACCCTATATTGTTGTTTTCTAAAACAATTTGGAGAATAACCTTGTGCAGCTAGGGTTTTGGACACAAAATCAAGATCTTGGAGAGATTTGATCCGATCTCACAAAAAACTTTGAATTTTTGCATCAAATGTATTTTGCAGGTTTGGGACAGTATCAAGCGCTCGCAATCCAAAATTTAGATTTTTTGGAGCATATTTGAATTTTCTATGAATTTTCATAAAAAAATTAATTTTGAGAGCAAATGAGCGAATTTTTCGTCTTTTCTTATATTTTTGGAAATCTCTCTAATTTATACATAGGCTCTATTCTTTGTGATTTTAATTTGGATGCAAAATATTTCCTCAAAAATTAGATCTTTAAAAATTAGGGTTTCTCATTATTGTGATCAAATCTCACAAACGGTTTTGTATTTTGGCATCACATTTGTTTTGCAGGTCAAGAACATTATCAGAGGTGCTTAATACAAAACTCAGATTTTTTGGAGTATATTTGAAATTTCTATGAATTTTTTATGTATTTTCATACAAAATTAATTTTGAGAGCAAATTAGTGACTTTTTCGGTTTTTCTTACATTTTTTGAAATCTCTTAGAATTATACATAGGATCTATTCTTTGTGATTTTAAATTTTATGCAAAATCATTTCTAAAAAAATCAGATCTTTGAAAAATTAGGGTTTTGCATTATATTGCTCATATCTCACAAACTTCTTGGATTTTTTACAACATTTTTTTATGTAGGTTTGGAAGACTATCATGAGTGTCTAGTAAAAATTTCAGATTTTTTGGATCAATTTTGCATTTTCTATGAATTTTTTATGATTTTTCATAAAAAAATAATTTTTGGAGCAAATTAGCAAATGTTTTGGATTTTCTTATATTTCTGGAAATTTATTGAAATTTTACAAGTGGTCTTTTTTTATGATGAATCAGATCTTTGAATTGGTCAAAAAAATGCATTGTTGAAGGCCCCTCTTTCACAAAGTCTTTTGGATCTAAAATTTACCTAACTTGTGTGCTTGCAGGAGGGGTATTATTGCAAAACTACTAAAAAATCTTTGTTGCAGAATTTTGGCAAGGGTTTTTTATCTTCATTGTGTGCCTTGTTTTCATAGATTATCAAACACTTCAATTGGTGCACTAACATTGAACTAGTGTCTTTTGTGTCTTGGGCAATAAACTCTTTTTGTTTAATCTCTAGAGGGCCTGTCTCCCCGTGTGGTCATTAGGACTACTAGTGAGGAGAGAACAACCCAAGTGGTAGTGAGGAAAAGCCATCCTCTTTCGAACCACTATAAACAACTATATCCATGGTGAAAGGCATGGGTAACATGTGCTGATTAGTTCATACCGACACTATGTCTCCCCATAAACCCATTTGATCAAATTTATTTGATCAGTTGTAGGGCATAACCCCTACTATTGGCATTATGTGAACCGGTATGAGGACATAATGATATTGTATATTGTCATTTGATGTCAATATGTGATATGAAGTGAACCAGCACATGTGAGAAGAGAGAACCGACATATGTGTGAACCGGTATATATGCCAAAGTGAAGCGGTATATTTGTCAAGGTGAACTGGCATGTTGTTATGAGAACCGGTTTGAAGCACCTCAAGCCCATGTGACTCAATCGGTGATCTTTGTGTGATGAGTTAGCATGGTAATCGAGAACAGATCATATTGCCATGTAAGCTCTGTGCGCATGAAGGATCTTGCATGAAGAAGACTATCCCTACCTACCTCAGGAATGTGCAAAGTTTGTAAATGATGATAACACGTGATGGGTTATCAGTTGCCATGAAATCAATGGATAATGAACAATAGAGAATGTCTTGAGATTGGATCAAGAACTATTGTATTTAATGCAGTATGCTAAACGGTCAGGATTGAACTGTTTGAATTGCTTAACCTAGCAGGTTTAGGGTTTAGGGTTTATGCTACCGACCTGTCTGTTTCCTATAAGGTTGATATTGTGTTTCTTTCTAAAGTTGTTGGCAAAATTTGTGTGTGTGTATCCAAGTGAAAGGATACATGATTCTTGCTAGACTAGAGGAGAGAAGTGATACTTGCAGAGTGTAAGTGCAGAAGGTGAAGAGGAGCTTAAGCAGATTTGCATTGGCATTGAGTGCTATCATCAGATCATTATTATACCTGTTGATCTTAACCACTTCAATAGTTGTTCAATCCCTTAATAGGGTAGCCTTAACCAGCCTGCTGTAAATCCCTTAACAAGGTAACTTGAAGCTATTGAGTTAGTGAAGTCCTTTAGCTATTGAGTTCTTGAAATTCTCTAACAAGGTAACCTTTAACAAGGTTTAACCCTTAGCCGGGTGATCCCTAACAGGATCGATTCCTAGCAGAACCTATTGTAATGTCTCTAACTGGACAAGGCTCCTAACAGAGTGAACTTTCAAAGAGTTCAAAAACAAGCTTGTGGGTATTCATCCCCATTGTAGTTTTTCCCAGTTGGGTTTCCACCTAAAAAATATGTGTGTCATGTGTGATGCTTTTATCTTATGATGCCTTGTTATTATCTGTCAAGTATGTGATGGTTCCGTGTTTTATGCCTATCAATAAAGCATGTTGAACTAGCAGTTATTATATTTTGATGATAGATTACCTATTCATGCATAAGGGTGAAATGGTAGTGTTGTTTTGAGTTTAGTGGAAAGCTAAGTGATCAACCTGTTAATGCTTGTCTTAGTCACTCTTGGCTTTACCGGTTGCAGTGTGTGTTGAACTGGTATCACTGTTTACTAGTCATTTGAAGTGTATGTTGTCAAACCGGTTTAGGACTGTGTTTTTGTCTATATTTATTCACCCCACCCCCTCTCAATGCCAGTTTGGTACTATTCTTTCATCATTGAGTTATCACCTACCGGCTGGGAGCCTTCTATATTTACAGAGCTGAAAGTGCTGCATGTATGGCCACACAAGCAGATGCCCTTACTAGTGCCTTTTTGTTTTAGAAAGCCAAAATCCTTCTAGTTATTGGGTCAGGAGGTCAGACCTCTAGAGTGACCCACACACATATGGTTCTTAGTATAGATACAAATTTCGCCACAGGGGAGTTTTCGTGGGGACTGATGCTTGGCTTCCCCAGAGAAGTGAGTACTAAGGGTGGAGCCAGTGGGGTCAAGCATCTAAGTATCCACTCTGAATAGCATAGCCTCAGGGGAAACCCCATGTGGGATGAACAACTATTGTTTTGGCTAGCCATAAGAATTGTGCTTGTCTTCTTTTGAACATTCAAACATTCAAGACCAAATATTATAACATTGTGTTTTTTGTGTCTTCAAGTGTATGCAAAACATTTTTACATCAAATAACACACTTTCTTTTGAGTCATTTTGAGTCTAAACACTTGCAAACATTGAGTCATCATCAACATTATGTCCTCTTGTCATGAAAAATAGTCAAAAATTCAAATTTGGTCACAACAAACAACTTCACAAATTGGAAAAATTTATAGTCCAGCAAACAAGAGCAGTCAGTTTTAGACTTATTGAGCTTCCTAGGTTATTTCTCCAGGTTTTCATCTATAATTCAACCTATCTTTGGGTCTCACAAAGTTCATCATTGCTTTACACCTTGCATTACATTCACATTTGTCCAAACTTGAGTCAAAAGGTCACTTGCTTGTCCTCATCTTACTTTGTCAACGCACTACATACAACAACATTTTTCTAAGTGGTCCCTCATCAATGTCTATCACCTTTGGGTCTCATTTGGTCTTAATTAAATTCAAGGTCAACTTACCTCATCAAGAGAAACTATCATCTCTGTGGAAGCCACACCTACTCTACTACATACATACTTGGTCTTACACTTTGGATATTGCAAGTACACCTCAGATTCATTTACATTCCATCCAACTCTTGGTCTTCCATACTCTTTTTCCATTTTCATCTAGTCTCACACATCTTGGTCAATACCAAGTTCATGGTTGAAACTCATTCCCAAAAATCTAGGAGATAAACTAAAAAGGCTCAAGAGTCCGCAAACATTAGTGCCTATGAGTATGACAATGATGTCTTTTTCAATTCTGATCATACCACATTACTTGACATGGATTCCTATAGAAACATTCCAAATGTTGAGAACATGGACACTATAAACAACAATGATACACACAATGACAATATGGACAACATTTTAGTACATTCAGCAGAAGTGGAAGACTCCATTATGGATCCCCATTTTAATCGATTGGTTGAGGAAATAATGAGGAGAGATAGACAATATTTCTTACAAGTGATGGCACAAAGTGGAGCCAAGATCCCTCATGATTTTGACATGTCTCAAATAATGGAAAATCGACCTTTGCAACAACCTCACCTCAACATGGATCAAAGGAGGCCTAATAGTGAAGGAAATAGAGGACCACATCTTGTGCATGAATCACCATCATCTTTGTTTCAAAAACCTGAGGTCCCATACACACATGGTCAAGCATATGACACTCACCTTCGCAGACCATTATGGAAGTCTTATGTAGAAAAATATACTCAATCACATACCAATGCTAAGGAACAACCACCAAAGCACTTGGATATACAAAGGCATGTTAAAAATTTGGACACAAGAAAACCCCACATCAAATTTGGGGGCAACACACTAGAACAAACTCATGATATCCCTGTAGAGTATGGTATACATGGACAAAACAAATATTCCATTCCTCATGATGACTCTATACCAAGTGGTCCATATACGCAACATCACTATAGACCTCCTCCATATGAACATGCTTCTCCTCCACCTGGTGGTCCAGGCATGGGGTATGGTCCAAGAAGTCGGACTCCACCTAAAAACAATTTGGAACAAAAAATTAAGGACGTACAAAAGAAAATGAAGGACATAAATACATCGAAGCCAGCTTACACAATGAGAGACATATGTCCCTATCCATTTGACAAAACCATTCCAATGCCTCCATTTCCTACACACTTTGTGACACCTAAGTTTGATAAGTATAGAGGCAAAGGAGATCCTAAGGCACATATAAGACAATTTTTCATAGCTTGCATTGAGGTAGCATCAAAAGAGACATATTTGATGAGACTATTCCCACAAAGCTTAGGTGATCAAGTTATGGAATGGTTCTCTCAACTCCCACCTCGAATTAAGTCTTGGAATGACTTAGCAGAGGCATTTATCCAACATTTCTCATACAACATAGAGACAGATATATCAGTCACCACTCTATGCAACACCAAACAAAAGGATGGAGAATCTTTTTCATAATTTTTACAAAGATGGAGAAATCTAGCCAGCAGATGCTCTTGTGAAATTTTACAAAAACAAATGGTAGAGATGTTCACCCAAAATTTTAACAAATACATTGGTTATGACCTAAGAAAAGCTTGTTTGTCCACCTTCAAGGACATCATTGAGAAAGGCTTAGTGACAGAAAAGGTCCTAATTGAGCAAGGCATCGTCAAAATATTCAAAGAAAACAAAGAGGACTTTAAAGGAAAATACAAACCAAGATTTTGGAATAAAAACAAGAACACAGTCAATGATGGTGTTGTAGATGCCAATACAGTATGACCCAAAAATTGTTTTTTCTAGATCAAGCTCTACAAATAATCAAGTGAATACTCAAACAACTTCCAAACCACAAAGGAAATACACCCCATTGGGAGAACCACTTGAGTCAGCTTTCAAGAAGCTAGTGGCAAACAAAATAATAACAATCCCAAATCTGCCTTCATATGAGCCAAAGGTTAAACCAAATTGGTGGAATGATGATGAGTATTATGAATTTCATAAGAGCAAGGGCCATAAAATAGGAAATTATCATCGACTGAAGAACATTATACAAGATCTTATTGATAGAGGAGACATTGAGATCGAGGGACACTCATCCAATCAAGAACATGAAATGTTTAAAGAACCATTCCCAAAACATGACAAGGGAAAAGCTAAATCCATAGATGAGCAGACCAACTATACCAGAGCATCCTATAACTATGATTCAACTATCAATCACATTTTGATGGACAATTATGTCTCTACCAATATCATTAAGGACAACATGCCTGAAAATTCTACCCAAAGACCCAAAATTGTCATAAAAGGCATCGGATCTTCTTCTGAACATACCTCTGAATGTAATGTTACAAATCATGAAGGTAAATTCACTTTGCAAGGTGCTCCAGCTAAAAACAATGCTTCCTTATCAACCAAACTTGAGTATGACCTTGTAGAACTGTTAGGGAAGACACTCGTGCTTATCTCCATCCTAGAGCTTTTATGCATATCCCCCGCACATACAGCCATTCTTGACAAAACTTTGAGAGACACTACTATCCCCACTGATCTGAACATGGACCAGTTTCAAGCCATGGTGGGATACCTTTCTGTTCCACACTCCCTTACATTCAGTGAAGCTGATGATGCCTCTATGAGCCAACCACATAATGCACCTTTACACATTGAAGCCTTCCTACCGAAACATCGAATAAAATGAGTCCTGATAGATGGAGGAGCTGATCTCAATATATGTACTTTGAACACAATAATAAAATTGGGATATTCAGACAAAGTTGTGAATGCTACAAAAAAAATTACCATCAAGGCATATGATGATGAAGAGTGCTCATCCAAGGGCACAATCACCTTACCTCTTAGAGTTGGGCTAGTTACAAAAGATGTGGTTTGTCAAGTCCTTGATCTAGAGATCACATACAACATATTGCTAGGATGTCCATGGATTCATGAGATGAGAGCAGTCCCATCTACATACCACCAATGCATCAAGTTTCCACACAATGGAGTTGAAGTGACCATAAAATATAACCCAAATCCATTCATATATTGCAACAATTTGCAACCTAGATCAAAAATAACAATCCCAGTCAATCGAGAAGCTATTTCTTCATCAGCATATGTGGATCCAGAATCATTGAAAGCTTCTACATCCAAACAATTAGAGCTAAAAGAAAAATTAAAGATTAAAGACATGGGATGTGGTGAGTATATTTTTCATGTTGATCAACTCCCACTATCTCCTAAGACATTTAGTCGTTAGGAACAACCTACAAAAAAATTGCAATATCAAGGAATTGGGTGTGGACCATCTAGTGTTGTGGCTACTAAGTCTGAATGCAAATCTCCTTCAGTGGTGCAAGCACCTCTTGATATCAATAGTCCTGAGAGTGGTTCCAACGAAGAATATATTGAACGTGTTTCCAGTCCTCTTGAGAACTCACATAGCTTTACCATTTCATCCACTCATTCCATTTCCATTCCTCTCCCAGACTTGGATCAACAAGAATTACAAAAGCCCTTACTAATTGGGGATCAAAAATCAAGCTTTGAAAAGAAAAATCTAAAAGTCAAAAATAAAGAAAATTCTTTTAGTCCAAATCAAAATCAAAAGCTATTGGAATCTGAAAAAATTAGGGTCAAGGATAAAAATCCCATGAAAGAAAAAGAACAAGAGATGATCTCCCCTAATATCAAAATAACTCGGGGCAACATTTCTACAATTTCAAGCCAAAAAACATACTTGTTGATCCTAAGTATCCATCATGTCATGATACTTTCACTTCTTTTCGCAATCATAAGCCTTCATAACTCATCCACTTGTTCCACACATCCATTCCCTTCTGGAGATACATCATGGACCTTTAATGGAGCTTCCTCGAAGGACTTTGTTATTAGGGATGCCCAAACTTCTTCAGGTGACATGCATATGGGAAAACACAGTCCACACATTAGTAATTCTATCTTAGTTTCTTTATCAAGGAAGACAATCACTCAAGCTACACATCATTCAGTCAAGGAACAATGTAGCTACAATCATAAGGTAAAGCCTCACACATTTGAGGTAGGTGACTTAGTTCTCAAAGAAAATCCTAAGAATTAGCAAGACAGAGAGAAGAAGGGCAAATTCGAAACAAATTGGCTTGGTCCTTACATCATTACAGCATCCTATGGATCCAATGCATATCAACTTTCAACTCCAAATGGAAAACCTTTGGAGGATCCTATTAACAGAATGCACCTTCGCAGGTTTTACACATAGCTCTTTAGAATATCCTAATATAAAAAAATTAAAAAATAAAATAAAATCAAAAAATCAAAAAAGGTAAAGAAAAACATTTTGTCCAACAGTGAAAACCACTTTGGTGGTGCCCTGGGCAAGTTCTATGGTGAAAACTAGGTCACCAGCACCATGCGTAGAGACATTACTCCTCCCTCCTTCAGGATTCACTTTCATCCTTTCACTTTGCACACACTCACAACCTATTCATCCATAATAAAACTTACCCATTCCCATCATGGCTTGTTATTGATCTAACCAAGATTGGTTAGCCATTCATAACAAACCTCCCTTTTCACCCTTTCCATCCATAATAAATCAGCTCCTATATGTGGCTAAGGCAAATCCTATGTCTAGTGATGGGTGTGGAACTGAGAGCATCACATGTTCTAAGGAGTATAGTTTCTTCCGGCTTTCTTCAGTCTATCCGCACACAATCCACAATAAAGTAGCATTTGCATCACAAATCCGCAATAAAGTTCTGTCTTATCCACAATAAAGTATTAGTTTCATGGATTTAATCAGTTTCAGATCAGACACAACAACAACAATGGGCTTCAAAAAATCAAATATTTCAACAGACTCATACAACATTATGGTTCAATGCTATCTATCCTTTTGTGAAAGTAAACATTGTGACCACAATCAAATAGACTTATACAAGTGACAAGAGACAGGAAACCTGAGGACTACAGTGGATGTTGGTGTCGAGTCTTGGTTTTCTTTTGATTTTATCTTTTTGGTGACATGTCTTTTAGCTTTTTTGGGATGTCTCTAACTAGAGATTCTATCTCCAGGATGTCTTTGACTAGAAAGGTGAGGATGGGGTATCGTCACCTATTTTTCTTTGTTGTCTATGGATTGTCTCTTAGTAATGCTATGACTTGTCCAAGGATATGACGACACTATGAGTCTAGTATGAATTGGGTCATTCCTTGTTTGCGATTGTCCTATCTTTGTGCAAACAGGTACAATGACTTTCTGGGTTGAACATATATTTGGATTGTCATAACCTATTTGCCATAATAAAGCTTAATGATGATAACGCACAAGAAGCTCTTTCACTTTCATATCTTCTATCTTTCATCCCCCTTTCTTGATTGACCTCCATCATCCTTCTTGAGTCCTTGTAGCTTTCTATCACATGACTGAGTATAATGACACACCAAAAATATTTGCATTTCATGTAGTTGCACCTGCATTATCACATATTAAGCATTTCATACATACATATAGATATCACAATTGCATCATATCCTAGACACAACACATGTTAGCACATTCTACATTTTCCTCATGCATTTCATCATTTGCATTATCATATTTATCTGCATTTCATACTTTCACATTTGCATTTACATAACATATTAAAAATATAAAAGAACAAAAATATTGCATTTCATCATGTACATATTTGCATCCATATCATAAGCATCACATAGAAACATACATCACATAGGTACACATGCATATAGCTTCCGCAAGGATGAATCATCTCATATATATATCTAAAAAAATCATGTGTCATGATACAATGATGTCAAAATCATATGGCTACAATCACCCGAAGGTGTCATCATAAAAAATGGTACAAAACTGATACATAGGTAGCCCTCTAAGGCTATGATCAACTCCCTCCCTCGGAGCTGGCTGGCCTTGATGGAGTCTGAGCCCTGGAAGGACCTGCCCCAGAATCATCTCTCTTGTCCCCTCTATCTGGTGGTGGTGGAGGACCCATGACCCCACCACTAGACGCCTATCTCCTATCTCTACCTCCAGTGGTCGTCGCAATCTACGATGGTCTACTCAAGCTCCTAGCCTCCTGATCTAGTGGTACCACTCCATAGTATAGGTCTCTCTAGTAGGATATCTCCTCCCCTACCCACATAACATAGGAATATTTGGCCCCTATGTCCTCTACTGCCTGTCTCCAGTCCCTCAGTGCTATCTCAAGCTCTGTATAGTGTTGAATGGCCTGATCCCTCTCCCGCTCAGTATACCTTAGCTACCTCCTGAGTCTAGCTGCATCCCTCTCTAGATCCTGGATCTCATCTTCCTGTCCCCGACAGATCTCCCTAAAGGATAGTAGCTCATCCTCCCCCATCCCACAGCCAATCCTCGTGTCACCCTATCCGGATAGAGGAATCCACTGATCACTCCTACCAACACTGTTGGTAGTGCTAATCATGTCTGTGTCATGGTATCCCATGCCACATGTCTATCCCTCATCTCCAATCCTAGATCCTGGAACACTCATCTTAGTGAATCCCTGTCTTCATCTCGATCATAAGGAACTAACTCCCCATCAATTGGTATCATCAGTATCTTGTATACATCCTCTAAGGTGACTGTCATCTCACCCATTGACAAATGAAACGTGCATGTCTTTGAGTGCCATCTCTCAGCTAAAGCAGTCAACAATCCCATGTTCGCCCAAAACTCAGGCACATACAAAATATATGGCAAGCCCATAGCCTGAACTGCTGCTATCTCCTCAAGTGTCATCTCTTCTCGTAAACTCTGAATCGACAGGAATCTCTCTCGAGACTCCAACATAGGTAAGTCCTCCTACAATCAAGCAAATCAACTGTGTCAATCCTAGTAGTACTCCCTATTCATTGCAAAGTGTTACCTTTTATCTTGATGCATATATCTATCATATGGCATTCTATCCTAGTGGCATTCCCTGTTCATCACAAAGTGTTGCTCTTTATCCTAGTGGTACTCCCTGTTCATCACAAAGTATTACTTTCTATCCTAGTAGCATTCCCTATTCATCACAAAGTGTTTCTTTGATCCTATCTTTTAGGGCACCTACTTGAGTGTATCATCTTGAGTAGCTTATCCAATTGACAATGTATGTTCCATCACAAAATTGTCAATTCCAGCCTAATCCAATTGGCAATGTATGTTCTATCACATAATTGTCAATCTTTTTGGTACTCCCTGTTCATCACAAAGTGCCTTGTTCTATCCTATCCTAGGGCCTCTACTTGAGTGTATCCTCTTGAGTAGTTTCCTGGTTGGCAACATATGTTCTCTCACAGAATTGTCAATCCTAGCCCTATCTGCTATTTCAATCTTCCCTAGAGGACCTACTTGAGTGTATCCTCTTAGTAGCTTATCTAATCGACAGTGTATGTTTATCACAAAATTGTCGATTCGACCTTGAAGACATAAACATGCATTCATGACACAAACGCACCTAGCCTACCCAGACGTGCCCGGTATCAACGCAGACGCACCTTAATGTTTTTCCTCCCGCTTGACATTTTTATAGACATACCTAATGTGCATTTATTATCCTACCCAACATGCATTTATGACAACAATTAATGCAACATAGTACAAGGAGGTTTTGTGGTACTCATTGGCTCTCCTGCATCTACTGGCCTCTGATATCAGCAAAGGTGATCAAATCTGTGCACCAATGCCATCGCTGGTGACTACTGACTACTCTCTGCTCTCTCTGCAATTTGATCTCTTAGGTGTGTGGATGACAAAGAGGATTTTTTCCCTCATAGTCTATCTTATAGACTACCCTAGCCCTAGCCCTAGCAATGCCCTAGTCAGTCTTCTTTATCCTGTGACTCTATCACTTCATCCTATCAGTCCATTCTAGCCTTTCTTTCTTATCGAGAGATTGTTTGCGATCTTTTTAGACATCTTCATCCAATCTCTCGAGGGGGTATATCATTTCCATCTTGGGGCAAATTTGTATCAGTTCATCATATCTTCTTTGAAACAACACGACAAGCTGCATTGTCTCAAAGAGGGGCAAAATGTAGACACCTAAAATTGTCCAATCTAATTAAATAAATATCTTTATTTATTTAATTATTTTAGCCTATTTCTTCAATTAATTAAATAAATCTTTATTCAATTAATTCATTCATTTATCCTCTTCTAGCCTTATTTCTCATTTAAATAAATTTATTTATTTAAATTCCCCTTTTCCTAAATTAAATAAATACTTTTATTTATTTAATTGATCCCACTTCTTCTATTAATTAATTAATTATTTATTTATTTAATTAATTCATTAACCTTTTCTCTTATGATACATGTCATTCATCTCTTAATTCCTACACTACCTACCCTCTTATTATTTTCTTATTTCTTCTACCTACTGATGCAGAGATCTTGTGCCTAGCTCTCCAATTCACCCTTACTCACCCCAACTCCTCAACTCACCCTTCTACTCAATCTCTTCCAAGGTAACTTGTTAGGGTACACTCCTTAGACCTCCAAAGCCTAAAATCTATTGGATTTCCTTCTAGGTATAGCCTCTTGAGTTTTCTTGTTGGTTTTGACCCAAATCTCTGATTTTGAGATGGCCTCCTACTAGTTTCCCAAAACTCCAGCTAGGCTCACAAGACCTCCGCGAAGGATCTTCACTCTAACCATGTTTAAAGTTTGTGGTTATGTTTTTCAGGTATTTCCAAGGTCATTTTATTCATTATAAAGGTCTTCACCTTCCGTCCAATCCCTAGGCTTTCAACTTGCTTCTACCGGCTGCTATTAGGCCTAAATGACTAGCCCTTTTGGGACTATTTTTTGGTCTTTTCCCCCAAACTTTCCTAAAAACCCCTAGATATTTTTACATATTCGAATACCCATTTGGAATTTAAACAATATCACAAATTTTCCCATCTGGGTTTGTTGTACAACTAGGATAACTCAAAATGAGCTATTTTTAAGGGGTTTAGGGCTTCCAGGCAATTTTGGAAGATGTGCTCCAAACTCTTCACTAGTCTAAATCTACAACCAGAAAAATCTTGGATAATTTTGGTACACCCATAGACCTTTCCAAAACACTATGGGTTGCTAAGGTATTAGCTCTCCATGGCTCTGAAAATGAGCAATCTCTGCTGCCCCCACACACTAGCTACAAGCTTGTGTGTTATTCATCTCACCCATTCTCCTCCTTGTGGCTTGCAAAACCACAAAAAGCCTACTCTAAACCTATTTAAAGAGCCTACCCAAGCCATCCAATGGATTGCAACTTGTTCCATTCATGGATGCTCAGGTAAAAAAAATTTCTAACTTCTTATGCTACTATGAGCACCAAATTATACTTTAAGGGTTTGTGAGCAACTTTTACAAAAACAGTGATAACTTTACAATCAAAACCCCAAATTTAAGGGTTTGTGAGCAACTTTTACAAAAACAGTGATAACTTTTTATTGAAAGCACTTCAGACCTTAATATTATACTTGTTGGAAAGGTAAAAAAAATTTCTAACTTCTTATGCTACTATGAGCACCGTACCAGACTGTACAGGTCTTACAAAATCAGAAATTCAAATAAAAAACAGTCCAAATGTGAGAAAAAGCATAGGAAACCCTTGGCAAAATAAATTGAATGCAAACCAAAAGTTGATTAACCTCATATTGGAGATGTTTAGAAGGTTTTATACACAATTTCAAGTTGGTTCCAACCAACTTCCAACACCATTTCTTTCATGGACAACTTTTGCCTAAAAATGCAAAAGTTGTCATGACAATTTTGACAACTTTTACCTATGAGTGCAAAAACACACTCCAAGGCTCTCAAGGCCTTAAAAATAACTCAAATTGCATCCTAAAATGGATTTACACCATTTCCAAACATTCTAGCAAGTTTCTAGGCATCCACCTGGTACAAACCAAAAATTGACATTTTGACAACATTTCAGGATAATGATAATTTTGGATCCTGAGCACAACAAAAGTGTGGACAACTAAACTATGGCTTCAAAAAGCATCATAGGACTTATTCCACCTTATTACAACATAAAATAACTTGAAATCACACAAAAAATCTAAAATGCAAGAAAAGACAACTTTGAGCTAGGTGCCTTGCACCATACTCCCCTGGGGCGAGGAACTCAAGTCCCTTGAGTTATCAGGTCTGCTAGTTGCACTCCATGATGAATTATGTCAGCTTCTGACATCCACATAGCCTTTGAATTAGGTAGACCTACCCACTTCACAAGATAATGTTTGTAGATGCCCTTTCTTGTCTTCTTGATCACCTTGGTATCCAAGATGCTTTCCAACTGAACCAGTGGACTAATTGGTAAATCCTTCACCGACCCCTCTTCAGATTGCAATGTGGTATCCATCTAAGAGATATGATTTTCTCCTTTATAGGGATACAAGTCACAAATATTGAAAATAGGAGATATGGCCAAAGAAGGAGGTAGTTCAACCTCATAGGCATTTTGGCCAAACTTATGCACAATCTTGAGTGGCCCAATCTTCTTCATCATCAACTTGGTTGGCTGTCCTTTTGGAAGTCTTTCCTTTCTAAGATAAGACAAAACTAAGTCTCCAAAATTAAATTTCAAGTTCCTCCTTGATTGATCAGCTTGTTCCTTATATTTTTCTTATTTTTGTTGCAAGGGCTGACGTACTTTGTCATGAATTTCCTTAATACCTTCAAAAAAACTCTCTCCTTGAGCACTCTTGTGGTTCATTGTACTGATATCACTAAGTTCTAATACACCTCTAGGATGCGTTCCATAAACAATTTCAAAAGGACTTCTACCTGTGCTTCGGTTGACTGAATCATTGTATGCATACTCTGCTTGGCTGATCACCAAGTCCCAAGTCTGACCATGCTACTTAGTGAGACACCTTAGGAGATTACCCAAGGACCTATTGACCACCTCAGTCTGACCATTTGATTGTGGATGGTAGGTAGATGAAAATGAGAGTCTAGTACCCAACTTCTTCCACAAGGTTCTCCAGAAGTGACTCAAAAACTTAACATCCCTATCACTCACAATGCTAACTGGAAGTCCATGGATTCTTACTATTTCTTTGAAGAAAAGACCCGCAATATAGGTGGCATCATTGGTACTCTTACAAGGGATGAAGTGAGCCATTTTTCTGAACCTATCTACCACCACATAAACACTATCAAATCCTCTTGGTGTTCTTGGTAAACCCAACACAAAGTCCATGCTCAAACATTCCCAAGGCCTTTGGGGTATGACTAAGGGCTGATATAAACCTACATTACTTGCTGATCCTTTTTCTCTCTGACATATGGCACATTGTTCAACAAATCTCCTTACTTCTGATTGCAACTTGGGCCAATAGTAGAACCGACTAACCTGCTCCATTGTTTTATCATTGCCAAAATGACCTCCTAGACCCCCTTGATGTTTCTCTTGAATTATGTTTTGTCTCATAGAGAATTGGCGTATACAAAGGAGATGTCCTTTAAAGAACAAACCTTCCTATAGCATATACTCTAAGTAGGAAACATGAGAAGTGTTAGAAAAATCAGAACATGTAGCATATATATCAGCAAAATCTTTGTCTTCTTTGTAGAGGTCTCTCAGCTCCTCCAACCCCACACTGTACAATTTAATCTCTTGTATTGTCATGACTCTCCTACTAAGTGCATCAGCAACTTTATTTGGCATTCCCTTCTTATGCTTGATAGTGAAGGTGTAAGATTGTAGGTATTCTACCCACTTGAGGTGCTTTTGATTCAACTTCTCTTGTCCATTGAGAAAACTAAGGGCATGGTTATCAGTATAGACCACAAACTCTTTGGGTAGCAAGTAATGACACCACTTCTGCAAGGCTTGCACCATGGCATACAACTCCAAGTCATACACAAAGTACTTTTGTTTTGCTTCATTCAACTTTTCAGAGAAAAAGGCTATGGGAAGACCCTCTTGACTCAAAACAGCCCCTATTGCTCTTTGACTAGCATCACACTCAATTGTAAATATTTGATTGAAATCAGGTAACCTAAGGGTAGGTAACTCAGCTATCTTCTTTTTCAACAACTCAAATCCCTTTTGGGCCTCCTCTGTCCACCTAAACTGACACTTGACTCCCCCTTTGATAGTATTGAGCACAGGACCACACACATGACTAAAGTTTCTTACAAACTTACTTTAAAAGGATGCTAACCCATGAAATCTCCTAACATCACTAATATTCTTAGGTGTAGGCCAACTAAGGATTGCCTCAACCTTACTAGGATCCATTTTGAGACAACCTTGTGAAATGAAAAAACTAGGATATACAAGTTCAATCTTGAGAAACTCACACTTTTCAAGGTTGATTTTGAGTTGTGCCTTTTTCAGCTTCGTCAAGACCATCTCCACATCCTTGAGATGTTCTTCTTTGGACCTGGTAAATATTAGAATATCATCAAGATATACAATTACAAATTTACCTATGAACTTAGCCAAGACTTCATTCATGAGCCTTTGAAAGGTGATAGGTGCATTGGTAAGGCCAAATGGCATGACCAACCACTCATAGAGGCCACCATTGGTCGTAAAGGTTGTCTTCCATTCATCCCCTGGTTTGAATCTTATCTGATGATAACCTAATTTTAAATCCACCTTTGTGAAGAAGCTTGCACCCCCAAGATTGTCCAATAGGTCTTCTATCCTTGGCATAGGGAACCGATATCTTATAGTGATCTTATTGATTGCTCTGGAATCTGTACACATTCTCCATTTTCCCACTTTCTTGGGTGCTAAGACAATAGGTACAGCACATGGACTCAAAGTCTTTTTGATGAATCCTTTGTCTAAGAGCTCCTGCACTTGTTTGGCAATTTCTTCATTTTGACTAGGTGTCATTTTGTAGGCAGCCTTGTTAGGCAAGCTTGCCCCTGGAATTGGATCTATTTGGTGATTTACATACCTCATTGGTGGCAAAGAATCAGGTAGATCTTCTCCTATTACTTCTACATATTTTTTGAGTAGACCCTTCACCTCTTGTGGCACTTCTTCCATTGGATCTGCCTTACCTTCTTCACTAGGTTTGAGCACAATAGTATATCCTTGATCTCCTTCTTGTTTCATCACCTTAAGAAACTCTTTTCCACTCATCATCATCACACTTGATCCCACTTTTTTTTCCTCTTTTGGATTAGCTAATGGATCCATTTGATACCTCTTACTATTCTTGATAATGATATAGCTATTCTTCTCTCCATCATGCTGAGCCTTTACATCAAATTGCCATGGACATCCCAACAGCAAATGACAAGCATCCATAGGCAATATATCACATAAAACCTTGTCCTTATACTCACCAATCTCATAGTCTACCCATGCAGGCTCATCAACTAAGACATGTTGGCTCTGATTGAGCCATGACACCTTGTAGGGAGTGAGATGTGGCAGCCTCTTTAACTTGAGTTTATCCACCATTTCAGTTGAAACTATATTCTTAGTTGAACTTGAGTCTACAATCACTTTGAAAATATTGCCTTGAGACTTACAAGTTGTTCTAAACAAACTCTTCCTTTGTGGTGGCTCTTGAGCTTGAGGAATCTTCAACAAAGACCTTCTTAGCATTAAACTTTCACCATCTGTCACTAGGCCTGCCTTGCTGAGAGGGGAATACATACTTTGATTGTCTTCTTCCTACACTAATTGTGTTCTTCTCTCACCCATGTATGAGTGTGAAGAGCTGGTTTCTTTCTCTGGACACCTTCCCATTGTGTGGCCAACTTGATTACAATTGTAACATCTACCAGTGAAAACTGAATTTCCTCTTCCCGAGTTTCCAAATCTGCCCCTAGAATTGTTTCTTCCTCTGAAGGATCCTCTAAATGGCCCCCTTGAAGAGTCTCCACCACCTTCTTGCCTTGAGTTTTCTTCATTCCTTGATGTTTGTTGTCCTCTATTAAAAGTGCCCCTTCCTCTAAAGGATCTGCCACCTCTAAACTTTTGATTTTGTTCACTCCTCCTCTTCATTTTGTCTTCTGCCCTTAATGCTAACTAAAAACACTTATGAACGGTATCAGGAGTAAGGATACTAATTTCACCTTGTATATTTTGTCTCAATCCATTCATGTGTCTAGCCAATTTCTCCACCTCATTCTCACGCTTCTTAGCTCTAAGGCTTAGTTTATGGAATTCCTCAGTGTAAGCATTGACATCTAGCTCCCTTTGTTTTAGATTTTGTAGTCTCTTATGAATTTGAACCTCATAATCTCCTATAAGGAATTGTGCCTTAATTCTAATCTTCATACGCTCCCATGAAGTTATCTTCTCTTTGCCTTCTTGTATCCTTTCTTCTTGCATCATATTCCACCAAACCAATGTTGATCCTCTCATTCTTGATTTGGCCACATTAACTTTTTTCTCTTTTGCTACCTCTTTGCAATCAAAGTGGTTATTGAGAGCTTCTATCCAATCTCTCAACTCTTCTCCATTGAAGTTTCCTCCATATGTGGGTAATCCATCCAGATTGTAATTAGAAATGGATTTGACTGCATCTAGGAATAACTTTTGGTCTTGAGGCATAGCTAATACTATTGGTTCCTCTCCATCTTCCACTTCTTCATCAGTCTCATCACCCCATTCTGTCTTAACCTTTCCCTTCTCCTTCTATGCCTCTCTCATTCCTCTACTTCCTTTTGTATCCTTCAATCCTTCTATCATCTCTTCCACCATCTATCGGATGGCTTCTGGAGTCATTGTCGTTGGAGGCATTGAACTTACTTTTGATTCTTCACAATCTAACATACACAAAATCTTTCAAATAATGGCTCTGATACCACTCTGATGCAGAGATCTTGTGCCTAGCTCTCCAATTCACCCTTACTCACCCCAACTCCTCAACTCACCCTTCTACTCAATCTCCTCCAAGGTAACTTGTTAGGGTACACTCCTTAGAACTCCAAGGCCTAAAATATATTTTCTTTCCTCCTAGGTATAGCCTCTTGAGGTTTCTTGTTGGTTTTGACCCAAATCTCTGATTTTGAGATGGTTTCCTACTAGTTTCCCAAAACTCCAGCTAGGCTTCAACTAGGCTCCAAAGACCTCCACCAAGGATCTTCACTCTAACCATGTTTAAAGTTTGTGGTTATTTTTTTCAGGTATTTTCAAGGTAATTTTATTCATTATAAAGGTCTGCACCTTCCTTCCAAGCCCTAGGCTTTCAACTTGCTTCTACTGGTTGTTATTAGGCCTAAATGACTAGCCCTTCTGGGACTGGTTTTTGGTCTTTTCCCCAAAAATTTCCTAACAACCCCTAGATATTTTTACATATTCAAATACCCATTTGGAAGCTAAATAATATCACAAATTTTCCCATCTGGGTTTGTCATACAACTAGCGTAACTCAAAATAAGCTATTTTTAAGGGGTTTATGGCTTCCAAGTAGTTTTGGAAGATGTGCTCCAAACTCTTCACCAGTCAAAATCTACAACCAGAAAAATATTGGATACTTTTTTTACACCCATAGACCTTTCCAAAACACTATGGGTTGCTAAGGTATTAGTTCTCCATGGCTCTGAAAATGAGCAATCTCTGCTGCCCCCACACACTAGCTACAAGCTTCTGTGTTGTTCATCTCACCCATTCTCCTCCTTGTGGCCTGCAAAAACACAAAATTCCTACTATAAACCTATTTAAAGATCCTACCCAAGCCATCCAATGGATTGCAACTTGTTCCATTCATTGATGCTTAGGTAAAATGCATTTTTACAATCAAAACCCCAAATTTCAAGGGTTTGTGAGAAACTTTTACAAAAATAGTGATAACTTTTTATCCAAAGCACTTCAGACCTTCATTTTATACTTGTTGGAAAGGTAAAAAAAATTTATAACTTCTTATTCTACTATGATCACTGTACCAGACTATACAGGTCGTACAAAATCAGAAATTCAAAGCAAAAATAGTCCAAATGTGAGAAAAAGCATAGGAAACCCTTGGCAAAATGAATTGAATGCAAACCAAAATTTGATTAACCTCATATTGGAGATTTTTAGAAGGTTTTATACACAATTTCAAGTTGGTTCCAACCAACTTCCAACACCATTTCCTTCATGGACAACTTTTGCCTAAAAATGCAAAAGTTGTCATGACAATTTTGACAACCTTTACCTATGAGTGCAAAAACACACTCCAAGGCTCTCGAGGCCTTAAAAATTACTCAAATGGAATCCTAAAATGGATTTAAACCATTTCCAAACATTCTAGAAAGTTACCAGGCATCCACCTGGTACAAACCAAAAATTGACATGTTGACAACATTTCAGGATAATGACAATTTTGGATCTTGAGCACAACAAAAGTGTGGACAACCAAACTATGGCTTCAAAAAGCATCATAGGACTTATTCCACCTTGCTACAACATAAAATAACTTGAAATCACACAAAAAATTTAAAATGCAAGAAAAGACAACTTTGAGCTAAGTGCCCTGCACCACCTACTCTCTAATCATAGCCGACCATTCATATTTTACACCTCTCAATCTTATCTCTTCATTTCTTATAGTGTCTTCTATATAAGGAGATTCTTCCTTTATTATCAACCCTGACTACTCTAGCATTTGAACTTTCATATGCGATCAAGCCTACTTGCAACCACATTTCTGTTCTTTGTTGAGCTCTTGTGCACACATAAAATCTAAGAATAAATATATCAAGCAAGATCAATGGAGATAGGAAGAATGGAGATTCAAGCCCTATTGGACATTTGATGGTACAATCTTTGCGATTTTATGTGATTTGTATTGTCTTAGATAATCTTCATATGTTATGGTGGATCTTTGTTGTTGTTAGGCTAGCGTTTTATGGTTGAATCTATTTAGTCTTTCATTATTGTTTTTATCCACTTTCACCATAAACAATATCATTAGGCGAGATGAAAATTCGAAGTCAAATGGGACTTACGAAAAATATTGTCAAAAACTGGCAGGTCAGAGAAAAAAGTCTGACGTTTCAATTAGAGGAATAAGGCTTACTGCATGTCAGACTTTAAAGTTCGACATGTCAGTTAGGGGAAAAACTCAGTTTGGCAGGTTGGAGAAAAAAGTACAACCTACACTCTAAAGGTTTGGGAAATTCTATTGACACATCAGACTTTAAAGTCTAATGTGTTGACTAAAAGTCAGTCGGCTGACATGTCAGGTTTTAAAACCCAACCTATCAGTTGAGGAAGTAACAAAGGACTGATATGTTGGGTTTTAAAACCCAACCTGTCAGTTGAGAAAGTAACAAAGGACTAACGTGTTGGGTTTTACAACCTGACTTGTTAGTTGAGGAAGTAACAAAGGACTGACATGTTGGGTTTTAAAACCCGATTTGCCACAAAGGACTAACATGTCAGGTTTTAGAACACAACCTATCAGTTGGGGAAGTAATAAAGGACTGACATGTTGGGTTTTAAAACCCGACCTATCAATTGAGAAAGTAACAAAGAAAAACCCTCACATGTCAGGGTTTAAAACCCAACATGCCAGTTAAGGGTATTTTGACCTCACATGTTAGGGTTTAAACCCTAACATGTGATTTGGGAAAGCAGAAAGACTATGCACATCGTAATTTAAAGTTTGATGTGCAAAAGCACAAACTAACTCCTTCTTGCAGGTCGGACTTTAAAGTCCGATCTGTAGGAAAATAAAAGCAACTTGACTATAGGTTGGACTTTAAAGTCTGACCTGTCAGTCACTTAAAACAAGGGAAACTGGCACATTGGACTTTAAAGTCCAATATGCTGACATGACTCACTAAAGGTCAGAATTTAAATTTCAACCTGTTAGTCAAAACATAAAAACTTTCTAACTTTTAAACGACCAAACATAAAGACAAAAAATGAAAAGCGATTAATCGACTATGTCGATTAGCCTATCCTGAAGCCTATGGGGTATGAAACAAATGAGTTTCATAGGGTTGCCTCACGATTTTTCCCATGCCAAAATCAAGGACAATGCCACTTGAGGAGATATGAGATGGAAACTCAAGGTAATATCTTTAAGAAGGATAGTCCAAGGTTTTACGGGAGTAATTATGATATATGGAAGAACCGGATGGAAGTGCACTTAAAATGTCTTGGACAAGATTACTAGAAGATTACAAAGATTGCCTATTTTTCTCCTCTGAATTGACCAGCTACTCTTGATGAGGTTAAGGAAGTTGAACATAATATTAGAGCAAAGGGAGCATTGCTTAGTGCCCTAACTGATTATGAAATGACAAATATAATGGGACTTCAGACCACACATGAAATCTGGGAGAAGCTCGAAATCCTATATGAAGGTAATAAACAAGTGAAAGTTGCTAAGTTGCAGAGCTTCAAAGGAAAATATGAGATGTTGAAGATGGGAGATGATGAGAACATACACTCTTTCAGGGCTAAGGTGAATGACCTTGTCCTAGGTATCAGATGTGCCAGTGGAACCATTGAGGAAGATAAAATTGTTGCTAAGGTGCTGAGATATTTGCCTCCTTACAAAAATAAGGTTGTTTATATTGATGAGATCTAGAGTGTGACTATAGTGACAAGAGATATGTTGGTTGGAAAGATAGTTGCATTTGAGCTGAGCGAATTTGGAGAATCACATGAAAAGTTTGAGACAACATTTAGAGCATCAACATCTATATCTAAAAAGTAGAAGTATGATCTTGATGAATGCAAAATGTCTAGATATGAAAGAGAGAGAAGGGAGATGGAAGATCAAGAAAAAGAGTTGGATGAGCTTGAAGCATTGATTGCCTAGAGATTTCTTAAAGGAGCACATAAGTATGATGGAAAAATGCCTTTGAAATTTTATCTTGCAATAAGATAAGACATTTTGCTTCTAGATGCCGGGAGAGAGTGGCTAAGTATGACAGACATAATAAGCTAGATAAACATGATAGGAATGATAGATATGAGAAGCATGAGAAGTATGATAAACCCTACAAGCCTAACTGGAAGTATAGAAATCAGAAGAACTATTATTATTATGATGATCAAGGTGTTACAGGTGAAGAATCAAAAGGAGATGAAGCTGTGTTTATTGCCATTAAGGAAGATGGATCGATACCTATTGATTCCATAAGCTTCACTATTGAGGAGAAATCTTTATCTACTAAAGTTGAAGAGAAAGATGAATGGGTGACTCACAATGGTTGTTCACATCATATGACTGGTGATAAAATAAAATTTATGTATGGAAATGTATGATGGTGGAATAGTAATATTTGGAGATGACAAAGCCTGTGTAATCCATGGGAGAGGTTCTATTTCTTTTGATTGTGAGCATAAAATTGATGATGTCTAGTATGTTGAAGGTTTGAAGATAATCTTTTGAGTGTTAGATAGATGGTTGATAAAGGTTATGATCTACAATTCAAGAATGAAAAATGCAAGATCCTAAATGCCTTTGGTATAGAGATTTCATCTAGAACTAAGACTAAAGGTAACATTTTTTATTTCAATGTCGGTGAGAAAAGTTGTTTGATTGCTCAAATTGATGTGAGTTGATTTTGGCATAGGAGAATGTGTCATGTTAATTCTCATTCAATGATTAAGATCAATTCTACACAAGTTGTCAAAGATCTACCTAAGATTGTTAAGCCTACTAATCCGGTATGTAAGGAATGCCAGATGGGTAAGCAAACAAGGATTTCTTTCAAGAGAAAGTAGTATACATTATATGGATTGCTAGATCTTGTGCATATTGACCTATGTGGACCTACAAATGTTAGAAGTGTGTAGGGTGATAGATACTTTATGTTGCTAAAGAATGATTATTCCAGGATGATGTGGGTTGTCTTTTTGAAGGAGAAATCATAAGCATTGGACAAATTCAATATATTCAAAACTAAGGTGGAGACTGAGTTTGGTTTGAAGGTAAAGTGTCTGAGATTTGATAGATGTGGATAATTTTATTCTGGTGAGTTGAATTCATTCTGTGAGCAGAATGGAATTATAAGATAATTATCTGCTCCTAGGAGCCCTTAGGAGAATGGAGTTGTTGAAAGGAAGAACATAAATCTCTTGGATGCTGCTAGGACTATGTTGATTGAAGGGAATGTTCTAAAGATCTACTGGAGAGAATCTATTAGCATTGTTGTTTACACATTCAATAGAGTTCACATCAAAGGTGATACTAATAAGACCCCTTATGAGTTATGGTTTGGTCATGTTCCTAATGTGATAAATTTCAGAGTATTTGGTAGAAAATGTTATATCAAGAGAGATGAGGATATAGGAAAATTTGATGATAGAAGAGATGAAGGAATTTTCTTGGGATATTCTACAAAGAGTAAATCCTACCGGTCCTATAATAAGAGGTTGAGAAACATTGTGGAAAGTGCAAATGTGAAGGTGGATGAGAATCTTGGGAAAGTGATTAGAACATGTGGTTACGATGATGGACAACATGTTGTTTTAGCCCTTGTTTAGACTGAAGAACCCAAGCATAATGATCTGGTAGAGACAATTAACCTGGATGTTTTTGTTATCAATGAAGAAGTGGAGGAACCTAATAATCAGAACAATCAAAAGACTTTGAGGTATGCAAGATTGAATCATTCTAAAAATTAGATTATTGGTGATAAGATCAAAGGTGTAATGACTAGAAGAAGGTTAGTTGTTGAAGAAGTGTGTCTGATTTCTAAAGTTGAACCTAAAGATGTTGTTGAAGCTTGTCAAGATGAAAATTGGATGAGAGCTATGGAAGAAGAACTAGATCATATTGAAAAGATTAATACATGGGAACTTGTGCCTAGACCTAAGGATAAGAATGTTATTGGTACTAAATGGGTATTTAGAAATAAATTGAATGAAGCTGGTGAGGTTGTTAGAAATAAAGCTAGACTGGTTTGCAAAGGGTATTCACATAAAGAAGGAATTGCTTATGAGAAGAATTTTTCTCTCATGGCTAGACTTGAAGCTGTTAGATTGTTGCTTACATATGCTGCTTATAAATATTTTAAGGTATATTAGATGGATGTCAAATCTGTCTTTTTGAATGGTGATCTTGAGGAAGAAGTCTACAGTGAGCAACCTAATTGATTTTCATTATCAGATGATGGATACATGGTATGTAAGTTGAAGAAATCTCTTTATGGATTCAAGCAAGCTCCTAGAGCCTGGTATGCTAGACTAGATAAGTATTTGTTGAAATTAGGATTTAGTAAAGGTATTGCTGACAATAATCTATACTTTAAGATAGAGAATGATAATATCTTAATTGTTGAAGTCTATGTTGATGATATTATCTGTGGAGGTGATGATGACATGAGCATGAAGTTTGTCGATGATATGCAGAAAGAATTTGAGATGTCTATGATAGGAGAGATGAAATTTTTCTTAGGTTTGCAGATTTCACAGATTGGAAAAGGTATATTTATATCTCAAACTATGTATGAGAAGGAATTGCTGAAGGAGTTTGGGTTTGATGACTCTAAACCGGTTCGAACTCCTATAGTGACTGGTTGTAAATTGTCTAAGGATGATGAATCTTCGAAAGCTAATGAGAGTTTTTACAGATCTATGGTTGGTGGACTGCTATATCTCATTCAGACTAGGCTGGACATTATGCATGATGTGTGCATGGCTTCTAGATATCAAGCTGATCTGAAAGAGAGTCATATCACTACTGTGAAGAGGATATTTAGATACCTGAAGGGAACTATGGATTATGGTCTGTGGTATCCGAGGAATGATGATTTTAGGCTATGTGCCTACATTGATGCAGATTGGGCGGGTGATTTTGATAACCAGAAGAGCACTACCGGTGGAGCATTATTTTTGGGAAAAAAATTGGTTTCATGGGATAGTAAGAAACAAGATCCAGTGTCCTTATCTACTGCTGAAGTTGAGTACATTGTTGTTGCTAGTAATTTCACTCAGGAAGTTTGAATGAAGAAAATGTTGAAGGATATCAGAGTTATTTATGATGAACCTACTATCATATACTATGATAATTCTAGTGCTATTAACATGTCAAAGAATCCGGTGCAACATTCAAAGACTAAGCATGTGTCAATAAAATATCATTACTTGAGAGATCAAGTTAGTGAAGAGAAGGTGAAGTTGGAGTATGAATCTATAAAGGAACAAATAGCTGATATTTTCACTAAGTCTTTTCCTAAAAATACATTTGTTTATTTGAGAGACAAGTTGAGGGTATCTACCCCTCCTGATGAGAACTAGATTCATTGAGTTGCATCAATCTGGTGGATTGCAGAGCCGTATCCTTTTATTCGGATTGGTGAGTTGGTACTGCTCCTCTGGCAAAAAAGTCTGTGTTTTAGGGGAGAGAGATTCATGTTTCTTTTTTTGAAGAGTAAGTTTGGTTTTCTATTTTGAGATCTTTGGCATTGTTGTCAAAGGGGGAGAGAGATCATGTGAAGATTTGCTTTATCTGCCTTGATCTTAGGGGAAGTTTCCTGGAGTTTGCTGGAGATATCTTCATTTGCACTGACTGTTTTTCACATTCATATGTTGTCATCAATACCAAAGGCGGAGATTGTAGGATATTGTTGTGGATTGATGCTGAGCTAGGATATGTTGTTGTCATTAATGTCAATATATTCCTATGATTTTCTTTGGTGATTGTTGATTGGGAAGATCTTATGATCCGGTTTATAGTGTTGTTTTGTTGATCACTATTTTGCAGAGTTCAGTATTTCCTCTGGTATATTCTGGTGTGATCAGATCTTGTGTTGAGATTTTGGGATATTTCTTGGGATGGTCTTGTGTATCTTCACTTCACATGGTTAGTGATTTGGTGCTCCGCAAGTTATCTTTCTTCGTGACGATTGCTAATTAGTTGTATTCCCGAGTTTCAGATGTTGATTGATGAAGATTTGATAAGTTGTGTTGGGGCAACTGTTCTTGATGATTCTAACGTTCTTTATGGTGTTTCTTAGTCATGTCCTATTTGTTTTGGTGATTTGCATTGATTTTTGTACGAGTTTTTGATGGTTTCTATGAACCAGTGATGATTTTCGTGTTATGCAGTATTCCTAGTGGTGTAGCATGTTGTAGTTGATCTTGGCGTGATTTCTAGTGGAGCTAAGCATTTGGGAATTTGAATTAGGTCCATGTTATGCTATGTAAATAATTATATTGGTCTGGTGGTTGATCTTTGTATCATGTGATGTAATTTTGTAATTGAGGGTTCAAGGTTTAGCTGACCTGTTGTCAAGGTTGACGATTTGTATATATAGGTGATATATTCATCTAATTTAGGTGTTGATGTTGTGTCTGTATTATTAGAGAGTGGTGTATATACAACCAAGTGATTTATCCTTTGGTATGGTGATTGTGTGGAGATTGGTGTTGCAAAGCAAACAACTATTCTTAACCGAAATTGTAATCAAGCATTTGGAGATGCTATATCTTTAGTTCATTTCTTCCGGAGTGTAGTCTGAATCTTTTTGTAAGTCAGTGAGACTTCCTTGAGGGTTGTAGCCTTCTGAGCCATTATCTTTTGAGTAGTGAGCTTTAAGCAGTGTTCCTGAATGCATGTGCATTCCCCATTGTAATATTTCACATACTACTGCAAACTATCATCTTACTATGGGTAGGCTCCCACCATGGTTTTTTCCTTAATCGGGTTTTCTACTTCAAAATTCTGGCGTTGTTTGTTGTTTTATCAATTTTCTTATCTTTACTATTGTTGCAATTAAGTTAGTTGTTCCAGTGAAGACTGATTCAACCCCCTCCTCCCCCACCCCCCCCCCCCCCCTCTCAGTATTATGTCATTGTTGTTGCTAATATCCTCAATATTACCCTAGGGTGTGAGAGGAGAGAAGACATAAGTTCACCTTGGATAATAAAAGAATGTAAATTTTTATTCCAAATCAAAATGTGTAAGTCACTTTTTACCCGATTTTCGAAGTGTAAGAAAAAAATTAATTAAATAAAATATAAAAGTAAGTTTCTAACCAATTCTTCAAAAAAGTTTTGAAATAAAGTTAGTAATATGAAGGATACAATTCTTAGACATATTAAAGGAAATAAATAGAAAATATCTAAAAGTAGAAAACAAGTCAATCATATATAAAATAAATAAATAAATAAATAGATTCTTTATGATTTTTCAATAGATTTCAAAAAATATTAAGAAATAATAACAAATGTAAAAGTCATGAACATTTTTATTTTTAAAATAAATAGATTAATTTGAGGGATTATTCCTAAATTCTAGAAAATGATTTGAGAAATTTAACTTCTCCACTACAAAGAGCACTAGTTTAACTTTCTAATGCTTATAATTTTTTTAAAAATTTATTAAAATTTATGGTTATTTTGACCAAAAAATGTTGTTTTATAAAATCCAATGAGCTTAATATTTTTATCCATTGCCCTTAGGTCAGCCAATAAGCTAGCTCCTAAGAAATAAGGGGTTCAGTGAGCACAAATCTAGGTTTAAGCCCTTCTATGCAAGGAGAAATTGTAAATTGAGTAGACCACAAGACTAGGGGTTGAGGTATAGGTCAATTTGTAGTCATTCATATGACCGTAGGTGTTGTTGCATCAAAAAATAAAGTGCCTATATAACCTACTTATCTAAAAAATAAAAATAAAAAAATTAAGGTTTAAGTTGTTAAACATTCACTGAATTGTAGACCTAGAGACTTTGTAACCTATTTTTTAGGATGGAAATATAGGAAGTTATAAATTAAAATGGATTCAAAAATCCTATTTTAACTCTATGTATTCCAATCAACGTATTTGGCAAATTTTAAATATTTCAAAAATTTTGAGCTTATTATTTCTAACCCATGTATACATCCCTTACAATTCCAACTATGTATCTATCAAGAATGTGTTCATATTTGCATACATATACATTTCTTTCATGTATTCTCAAAAAAATTATGCCCACAATAAAAAGTCAACATTACTTACATTTCACTACATATGTACATCTTGTAACAATAAATATTTTCCTAAATATATTGTAGAGAATAATATAAATCAAATATACACACTAATGTATGTATTTGAATTATATGTATATACCTAGTGATTGTGAGTAGACCTTTATAAGATTCTAAATATCTACCCTCCAAATTATGTATACCTTGTATATACCTTCCATTGCTATCTATAGAGCTATCTATACGATATAAACTATATGACTATATTGATTTTGTATAGTCATACATAATTATATAAATGGGAATCAAGGGACCCCAAAAAAACAAAAAATAAATCTATGAAACAAGCAACAAGTGATATACTTCTACTTTGAATTCTTTTGAATTCTATTTGAATTCTATTTTACCCCTAAAAGTATTTAATCAAAAATTGATCATCAAAACAACTTAAGAAATTGAAAAAACCTTTTAATCAAACCATTACAAGACACAAACATGCAATCGAGTTAAATAAAGGGAATGAAATTTTCAAATCAAAACAAATCCTCACATAGAGCTTGAGCAACAAAGGAATTAAAAAAAAATAACATAAAAAATGGAAGAAAACTACCAAAGAACTCCACTACAATATTGATTTAATTAATGTGATTGGAAAGTGGATGCTCTTGTACAATTGGTATATATTTTGACAACGTAAATTTGGCTCCAAATGTACTGATGAAATGGATGGAAATGTACCGTAATTTATACATTTCTAAGAGAGATAATGGATGGTTGAACCAAACTTAGTAAGTGGCAGCAACAATGAGATAATTAAAAGAAAAAGTGTACTTAGGAATCATTTATTCTTGGAATAAATGGAGTTCTATAATTAAATAATATTTAATTAGTATGACTATGTGTGAGATGGAAAAACGTTGTAAATAATTTAATTAGCTTCTTTATTTATGTGAGATGGAAAATGGGCTTATTAAATAATAGGACTATTTAATTATATAATGACTTTAAGTGGCTAGGTTTTTTTACTAGGATAAGAGTATATTAAGGAAATATTTAGGTATTTGTGCCTTTAAACTTTTATTGCAACTATTGAAAACTTGAATTATATTTAGTTGTGTTGTCATTGATGTCACTATGCATAGTATGAATGTTGTAAATAGTTTGGAAATGAATGTTCTGATGTTTTGGTGTGGTCTAGTAGTAATCTTGAGCAAGTTTAAGGTGTTTCAAGAAGGTTGGTCTAGTGGAAGTTTCAATATGCAGGAAAGAGTATTTAATGTCCTAGTGGAAAAATAGTTTTCATTCCTCTAGTGTGTGAAGACTATGGAGTACGATTTTGGATATAATGTTATTGATCTATGTACATTGCATTATCAAGTTTTCATGTCCTCCATTTCTTAGATGGTAGAGTTGATTGATGTTGTTTCTGATAGTGGGGTATTTGTCAAAATTGGTCCAAAGAATGCTTAGCGGTTCTCTAATATGTGGTTTTCGATGTTGAGGCTCAGAGTACATGTTCATTTATTTTGTGTAGTGTTCCAATTCAGTTTTCTAGCCATGGTTTGATTGACAAGTGGAATTATGTTGTTCTAAGTTTAGTGTTGTTAGTTGGGTTGATTTTTCACTAATTGTGATGGTGTATCCTATCTCGATCATGTCTTTTTGGTCTATATATTCTTTGGTAGTAGATTTTGGATTCTGATATGGGTATCACCATGGTGTGTGTAGATCCACATTGAGTTTTATGCATTCGAGAATGTTTTTGGGCCAACTAGTTAGCATGATTTCTTTGTACTAATGCATGTTTCATTTGTTGTTGACTTTGGAGGATGTGTTAGCATGTCCGGTTTGTTGGAATTGTTTATGAAGGGTGTGTTTTGATGTATTTGGGTCCCCTATATCTCTTGGAGTGGACCGTAATGGATGTTATTAGTCTAGAGTGGCTAATTTATGTAATATTGTTTATTTTGTCTACACACCTAGTTAAGGGTTTCAATGAATAATCTTGTCTATATAGGAGTGTGGATGTATGAGTTGAGTATGGGATGTGTGTGAATTGATTTGTATTAATGATTATACTCTATAAGTGTATTGTAACAATCTAATAGTTGAACAATACAGTGAATTTATTTGGAGTGTGTGGTTTTTCTCCATGTAAATTATTGGGTTGTCATGGTATATTTCTTTTGTATTTATTTTTTGTAAATGTAGATGACCAATTTAAATTTCTAAAAAATATCTTATCACAAATTAGTGTAGGAAGTGATGTTCTTCACTTTTTTTCCTTTCAAAAATGACACAGATCAACCACCTTTGGATATTTAAGATGGGAAGGTCATCAAGGTTAGGAAAGATAAAACTTAAAGGATCCATCAAGTGACTAGTGGTTTAAGTCAAGAAAATATTTGAAGGGTACAAGATTCAAGAGGAACAATAGTGTATTTTGGTATAGGTTTAGGGATAAAGGAAACACTCAAATATTTAATTAGAATATGAAAAGGATAAATTTTAAAATTTAACTATGAGGTAAAGGAACATGTGAAATAATAAATGAGGGGCGAGAGAAAACGAGCTAAAAGGAAAACTAATCAAATAAAGTGGTCTAGGGAAGGATAGGAATGGTTTAGGAGATGGAAAATAGAGTCAAAACAAGATCAAATATCACAATAACAGAAAGCGACTAAAATAAGCATAACGGTATAATAATGAAATTACAAAGTGTGCAACTTTCACTATTAAATTTTGAAACCATTCTCTATTTGATCATATAGTGTCAAAAATTGCATACCCCTTTGTAATTCGACCTACATCTTTTGTAACCACTTTGGTGTCCATTCCCCTAGCACTTGAGTAGGCTCACTTCATCCCTTACATCAACCTTTTCCCTCTCAAGATGCTCAAGACACCTTTCGGCAACTATCCTTCTTCTTCTATTTCCTGTTAGCCGCATGTTTCTCTTGTTTTTTCTTAGCGTGATTTGTCTAGACACTAGCACGTCGTGTGGATGTTCGTGCGTCGTGTATTGGTCCCACAAAATCTCAACGTTTGAATGTCAGTTTTGAGTGCACCTTTCTACTTGTCATGTGCACATGTCAATCGAAACAATCTCGAATCTTTCAAATGGCTCACGACCCTCTCTTTCCCTCCTCTTCTCTCATTTTAAACCCATCCTTCTCTTCTTTCAAGCTCTCTATATTCTAGACACAATCTCTCTTATTGTTTGGGCTCTCACAACTTTCTCTTTCTCTCTCTCTCGCTTTCTACAACAATCTCTAGTTTGCTACAACACTCTCAAGCTCTTATAATAATCTTTTGCAACTCTCTTGGCTTTCTCAAGCCCCTTTGGTAATATATTTCTATCATTCTATTTATCTCATCTTTGAGGATCTTGGAATTTATCACATCCCCTTTCTATTTAATCATTTAATCATTCTAGTTATTTGTCCTTTGATCTATCTATCTATCTGGGTTGTCTGTGGAGGTGGAAACTCCGAAACGCAACCCCCAACTTTTTCCTTCTTGCTTGTGTGTAGGTTTATAATCATATGAAGGAGATCATTTAGCGGGAGGCTTCAATCATGGACCGGTTGTGAGCTTATTTATATTCCCTCTTCTCAAGTGATTCTAATATTAATCATTTTGTGTTACTAGCTTATCTTGTTGTTTTTCCATGTTTATTTAATATTATAATTGTATCTGCTACCCCCGTACGGTTTTTGTGTTTTGTCCATACTGGAGGACAGTGCACCGTGTTGGTGTCCCAACTCTGTGCACTCATCTTGAGGACAAAGACTCAACAGAGTCATCCAAGAGTCTCATTCACAGTCTATTAGCTTATCTTTTTATTTTTATCCCTCGGCTCATCCTTAGTGCTAGTTTGAGTCAGGTAGTAGGGGATCGATTTGTCCTCTAAGATTCATCATCTTGGAGGTGACAAATCCCCTCCTCTACATTTTGGTGAACCCAACGTGAACACTTCTTTAGAATTATTTTCAAAAGCATTCTTTATCATTCCTTCAGCCATGCATTTCTTTTTTAAATTAGTTAACTATCTCTAAAATGCATTTTTTATATTTTTTTATTAATTCTATTTCTATTTTATTCAAAGTGCTAATGATGTTCCTTTTCATGATTGTGATGGTGACTTAGCTCTACCTATGTCACTCTATGCCTTGGATCCCTCTCCTAATATATCTTTTGTTTTAGAGGATATTTTGTTACAATAGGATGAAATCATTGAACCTTTCTTAATGTTACTCTACCATCTCTTCATTCTAGTGCACTCTCTTCTAGACATGATGCGTTAGTGAATGATGAGTCTCGACTCATATCTAATTTTCTAAAGGTTGATGTTGAGAAAAATTCTTCATCTAAATCTTCTACATATCATAATGAGTCTGTGAATGCCATTTATGTCTCTGCTACCCCTAAAAGGCCTAAGAGGACTGTAAAGTGGAAAATTGGATCCTAGTGACTCCCCACCTAGGATAGAGAAAGGAAGCCACTAGAATGATTTTGACTTGGGAGGAACTTCACATTCAAAAGAGGGGCTTGAATCTAGTAGATCTAAATCTAAGGGAAACAAGGTTGTGAATTCAAAATAGATTGCAAGGGTTGAAGTGTGATTTACCCTCTTTTGTAATGAGAAAGTTGACTTATTGACTATGCAAAAAAGAGAGAGGAAATGAGTGAAATGAGGAGCTACCAGTTTGGGATCACATTGTAATTTTGGATATGAGCTAATTAGATTGATATGGATCTGCCCTGCAAATTTGGAGAAAAGTTGTCGAGACTGTAGTGGGAATGTACATGGCCCTCCACAAAATCCATGAAACGAAAAGGGTTCTTCCATCTCTGCAAATGAAGCCCAAACCTACAATTACAGCTATGCAATTGTAACCTACACACAAAAAAGAGAGGGAGAATGGTTGTGGATAGGGGTTTGCCTCAATCAAACCCTGGTTGAGGAATCAACCTTGGAGGAAAGTAATTGCAAATTCTTGAATGTAAACAAGGGAAATTTATACCTTGTAGATCTGCAACTTGTTGATGATGATTGCTTTGCTTCTTGAATGTAACCACAAATATTGTATGAAATGGCATGTAACATGACAAAACCCTAACACACACATATGCTTGCAAATGAATGTTGTAATGTTTCCCCAATGGATGAATCAAGAAGACTTGAATGCTTGAATTCTTGATGATGACCTTGAAATCCCATATCTTATCCATATGACTCTTATACTCAAATGAGGTAATTGAACCCCCTTTTATACATGCCTCAAGGATTAATTTTCAACCAACAAAGGCCGACAAAGAGGAATTACAAACCCCGAAGGAAAATTATGCATTGGAGACCGGCCAAACCTAACTTAGGGCCACCCTAAGGGGTGGGGATAGGGGCACCATGCCCCTTTCATGCCCTATTTTGGGGCCCGGACAAGGTCTAGAGAAGCCACTAGTCTTGAAGGAGAAAGGGTGAAGGGATGAGAATGATGAAATAGGTCTCGGTAAGGAAAAATGTTATCGCCAAGTGAGGATCTAAAATGAGGTTAAAATTGCAAGGGTCACCATTTTATGACACTACATTTAGTCCCCACTTTAGTGGGAGTATGGCCTACGCCAATACTACCGGTAAAGTAGAAGAAAAGGAAAGATGAAGATGAGGGACATTAAGCAATACTACAAGGAGTATAAGACACCACTAATATTGAGGAGGAAAAAGTCCCCAATCTTAGGGTCTCAACTCATGCCAACATACGCAAGAGAAAACAAAACAAAAAGGAACAAGACACACAAAACAAAGACAAAGTGTAAAAGATACAGGACAAGAACAAGACACAAGACAAAAAACCAACTAGTTGGAGAGACCTTGATACTCAGATGTCTCAACAACTAATCAGGACACAAAGACCAATGCCATCACATAAACACGAGTGATCACATAAAAGAGAAAAGTTGACATCATCCATGAACCATCAATAGTAAAACTATGAGTTCATGAGAGGAAGAAGAGAGAGAACGTGAATACACACTTTGGTGATCCATGAGAAGAAAAGTGAAGAAGAAAGAAACCATGGATGTCTCACCACTAAAACTAGGTGATCCATGGAGAGGACATAGAAAATCTCACCCCTAGAGCCTTTCTAGGTGATCCATGTAAAGGGAGAGAGTGAGAACACCATTAGTTCCACTCAACCTCATGCATGTGTGTGCAAGTGAGGTTTGAAGCGCCTCATAGGAGTCCATGCCTGAGTATGCTACAACTTGTATAGAATGTATCTAGTACAAGTGTCAAGAAAGGTGTGACATCCTTCTCTAAGAGTCCATGCTCTGGTTATGAGAATAATCACCCTGTATAAAAGAAAAGTGGCGTCATCTTTCTCTAAGAGTCTATGCTCTGGTTTCGAGATTGACCCACTGTAGAAGAAAAGAAGAAGTGAATACATCTCTCTCTAAGAGTCTGTGCTTTGGTTCCGAGAATGACACACTGTACAAGATAAAAAGTGACGACATCTTTCTCTAAGAGGTTTCCCTCTATTTCTAAGAATGTCTCATTGTACAAGAAAAGTGACAACATCTTGCTCTAAGAGGCTTCCCTCTAGTTTCAACAATGTCCCACTATACAATGCATGAGAGAAGTATAGTAAAAAGGAGCAGTGTGGGTGCCCCCCCTTAAGATGTCAACATAGGGTACTGTTGATATCTTAAGGAAATAAGAACAAGGATACCTACCTTCATCACAAAGAAGATATCCATTATGCAACAATTTCATAAATCCAAGCAAGAGAGGGAATACTCTTCAAGCAAGGATAAGATGGTTGAAAAGAGATATCTTGTTGTAAGTGTAAAGGTGATCCTTGGAGAAGAAGAGATCTTTGTTCAAAATACATCTACCCCAAAGAGGAGTTGTCTTTAGACAAATATAACATCTTCTAGAACAAATCAAAAGAGAGAATAAGAATGCAATCCTTCCTCCTATTCCCAGGTGAAAGGGATTCTTGATGAGGGGTGACTCACTTTTAGCCCCCAAAGGGATGGTTAAATTTATCATAGATGTATATTACCAACTATAAAAGAGGTCATAGTCAAGGACTAATACCTTTTGTATAAGAGAGAATCCTTGAGTGAGCAACAACCATACAACACAAGGAATGACATCAAGTAATAAAACTCCCACCATCCAGTTAATAGGGCAAAGTGGATCCCTAGAGAAAGAGAGAGAGAAGGATCATTGCTCCCCAAGATAAGGGACAACTAGAAGAGCTTACACAATCTACTAGAGAGAGATTAAACATAAGAAAATGTGTAATGAACTTACATGAACACATGCAAGAAAATACATTAGTGAATGTAAAATACACGTCTCAAGAAGTGGTATTCTTTGAAAGGAAAAAAGAATCATATATTCCCCAAGGGGGATTAATAATAAAAGCTTACCATTGTAAGAAATGATAATCACATATGAAAAATGCAGCCCCTAAAAGAAATAATGATAACTGAGAAAGAAAGAAAGGGAAAGGAGAGAAAATCCTTGCCCCCCAAGTGAGGAGAACAAGGAGAAAAATTACACATTTTCTGATGGTGATTAGTTTGAAGTGATATGCCATCCTAGTGGAAAAAATCCTTTCAAGGAAGGGATACATACTTCTCAAGAGATCATTCCTTGCTAATGGGCATATCATACTTACGAATAATCGAAACCATAGAAGAGGTAAGATTTCCAAGAGAATGAAGGAAAGAGAAGAAGTGCAGTACTCATTAAAGATGACCCTCTCCAAGAAAAGAGGGAAACCAAAGAAAAATTATATGCTCACATAAGAATAAACCTATGCAAGAAAATAGATCTAATAATGAATAATGCACAAATATAGAGATAAATGTATAGAAAGAAGAAGAAAAATGGCCTTTATGTTGCTGCCCCAAAGTATGTTAAAGTGAAACAATACCACCTCTAATGATAAAGAGACCCCATTAAATGGGCTAATTATGCCATAGGGTGAAGAGAAACATGAAGGGGAAAAGAAGTGCTAAGGCATGATGTTTTTACTAAAAAATACAGCTAGATCTTCTATGAGACAAATGTGTGCAAGATCATATTGTAGTTGAAAAAAATTCTTAAATGCATAACATTTTCCAAGAGAATGTGAATATGAATCATGAAAAATTCAATATTTAATACCTTTCACTTGCTTAATATTTTTGTTTTTTATTTTGAGGAGGAAAGGAAATGTTCTTATCATATTTCAATCTCCAATAGATTCTTGTAGATAATTTGTCAAGATGGTAAATATCATTTTGCCATGAAGGGGAGGCTTTGGTAGGAGAAGAAGTTTCATTATCCACTATTTATGCCATCTTGAATAGATTTTTGACAATCAGGGCAATCATCAACATTATGTTCATGGGTTTGATGAGATGAACAAAAGGGACGCTTTTAAGAAGAAGCATTCTTGCGGGCCCTCTTGATTTGTTGTTTTTGAAGGGAATCTTAAAAGTTTTGAAGCCTAAGGAATTTGTCCATAGAAAGAGGGGTACCACTTCCTAGGCCTCTTGTAGTAGTTTGTGAAGGAGGGTTTATAGGGACACAAATTCCATGCTCAAATTTCCCAATTCCTTGTCCTCTAAAACCTTGTTTTGTAATTATATGAAAACCATGACTATAAGAATGTTGGAATTGACTAGATGGAGGAACACGATCAGGAATTTATTTGAAATATGATGTGTAAGGAGGTAGAAAAGGATTTGTAGATGAAGGAGGAGTATCATGTGAAATGACAATCTCTTTGCCTTTATCAAGCTTATCCTTTTTGGAAGATTGGGGAAGAACATCTTGGTCATCTTAAAGCTCATTTATAGTGATTTCTATGCGAGGGGAAAGGTCATGAATAAAATGAATGACAACATACTCCTTACATAGACTTTGATGTTGAAGATAGGGTCTAGGAGAATAAACAGGATCTAAAGATGTAAGAATGTTAATGTTCTCATATTGCCCCACTTGCTCAAGGGTATGTATATGAGGAGAAGATGGGTCCATATTACTTTCCAATGTTTTCTATCTTGTAGAAAGATCATTGGGTAAAGCATTAGATCTCATTTCATCCACACAAGATACCCTAGGAGAGGTACAAAGGTTAGGATCTCTAGGTTTAGTATCTACAAAATCTTTAAGATGATTAACATAGGAAATGCATTTTGTTAACAACATCACCATAATGCAACATAAATGATACATGAAAGCTTGGAGATCAAATTGAAAAGAAAATAATTTGGAAATCCTAACAACACAATATGACCAAGTGCTATGAATAAAGAGAAGCAACAGGAAATGAAAGAAACTCTTATTCGACACATGATTGTAATAAATATATGCAAAAAACAATGTAATCATATGCAAAAGAGCAAGTAAATCCAATTTATTAATTGCCATTTAAAGTCTCTTAAGTGAAATTTGAATTTGTTGGAAAAACAGATCTAAAATTAGGACCTTGTTATGAAAATTAATTTTAAGATGTGAATTTGATGAATTTTGAATTTGTGTTTGACCTTAGAGAGTGTTAAAATTCATAAAGTAGGCTGATTTTCTGGATTTGAGTAGAAAAATATAGTCAATTCCATCTCCCAAAATTGCGATAAAAAAGTCAAGAACTGTGGCGAGAGCACACATGGTCTGACCAAATTTTTTTCAAATTTTCAAGAGTGATATAAATTATGATTTTAATGCAAAATCCAAAAAAACAACCAATTTGAAGATGTCTAGATCAGTCAAACTTGTAGTCAAAGGTCGAAAATAGAAGAATCTTAAAAATTAGGGTTTTATGATTTAAGCACTCAATTTTCAGAATAAAGAGATAGATTTGAATTGCAATTTTGAAATAGAAATTAGATCTGTAATAGGGAATTAAAATTTTACACCTTACAAGCTTAATTTTCTCAAAATGAAAAATTAGGGGTTTTATGCAATTAACCTCTAAAATTTGCAAATAGATCGAACTTGAAAATGAAAATTTGAAATCCAAATTGCAATGAATCAAATCTAAGAATGAGAAATTATAATTAATGTGTAAGAGGTCAGGTTTACCAAAATGTAAAGTGGAAAATTGGTAACTAGTGACTCCCCACCTAGAAGAGAGAAAGGAAGCCACTAGGATGATTTTCACTTGGGAGGATCTTTACATTCAAAAGAGGGGCTTGAATCCACTAGATCCAAATCTGAGGGAAACAAGGATGTGAATTCCAAATTGATTGCAAGGGTTGAAGTCTGATTTACCCTCTTTTGTAAATGAGAAAGTTGACTTATTGACTATGCAGAAAAGAGAGAGGAAAAAATGAGGAGCTACCAGTTCAATATCACATTGTAATTTTGGATCTGAGCTAATTAGACTGATACAGATCTGCTTTGCAAATTTGGAGAAAAGTCGTCAGGACCATGGCTGGAATGTACATGGTCCTCAACAAAATCTGTGAAACAAAAAGGGTTCTTCCGTCTCTGCAAATGAAGCCCAAACCTGCAATTATAGTTGTACACGTGAAACCTACACATAGAAAAGAGAAGGATAATGGTTGTGGATAGGGATTTGCCTCAGTCAAACCCCAGTTGAGAAATCAATCTTCGAAGAAAGAAATTTCAAATGCTTGAATGTAAACAATGGAAATGTATACTTTGTAGATCTGCAACTTGTTGATGATGATTTCTTTGCTTCTTGAATGTAACCACAAATGTTGTATGAAATGGCATGTAACATGACAAAACCCTAACACACACACATGCTTGCAAATGAATGTTGTAATGTTTCTCCAATGGATGAATGAAGAAGACTTGAATGGCTGAATGGTTTATGATGACCTTGAAATCCCATATCTTATCCTTATGTATCTTATCCTCAAATGAGGGAATTGAATCCCCTTTTATACATGCCTCAAGGATTAATTTTCTATTGGCAAATGCACACTCCAATGAGATATTGTAGGTGATTGAAGGTTTTGTCATTGATGGCAACCTTGCAATTCTATGACACTGACAAGACAATATACTGGCACCGGCAACGACAGACTCTACACCGGCACATAGGTCACCGGCAGACAAAGGAAGGATATCGGCACAGAAGCCGAAAGGAATTTTGTTTATAATGTATTTTGTAAATTATTGTAAAAACATTGTAAGCCGACTTGGCAAATTGTAAAATGAATCATATATGTATGAGATCATTGTAGAACATTTTGTGAATGGGATTAAGGAAGTAGAAAGGCGAAATAAGATAGACCTATTATGCGAATTATAGGTTAAGGGTTTATGTATGAAGCAAAGTTAAAACCGGTACTAGATCTGGCATAGCAGATGCTATTTTGAAGCAGTACAAGACATTGGATTTATATAATCCATTTTGTAAGTCAGTGAGACTTCCCATTTTTTAATTGAGCAGTGAGCTCTAGGCACTTGGCCTTCCTGCATGTGCAGGCCCCTATTGTAGCAGTAATATTCTCTTATTGGTTAGTAAGTGAATATTGTGGGTCACAAATCCCACCGAGGTTTTTCCCACACCGGGTTTCCTCGTTAAACTACTGTGTTATGGTGTGTTTTTCATGTGGTTGTTGTTATCTCTATTTATTGCATTAGTTCTTGTTTACCGATATACAATATTGATATGCTTTACATGTTTTAAGTCAAGAAAATCTTATAACCGGTTAGATATTGATTTATCCCCCCCCCCCTCTCAGTATCTTTGGGAATCCTAACTATTGGTATCAGAGCCTGTGTTAGGATTCCCAAAGATACTGAGAAGGGGGGTGAATCAGTATCTAACTGGTTATAAGATTTTCTTGACTTAAAATATGTAAAGCATATCAATACTGTATATCGGTAAACAAGAAGTAATGCAATAAATAGAGATAACAACAACCACATGAAAAACACACCATAACACAGTAGTTGAATGAGGAAACCCAGTGTGAGAAAAACCTCAGTGGAATTTGTGACCCACAATATTCACTTACTGACCAATAAGAGAATATTACTACTACAATAGGGGCTTGCACATGCAGGAAGGCCAAGTGCCTAGAGCTCAATGCTCAATTACAAAATGGGAAGCCTCACTGACTTACAAAATGGATTATATAAATCCAATGTCTTGTACTTCTTCAAAATAGCATCTACTATGCCAGATCCAGTATAGGTTTTAACTCTACTTCATACATAAACCCTTAACCTATAATTCGCATAATAGGTTTGCCTTATTTTGCCTATCTACTTCCTTAATCCCATTCACAAAATGTTATACAATGATCTCATACATATATGAGTCATTTTACAATTTTCCAAGTCGGCTTACAATGTTTTTACAATAATTTACAAAATACATTATAAACAAAATTCATGTCGGCTTCTGTGTCGGTATTCTTCCTTTGTCTACCGGTGACCTGTGTGCCGGTGTAGAGTTTGTCATTGCCGGTGCCAGTATATTGTCTTGCCGGTGTCATAGGATTGCAAGGTTGCCATCAATGACAAAACCTTCAATCACTTACAATATCTCATTGGACTGTGCATTTGCCAACAATCTCCCCCTTTGGCATTCATGGCAACACTCATGAGAAAAATCCAAAAATTGTCATCCAAAAAGAATCTGCTAGAATTGTCTTACCAAAAATTGTGTACCAAAAGAATATGTGCTCCCCCTGAGTTGATGAGCTATTTGTTGATTATTTTTCTCATTACCACTACTCCCCCTTTAGCATCAATGACAAAGGTTGTCAAAGTGTCAATTGAGTGTGGTTTCCAGTTTCATCCTTGTAACCGGTTGGTTACAATCTGGAAAAGATCTGCCAATACTAGAATCAGGCTCTTAGTGAACCGTTTGCTATCTTTTAATGCGGCTTCTATCCTCTGAATTGTACCAATGAGGTGTTGCATTTGCTGTGTCGGTGTTCTCTTTCCTTGAATTAAAGCCTCAGATATCTCTTTTCTTAAGGAGGCGAGGTAGTCCAATTTTGGACTAAGGCTCCATTTTAGATCTTTTGCCTTTCCTTTTATTCTTTCCTTTTCTCTTTCCAACTTTAGAATTTCCTCCTCAAAACCTATTATTTTCTGCTCTAAAACTGATAATGGTTCAGATGAATTAATGAAATTATCAGTTAGTTGATTTATTTCTTCATGTATCTTGTTGATCTTCTGGTCTATATCTACTGTCAAAAAGTCAGTTTTACATGTATCTTTGTACAAAGTTTTAAATTCTTTTACTGTATTACATAGTTCCGGTAAAACAGTGTCAAACTGTCTTATGCACTTCTTTATTTCTTCTTCAAAGAATTTGTGTTTTTCCTTCTCTAGTTTCTCCTTGAATGCTTCCTCATTTATTTGTTCAACTGTCATAGTGTTGTCAGTAATATACTTAGACAATGTGTCAAGTTGATTCAAAAAATCTTTATTATCTATATTACACTTGGGTGCTATCATTTTCAGAATTGGAATGGTGTCATCAATTGTTTTGTATGCTTGTGAACTACACTCTGTTATCTTCTTGATAGAATCCAAAAGAACTTCTGTCACATTTGTTGGTTTGAATTTTGCATTGGAAGAACCAATAATCTGTATCTCGCCGGTGGGAGCAATTTCTTTTCTTGTGGTGACCTCTGGTAGATCACTTTGTGTTTGCATTTCTTTAAGAAAAGGTTTGGATTGCTCAGTTGTTGCCAGTGGCACTGTCTCTGCATCAACCTATTGCTATGAGGGAGCCTATTTCTCTACCTGTTTCTCAGTGTTGTCACCTGTCGGTTTACCTTCTGTGCTATCTGTTGTCGGTGGCTCATTTGCCATATCTGTTTTCCTTGTTGAATCCTTATCTACCACAATATTGGCTTTCTGAGTGTCAATGTTCATTGTGTATAATACCTCAGAATTAGGATTTGTGTCCTCATGTGGTATGTCCAAACTCTCACTAGCCGGTTGATTGTCAGTGGTAACTACTGGTGGAGTATCTAGAGGTGGTGGGGATAAGTTATCTGTTATTTTTATGCTGGGTGGTCCACCAACCTTACCTTTTCCCTTATCCTTTTGATATACCTTGATGGATTTGGGGCTTCGATATTCTTCCTTCTTCTCCTTCTCTACAAGGAATATGTCCCATGCATTAGCTGTTTCCTTTGTAACACATTCTTTGAAGAAGAAAGAAAGAAGTGTATAAGACAATTTGAGACTCTTCTACTGGAACTATGTAGTACACTAAAAGAATTTAAAACTTTGTACAGAGATACATGTAAAACTAACTTTTTGACAGTAGATATAGACCGGAAGATCAGCAAGATACATGAAGAAATAAATCAACTAACTGATAATTTCATTAATTCATCTGAACCATTATCAGTTTTAGAGCAGAAAATAACAAGTTTTGAGGAGGAAATTCTAAAGTTGGAAAGAGAAAAGGAAAGAATAAAAGGAAAGGCAAAAGATCTAAAATGGAGACTTAGTCCAAAATTGGACTACCTCACCTCCTTAAGAAAAGAGTAATCTGAGGCTTTAATTCAAGGATAGAAAACACCGGCACAACAAATGTAACACCTCACTGGTACAATTCAGAGGACAGAGGCCACATTAAAAGATAGCAAACAGTTCACTGAGAGCCTGAATCTAGTATTGGCAGACCTCTTTCAGATTGTAACCAACCAGTTATAAGGATGAAACTGGAAACCACACTCAATTGACACTTTGACAACCTTTGTCATTGATGCCAAAGGGGGAGTAGTGGTAATGAGAAAAATAATCAGCAAATAGCTCATCAACTCAGTGGGAGCACATATTCTTTTGGTACATAATTTTTGGTAAGACAATTCTGGCAGATTCTTTTTGGATGACAATTTTTGGATTTTTCTCATGAGTGTTGCCATCAATGCCAAAGGGGGAGATTGTTGGAAAATGCACACTCCAATGAGATATTGTAGGTGATTGAAGGTTTTGTCATTGATGGCAACCTTGCAATCTTATGACACCGGCAAGACAATATATCGGCACCAGCAACGATAGACTCTACACCGGCACATAGGTCACAGATAGACAAAGGGAGGATACCGACACAAAAGCCAGCATGAATTTTGTTTATAATGTATTTTGTAAATTATTGTAAAAACATTGTAAGCCGACTTGGAAAATTATAAAATGACTCATATATGTATGAGATCATTGTAGAACATTTTATGAATGGGATTAAGGAAGTAGATAGGCAAAATAAGGTAGACCTATTATGCGAATTATAGGTTAAGGGTTTATGTATGAAGCAGATTTAAAACCGGTACTGGATCTAGCATAGTAGAAGCTATTTTGAAGCAGTACAAGACATTGGATTTATATAATCCATTTTGTAAGTCAGTGAGACTTCCCATTTTTCAATTGAGCAGTGAGCTCTACGCACTTGGCCTTCCTGCATGTGCAGGCCCTTATTGTAGCAGTAATATTCTCTTATTGGCCAGTAAGTGAATATTGTGAGTCACAAATCCCACTGAGTTTTTTCCCATACCGGGTTTCCTCGTTAAACTACTATGTTATGGTGTGTTTTTTATGTGGTTGTTGTTATCTCTGTTTATTGCATTACTTCTTGTTTACCGATATACAATATTCATATGCTTTACATGTTTCAAGTCAAGAAAATCTTATAACTGGTTAGATACTAATTCACCCCCCCACCTCTTAGTATCTTTGGGAATCCTAACATTTTCAACCACTGAAGGCCAATAGAGAGGAATTACAAACCCCGAAGGCAAATTATGAATAGGAGACCAGACCCTAATAGGGTCTAAAGCAGCCATAGGTCTTGAAGGAGAAAGGGTGAAGGGGTGAGAATGTAGAAATAGGTCTCAGTTAGGAAGGAAAAATGTCGTCGCCAAGTGAGGACCTAAAATGTTGTTAAAATTGCAGGGGTCACAATTTTATGACACTACAAGACCAATCATTCATGTGAATACAACTAGTCCTTCTCCAAAGAAGGTAAAATCTACTCATGGTGTTCCTTTTGAAAATGACACCAAATCTTTTTATGAGATATACACAGTCTAAGGCTCCTTATAGAATGGTAGCCCATACTTATAATACTCATAGAAAAATGATGATCACTCCAATACTTCTTTACCATCTTCTTAGCCAAATCTTCCTTAAGCACCTAAGCCTTTAGTTAAGCAATCTAGTGATTACAATCTTATTGAGCAACTTGGTATTACTCCTGATAAGATCTCACTTTGGGATTTGCTTCAGACTGCTCCATTTTATCAAGGTATGCTAGAGGAATCTCTTGAGAAGATCCCATTGCCTTCTTTTGCTAGGCCAGTAGATGTAAATACATTGATGGATCATATTTGTGCAGACTCGCCAAATATTACATTCTATCCACATGAACTCCTACCTCTAGAAGTAAGAAATTAAGAAGATCCATTAATGATAATCATTTATGTTAACAGTGTCAGTATGAGACAGACTCTCATTGATACTGGTTCAAAACTCAATGTTTGTAGTCTAGATCTATTGTCCAAAATCAAAGTGGATTCTAAGTCTCTTTCTGCATCTTCTATGTTCATCTGTGGTTTTGATAATACTAGTAAAACCACTTTGGGCACTATTATTTTTCCTATAAAGGTTGGACCAATTATTATTCCAATGCTAGTGCATGTTATGCCAGGACCTTTATCATACAATATTCTCTTGGGTAGGCCTTGGATTCATGCTTTAGGATAAGTTAGTACTACCATTCATGGTTCTATTAAGTTTGTTGCTAACAATCATGTAGTGACAATCAAGGTTGATCCTGAAGCTATGCACTTATGTCAATTGCAGCAGTTGGTCATACCTCAGTTACACCTACCTTTCAAAATTATATTTCATCTTTATCCTCTTATATGTCGACAACGATTCCCATGGACCCTCCTAAAGAGGAAACCCATGAGAAGGTTTTCCCTAAAGAAGATCCTCCTAAAGTAGAAAGTCCTAAGTCTACTTCTATAACTTCATCTCCTTCTCAATCAAATGCATTTATTGGTGATGATTGGGGTTCCTTATACTTTACAATCTCCTTCATTGAAGAATATAAAGTAAACCCTATCCACCTTAAATTTCTAAAAGTATCATTCACACCCGCAATCAAAAATGATTATTCTTCTATATCATAGGATCATGTGAACACCATTGGCTATACCATTGAAGCTAATCCTCCCCCTTTGGAGGAGTTTCAATCACGTTATAGTCCAGGGTTCAAGATTGCTTCCATGTATGGATACAAAGGAGATGGTCTTGGGCGCATGGGTCAAGGAGTTAAGGTCCCTTTGGAATCAAAATCACACTCTTTTATAGTGGGTTTAGGTTACAAAGCTTCTCCTTTGTCTTCATCCCTTTCATTCTCTAATGTTTTGATGACTTCTTCTTCATCTTGTGAGCAGTTAAACTCTTATCCTCAAGAGAAAGGGTTACTTCATGCTCCTCATCCTTTATCTAAGCAAGACCGTGTCTTGTTGTGGCTTCTTAAAGCTTGCTCTATTTCTCTTCCTCCTCCTGCGCATAAGAAGTCTCCTAAGAATCATTATTTTTGTACATACCTTCAAGTGCTTGGCCATTCCACTAGTGAATGTAAGGCCTTGGATGACAAGATTCAACAACTTCATCAATCAAGTGTCACCGATCTTTCATGTATTAATATTCCTCCTTGTTCTTCTTTGCATAGAAAGTGACATTGAGGTGTATCTCTATCTTGTTCTTTATCATATTTCAACCTGCTTTTCATTCTTATGCCATCTCTCTCTCACTTGTAGAGGTGCATGTCTATCTCTTTCCTATCATGGTGACTATCCCTTTATCACTTTTTCATGTTTGCCTAGGTGGGGGGGAAAACCACTCGATCTATTTCCTTATCATGTTCTGCCATGGTGGGGGCCAAACCACTTGATCCTTTTCTTTATCATTTTCTTTGCCTAGATGGGGGCCAAACCATTTGATCTATTGATTTTTCTCACCTTTTTACGGGACAATCTACTACTTACCAAATCTATCTTTGATTGCCCAATCACATGGCTCTCTAGCATATCGTTGCCCATGGCAAAAAAATATATCTATCTCATTTCCCTATCGTATGGCTATCCATACTGACATATCTTGCCACCCTATCATATGGCTATCTAGCATAATGATCTTTGCTATCCATACTGGTGTATCTCATACCAACGATGGCCGATTTAATTGTATCTTTTCGTAACAAGGGACTTTCCTCTAAAGTGAGGCTCATTTCTGTTACGTTGTCTTATCTATATTTTATCTCTATCCTTTATCTCATCATCCGACATGTTAGTCTATAGCTACCGTGTTTGTGATGTATCAAGTAACAATATCTATTTCAAATCTCATCTTCACCTCGCTGGGGGAAACCTCATCTAATTAATGAAAATCTGCCTCCCTATTGCAACTATCTTATTTATCTTCTCTTTTGGTAGTGGCCTTCCTTCAGAGCGAGGTTGGTGCTACTTATCTTTGATCATCTGGCATAACACAACTTCCTATATCTATCTTTTTATCATCATCATTACCACTAGTGATGCATAACACAACTTCCTATATCTTAGACATTGATTGCTTCTCTAAGTTATGGGTGCATTCTTCCCTTGAAGTGATCAATCCTTGCTTTCTTCTCTTCATTTTAGAATTTATCTATCTATTGTTTCTTGTTATTTTGGGGACGACGCATGACCTACTAAGGCAAACTTTTACATCTAGGTCTCTTTCACTTTGCTAACTCAAGATAATAGTTTCTTTGTTTTGTGTTTTTGTGTGCGATCTTTTTCTTTATCATGTTCTAACCCTATTGTCTTGGGATTCTGTTATTCTCTAACCCTATTCTCTAGTGCAAGTTTTTCTATCTAATGCATCTGTTTTGTAGGTCTTCAGCTTGGGGGCATGCTTCCTTGGCTTAGATATTTGTCTTCTTCCTCTACAATATCCTTTTTGCATCATGATATTATTTTATATTTAGTAGATTTCCTTTAGTGTGCATATGCATGTTGATTCATAATCCCGCTAAAGTGTCGGCAAAATGTAGTGTCAAAAATTGCATACCCCTTTGTAATTCAACCTACATATTTTGTAACCACTTTGGTGTCCATTCCCCTAACACTTGAGTAGGCCCACTTCAACCCTTGCATCAACCTTTTCCCTCTTAAGATGCTCAAGATTACTTTTGATAACTATCCTTCTGCTTTTGTTTCCTATTAGCTGCATGTTTCTCTTGTCATTTTTTAGCGTAATTTATCTAGACACTAGCATGCCATGTGGATGTTTGCGTGTCGTGCATTCATCCCACTAAATATCAATATTTGAATGCCAATTCTAAGCACACCTTTCCACTTGTCACTTGCACATGTTGGTGGAAATGGTCCCAATTATTTCAAATGGCTTGCGACCCTCTCTTTCCCTCCTCTTCTCTCATTTTAAACCCATCTTTCTCTTCTTTCAAGATCTCTAGATTCTAGACACAATCTCTCTTATTCTTTGGGCTCTCTCTCGCTTGCTACAACAATCTCTAGTTTTTTATAGCACTCTTAAGTTCTTACAATAATCTTTTGCAAATCTCTTGGCTTTCGCAATCCCTTTGGTAATATCTATCTATCATTCTATCTATCTCATCTCTGAGCATCTTGGGATTTATCACATCCCCTATCTATTTAATCATTCTAGTTATTTGTTTTTTGATCTATCTATCTATCTAGGTTGTTCATGGAGGTGGAAACACCACAATGGGGGTCTGACTGAGGCAGACTCCAAAACGCAGCCCCCAATATTTTCCTTCTTGTTTGTGTGCAGGTTTATAATCATATGAAGGAGATCATTTAGCGGGAGGCTTCAATTGTGGACTGATTGTGAGCTTCTTTCTTTTCCCTCTACTCAAGTCATTCTAATATTTATCATTTTGTGTTATTAGCTTATCTTGTTGTTTTTCCATGTTTATTTAATATTATAATTGTATCTGCTACCCCCGTATAGTTTTTGTGTTCTGTCCATACTGGACGACAATGCATTGAGCTAGTGTCCCAGCTTCATGCACTCGTCCCATGGACAGAGACTCAACAGAGTTGTCCAGTAGTCTCATTTGTAGTCTATTAGCTTAGCTTTTCATTTTTATCCCCTGACTCATCCTTAGCGCCAATTTGAGTGAGGTAGTGGTAGATAGATTTGTCCTTTGAGATTCATCATCTTGGAGGTGAGAAATCCCCTCCTCTATAGATCATAAGATTAATAATACTTACCTTATTTTGTTGATTTACTCTTCAAAGGATCAAACAAGGAAATAAAGTGTTTAGAATTTTGACTTGTAGTAACAACCACACAATGAACAAAATAATGACCTCAGAATTATCCATGTAAGGTAAAAGTAATTGTTGATAAATAATAATGTTGTTAAAATTGTTATTAAAAATGCCTATACAGGAATAAAAAAAGATCACTTTCATATGAAATGATAATTTCCTTAACTTTGACTACTCAACAATAGCACATGGGTACTTTCTATTCAAAACATTCACATATGGGTTTAGGAATATTTTGTCTAAAAAGAAGAGAAATCAACCACCAACAACGAAGAGGTTGTATGTGCTACAAGAAATGCAAGTCATTAACAATAAGGAAAGGAATGCTCAAACATATACTATCAACTCTTGAAGAATTGTGCCTAAAACGAAAAATGATTGTGTGCATGTAAAAGTGAGATTAACTACCCTCTAACTTCAGTTATAACTTTAATTATAAAACCACTTGATCTTCACCATCGTTTTAAATTTGATTTCAATTATTTTGTTGTTGACTTTAATTTCATGTAACATGCCAATATGCTTCTTTAGTTACATGTTGTCTTTTATGAATATAGACATAAAGTCACATATCATACCATTTAATCATTTTTTCATTGTGTCTATTCTGATAATATTTAAAAATACTCATGCATTTAGAAAGCACAACCTACCACTTGATCTTCACAATCAATTTTAAGTGTATTCCACTTCTTCTAACATGGGGTCACATACCATACCATTTAATCATGTTTCCATTGTGTCAATTCTGATAACATTAAAAAATATCCATGCATTTACAAGGCACACCCTACCATTTGATCTTAACCATTGTATTTAAGTTTATTCTACTTCTTCTATTGTTGACTTTAATTCCATGTTAACATGCCAAGATGGTTCTTTAGTTACATTTTGTCTTTTTGGAATGCAAACATGAGGTCACATATCATACCGTTTAATCATGTTTTCATTGTGTCTATTATAATAATATTCAAAAATATCCATGCATTTAGGAGGCACAAATTTCCACTCAATCTTCACCATAGTTTTTAAGTTTATTCCACTTCTTCTATTGTTGGCTTTAATTCCGTGTTAAAATGTCAAGACGCTTCTTTAGTCACATTTTGTCTTTTTTGAATGTGGACATAAGATCACATATCATACCACTTAATCATGTTTTCAATGTCTATTCTGATAATGTTAAAAAACATCCATGCATTCAGAAGGCACGACCTACCACTTGATCTTCATCATATTTTTTGAGTTTATTCCACGTGTTCTATTGTTGATGTTAATTCCATGTTAACATGCCAAGATGTTACTTTAGTATCATGTTGTCTTTTTGAATGTAGACATAAGGTCACATATCATACCATTTAATCATGTATTCACTGTCTATTCTATTAGCATTAAAAAATTTCAATGGATTTAGAAGGCAAAACCTACCACTTGATCTTCATCATAGTTTTTAAGTTTATCCCGCTTCTTCTATTGTTGACTTTAATTCCATGTTAACATGCCAAGATGGTTCTTTAGTTACATTTTGTCTTTTTGGAATGCAAACATGAGGTCACATATCATACCATTTAATCATGTTTTCATTGTGTCTATTATAATAATATTCAAAAATATCCATGCATTTAGGAGGCACAAATTTCCACTCAATCTTCACCATAGTTTTTAAGTTTATTCCACTTCTTCTATTGTTGGCTTTAATTCCGTGTTAAAATGTCAAGACGCTTCTTTAGTCACATTTTGTCTTTTTTGAATGAGGACATAATATCACATATTATACCATTTAATCGTGTTTTCTTTGTGTCTATTGTGATAACATCAAAAAAATATCCATGCATTTAGAAAGCACGACCTACCACTTGATCTTCACCATTGTTTTTAAGTTTTTCCCACTTCTTCTATTGTTAACTTTAATTTCATGTTAACTTTCCAAGATGCTTCGTTGGCTATATATTGTCTTTTTTGAATGCGGACATAAAATCGTATATCAAACCACTTAATCATGTTTTCATCATATCCATTCTGATAACATTAAAATATAGAAAAAACAGCCTACTAGAATAAGATCAGAGAGAGAAAGAAGAATCTCAAAATATGATATGGTAAGATCAATGGAAGAATACAAATTGTCTTTTCAGGATGAGCTCTGGAATTCGCCTCAACATATCCTTACAAATATGATATGACACAAAAAATCAGAGTGTTTATTAGGTGGCTTTTCTTTCTACATCTCCTCTCAATGAAAAGCCTTGTATGACAAGGAATGTTAACATTACTACACAGTTCCTTTGTATGACGACAAGTTTTAGTGTGGAATCTGAAAAGACTTCATTTGCAGTTGCGTATCAGATTTTGCTATAATCTGTGACGTGTTATATTGTTTATGGAGACAGCAAAAGTGGATGGGTAGAAATTGATGCCAAAATGTGGTAGAAATTGATGCCAAAATGTGGTAGAAATTGATGCCAAAATGTCAGGGTATTAAATCAAGAGTACAAAAATAATTTGACAGTTGCATATTGTGCCATATAACGTTAACTTCAGTGATAATAACTACTGCAACTTGTGATAACCATAGTTCAAAACGGACAAAGGTAGCTTACAAGTAAGTTTGTTCTCCCTTCATGTGCATCATACATTTTAGTTCTCTACCTATAGTTTGGGAAGAAGCTTTATTTAATTTAGTTTAGTTAGGTCAATTAAGATTGAGTTTTTGTTGAAGAGTCAAACTCACTGTTTGTTAAAAGATCGAATTTAATAACTGATAAGGATCATTTATCAAGATCATATTTTGTAGAGGTACAATCTACTAAAGGTTGATTTCGTGATTACATAATTGAAAAGTAAGTTTTATTATTAATTTAAAGAAAATATTTAATAAATAAGTGATATATAGTGGTTTGTTTATTATTTTATAATTTTAGATATATAAAATTTACCACCACTTCATCATATTATATTTTATGTAAATTAAATAAGTCGTTATTTAATTATTTATCTTTTCCATCCATCATAATTTAATCTTTTTTTAATGTTGTTTAAGTAAATCAAATTAATTATTTGTAATTCTCAATTCTTCAAATTAATTATTTAAGACTAATTAACTTTTATTACCATTTTTTCTAATTTATAATTCTACATTATCTCAATCTTCCAACTATCAGGATAGTCATCCAATACTCTCATATGGCTCAAAATCTAAAGTTTTTATCACTTGACATATGACCCTATCCCCGTCATGTTCCCACATATGTGATCATGCCTACTCACCCCACTCCTTTCTCACACATATTAAAGCATGGAAATTGTCTATTTAAAACTCTCTCAAGCCTTCACCTTACCTTTGTCTCATTAGAATAAGCTTGATATTTTTCTCACGCATGTGTTAGCATTCTTTCCTACACCTCTTGTACACTTGTCTTATTTACCCCTTCCCCTTATGATACTTTTAATAGGGCTAAGAATTCAATATATATATCTGCAATCTTCAAATTTTAGTTGTCCATTAACTTTGGATCTTGGCCCTTACTTTTCCTCATGGGAAATATATAGATTTAGCCTCCTCTCTATCAATTCAAATTTTTATTCTGATGCAAAATTTATGATGCCATTTTTATCATGAAATATTAAGAAATCCACATCAATTACACAATCTAAGTGCATCAAGTGTAGCTTAAAGGGTGTACTTTACTTCTTTTTAGTTGGAGAAGTAAGGTAAACAAGATATTAGATTTCATTTGTTTCCTTTCAATTTTTGTGTGGATTTCCTTGTTGGATATTGCTTAAGGTGTTGTCATTGATGTTAACATATTCTTCTATATTTCAGTGTTGTAGTTTGGTTGGATGAGTTTGTGTTGCAGATGAGCTGATGCATATTAAAGGGTTTCTGGTATGCTGTTTGTAGATGGTTCATTCTCATTTGCATAGGTCCGCATGATGTTTTGATCAAGTTATGAGATCCGGTATTGAGGATGTTATTCAATTGCTTGTATTATTCGGTATTTTGGTTTGTGCTATGTATTGCTCCAGAATTTCTATATCTTTAGTTGTGGATGTATGAGATGTGTGTCCTCAGTTCAAATGGTTCATGATTTGGAAATCCACAAGAAAATCTTTCAGGTTGACAGTTAGTTATGATGGTGTTCTTGAGCTATGGTAGAGAAATGATGATGATTCTTGAGATCCAAGTTGTTGCGGTTGTTGTGGTGCAAGTCACATTTCTTGTGAATGTTTCTAGATCGTGTTTTATATGTATCGGTGGTCCGCATTGATTATTGTGCATGTTATTGAAGTTTTTTTTGTCCGGTGATGCTCTTCGTGTTATACGACATTCTTGGTGGCTGTAGCGTGTTGCGGATGATCAAGGCATAATTCTTGGAGGTATTCCTATTTGCAGTATTGATTTGGGTCTAGAGTATGTCTTAGCTAACATTGTTTTGGTCCACTTGTATTTTTTTAGCATGTGAAGTTATTATTTTATAATTTGTATTGAGGGTTTAGCCGACCTCAAAATATATATAGGTTGATGACTTGTATAAATAAATGTAATAATCATCTAAGATGTATGTTTGCAATCTTTGAGAGTATGTATGATCGTTTTGTATGTGCAAGCAAGTGATTTGATCTTTCGTAAGTGTGAAGGAGAGAAAAGAAGTATTGCAGAGAAGATTGTGTGATTAATCGGAACTGTACTTAAGCATATGGAGATGTTATTTTCACAGTTCATGTAATCTGGATTGTTGTCTGAATAATTTTGTAAGTCAGTAAGACTTCCTATAAGGCACTGAGCCTTCCCTAAAGGTTGTAGCATTTTTGGGTTTCTTATTTGATTAGTGAACTCTAGGTAGTGTGCTTGAATGCATGTGTATTCCCCATTGTAATATTTACATTTACTCCTAACAGGATATTATCTCATTGTGAGTAGGTTCCCACCGTGGTTTTTCCCTTAACCGGGGTTTTCACATAAAAAAATTGTGTTATGTGTGTTATTGATGTGGTGTTGTTTCATGTTTTAACTGTTAAGAATCAGATCTGATTTGTGGTTTAAGGTGCAGAAATTATTATGCAAACTGATTCACCCCCCTCTCAGTTTGCTGCATTGTTGCCAACAATCCTTTTCTCTTATAAATTCACTCTAGCATGCCTAATGGAACCACGAGGGCCTCACTGGCTAGGCAATATTATATCACGTGCATTCATATTGAGGGGTTTAATATCCCAAAAATGAGGGTATAGTATATTGGCTATCGATGAAAATAGGGGGGTTTTTAATTCGGGCTATGAAAAAATGAAATATTTGGCGAAACTAGGGGGGCTTTTAATTCAGTCTGTGTATTGGGAGGGGGTGACAAAAAAGGAGTTTAGGGCAATATTTTTTGAAAATAGGGGGATTCTTTAGTATGCCATGAATGCACATGCTATAACCCAGGTTCACTAAGTGAAGTCCCCGTGAATGGAACACATCTCCTTATTACTAGTTTATATTTTAGAACTTTTTTATTTTTTACATGTGGGTTTTCAATTTAGTACATGCATTTCATGTTTTAGCACCCATGCATCCAAAATAGTGTTTCTTCATCCCACAATGCCTACATATTTTCATCAAATTTTACTCTTTTGTGTTTTATTGCAAACATATATCATTTTCCTAACTTTTATCATCTTTTGTGTAGCATTTTTCTATTATTTTACTGGTTTCATCACTTTTTAACCTCCTATCTGGAAAATATCACATTTTCTTCTAGGTGTTTTGATGAAGGTCTACTCCAACTAGCACTCACACCTAGCACAATAACAAATATTAACACAAACATTTAAGAGGGAAAAAAATTACTTTTGATTTATTTAGTAAATTGGAATGACATTTTGAAATATTACAATTCTATAGCCACATGGGCTTAACTCACTATAAATAAAATTAACTCTCTAAGAAAAACCTACAATTCAAAGCCATAATTGGCACTCATGGAGCTATCATTTGTGTCCTCTATTCACCTCTTTATTTGGCACAAATAACCACCTTAGAATTTTCTTGAAAGTGCAACTCCCCTTTTTGGTTCCTAGAGGTCCAACCATTCGTTTTCCCACCCAAGAATATATTTCATTTGAAATTAAAATTTAAGTAGTGCAATTCCTTAAGGCCATAACTTTTGACTTGAGATTCGATTATTAGATATCATTAAAAAGATCATGAGGATATATAAAATGTCAAAATATCTAAAGATCATTTCATCAACTTTTCAAGCATTTTACAAGGCTTCTAGGTGATTCAAATTTGAGTTTGAAACCTTTTAGCAAAAAAAATTGAAGATGAAAATTTTAATATCTCCCAAAATTTAAGATGATATTATTCTTTCACTATTCACTTCATTTTTTAATTCAACTCCTTGGGGTAAGTTATTAGGTTGATAAGTTCCCGTATAGGGTAACTTACTAAAAATAATAGGTGGAATTCTTTGGCCCTTTCATACTTCTTATTCTCCTACACCTTTAAAGTGTCATCATGGTCTCACAACACAACCAAAGAAATCTAAAAATAAAAGATAACATTATTTTGGGTGGTGAGAGATTTCCCTTACACCAATAAATGCTCCTACATGAGAAACATGAAGTAATTTGACAAGTGACCTTTTCACATCTCTTGTGATTGAGGAAACCCAAGCTATTCAACCTTATCCTTAGATGACCATAATGAATCTCCAGTAGGTCTTCCTTTTGATTCACCAAATATTCTCCATACTACCTATTTTCATGTACTCTTGCCCACACAACTATCGAAGATTTCTTTTATCTCTTCCTTCTCACAAGTAGATGTTGTAATATTCTACTATTCTTTTATTGGTGTGTCTTCAATGCCTCCTTCATGATAATATATTAAATCAGAAATGGTGAACATAGGTGATATGTTAATTTCGGTGTGTAACATAGGTATGCATTTCCTGAATCATGTCTCTTCATGATCATGCATGATCTGAAATTCTTCACTTTTAACTCATTATATGTTCCCACATGGAAACTTTCTTTCCTTAGATGAACATGTTGAACCTAAGGCAGGACTAAAAGAGTGGGGTGAATCAATCAAAATAAATAATTACAACATAACATAAATAATTAATAAAAAACACATATCCAGCACATGAACACCAAGATTTATATGTGGTAAACCCAAACAGTAAAATACCATGATGAGAGTCAACCCACAAGATAATCCACTATATATGAAATGATTCCAAAAATACAGTTCACTACTCCGGTCTTGTACACCAAAGCTAAGTGCACAAGGGACAAGATACAAAGAGGACTTGCAAAAGCCGAAGCTAATTGCACTCAAGGAAAGATATATAAAAATAATCTAAAAAGAAGGATCCCTTGATCATGAAGTTGCCCTTGAACTCTTCATCAAGTGACCAACATTAACACACACAAATATGATCTCAACTGCCAACACTTTGTCATAGTCACAACACAACTTGCATATCATTTGAACACAACTCTTCTTTGATTCTCACACTTCCTTTGATCTTCACGACATCATCTACACTCTCTCCCATTCTAATTGCCTCTAACTCAAACATTCAAATGCCTTATATACAAGATAGATCATCAAAGCATAAAAAAAGTTAGCCTAAATCAAGATAAACTTTATGAACCAAAAACATGCACATTGATCCACTCCAGGAGAAAGAGAGGACCAAAACAAATCTTCCAAAGATTGATTCATTGATTCACAATCATTGAAACCTAGCTAACAACATATCCATATGCTATGCAACCATATAAGCAATTATCAATCAAAACATACTCTCCAAAGCAAATAACTCAACTCCAAATCTCCATACGCTACAGTGAGACCTATAAAATATAAAAAATTCTTCCACAAATCTTATCCAAACCTAAGGATAGGTCAATCATGGAATCTCACAACCAACAACAAACAATACCACAACACCCGGAGAACACAAAGATGTTTTCGGACCTCGAAAAAAATATATCCACGATACCAAAACTATATCCAATGAAGATAACAATAATATTCAACACAAACAATAGATTCTGGACCCAAGCACTTCCAAAACAATTAACACAACAACTGCACCAACATCTCAACAAGATAACTCTACACCATAGACATTCCAGACCATATAAGCAAGCAACAAGTTTGACATCAATGACAACCACAACAACACATCAACTCATATTTCCAACAAAACAAGCACATTTTCATCACCAACATTGAATTCTTTGAACTTCTGCTTCTAATATTTATTTTCCTTGTACTAAAAACTCATCAAGTTTAATAGATATCTGTGCAATCCGTGAGTGTTTGTATGTTGGTTCCGAAATTTATTGTACGAGTGTTTTTTGCATCAATATTTCAGATCAAATTTTTTGATCCATCATTAGGATGATAAGAGAGAATAAGGAGAAAAGAGAAAATGGTTATTGTTGGAGACCTAAAAAATGTAAACAAAGTGATAATAGTGGAAAGAGAGAGAGGGGGGATAAGATACCAAGTTAGGACAAGTGGTAAGTGGGAGGAAAATAAATTAAATATAATAATAAACAAAAAGATAAAACACCAAAAAATAATGAAAAGGGTAAAAAAAAAAATAGTTAAGGAAAATACATAAAGTAAAAACCTCAAATAATGCACACCAAAAGGAATGTAAGAAAGAAAAATAAATATCCATTTAATTTGCATTAATATAAAAAAAGGAATTTCTTCATGTGTTCTTAAGGGTATAACCACCTAGCATCTCACACCTTGTAGTAATTGTTGTTAGTAATGCTTCTCACTAACAAGAGCAATGGTCTTATCTTGACCGCAGTATTTAGCCAATACTCCATCATGAGGGCTTCACTTAGTGAACTTGGGTTATAGCACGTTCGTTCATGGCATACTAAATAATCCCCCTATTTTCAAAAATTATTGCACTAAAATCCTTTTTTGTCACCCCCTCCTAGTACATAAACCCAAAAATAAAAACGCCCCTATTTTGACCATATATTGCATTTTTCATAGCCTAAATTTAAAAAACCCCTAATTTCACCGAATAGGCAATATATTGAGCTTATTTTTTGAGATATTAAACCCCCCAATATGAATGCACATGATATACTATTGCCTAGCTAGTGAAGCCCCCATGTACTCCATCATGCTTCTCTTTGATCAAGTTCTCTCTCATAGAACTCCTTGGAATGCACAATGGGATTTGTCTAAAAAATATCGTGTGTTGTATTAATAAACCCAACTGTTTGATTCTATCCAAAGTAATAGGTTCGAAGCAAGGTAATGAAGTCTCTACAAAGTCTAGATCTTTAGGATATAAACTCTTGAATTCATCAAATTCGATAACCTCTAATGTCATCTTTCTCAACAAATTTTTCCTTTTACTTAAGTCATCTACAACTCTATTTAACCTTCCACTCATGTGATTCAAAACAAAAGTATACATCCAGTTTTATTTTCTTTGATTTAACTTTCCTTTACATTAAGATATTGCAAAGCCTAGTAATCAATATATAAAACAAATTCTTTTGGAAACAAATAATGTCTCTATTTCATGAAAGCTTGAACTATAACATAAAAATAATGATCATATATAGAGTATTTTTTCTTGGCGTCATTCATCTTCTCATAAAATTATGCAACAAGATTACATTCTTGGCTCAAAATAGTTCCTATTGCACTGCCCCTAGCATTACAATCTCCTTGAAATAAATTATTGAAATTTGAAACTGCCAAAATAGGTTTTTCAATGAATTTATTCTTAAATATATCAAAACTCTCGGTTTCTCCTCTAGTCTATTTAAACTTAGATTCATATCCCCCTCTCATTGTCTCTTTTATTGATGTACAAATAATACTAAAATTATTAATAAACACTTTGTAAAAACTTTCTAGACCATGCAATAATCTTATCTCTATAACAATGTTTGGTGTAGGTCATTTGATGATAGCCCTCACTTTATTTCAATCTACCTAAGACCCTTAGTTGAGATATAAAATCTCATATACACCAACTCCTTTTTCACAAAACTGCATTTCTTCAAACTAATCAACAACTTCTCTTCCTTTATCTTTGCATATTACTCTTCGAATACGCATCAAGTCCTCCTCTAATGTCTTACAAAAAAAATGTCATCCAAATAAATAATAATATTATTTTCAAAAAATTATTTCAATACCTCATTCATAAGCCAATAAATGTTCTCTATGTACTGGTTAGCGCAAATGGAATGAGTAACCACTCATACAAGCCCTCTTTAGTTTTGAAGATTGTATTTCACTCATAGCCTTCTCTTATACATATCTAATGATATCCACGCTTCAAGCCAACCTTCATGAAGTACTTGTCTCCACTTAAACAATTCATAAGGTTATTTTTATGAACTTAATATCATATATTCTTAGCTATATATTATATATTTTTCAAATTAAGAAATTAATCACCTATTGCATGGTTAACCCTAACATAAATATTAGTTGATACACTAATCCCTTTTATTTAAGATGAAGGGTTATGTCCCCACATAGTTGAGCCTATAATTCATTACATCGTATCATCTATTATTCAATTCATATGTTGTTGTTGAATTATTGGAGGTCACATTTTTAAGTGATTGGCTATATTTCTATTTTTTACAAATATTTTCAAGAAATATCATAACAATTGGTATTAAAGCTACAATTTGGGCCAAATTTTTTGTTTCTATCATAAGTTTCAAATCATTGTGAATTTGGATCTCCTTTTTTAAGGTTGTGAGGCATGTATTAGATGTGATCTTAGAAAAAAACAACAACTTAGAATGCAAGTTTAATAAAATTTATTGATAGGGTTTGTTCTCCTTTATCGACTATTAAACGTAAAATAAGGACCCATTAATTTAGTGGTCAAATTTTCATAAAAGCTTTCATTGATTTTCTCTATAGGCTACAATTTTGGTAATATTATAAAAAATTAGGTAGGGTTAGTTCTTTAAAAATTATGTTTTTTCCCACCTTAATAAATATTAAAATAAAATTATAATTAAAATCACATCATCTTTAGGATTAGACAACCTTTTTACATGTATAAAATTTAAAGACCCATTTACCACCTAAAATTGAAGAAAGAATAGGAGACAATGATATATTTTGATAAAGATAAATTGTTTGACCCATTTATAAAGTCCTTAAATGAAGCTTTAGAGAGGTTACTAAAGGGATTATAATCATAATTAAAGTCCCCAAAAAATTAACATGGGTACAACCCTAATAAACCAAATGATGTAGGAGCATCTAGGGTGTATGAGAAATCTTGCATCATGCAAAAATATTGTTTTTTTCAATAAGGGATAAAAATAGAAGGTTTATTATTTTTAGTAAGTTGGCATTTATGCACGTGTGGACATGAAAACTTACAAAAACCTCTAGAATGGTGAAGAAATCATAGCTCCAACACTAGAAATTCAATCCAATATTGTCTTGAGAGCTTATTGGGTTGACATGACACATCATCAATAAGAAAATCTAGGGATGGCAAGCCAAGGGAGGCACTAGAAATTCAATTCAATAGGATCTCAAGGGATTATTGATTTGAAATGATAAAGTTATGGTTCCAAGAAAGAAAGACAAGTAAAGAAATTAGGACATACCAATTTTCATGTATGTAGACGGATTCACATGATCAAGGCTTCAATATAATAAAATATAAAGAACCACGAGGGCTTCACTTAGTGAACCTAAGTTATATCATGTGTGTTCAAGGCATATTAAAGAATCCCCCTATTTTCAAAAAATATTGCCCTTGCTAGCAACTGGGAAGTAGAACTGAGAGGGGGGGGGGGCGGGGGGGGGGGGGTGTTGAATTAGTTGTGAACCAGTTGTCGATAAATTATAGATCAAAACAAATTATTCCAATTTAAACTTAGTGCCGATAAACCAAACTTAAGTGCGGGTAAAACAAATTAACAGTTATAGTAGTATCGGTTTCACTTAATGCATGAAACATAAAGATAAAATAACATCCACAACACATGACACAAAGATTTTGACGTTGAAACCCGGTAAGGGGAAAACCACGGTGGGAAACCTTACCCACAATCAGATGATACTATAGTAGATAGTAAGTGTATACAAATGGGGTCTGCACATGCAGAAAGGCCAACCGCCTAGAGCTCACTAGGTGAACTCACAATAATGGTTCCCACTTTTTTGCCACTTTTGACACTAAGATATACATTTTTAAAATAGTCTTCAACTTCCGAGAACTATAACTTTTAAACTATTAAAAATTTGAAGATGATGTAAATTAGTAATTTCTAGCATTTTGTTTGTAGATTCTATATACATTTTTTTCAAATTTTTTTGAAGGATTTTAAAAAAAAATTTCCATCTCCCTCGAAAAGTAGTTTTTTACAACAAACTACATTTTTAAAGAGTGATGTGCCTCCCGAAATGCATAACTTTTTTTTTATAAAATGATAAAAACTCAATTTTTTCAAATTTTGGTTTGTAACATCAATATCCAGGGCTTGCAATTGGTTTTATAGTGATATGTCCAATATTTTTCATTTTATAAAGTTTTGAAGTCCGACTAGTCATAATTCGGACATACGTTTATGTTTGAACACATAACTTGTTCTATATAAATCAAAATTCAATTTTTTTTTTTTTGTTAGAAAGAAGACATCAATACGAGGGGCATAGATATTTTTCAGAATTTTTTTGAATTAGTTTCTTATTTTTCCCAATGCATTGAATAGAGAAGTTCATGTTCGGTGAAAAAACAATTTTCCATAAAATTAAAAAAAACAAGAGCATAATAAGTTCAAAATATAACAAAATTATACTCATTGGAAAGCTTGCTCTGAGTACTACCATCTAATATTTTTGGGTTATCAAGATTATTTCATTCGCGCTTTGAACCAGAGCTCCGAAGTCATTAATTCTTCAGAACTCTGAAATTTTTTGGGAGAAACCTCTAATTGGAGGGTTCGAATGAACAGTACTTCAAGCGAATTGGGTTCGCTCAAACCATAAGGGGTTCGAGTGAACCCCCATTTGCTCGAACCAATGGGATTGATTTTGGCCTGTACTTTTTTGTAACGGTCATGTTTGAATGAATCCAACCATTTTTAATTGTTGAGTTTCATTCGAACTCTGGCTGACGCATTTTTATTTTTTTTTCATTTGTGGAGTCGTATAAATGTCCATAATTTTTTTCATTTTTTATCACATAAATGATTAAAATAATTCGCATTTTTGGATGAGAGAAGACATTTGAAAATTATTTTGAGGGCAATAATTTGAAGGTTTTTTGTAAAAGCATGGGGAACAAGAAGAGAAGGCAAATTAAGACTTCAAGGAATTATTCTCTCAAAACGGAAGAAAGATATCGAGAACAAAGAAGACAAAGATATCATGATGCAAGTATGTATTTTTTATTTTATTTTGATTTAATTTAATATGTATTACGTAACAATTAATTAGTTCAATATTTTTTATCTAATATTTTTAATGAAAATTAATTTAAAAAATCTTAATTAAATTAATTGGAAATAATAGGATTAAAAATAATCTTGTTTTAATTGGAAAGCATAATTAATTTGAGATAATACATGTGTATTTGCAAATTTCAAATTCCATCAACTTGCTTGTCGTGTAATTGCATTTTTCTCCTATATAATTAAGTCCATTTATAATAGATATGACCTATTAAGTCATAAAATTAGTAAGACCTATTATGTCATAATTTCTAGGTTCTAAATTATATATATTGAATATTTAACCTACATGTACAAGTAATTTCATGTGATAGGTCCTTTAATATCACATAATATATCTGTCTTAAGGGGAGTTAAGTATATTAGTTGTGAAATGTTTTTTCATACGTGGTCATATTGATTTTAATAATAAGGCCTATTAGGACTATTACATTGATTATAGGTCTTAAATGTGACATAAATTTATAAGGTCTATTAAACATGTTGAATAATTTAGGTGAACTATTTATATGACTTCACGTACATGCAAAAACATTTCAGATTAGGAGGTCTATTATGCAATAATAGGTCTTAAATATACACAGATGTGACAAATTATAGTCCACCTACATTATGGTCCACAACAAATTAATATGAGGTCACCTTTATCATATGCATGCATCAAAATATTTGTACTTTTAATTTTCAAAATTGGAATATTTAATTTATCAAAATTTTATTTTATGTGTTAAATTAGTGCTCAAAGTTAGAGATTGAACTTTAATCCTAACCTGAGAACAAATTGAACTTTAAACCTAAACAGGTAATTTAATTAGAGTTATAACAATAAGGTCCTGAAAGTATTTAAATTTAATAAACCAAATTAAATGGGCTAATTTTAACATGTAAAGCTTTAAGCCAAATTCACCCCTATTCTTGAACCTAATTGAATAATCTCTGATTAATTCAAGAACCTTACACAAACTCTTAAATTATGTGCAGAACGGGCTCGAGAAGAAGGGAGTTCTGAAGCGAGAGTCGAGGCAAACAAACCTATTGAAGAACACAATATAGCTGATGAACATAGGGAGGAGATTGTCCAAGTTGAACCAATGGAGACCTTTGAAGGAGAGGGGTCGGGCTCCTTACCTCCTACCACTGATATGGATGAGCATATTATGGATCTAGCTAAACAGGTGAAGAGAAATATTTCTTATAAAAATTTACATCATTTACTTGAAATGGATGTGGATGAGTTGAAACATCTCAGTGAAGAACCTAGACATACTAAAAGGAGGTCAATGAATAAAAGTGGAAAAGAAATAATGTCTCATTTCAACAATCTTGATACTACACTAGAAAAAGATCAATTGTTATCAATTGTACTTACTCATAAAGACTTAATAGATCCAATGAAATTGTTGGGTATAGATACAACAAGTCAAAAGAGGAAAACTTCTCATCTACAAAAATCTATTGTTGATAATGTTAAGAAAGGTTTGGTGAACATTGGTAAAAAATCTCGAAAACTAGATAAGACCATTTCAAGAAGAGTGATGTTGACATCTTTAGTAAATGAAAGATTTCCTCAAAAAAGGAAATTCTCTTCACTATCATCTGAGTTTGGTTTTCGTAGAAGGACAATATCTAAATATGTTAAAAGGAGAAAGATTTTGGATGATACTACCTCAGAAGGAAATTGGGCAATTATGTGTAGAGGTCCTCATTCTGATAGAATTGAAGATGTTGTTAGGAACTTTGTGACAAGTTTTTGGAATGATAATACTCATCCTTCATCAAAGAGTAGAGATGTTATCAAGCAAAGGATTGGTCCTGATTGTTATGATCTCCATGTAAAACATTAGATAGACACAACAAAACATGAATTGTATGTATTGTTTACTAAAACAAACCCTCATATAAAGATTGGACAAACCATGTTTGAACGATTAAGGCCATATTATGTGAAGTTAAACAAAGTTTTCGAAACTTGTTGTTGTTGTTATCACATTGAATTTGACTTGTACTATTAGGTGTTTCGAAAGATTAGAGAAGATAGTGATGGTTTTGAGAATTCTCCTCCTAAACGAACAAGTCAATTCATAGCATCCATCTTATGTGATAAATCAGATGATAATGCAACCAGTCAAATAAATTGCATAAGAGGAATTTGTGGAACATGTGGGGACTTGGCTAAATTTCCTTTGAGAGATGAAGATACTGACACGAGGAAGATGGTAAATTGCAAGAGTTACAAGTACAAAAAAATTGAAACAAAATTTGGAAAGGAATCTACAAGGCTAGATTATGTAGAAGAGGAAATACCTCTTGGAACATTTATGGAAAATTTGCGTAAGTTTATAAAACCATATATATGCCATGGTTTTTTTGCCAAGTGGCAAGTTGAACAATTTAAAAGATTAAGAGACACTTTCCCACTTGGAACTATTCTATCTGTAGTTGACTTCGCAGAGAATTACTCTTTTGCACATCAAAAAGAGATTCAATCAAAGTATTACTTTTCAAAGCAAATCACTATTTTGGTGCATGTGTGTTATCGACATGCACAGATGAATTTGGATGGTGTTGATAGTACATTTGAAAATTGTGTCATTAAGAAAGAGTGCCACTTCTATATCAGTGATAATAAGGAGCATGACACACTTTTTGCACAACATTGCTTTAAGAAGTTTTTTGAATATTTGAAAGATAAAGGCATAACAATAGTAAAACATTTTGTTTGGTTTGATGGATGTGCAACACAATTCAAATCTTCAAGGCCATTTTATGCACTATGTAGATATCATCGAAATGACAAAATACCACATGTTTGGAGTTTTTTTGAGAGTGGTCATGGAAAGGGTGAACATGATGGTGTAGGAGCTTGTATCAAACGTGCTCTAAGAAAGCATCAAATAAAGTACACAGGAGAATGTATAGAAGATGCACATGATGTTGTTGAATGGTGTAAGAAACACTTTGAGCAACCTAATTATCCTGGGGAATCATCATCGAGAACTTATAGACCCATTCCATATAGAGTGTTTTGGGAGATAACCGATACATGTTCTCTTTTAGTATTTTATTTAATTTTATTTAATTTTTTAAAAAATGTTCCTAGTTCAAATGTTTCAATTTAACAACTTGATCTACATGTACATTCTTGTACACATGTACATTTTGCAGATGTGGATCGAAAATCAATGCATGGATGCAAGAGTGTGGAGAGGACAAGATCTTTGCATTGTGTCATGAGTACAGATAATCGCCCATGGACATTATACACTAGAGATTATTCATGTTTTTGTTCTGAATGCATTTTCGAAAACTATGTTGATTGCAAGAACCAAGAGCTTGGATATGTTAGTGAATGGAAAATGGTGCCACTAGATGTTTCTGACACATACGAGGATTCAAATGAGGATGAAAGCTTTGAAGACATTCCTTTTATTTCTGGTGATTACGATCATATTTCAGGATTGATTAAAAAAGGCACATACATGACGTACACATGTAATTATTTCCTTAAAAATGACATAAAATGACATATAACTTAGAATTTATTTAACTTGTGTCAAATTGCAGGAGATATTTTTGTAGTCATAGCAGAAGATGGAAATATAGAAGGTGTTAGTTATTATTTATTGCGTTGCATAGAAGAGAGAAAGAAGTTATCAAAATCTGAGATGAGTGATGGAATGTCATTTCCCATAGGTTTGAGTTTTGATTTGAATATGTACATGTACAAATCACTTACATGGAAATTTTTAATTTCTCACATTTCTTATATACATGTACATGTGCAGGATCAGTTGTAGTGCAAGGGACATATTTCAAACAAGTTAAAATTGTTCAACATGGGATTCATTTCACTGAATACCAAATTGACAACAAGGTATATCAGTATAGTCACTTGGTCATTGTTGTTGGCCTAATTCTTGAAACAGTTCCACGTCGAGGGCGGTCTCAAAAGTGGAGACTAGATAGTGAAGATCATGACAAAATATTAAGTGTTATTGAAGAGCGTTCTGAACCACTTGATGTGGTATGAACTATATATATATTTAGTAATCCAAAGTACACATGTGGTTCAGCCTACATGAATTGAATTAATACTCAAGAAAAATTCTAGATCTCTTAACTTGTTTTGAAACTAAAGGATAAATAATTTTTAAGATTAAATACATTATATCAAATTAGGATGCATTCAAAGTTAATTCAAGTACATGTACATGTTTAAATGCATGTTTAATTTGTATGTATAAGGTACTATATCTAATTCTAAATGCATCTAATTTGTAAGGACCACTAGTTAAAATAATTTAATTAAAAAATCCATATTTAAATTAGAATGTAATATGTACATTGTAAAATTGATATAATATGGAATTAGGACAAATTTGTAATTAGGACATGTACATGTTGTCAACTATTTAACTATAGTATACATACCTAGAAGCTCACATACCATGTGAACTATTCAATACATGACCTATTAAGTTTAGTTTGTTCATTTCATACATACTCTTTTGTTTGAACATGTTCTTTTAAATTTTAATGCATATCTACTTGTATTTCTAACATGTGCACGTGATATATATATAATCCAGTCTAGTCCATCGAACATAAAGTACATATATAATCTAACATGTATGTACATGTGCACATGGAATATATAATCTAACACATGTACATGTGCATGAAAAATATATAATTTCTAGTCTAAACTTCATATCACATGATACAGTGGAAATATATATAATCTGATCAAACACAACGGAGATATAAAGTATAATCTAGTCTAAACTTCATCGTACATGCATGTGAAATATACAATCTAATCAAACATGTATTTAAATCTAATCTAATCAAACATGTATAAATCTAATATAATCAAACATGTATAAATCTAATCTAATCAAACATGTATAAATCTAATATAATCAAACATGTATAATCTGATCAAACACAAACCAAGTATAGAGTATAATCTAATCAAACATGTATAAATCTAATATAATCAAACATGTATAATCTGATCAAACACAAACCAGGTATAAAGTATAATCTAATCAAACATGTATAATCTGATCAAAGACAAACTAGGTATAAAGTATAATCTAGTCTAAACTCCATGTACATGCATGAATATATATAATATGAAAGTCTATAAAAAGATAAATGTAAATGAGCTATAAAGTCTAGAGCAAATCAACAGGGATCATATTGGCTACGAACTGAGCGACCATCTGAGGGGGATTGCTGCAAAAGTAGAATTTATTTAAATATTAAATATAATATATCTATCTCTCTAGACGTGCATGTACATCAAATCCAAGTAGAGTTAAATAAAAATTTAAATATAAATTGTAATGTGCATGTATACATACATGTACATATATGTACCAAAAACCATAACTAACCTGTACACTAACAGCATCTAAAGAATCTCTCCTACGCACATGCTCAGAGCTCAAGGAAGGAGTTGACATGAGCTAACTGTCAATTTAAGGATTAGTCCATGATCAATTTAAATGATCTACAAATTAAAACTTAGAACTCTAGATTATTTATTAAACATGATCTATATATATATATTTATCCTATAAATTTGCAACATGTACACATATCTTTTAAAAATTTAAATGCACATGTACATGTACATACCTGTGTATCACCTAGAGTAGGTTGTATAGTCTAATCCTATCCCGTGATCATATCAACAACATCACTCATGCCTGCATATCTCTCTCTAGCTGTACATATCACTGAGGAGTGCAAGGGGCTAACTAGATGAGTGGGCATCGTGGATGAAGTGTCTCACTGTAGTAGCATGTCCATAAATCCAGTATGTCTCAAATCTCTTAGCTGATCCTCAAATGAGTCTAAACCCTCATCTATGATATGGACCTGATCAGCTCGTATCTCCTCCTCAAATGAATCCAAGCGGCCCTCATCTATGATATGGACCTGATCAGCTCGTAGCTCCTCCTTTGCAGCAACAGAGTGATCTATAGGTGGGTCAGTGCCTGGAGCATGTGTAGAGTGATGAGAATGCTGTGACTACCTCGGGGTATGCGTTGATGCCGCTATAGCCTGACCATCTCTGAGAATCTCCTCTCTAACATCAGCCAATGGTATCCCAAGTCGAGATGAAATAAAACTATAAGCATGTAGTAGGTCCTCGGCTAAATACTATGACATTTGTACATGTCTACTACCTCCGACTATAGCTGCTACCTCATCTGGGGAGGGGATGCCAGCAGAAATATACCGATCATGTGAATCTGAAACCCCCCCATGACTAGAAGATGCATGATATGTGGATGATCATGAACTTGGTCGACTCATCATATATCTGCCCACCCTGTCAGAAGATATGGTGGCTGCTGCTGATGCAATCTGTCCAATCCTATCGATTGCTTCTCTCTGAGAAGAAATCACAACATGATCCGCTATAGGTGCCATGGTTGGGACTACTACAGGAAATCTCTGGCCAACAAGGTCCCTGTGTCTAGGCGGAGCTCTATCACGCCTACGATATGCATCTCTATCAGCTATCCTATCCCTCCCCTATCCATAATATCCTAGAATATCAAGGTAGTTTGGTTTCATCTGACAATGAACCTTAGCATATAACTGTTGTGCAAAGTATAATGGTATCTGGTCATTATTAGGATAACGACCATGGGAAGCTAAGAAGCATGGGTAAATCAGTGATGCAACCTGTGGGTTGATACATCTGGTAACTTGATATCACCTCACCTTACTCTTCTCCTGATATTGTGGAAAGCATCTCTACTTGATGGTCTCCTTCGAGACCACCCCCACCACATCAGCAAAAGAATGAGGACCCCTCACCTCACTCCTCAACTATCTATATATATCCTCTATAACCTCAGGTGAGAATGAGGTATGAGAAACTAAGCGGTCCCTTAATGTCCGCAAACTATCAAAAATGGACGTGCATGTACTCATGTACACACCATTAGTACGAGGGTCATCTAATATGGCCCTCAACCTATGCAACTCCCGATCACTGTACTAAAAAATAGTAGCAATCTCGGGCAAGGGGGGATCCTGCTGTGGAGGATCTTGTTGTGGAGGATCAACATCATCAATGTGTGGCTCCTGATGTGGAGCCTGCATAGGTGGATCTTGATCAGGAGCCGGCAAAGGTATATCCTTGGATGCCATCTATCTAGGTACATGTCATAAAGTTAAAATAAATACGTAAGTAGAGAGAGAGAGAGAGAGATCATTTTCATGAGAGAGAGAGAGAGAGATCATTTTAATTTTCAAAAAATACATGTAAAAATTTCAAATATTTCAGTGAGGGAGAGAGATAACATATATTTCAGATCTAGAGATAACATATATTTCAGAGAGATAGAGAGATCTAACATGTGTATGTTTAAATCTTTGACATACATAAAAAATTCAAGAACATGATATATAACATTTGGGCCTGGATATGATTATATTTGGGCCCATATGATTATAAAAGTATTAAATCTGCAATATGTGATCTTAACGGGAATGTCATACGACCCCTTAAGACACTATGTGATGGACTAAGGGGTATGTCATTCACACTAGGATTTTATAAGGGGTCATATGCGATTCTAATGGGTCAGGACCACATATGACCCCTTAGGACACTATATGATCCCTCAAGACCACATATGACTCCTCAAGACCACATATGACCCCTTAGGACACATAGGAAATGTCATATGTACAGTAGGATGTTATAAGGGGTCATATGTGACCTACTAAGGGGTCACGCATGTGTCAATGCATGCGTGACCCCTTAGGACCACATATGACCCCTTAAGACACTATGTGATGAACTAAGGGGTATTTCGTTCACACTAGGATTTTATAAGGGGTCATATGCGGTTCTAATGGGTCAGGACAACATATGACCCCTTAGGACACTATATGATCCTAAGGGGAATGTCATATGTACAGTAGGATGTTATAAGGGGTCATATACGATCTACTAAGGGGTCACACATGTGTTATAACACATGTGTGACCCCTCAAGACCACATATGACCCCTTAAGACACATAGGAAATGTCATATTATAGTACGATGTTATAAGGGGTCATATCTGACCTACTAGGGTCACGTTGTTGGCATTATGTGAAATGGTATGAGGAAATAATGATATTGTATGTTGTCATTGATGTCAATATGTGATATGAAGAGAGAACTGGCATATGTGAGAACCGGTATATATGCCAAAGTAAAGCGGTATATTTGTTCAAGGTGAACCGGCATGTCAAGGTGAACCGGTATGTAGTCATGGGAATTGGCACATGGAAGCATTGTATGACTACCGGTTGGTAGGTAGTTTCCACTTCGGGATTTCCAGTTGGAGTACCTCAAGCCTATGTGACTCAATCAGTGATCTTTGTGTGATGAGTTAGCAGTATAACAAAGAACAAATCATGTTGCCACGTCAGCCTTATGCGCGTTAAGGATCTTGCATGAAGAAGACTATCCCTATCTACCTCGGGAATGTGCGAAGTTTGTAAATGGTGAAAACGTGTGATGGATTACCAGCCGCCATGAAATCGGTGGATAATGAACGATGGAGAATGTCTTGAGATTTATTCAAGATCTGTTGCATTTAATGCAGTATGTTCAATGAACAGGATTGAACCATTTGAATTTCTCAACCTAACAGGTTTAGGGTTTAAGGTTTATGCTATCGACTTGTCTATTGTCCTATAAGGTCGATGTTGTGATTTTTCAGAGGTTGTTGGAAAAAGTTGTGTGTGTGTATCTAAGAGAAGAGATACGTGATTCTTGCCAGACCAGAGAGAGAAGTCATATCTGCAGAGTGTAAGTGCAGAAGGTGAAGAGGAGCTTAAGCGGATCTGCATTGGCATTGAGTTCTATTATCAAGTCATTGATATACCTATTGATCTTTAACCACTTCAACAGTTGTGAAATCCCCTAATAGGGTAGCCTTAATTGGCTTGTTGAAAATCCTTTAACAAGGTAGCTCGAAGTTACTGAGTCATTGATATCCTTTAGCTATTGAGTTCTTGAAATCCTCTAACAAGGTACCCTTAACTGGGTGATCCCTAACAGGATCAGTTCCTAATAGAACCTATTGTATCTGTCTTTAACCGAACAAGGCTTCTAACAGAGTGGACTTCTAAAGAGTTCAAAAATAGCTTGTGGGTATTCATCCCCACCGTGGTTTTTCCCAGTTGGGTTTCCATGTGAAAAAATGTGTGTGTCATGTGTGATGCTTTCTTCATGTGATGTTATGATTGTTTTCTGATTAAGTGGTGATGCATGTTGATCTTGCTGTAATATGTACATCTTTGATGGTAGATTGTTTGTTCATATATTAGGGTGAAATGGGAATGAAGAGTTAGATTATATGAGAAGATAAGTGTCAACCAGTCTTTGCTTGTCTCAGTTATACTAGGTTTTGCCGGTTGAACTCTGTTGAAGGACCGGTGCTTCTTTTTGTTTGTCAATGCCTAAGTGTTAGTTGATAAACTGATTTAAGGTTGGGTTTTTTCCTCCACTAATTCACCCCCCCCCTCTCAGTACCGGTTTGGTACTATTCATTCATCATTAAGTTATCAATGTGTATCAGAGCATCCTCCAGGTCCTCTGTGTTGTAAGCTTAACCACTTGAGGGAAAGATCCTATTGTAATGATGAAGAGGGAAGGTCCAAAGTTTAACAAAGAAAATTTCAGTATATGGAAAGACAAAATGAAGATATACATCAGAAGCATGGGTGCTCAACACTGGAGCTATGTTGAGAATCCCTATGTTGCCCCTACCGGTACTCTCACTGATGATCAAAAGAGAGAGATACAGGAGAACGGGCAAGTTATGGAAGCCCTAATTAGTAGTTTATCTAATATTGAGTTCATTGATGTCCAAGATAAGGTAAATCCCAAAGAGGTATGGGATGCTCTTGAAAATATCTATGGAGGTGATGAGCATGTAAAACAAGCTAAGGAAGAAAGCCTTAGAGGAAAGTTTGAAGACATGCGAATGGTTGAAGGTGAAACCATTCAACAGTATGGTATTAGAATCAAAATTGTTGTCGGAGATATCAAGAGTGTAGGTGGTAAAATGGAAGATTCCACTGTGGTAAGCAAAGTCCTGAGATCCTATTGTCGGTCTATGCAATAAGGGTTGCTACTATTTGGGAGCTGAGATCAATAGACAAGACTAAGGTATCCTTGGACTCCATCATAGCAAAGTTGACAACCTATGAGCTAAATAGTTTTGATGGTAGTGTTCAAAAGATTGAATCAGCTTTTAGAGCTTCTGTTGTACCATCCAGGAAAGGAAAAGAAGCAAGCACTAGTGGTGAACCAAGACAGAGCAAAGTAATGGATGATGAGGAGTTTCTGATGGAATTTGAAGCTCTTCTTGCTAGGAAACTTCCAAAAGGAACTGGTAAATACAGAGGTAAGCTCCCTTTGAAATGTTTTTTGTGTAACTAGATAGGACATATTGCTATGAACTATCCTAATAGTGACAACAAGGATAAACCGAAAATATTCAGGAAATTCAAAGGAGGAAACCGAAGAAACTGTTTTGTTGTAATTGATGAAGGTGTCACAGATGAGGAATCAAAAGATGAAGAGAATGAAGACATTGTGTTTGTTGCTATGAAGGAAGATGTGTTAGACAAGAAGGCTCTTGTCTCCCACTTTGATAATTCCAATGAGTGGATTGTTGACAATGGTTGCTCTCACCATATGACTGGTAATCGAAGCAAGTTTCTATCCTTGGAAGAGTATGATGGTGGTGTGGTTCGTTTTGGCAATGATGCACCATGTATGGTTAAAGGAAAAGGGTCCATCTCTCTGAATGGAAAGAGTAGTGCTGACAATGTGTATTGGGTTGATGGTCTCAAACACAACCTTTTGAGTGTTGCCTAGCTAAATGACAGTGGCCTCACTCTGGAATTCAAGAATGGAATCTGTAGAATCAAAGGAAAAGATGGTGAATTTGTGGCCACCAACATGTAGACCAAAGTTAACCTATTTAATCTGAATGCAAATATAAGTACATGTCTTATGGCTAAATTTGATGATAGCTGGATATGGCATAGGAGACTCTGCCATGTAAACTTTGATAACATTGTAAAGGCCAGTAAGATCAAAGCAATTAGAGGGTTGCCGATGCTAAGCAAGCCAGATAATACCTTATGCAGAGAGTGTCAATTGGGGAAAATGTCTTCCTCAACCTTTAAAGGTAAATCATTCACTGCTGACAACTTGCTTGATCTTGTGCATACTGATTTGTGTGGTCCTATGAAAACTAGAAGAGTGCAGGGTGATAGGTACTTCATGATTCTCACTGATGACTGCTCAAGAATGATGTGGGTCAAATTCTTGAAAGACAATTCTTAAGCCTTTGTAAAGTTTAAAGCTTTCAGAGCATTAGTGGAGAAGGAAATCGGTAAAAGGATCAAGTGCCTAAGAACTGATCAAGGAGGGGAATTCACTTCCGGTGAATTCAACAAGTATTGTGAAGAATTTGGCATCAAGAGGCAACTGTCTGCCCCCCGGACTCCACAACAGAATGGCCTAGCGGAGAGGAATAACCGGACTATGGTTGAAGCAACTAGAACCATGTTGATTCAAGGAAAGGTAGCTCACACCTTTTGGAGAGAAGTGGTAAGCACTGCAGTCTACACAATGAACCGGGTACTCATCAAGAAAGGTAGGGATAAAACTCCTTATGAGTATTGGACCGGTAAGACACCTGTGGTTAGCTACTTTAGGGTATTTGGTAGCAAATGTTACATCAAGAGGAGTGAACATCAGGGCAATTTTGAAGCTAAAAGTGATTAGGCAATATTCCTAGGATATTCCTGTGTGGGGGAAAAAGTGACACTAAGCAAACATGCCCTAATCTCACTTTCAATCACACACTTGTGGAATACGAAAGAGCCTAGAGGTATCACACAATTGGCTACTTCTTTTTGTGGAAGAGAGAGCCACGGGTTACCTATTAGGATTTCTATTCCTTTGTTGCAAATGATAGATAGAATGATGCAAGTTCAACTATTAACCCTAAAGTGTAAGTATGAACTAGTAACTTTGAGCACAAGATTGTAGAATTGAGATTTAATGATGAACAATTGTAAGGATAAGAGGAGAAATGTAAATGTGTACCTTGAATGGATTTGATTTTGCAAAATCTGCTGCTGAAGCCGGAACCCTGAAATACTGAAGCTGCTACCTCTGAAACTGCTAAAATTCACTGAAATGGACAAGGACCAGGGCGCCCAACACCCCTATCCCAGGGACTAGGGTGCCTAGCGCCCCTGTCCTGGTAGGACCAAGGTGCCCCATGCCCCTGTCCTAGCTTTCTGGGTTGGAATTTGGTGTGTCGTCCTACCTCAGTCTGCTCTCATCGGATCTGCAACTTGCGGCATCCTTCGAATTCGGAAATCTACACTTATATCTGAAAAGGTATGGTGGGCGGCTATATAGGGTTTTGCCTTAGTCAAATCCCCGCTTTGGTGATTTCCACCTCCACGAATAGCCAAGTTGTATAGTAAAAGTTGTGTGTGCAGACCTTGTGTGTGTGCAAGATCCTAAAATGCAAGTAAGCAAACTAGAGCAACCTAGAAAGTAAACCCTAATTGCTTGTAAATGATAATGTAAATGCTCCAAATCAAGATGCAAAGTGATCTAAAGCATGAATACAAATGATATAATGAGGCTTATGCAAAGACATGAAAACAACATGAAATCATACCCAACCCCAAGGGAGGGGTACAAGCCAATCTTCAGTTGGTGATCCCCTATTGCTCTTCAATGTCTTCAAAGCCCTAAATGGATGAATGAAATTGATGAATGCTTGATGGATGGTTGTTGAAAGTTGTTAAAGTCTTCAAAGATCTTCTCTTTCGCTGCATAGAAGGCCCCTGAAACCAAAATTCTGGATCCTTTCAAGTGAAGAAAGAGAGCTCTTATATATGAAACCCTAGGTCTTAATTTCAACTTTTGGCCGACCTAGAGATTGAATCTCCCGCCAATTTCTTGGGGTTAAGCTTTATTTTATGATTGGATCGCACTCCTAAAATTTTGGGGAAAATGTCTGGGACCGTGTGCACTCTGGGCGCCATGGTCTCAACAACTTTTCACCAAATTTTCAGGGCCGTTGGATATGATGATTTTAGAGCGAATCCCGAAGTTACAGGTGATTTCGAGATGTTTTGACCCCCGAAATCAAGCCCCCGAGTTCAAAATAGGACCTAATTAGGGTTTTTGATTAAATGATGTATTGGAAGAATAAAATGAAAGGGGCACACTATAATGAAAAGGGCCCAACTTTATGATATGGAAGATGATGAAATAGGACCTTAGACCTAATTAATTTAATTAATTAAGTGCTAAAGGGGAAATGCAATGCAAAATGAAAAATGCGCCCAGGCGAGTGCTAAACTAGATGTGAAATTGTACCACCCTAGCAAGTGCGTACAATATACGACGCTACATTTAGCCCCCACTTTAGCGGTCATATGAACACTACATGCATATGCAAGCTAAAGTACAGAAAAGTAAACATTATTTGAAAAAGGATATATCCATAAGTCTGTCGAATGAAGCCCCTAGCGCTATCTGCAGTACACAGTTAGGAACCACACCCTACAAAACACACGTGTTAGATCACAAAATCACCTAATGCTTACTAAGGAAGGTGATGAAAATTCGAGGGTAGCTATATGCCCCCCACTATTTTGGCTTGCTAATTTTAGTGAGTTGAAATAGGGTATCATGTTTACCACTTCGAATTGTTAAAGAATATTGATGACAAATGCTCACAAGAAGATTTGATATGAGATCAAAAATTAATGGAGAATCATTTGGTAAGAAAGAGGACTAAATCTCAATTCCAACACAACAAAGAGTGTGAGGATTTGAGAGTTCTCTAACACAAGACAAAGGATGTGAATGGAAACAAAATGCAAAGAGAAGAAAAGAAAGGAAAAAAGCATGAATACACCCATTGGTGATCCATGAGAAGAATAGTGAGAGAGAAAACATGGATTTCTCACCCCTAGATCTTGTCTAGGTGATCCATGGGAAAAAGGACATGGAAAACTAGCCCCTAGAGTCTGTCTAGGTGATCCATGTAAGGGAGGAGAGTGAGAAAGTCTAGCCTTATGCCGCTAGTTCCACTCAACCTCGTGCATGTGTGTGTAAGTGAGGTTAGAAGCACCTCATAGGAGTCTATGCCCGAGTATGCTACAACCTGTATATGTATAGTACAAAAGCGTGACATCTCGCTCTAAGAGTTTGTGCTCTAGTTCCGAGAATAATCACCTTGCATAAAAGAAAAATGGAGACATCTCGCTCTAAGAGTCTATGCTCTGGTTCCAAGAATGACCCACTGCTCAAAAAAGTGTAATGTTTATGTCATAAGCAAAGTAGAACAAGGATACCTACCTTCATCACAAAAGAAGATACTCCAAAAATGCAACAATGTCATAGATCCAAGCAAGAGAGTTTTGCACTCTTTAAGCAAGGATAAGATAGTTGAAAAAGGGATATCTTGTAGTATGTGTAAAGGAGATCCTTAGAGGAGAAGAGATCTTTGTACAAAATACACCTATCCCCGAGAGGAATTGTCTTAGACAAATATAACATCTTCTAGAATAAGACAAAGAAGAGAATAAAAATGCAATACTTCCTTCTTTTGCGAGGTGAAAGTGATTCTTAATGAAGGATGATGCTTTTTTTTTTTTTTTAACCCAATTGGGAGAGTGAATTCATTATGGATGTATTTTACCAAGTGCAAAAGAAGTTGTAGTCAAGGACTTACACCTCTTGTAAGAGAGAATCCTTGAACAAACAACAACAAATGCATACAAGGAATAACATCAAGTAATAAAGTTCACACCATCCACGAAATAGGAAAAAGTGGATCCTTAGATAAAAATAAGGAAAGATCATTGCCTCCCAAGGATAAGGACAATGAGAAGGACTTACACAATCTTCTAGGGAGAGATTTAGACATAAGCAAAATGTACTACATACTCACATGAGTTCATGCAAGCAAGACATTAGTGTATGTAAAATGCTCCTCACAAGAAGTGGGTAGGATAAGAAAGAGAATACACATCTTCTCCCATATCTAGAAAAAGAGGATTCTAAAGAAAAGATGATCAATATTTCCACACTATTACCCCAAAGGGAAATTTTAACCATAAAAAGAAGAGATGTATGAAATCACTCTTGTCCCCATAGGAACAAGAGATAACATAGAAAATTAGGCTATTATGTTGCTTCAAAAATATGATTGCACTTGAAATTGTACCATCATGAATGACAATGAGCCCCCAGTAAATGAGCTACCAATGTCACATAATGATGAGAAACATAATAGCCATTAATGTTATTTAAAGACATGATAGACTAAATGAGGTATTTGAATATGACATGCTAAATGCTCAACTATAAGTGAGATCAAAAACATGTATAAAGTGATAAAAATTGAAGAAGAAAAGTCACAAGAAATTTTAGAAGAGGGATGAGTGTAATTTATAAGAGCCTTATCCCTAGAGGAAAGGACTTTATGATGAATAGGAGATAAAGATTCATAAGTGGATTTAGAAATTTGAGGGGAGTCATAAAGAGATTTGTTCATCGCCAAGATTTCCTTATGAGGGGAATGAGAGTTGATAGAAGTAGAAGATGATTTAGTTGAAGTGAGATCATCATCACTACTAAATATAGCATTTACATTGAGAGATGGTCTTTTAGATGCTTTAGTGGGCTTAGAAAGATTATATCCAAGTCCAAATGAATATTCATGCATGTTATGTTCTAAAGGAACTTTAATTCCTTGTTCATTTGTGCCACAACCATTTCCACTATAGCCACTCTTAGCCAAAATGTGAAAACCACGACCATAACGATTAGCCAATTTAGAAAGAAAAGATGGTTTTTCATAAGACAAAGAATCAAATTCTTCAAAATTAGAGGTGTGAGGAGAAGAAGTTTGAGAAGTGGCCACAAAATTATTGCTCATAGGTTCAGGTAAGATTGATTGATCTCTAGTTTCTTCCTTCTTTTTAACTTTAAGCTCTCTAGGAGGAACCCTATACTCACCTACAAAGGTGGGATTAAAATCAAGAGATCCCCAATCGTCTTCTGCGAGAACCTTCTCAGGATCAAAAGCCTTTTCATGTGTAGATTCAAGTTGAGAAGAATCTTCTTCAGGAACTTCAGACTCATCCAAAGAATTTTGATTATCAGAGGGTGATGATTCATCCATAGGTATCTTGTTCAATGAGTCATCACTAGAAGAGAAAGGCTTAGAAGAACTCCCTTTGGAAGTAGATGTTTGCAAACAAGCTTGAAAATTAGTATCACCTATCAAGGTATATGTCTTATTATTATAAATAAATTTAACTTGTCTATGCAATGTGGAGGGGACAGCTTGCATACTGTGAATCCAAGGTCTCCCTAATAACAAGTTGTATGTTAGATTTCCCGACATAACATGGATAGGAGTAGGCAAAGTAACAGGTCCCACTGTGATGGGTAAGGTGATAATACCTAATGAAGACTTAGCCACATTATCAAAGCCTTGAATGGGACGAGAGTCAGGCTCAATAAGGGATGTATCCACATTCATCTTATGCAATAGATTAATGCTACACACATTAAGGCCATAACCATTATCTACCAGTGTTCGTCTTATAGTAGTGTCATTTATGATAACCACAATCATCAAGGGATCATATTGATGTTGAATTTCACTAGTAGGCAACTCATCTTGAGTAAACACAATTTGAGCTTTAGGATTCATCACAAAGTTAACCAAAGACACTATATTACTAGATTTATTAGGTGGAGGAACATTCAAATCTTTCAAGGCATCTTGTAACATTCCATGATGAGCGGAAGAAGTTTGAACTAAATCCCAAATAGAAATCTTAGCTGGAGTAGTTTTAAGTTGTTCAATAAGATCATAGTCCTTACTAAGCATTTGTGAAATATGAGGAGCTTGAGGAAGAATAGGTTGGGAAGGAGGAAGTAAAGTTGGGATAACTGGAGGAGGATTAGGTTGCCTATTGTTTCTTGTGTTATAGGTATGAGCAACCGCATTATAACTCTCTCTAGTCAGTTGCTTAGCATACTCATAAGGGCTCTTAGTAGAATAACCTCCTTGCACAGTAATAATAGGTTTCTTAGGAGTGCAAAAAGAATCATTAGCATAACCACCTTGAACCACTAAGATAGGCTTATTTAAAGGTTGAGAATTTTGAGAAGGACAAGCAGCTTGGATAGTGAAAAGAGGTTTGTTAGGTGTTTCATTCACATGTATCAAATTGATTGAGGATGGTTTAGAGGAATGAACAAAAGTGTTGGAAGAATTATCGATAGTCTTCTCTTGCACTAAAATCTTATCACGGATTAAATCAATTCTAGGAGAGAGACAAGGGGTAGGCATTGATGTTCCAGTAGGAAGAGTAATACTAGAAAAGGTCATATCATCCTCTATCATCAAAGGATCTATATGGGGAATAAACTCTCTAGGAGAAGGATCAACATTACTCTCTAAAGTCTCACTTTTGAGATGGAGATCTTTGAAAGAGATGTTAACCATCTTGCTTTGAACTAGGGTATCCTTATGAGTAGAACCAAGTTGAGGAGAGGGAGAATAATTGAGATTCAAGGAAGGTGAGAAACTATCAAGGGAGTTTTCAATCTTGATTTCATCCCCTTTGGCTAGGGTTCTCTCATGGGATAGAGAATAATCTACACCTTCTTCTAATGGTTCATCCCAAATAGTGAATTTGTTGAAAGGAATGTTTGAAGTATTGTCAATTTCGAGAGAGGAGATAACATTGTTTATTAATTCCTCATCCTTAGGAGGGAGAGCATCAATAGATGTGTTAAACTCATCCTCTTTCCTCAAAATATGTTCAATATGATCTTTAGGGGAGAGAGAATTAAGGAAATTTCTTATTATTTCATCTTCTTTCTCTAAGGGATGCTTATGGGTAAGACAAACTTTAGGAGAAGGGTAAGCATTTATCATTAATTCATCATCTCTAGTGGGAATTTTGTTGGAAAAGGAAATGCCATCACTAGGAAATGTAGGGATAATGTCATCTTCTTGCACAAAAGGATCCTCATGAAGGGAGTTTTTTTTAGGAGGAACATGAACATATTTCTCCAAAGATTCATGCTTAGGAAGGAGATCTTTGAAAGAAGTGTTCATAACCTCTTGTTGCACTAACATGCCCCCATTGAAAGGACCAACTTTAGGAGAAAATAAGTCAATGTCCATCAATACCTTTTCACTTAGAGAGGCATCATGTAGGGAAGGTGAAGTAACAATAAGAAAGGTGTTTATGATATCATTCTCTTCCTCTAGGATAGCTAAATAGGAAGGGCACATTTTAGGAGAATTGTCAAGATCACTCTTAAAGTCTTCATCCTTAGGGCATGGGAGAGTCTCAAAGGGATTGGAAGCAACTCTTTTAGGCACTAAAATGTTGTTATAGATAGGGGGAGGTTCTTTAGGAGAAGGAAAAATTGAAACAAGGGAAGCTAACACATTATCACATCTATGAAATGAATGCATCATGACAACAATTTTCCTTTTTCAAATGATAACACATGCAAAATAGAAGGAAATGTTTAATTTTAACCAATGAAAGCACTTAGAATGTAGATTTAGAAAACAAAATTTATGATTCAAATGAGTTCCTAAATCAAATTTGAAATTATTGATCCCAATTAAGCTATCCACAAGTTCAACTTTGAATTGAAAAATTAGGGTTTCAGCAAAAATTTCCTTTGAATCTTGCAAGAAATTAAAACTTGTAAATACAAATTTGAATTTGAGATAGCATAAACACTCAAATTTGAAAACATAAATCAGAATTAGAGAAGATTGGAGTTCACGTTGGGTTCACCAAAATGTGTGGGGGAAAAAGTGATACTAAGCAAACATGCGCTAATCTCACTTTCAATCACACACTTGTGGAATACGAAAGAGCCTAGAGGTATCACACAATTGGCTACTTCTTTTTGTGGAAGAGAGAGCCACGGGCTACCTATTAGGATTTCTATTCCTTTGTTGTAAATGATAGATAGAATGATGCAAGTTCAACTATTAACCCTAAAGTGTAAGTATGAACTAGTAACTTTGAGCACAAGATTGTAGAATTGAGATTTAATGATGAACAATTGTAAGGATAAGAGGAGAAATGTAAATGTGTACCTTGAATGGATTTGATTCTGCAGGATCTGCCGCTGAAGCCGGAAGCCTGAAATACTAAAGCTGCTACCTCTGAAACTGCTAAAATTCACTGAAATGGACAAGGACCAAGGCGCCCAGCGCCCCTGTCCTGGCAGGACCAGCGCGCCCCACGCCCCTGTCCTAGCTTTCTGGGTTGGAATTTGGTGTGTCATCCCGCCTCAAACTGCTCCCGTCAGATCTGCAACTTGCGGCGTCCTTCGAATTCGGAAATCTGCACTTATATGTGAAAAGGTATGGTGGGCGGCTATATAGGGTTTTGCCTTAGTCAAACCCCCGCTTTGGTGATTTCCACCTCCACGAATAGACAAGTTGTATAGTAAAAGTTGTGTGTGTAGACCTTGTGTGTGTGCAAGATCCTAAAATGCAAGTAAGCAAACTAGAGCAACCTAGAAAGTAAACCCTAATTGCTTGTAAATGATAATGTAAATGCTCCAAATCAAGATGCAAAGTGATCTAAAGCATGAATACAAATGATATAATGAGGCTTATGCAAAGACATGAAAACAACATGAAATCATACCCAACCCCAAGGGAGGGGTACAAGCCAATCTTCAGTCGGTGATCCCCTATTGCTCTTCAATGTCTTCAAAGCCCTAAATGGATGAATGAAATTGATGAATGCTTGATGGATGGTTGTTGAATGTTGTTAAAGTCTTCAAAGATCTGCTCTTTCGCTGCATAGAAGGCCCCTGAAACCAAAATTATGGATCCTTTCAAGTGAAGAAAGAGAGCTCTTATATATGAAACCCTAGGTCTTAATTTCAACTTTTGGCCGACCTAGAGATTGAATCTCCCGCCAATTTCTTGGGGTTAAGCTTTATTTTATGATTGGATCGCGCTCCTAAAATTTCGGGAAAAATGTCTGGAACCGTGTGCACTCCGGGCGCCATGGTCCAAACAACTTTTCACCAAATTTTCAGGGCCGTTGGATATGATGATTTTAGAGCGAATCCCGAAGTTACAGGTGATTTCGAGATGTTTTGACCCCCGAAATCAAGCCCCCGAGTTCAAAATAGGACCTAATTAGGGTTTTTGATTAAATGATGTATTGGAAGAATAAAATGAAAGGGGCACACTTTAATGAAAAGGGCCCAACTTTATGATATGGAAGATGATGAAATAGGACCTTAGACCTAATTAATTTAATTAATTAAGTGCTAAAGGGGAAATGCAATGCAAAATGAAAAATGCGCCCAGGCGGGTGCTAAACTAGGTGTGAAATTGTACCACCCTAGAAAGTGCGTACAATTTACAATGCTACAATTCCACCAAGAGTAAAGCTCTCAAGTGCTTCAACAATAGGACTCAGAGAATTATGGAAAGTATCAATGTGAGAGTTGATGAAACCACTGAGAAACCGGAGGAAACAGGCAGTCAGCAAGCTGTAAATGAACGCATTGGAACCTTCTGAGAACCGGTTGTCAGTCAACCAAGTACCAGTAACAGTGTTCATAAACCAGTGATTTTTGATACTAATGAAGATGAGGATGAAGAGGAAAAGCAATAAGAACCATTCAAGACTATTCCTCGGTATGTCAAGATGAATCATGATCCTAAGCAGATCATAGGAGATAAGGATCCAGGAATCCTTACAAGAAGAAAGATCAGAGAAAACTCATGTATGATATTTGAATTTGAGCCTAAATCATTCAAAGAGGCTCATAAAGATGAAGATTGGATCAAGGCAATGGAAGAGGAACTTGACCATATAGAGAAAAATGGTACATGGTCCTTGGTACCCAAACCGGAGCATAAAAATGTCATTCGCACCAAATGGGTGTTCAGAAACAAGCTGAATGAGGATGGCATAGTGATTAGGAACAAAGCCAGATTGGTGTGCAAAGGATATGCTCAAGAAGAAGGAGAAGACTATGGAGAAACCTTTGCTCCTGTAGCCAGATTGGAAGGAGTTCGTATGCTTCTTGCATATGCAGCTTTTAAAGGATTCAAGGTATATCAAATGGATGTAAAATCTGCATTCCTAAATGGTGTACTTGAAGAGGAGGTGTATATAGAGAAACCAGATGGGTTTTCCCTATCTGAAGATAGTGATATGGTGTGCAGGCTACATAAAGCCTTATATAGTCTAAAGCAGGCACCTAGAGCATGGTATGAACATCTACATTCCTATCATATGAAGATTGGATTTGAGAGAACAAGTGAAGATAGCAATATCTACTTGAAATCTGAAGGAGATCAGATCTTGATCTATGAGGTTTTTGTTGATGACATTATCTTTGGTGGAGATGACAAGACGAGTCATGAGTTTGTTGATGAGATGAAGGAAGAGTTTGAGATGTCACTCATAGGGGAGATTAAGTTCTTCACTGGACTACAGATCCAACAGATGAAAGATGGAATCTTTATCACTCAGTCCAAATATGTCAAAGAGGTGTTGAAGACCTTTGGCATGGAAGATAGCAACCAGTTGGTACACCAATGGTGACCGGTTGCAACTTATCAAAAGAGGATGATTCCACATTAGTTGATGAGAAGGAATACCAATCAATGATTGGTAAGTTGTATTATGTAGTGCATAGGAGACCAGATATTGCACATGCAGTTGGCATTACTGCAAGGTTCCAGAAAAGTCCAAGAGAATCCCACTTGGTTGCAGTCAAGAGGATTCTTAGGTATCTAAAGGGAATAGTTGACTATGGATTGTGGTACCCATACAACAATGATTTCAACCTGAAAGTATTCATAGATGCTGATTGGGCAGGTAATGTGGATGATCGGAAAAGCACAACCAGTGGTGCATTCTTTCTCAGTGGTAGACTAGTCTCATGGATGAGTAAGAAGCAGAGTTGTATCTCTTAATCTACAATGGAGACGGAGTATGTTGCAGCTTTCATGAACTGCACTCAGACAATCTGGATGAAGCATGTATTAGATGGCTTCAAAATCCCTGTATCTAAACCGGTAAGTATATTCTATGATAACACAAGTGCTATCAATATTTCAAAGAATCCGGTTTTACATTCTAGAACCAAGGATTTTGAGCTTAAGTATCATTTCTTGAGGGAAAAGGTTCAGAATAAAGAGATTGCACTAGAACATGTTTCCAGTAAGCAGCAGTTAGCAGACATATTCACCAAGCCTCTCCCAAAGACTACATTTGTGTATTTAAGAGGTGAATTGGGGGTATTTCCCCTTCAGGAGGTAAATTAAAAGTATTTGTTCCACATCAGTCAGGTATTGCATAGTCAAATTTCATTTGATTGATGTGTTGAAGGATGCTACTCCTTAGGGGGAGCAGCATAATGGAACAGGGATGTTTGTGCCTCCACTTTGGCATTGCTGTCAAAGGGGGAGAAGAAGTGTAGCAGAGAAGATATCTGCAGAAATTAGGGAGAAGATGAGTTAGTAGAGAGATATCTTTGTATATTGCCATCAATGCCAAAGGGGGAGATTGTTGGCATTATGTGAACTGGTATGAGGACATAATGATATTGTATGTTGTCATTAATGTCAATATGTGATATGAAGAGAGAACCGACATATGTGAGAACTGGTATATATGCCAAAGTAAAGCGGTATATTTGTTCAAGGTGAACCGGCATGTCAAGGTGAACTGACATGTAGTCATGGGAACCAACACATGGAAGCATTGCATGACTACCGGCTGGTAGGTAGTTTCCACTTCAGGATTTTCCATTGGAGTACCTCAAGCCTATGTGACTCAATCGTTGATCTTTGTGTGATGAGTTAGCAGTATAACAAAGAACAGATCATGTTGCCACGTCAGCCTTGTGCGCGTGAAGGATCTTGCATGAAGAAGACTATCCCTATCTACCTCGGGAATGTGTGAAGTTTGTAAATGGTGAAAACGCGTGATGGATTATCAGTTGCCATGAAATCGGTGGATAATGAATGATGGAGAATGTCTTGATATTTATTCAAGATCTATTGCATTTAATGTAGTATGTTCAACGGTTAGGATTGAACCATTTGAATTGCTTAACCTAATAGGTTTAGGGTTTAAGGTTTATTCTACCGACCTGTCTGTTGTCCTATAAGGTTGATGTTGTGATTCTTCAGAGGTTGTTGACAAAAGTTGTGTCTATGTATCTAAGAGAAGAGATACATGATTCTTGCTAGACCAGAGGAGAGAAGTCAGATCTGCAGAGTGTAAGTGCAGAAGGTGAAGAGGAGCTTAAGCGGATCTGCATTGGCATTGAGTGCTATTATCAGGTCATTGATATACCTATTGATCTTTAACCACTTCAACAATTGTGAAATCCCCTAACAGGGTAGCCTTAACCGGCTTGTTGAAAATATTTTAACAGGGTGACTCGAAGCTACCGAGTCATTGATATCCTTTAGCTATTGAGTTCTTGAAATCCTCTAACAAGGTACCCTTAACAGGGTTTAACCCTTAACCGGGTATTGTAGCCATCCCTTAATCGGGTGATCCCTAACAGGACCGGTTCCTAACAGAACCTATTATATCTGTCTTTAATCAGACAAGGCTTCTAACAGAGTGGACTTCTAAAGAGTTCAAAAATAGCTTGTGGGTATTCATCCCCACCGTGGTTTTTCCCAATTGGGTTTCCACGTAAAAAAATGTGTGTGTCATGTGTGATGCTTTCTTCATGTGATGTTATGATTGTTTTCGGATTAAGTGGTGATGCATGTTGATCTTGCTATAATATGTACATCTTTGATGGTAGATTGCCTGTTCATGCATTAGGGTGAAATGGGAATGAAGAGTTAGATTATATGAGAAGATAAGTGTCAACCGGTCTTTGCTTGTCTCAATTATATTGGGTTTTTCCGGTTGAACTCTGTTGAAGGACCGGTGTTGTTGTTTGTCTGTCAATGCATAAGTGTTAGTTGACAAACCGGTTTAAGGTTGGGTTTTTGCCTATACTGATTCACCCCTCCCTCTCAGTACCGGTTTGGTACTATTCGTTCATTATTAAGTTATCACACACATGTGTCAATGCATGTCTGACCCCTTAGGACCACATACGACCCCTTAAGGCACTATGTGATTAACTAAGGGGTATGTCATTCACACTAGGATTTTATAAGGGGTCATATGCGGTTCTAATGGGCCAGGACCACATATGACCCCTTAGGACACTATATGATCCTAAAGGGAATGTCATATGTATAGTAGGATGATATAAGGGGTCATATGTTACCTACTAAGGGGTCATGCATGTGTTATAACACATGCATGACCCCTCAAGACCACATATGACCCCTTAGGACACATAGGAAATGTCATATGTACAGTAGGAATGTCATATGTACAGTAGGATGTTATAAGGGGAATGTCATATGTGATCCTAAGGGGAATGTCATATGTACAGTAAGATGTTATAAGGGGTCCTATGTGACCTACTAAGGGGTCACGCATGTGCTAATGCATGCGTGAACCCTTAGGACCACATACAACCCCTTAAGACAATATGTGATGGACTAAGGGGTATGTCATTCACACTAGGATTTTATAAAGGGTCATATGCAGTTCTAATGGGTCACAAATGTGTTAAGACACTATTTGATGGACTAAGGGGTATGTCGTTCACACTACAATTTTATAAGGGGTCATATGCAGTTCTAAGGGGTCACACATGTGTTATAGCATGTGTGACCCCTTAGGACCACGTATGACCTCTTAGGACACTATGTGATCCTAAAGGGAATGCCATATGTACACTAGTATGTTATATGTGATCCTCTATGACCTCCTAAGGGAACGTATAGTGTCATCAGGGCATATGTGGTCTTAAGGGGTCATGTTGTGCATGTAATAGGATGTGAAAATGGGTCACATTGTAGAGGATTTATTTTGTCTAATTTGTTTAAATTTGTTATCTAAATTTTCTAATGTTTATTTAAATTAAAATTTATTAATTTTTCTAACGTTTAATTTATTATATTTACGTTTGCGACATTTTTCTAATTTTCTTTTTTTGCTAATGTTTTTCTAAGTTCTGATTTACTACCTTAGTTTTCTATGTTTTTCATAACAATTTTTTAAAATGTTGAAAAAAATATACATATATACAATTATGTAATTTTAAAAATAAATTGACACATTTTAATTAAAACATTAAATTATCAAACATTTTTCTAAAATAATGAAAAACAACAAATTATCAAACATTTTTCTAAAATGTTGAAAAACAATAACTATATACAATTATTTAATTAAAAAAATAAATTAATAAACAAATTATTTATTAATTTAATAAAAAAAGACATTATTAAACCAAACAAAGGGTTATTTTGTGCACCTGATATAATAAAGGTCAAAAACTGAAATATGAAAGACGTTAGCTGCTGCAGACAAAGCTCGGTGACGTGATGCTGACGATTGGTTCGATCCAACCCCCACCAGACAGAAAAAGACAACTTTGATAATGACCCTTTAACTATCACTTTCGCTATTTATAAAGGTTTTAAAAAACCCTAATTAAAAAAGGGTTCAAGCCAAGGGGGGGTTTGCTCGAACCCAAAAGTCACCCGTAGTTCGAGTGAACCCAGGTCCGCAACACGGTTCGCTTGAACTCCTAGGGGTAGTTAGAGCAAAGACCCCTATTTCGCTCGAACACCTAGATAATCGAACTTCCCACTTTCACCAAATTCCTTCGTTGGCAAAAGTGGGAACCAGCTTTGTGAATTCACCCACTGCTCAATCATAAAATAGGAGTCACACTGACCACAATTGGATGGTTAAATCCAATGATAATGTACTGCTCAAAATAGCATCTGCAATGTTGGATTCAGTACTGGTTTAAGCTCTAAACATGAGTGTCAAACACCTTCATAACCTTCCTTCAACCTTCAAATAATGTCTACACGATTCGCACAAGGATTTGCTTATTTTTGCTCTTCAATAAGATCTTACAATCATATATATAAAACCTAAGACCAAATGTATAGGTCGACTCACTAAAGATATTACATTTAAATCCATTACAAATAAGTCTTGATGCGATACAACATGTTGGCTCAATACATTTACCATATTATCTAATCAATAAATCATCTCCAAAATGTGTCGTGCTGATGTGAAATAGATATCATGTACCGGTCCATAACCTAGACCTATCTATCGGTAACGGCAAATCTGTCAACCCGATTAGACCAATAAGCAAAACACCAAATCCAAACATCCAATCCATGTCTTTTACATAACCAAATGATCTCCAGATGATAAAAAGTCATCATCGCTGTCCGTGAACAATATATCTTGCTGGTGAACATATACTGGTGACTATGCATAAGTCACTAACCATACTGGTGAACATAATGTAGACCTCCAAGAAGACAAGTGTTGACATCAATGACAAAACCAATGCAACACATGATGAAGTCATCCATAATACCAACAATCTCTCCCTTTGGCATTGATGGCAACACTAGATGGAAAAATATCTAAGTGCCAAAAAAAAAATGCCAAAAACCAATAAACCAACAATCTCCCAAAGATAGATCAATCACAAAGTTTTGTGCCAAAACATAAACAGAAACCAAAATACATCTCTCTAAAGAGTATATTACTCCCCCAAGGAAAATGTTTTTCCATAGATATATCTCCCCCTTTGACATCAAATGCCAAAGCAGTTAAGAAACAAAACATAACATTCAACTAACTACTCTCCCTGAGAAGTAGCTCTCCTCCATCAAAGCCGAAAAAATATTTTTTTATTTATCCCTACTGGTTTGATGCCAATTTTCATCATTCAAGTCTCTACCAGTGGGGAAATTACCCCAAGCTACTCTCTTAGATATTCAAATGTTTCCTTAGGCAAAGGCTTTGTAAAGATATCTACAATTTTCTCTTTAGTATTCACATAAACCAATCTCACTTCATTTGCTTCAACATTCTCTTTTAGAAAATTATACTTAATAGAAACATGCTTTATCTTAGAGTGAAATACTAGATTCTTTGATATATCAATTGCTACCGAATTATCACAATAAATAATTATTGGTTCTTTGCATTTTACCTTTATATCCTTCCACATTTGCTTGATCCATAATACCTGGGTACAATTAATTGTTGCTGCAACATATTCTGATTCTACTATTGATAATAATGTACAAGTCTACTTCTTGGTTATCCATGAAATCAATCTTCTGCCAAGAAAGAATGCACCGCCAGTGGTACTATTTCTATCATCTACATCTCTTGCCCAATTTGCATCGGTGTATGCACATAAATCAAAATTTTCATCTTTAAGATACCATAAACCAAGATTTGTTGTGGCTTGTAGGTACTAGAAAATCATTTTAACTGCAGATTCATGATTTTCTCTTTAGGATTGCTTTGAAATATGGATACAATACATACTGCATTCATTATATCAGGTCTAGTTTGTGTCAAATACAGTAAACCTCCAATCATAGATTTGTATCTTGTCGGATTAATAGGAGATGAATCATCCTTCAATGTCAATTTATCAGTTGTAGTCATAGGAGTGCTTACCGGTTTGGAATTTTCCATACCAAATTTCTTCAAAAGTTCCTTCAAGTACTTTGTTTGACATATGAATATACCTTTATCTATTTGTGAAATCTGCAAACCTAGAATTTTTTTTTATCTCTCCAATCATAGACATTTCAAATTCTTTTTGCATCTAGAATAGATATCATGTACCGGTCCATAACCTAGACCTATCTACCAGTAAAGGCAAATCTGTCAACCCGGTTCGACCAATAAGCAAAACACCAAATCCAAACATCCAGTCCATGTCTTTGACATAACCAAATGATCTCCAGATGATAACAAGTCATCATTGCTGTCGGTGAACAATATATCCTGCTAGTGAACATATACCAGTGATTATTCATAAGTCACTAACCCTATTGGTGAACATAATGTATACCTCCAAGAAGACAAGTGTTGACATCAATGACAAAACTAATGCAACACATGTCAAAGTCATCCATAATACCAACAACCCTAAACTCCTTTTTTGTCACCCCCTCCTAGTACACAACCCAAATTAAAAGCCCCCCCATTTTCACCAGATATTGCATTTTTCATATCCAAATTAAAAACCCCCATATATTTAATTGAGAGGCAATATATTGTACCCTCTTTTTTGGATATTAAACCCCCCAATATGAATGCACATGATATAATATTGCCTAGCTAGTGAAACCCCCATGGAAAGAACCTTGGTCATGTTTTGAACAATGTTCAATCTAACCTCCTTTATAACCCAAGTAATATTAATTAAGTTTCAAAATATATAATCTAAGTCAATTTTTCCAATAAAGTATCATATAAAAATAAAATGTCGTAGCCATATATATGTATTATCAAAATCTCAAATAAATAAAATCACAACAATTTTTTAATAAAAAAACATATGCAAAATTTTGAAAACAAACTTTTAATTTCTTAATCAATAATACCATCTTCAAGAATTTAAAACCTATAAATTAAACATCAATAACTCAACTAAATTGTTAGAAAGTTAAAATCATAAAAGATATGTTAGGATAACTGATGGACAATTGAGAGGGGAGGGGGGGTGAATCAGTTGTCAATAGATTATGAAACTTGAAGCACTTAAAACCTTTTACCGGAATAGAAGATATATCAATTAAGCACAAACATAAATCATAAACCAAATTCCATGCATCCACAACACATAACACCAAGAATTGTAGGTGGAAAACTTGGTAAAGGGAAAAACCATGGTGGGAAGCCTACCCACAGTCAGATGATACTTCTACAGTAAGTATGTGATTACAATAAGGTGTTTGCACATGCAAGAAGGCCAACAACCTAGAGCACATTGCTCATCACAAATGAGCCTCAACGACTACAAAAGATATCTAGACTACAATCAAGAAATAAGAATGAGTTGCAAGAATACCACCTCCTATGCCTGAGTACAGTTCCGGTTAGGCTCAATACCAAAGGTCTTAAATCTCTTAAACAAACCCAATTTGATAACCTATGATCAACCAAAAACCTCTGCATATGATTACAACTTTATTCGCACACAGATAATCCCATAACCTATGGCCACGTGATCTACAAAGAGATCTTACATCATATTTATACCAACCCGGGACCTAAACAATTAGGTCAGCCACCTAAAAGATAATACAATAAATCCATTACATAAACCCGCAAACCAATGATTACCCAAGTCGGCCTAAGATCGAAACAACATTAATCAAACAATAAATCCAACCAGCAACGCATCGGGAGCATCCACCAACACGTTACATAAACCGGTCCATAACCTAATAGAATAACACCAGTCCTAAAATAGGTCACCATAAGCCAAATGTAACACCACCAAACAACTGGAACACGATCATGATAACCATCAGCATCCTGAAAACCTTCTAGAAGTCGCACCAACACCACTTATCGAATCTATCAAAAGATCTTCAACGAAGCTCTATCGGTAAAACCCTTACTGGTAACCAAAAGGCTTAATAGAACATATGATAGCTTCCAAATCACCAAATCTTGAACCAACTGAATGTGACATGCATCTAAATGTCATGAATGACCGAACCAAACCAATTCCACCAATAGGAACATATCGGAGACAAATCTCCTTGTCATTATCAAAGTCCAACCACTCTACCGGAATCCGGTAGACAACCAAAGAAGCTAGTGTTGATATCAACAACAAACATCAATGCAACACATAATCAATTCCTCCATATTACCAACAAGATAGTCTACCCTAAAACAATAAAAACTTGAATAAACAAAAACTACACATAATGTAGAAGAATTTATGAAACCCCAATATATTAAAGGAATGCAATATAAAAGAGTCCTTAGAAGTATGGTACACCTAGCCAAGCAAGAGAAATGGCTATCTAATTGAGAGAATGATCTAATGTGACATTTTTCTATCATAGATTAAATTAATTGAAAATCATAAAACAATTGTCTTGTGATTTTTAATTTATTTAAAAAGAAAAAAAATTATCATATCATCACGATTTTATCTGCTCAATAGCAATTTTTCCTCCTTTATTCCTTCATAAATAAATGATAGTCTCTCTACTATTGAAGGTGACATCAACATTACAAATGCATGACAAGAGCAATTTAGTATTGATATGGACGACCAAACACTCATATGCATGCCACTTAATTTCTTCCATTATTTTCTCCTGAAATCCTCACAACATGTCATAACGTGCAATGTCCAAGAATTGTTTTAATCGAATCTTTTTCTTTTTTAACTAAATTGTTTTCAAAAGAGTTAAAATATTTCCATGACTGGCACTTCTGATGGTTTTTTCTTTGAATATTTAAAGTAATTGTTTCCAACCTGCCATTTTGTACCTTTCTTTTGTCATTTTAAAATTGATTTCTATTGTAGTCACTCATATGTATGGATGTATTGATATTTCTATTAAAAATGATTTTTATTTCTTAATGCACTGTACTACGTCATAATCTGTATAATAAAATATTTCAGGTGAAACATAACAGCAGTTTGTATATGTCCCAAAAACCACTTTAAAGAAAACAAAATCACAGAGGAAGATTAATTTCTAAGAAATCTTAAGAAGGATATGAGAAAGTTTTGTATTGAAAAACTATTTGTGTGTACATCGAGAAAGGGTGATGTAACCAAAATCTATAGTTTAATTTTTCACTGTTTGGATCAATGCCTTCTATGGTAGCGTGTTTCCAGCTTTGAAAACAACATTAATTGACAAATATTTGTCAAAAGACTAACAAGACAGCAAAAAAGTTAAATAATTTTTTATTTGATAAAGGATGGCTAGAGATCACCTATATATTTAAAAGAAAGAACTTGAAATACTACAAACTCTGAATGTCTTGATCATCAAAGGGACCAATAGCAAACTTACAAAAGGTATGGCAATGGGCATATTTAAAAAATTATCAATGTAATGGAAAAATAGTGTGATAGCAGTATAGATGAATATGAACGGTTAAAATGAATTCATAAACTAAATAAGATAGAATATCTAAAATGGGGATGTCTAAGCATTGTAGCTTCCATTAAAGCTAGTAATATGTAAAGAAACAAACTAAAGAGGGGGTACAAAGCCATGATTTTGATCTTCTATATGAGTGCTTAGCAAGTGAAAGGCTTCGAAGATTTTTTTGAGATTATAGTAGAGAACATCTTCAATATCTCTTTAGATCAGTCTTAGGGTGCAAGGATCATTTGGGGAGAATCTAGAAGAGAGCCTACCTCATACTATGAATACCATAAAATAAAGGATTACAATTATATAGAAAGAGTTTGAAGTCGATACCATCAATGTCAACCACACCAAGGTTGCTAGTTGAGAGCCTCATCAAGATCTTGAAGGGATAAAACATCCTCATTTTTACAATATACTTAGCCATCCTAGAATCAACAATTATGTCTATAGCATTTCAATGGAAAATGGGCACAACACTTGGTAAGGAGAGAGCATGAGGAAAAATGGATAGTAAAGGATTACCAATGATTTCTTGGACAGAATCTTCCACCAAGATGCAAGGAAGAAAAAACACTTTCCCTAGTTTTTCACTATCGAAGGGGTTAACATTTTTGTATCCCAATGACATCAAGGAAGTTTTACAACAATCATTCTAATCAACACCAAATAGTAGAGGACTTGAAAAAATGGAGGAGGATTCTTGTAAAGAGAAAGACAAGGTTGATGGATAAATAGTGTCATGAATGCATAAATAATAGAGAGAGTAAGAAAGAACACTACACATGACCTAAAGTGAGGAAAGTGGTAAAGATATAATAGGCGTGGGAGAAATGGAGGGAGCCATTAATTCACGAGATGCATAAAAAACCTATCAAGATGATAGAAACAAATGACCTATCAATCCAAAAGTGGATCAATATGTCAAAAATATGAGCAATATTCTATGGGAACAATAGAAACACAACAAAACCACATGCCAAGCATAAGTGGGAATAATGACTAGGAGCTATCGAAGAAAAGTAGTACGATCTCCCAATGAATTTTGCACTTTTGAATTATGTCTTGGGAATACTTGAGACCATGTCATGCACAATTGTATTCCATCTTAGCACCTCGTAAAAAAATAACTTAGGAGAAGAATTCAATGAGAATTAAGGATGACACAAATGAACCCTGCAAACAACTTTAAATGCATTACCTTCTATGGAGATGGAATCCAAGTCAATGACCAGAATTAAGAATCTATTTTCCATCATATTAGATTCCCTATAACAAATGACACTTTTCAAAAAAATCAAAAGATGGTAAAAGCTCTTTCACAATGTGCATGATATGTTCAAGTTTCCAATTATCTATTTTTTTCCTTTCCAAAGTGCTAATTACTAATATAGAGATACTTTAATTATGTTCTTTTTTAAATTCAAGCAAGAGGCAAGACCTAACCTTAGAGTTAGGGCCTATAAATTTGCCTCATTATTGGTTGATTCTGATAGATCCTTGGATACAATATGAATCACCTTCCCTAAATATGATTTCTTAAGACAATTCCCACTTTAGAAAAACCTAGGTTACCATTGGTAGGACCATCAAAATTTAATTTTATTAATTGGAGTTTGGAAGGATACTACTAAGTTGTGTTTTCTCTTAGATTGATTGTTTTTGGAATAGGAATTGAGTCCTTCAAAGGAGGGAAGCAAAGGATAGTCTAACATTCAAAAAATATTATTCCATGAGGAAAAACTTGAATATGCTTGAGAAATGGGAATAATTGAAGATATTGAGATAGCAAATTTGAATTTATGAATTTAAAATTCAAAGAATGAAGGAGAACTTATAAATACTCTATAGGTTCTTTCCTCCAAATATGAAGGATAGTTAAAGGAGTAGCTTTTTTATTCCAACCATATGTTGAGGGTTGATACAATACAAGCTAGCTTGAAATGAGATCATAGATGGAGTTTGAAGGAGCACAAAACTAGCAAAGTTTTTTACAAAGCCATTGCCAACATCTACTTGAGAAATTATATTGGAGGAACAGATGAACAATGGTTTCCTTCTCCTTGGAATAAAGAGGACATGACATATTATAAATAATACCAAATTTCTCCAATCTTTCACTTGTCAAAAATTGAATTTTAAGCGTTATGCATGCAAATCCTCCTACTTTGAGTAAGTAAGATTTATTATAGCATAAGTGAATAGGATACTTTAAAATGACTTGAGAATGGAATTGACTCATGTACCCTAATTTCATAAAAATAATCCTAATGAAGACACCATCTAGAAAAGTTCATCATCTCAATGAGAATAAAACACTTTTCTTTGCGATTTGGAATAACTAAAAATATGACTTTCAAATTATATGAAAATGGGAACACTAGAAAATATTTCCACTATTTGGAATGTGTAGAATATGAATATGGAACCAAGTAGAATATAAGACCAAGATCCACTCATAGTTACATTCATTTGATAGCTAGTTCACCATTACATTTTGGTGAAGCCAACTCTTCTTACACTTGCATATTTTTTTAATTTCATTATATACATTGAGTTGGCATTGCTCTGGTTGCATCTTTTATGGATTATGAGAACCTCGTTTGATAATAATTGCATATGCAGTTGTTCTCTTCTTTTGCTAGTTCAATTTTAATTTTTATTCAATATGTTCATGATGTTTCATTTTAAGCATACGATGACAATTTATCTATTCCTTTCATCTATAGCTATGATTTACCCTCTCCCAAATTTGTTCCTATCAATCAGGACACATTGGTACAAGAAGAGATTGTGAACACTTCTTTCAAAGATCTCCCTCCTAAGGATGAAGCTTTCAAGAGTGATGTTCATCTTTCTCCTAAAATGTGCCTCCCCATGAGGATCATTTGTAGCAAGCGAATGATATTGTAGCTACCTCTCCTAGTGATACCATACCCTCTTTCCATTTCAATGAAATTCCCACTACACATGAAGCATTAATGAGTTATGTTTTTCCTTCTCCTAAAGGTTGTCTTATCCATAAAGATACCTTGGAGTAAGAGGATGAAATCTTTAGCAATTTCCTTGATGCTCTTGCTAGACATCTCAAATAACCAGAGGACAACTCCGGGGGGGGTGAATCAGTTATAACTAGATTACAAACCTTTAAGCATTCAATTCCTTATTACTGAAACACATAAAATCAATATCGAAATGCATAAACCAAATACCAGAATAACTGATATAGCAATTAAACATAAACATAAATCACAGAACAGTTACCATTCATCCATAACACATGACACCAAGATTTGTAAGTGGAAAACCTAGTAAAAGGATAAACCACAGTGAGCAGCCTACCCATAGTCAGATAATACTTTTGCAGTAAGTATGTGATTACAATATGAGGGGCCTGCACATGTAGGAAGGCCAATAGCCTAGAGTGCACTGCTCATCACAAAAAGGAGCCTCACTGACTACAAAATAAATCTAGACTACAATTCGGAATGAAGATTGAACTGCAAAGAAAACATCTCCTATGCCTGAGTACAATTCCGGTTAATCTCAATACCAGAGGCCTTAAACCTCTCTTATAAACCCAATTCAATCACCTATGACCAACCAAACCTTCTTCATATGATTACAACATTATTCCCACGCAAATAATCCCATAACCTCAATCCCATATGCCCATTATCTACAAAGATATCTTACATCATATTTATACCAACCTAGGACCTCAATAATGAGGTCGGCGAGCTAAAAGATAATACAATAAATTCCCAACATAAACCTGCAATCCAATGATCAACCAACTCAGCTTAGCCTGAAAACAATGTAAACCAATCATTAAATCCACTGGTAATGCATCAGGAACATCCTCCAACACGTTACATAAACCGGTTCATAACCTAGATAACATTGGACCCAAAATAGGTCGCCATAAACCAAATCCAACACCACCGATGAACTGGAACACGAACAAGATAACCAACAGGATCTTGAAAACCATCTAGAAGCTGCACCAATGCCACTTATCACATGCATTAAAAGATCTTCAACAAAGCTCTGTCGGTAAAACCCTTATCGGTAACCAGAAGGCTTACTAGAAGAAATGTATCTCCTAAGTCATCAAATTCCAAACCACTTGATCGTGATACACATCTGAATAACATAAAAAATAGATCCAAAACAATTTCACAAATCAAAGCATACCGGAGCATACCAGATCAATATCATAAACCAACCACTCTATCAGAACCAACCAAAAGCTGGTAAACAACCAAAACAACCGATGTTGCCATCATTGACAAAACATTAATACAACACATAATCAATTCCTCCAAATTACCAATAATGTCCTCCTTTCGTATTGATGGCAGCACTAGATGTAGAAAACATCCAAGTGCCAAGAAATGCCAAACAAGTCTCCCCCTATAAAAGACAACCAACAATCTCCCACAAAGTGATATAGCAATGAATCTTTGATCTCTCCCCCTTTGACTAATATTCTATTAAGCTCTGTTTTTCACATATATCTCTGCCCCTTTGACATCAATACTAGAAGTCTGACATAAATATCAAAGAAAATTCATAAATCCTCTGATTCTTATAGCTAACTACTCCCCCTGAGTAGTAGAACCACCACATCAATCCAAAATGCGTAATAGCTCTGATAATGCTTATCAAACTGATGCCAATCAACATCACTCAAGTCTCTATCGGTGGGGCAAAAACCCCCAATCTATCTCTAAAGTGCTCAAATGATTCCTTGGGCAAAGTTTTAGTGAAGATGTCTGCAATCTACTATTTAGTATTCACATAAACTAGTCTGGCTTCATTTGCTTCCACCTTCTCCTTCAAAAAGTTATACTCGATAGATATGTGCTTTGTCTTAGAATGAAGTACCCAATTCTCTGATATATCAATAGCAATAGAGTTATCACAGTGAATAACTACCGATTCATTACAATCCACCTCTATATCCTTCAACATTTGCTTCATCCATATAACTTGTGTACAGTTAGTAGTAGCAGCAACATACTCAGCTTCAACAGTAGATAAAGAGATGCATGACTTCTTTTTTCTGATCCATGAAACAAGTTCCTTCCCAGGAAAGAAAGTTCCACCAGATGTGCTCTTTTGGTCATCAACATCTCCAGCCAAATCTACATCTGTATGTGCACATAAAGTAAAGTCATTATTTTTAGGATACCACAAACCATATTCAGTTGTTCCCTGCAAATACTTGAAAATATTTTTCACCGCACTCTCATGATTTTCTCTAGGATCACTCTGATATCTTGATACAATACAAACTGCATTCATTATATCCGATCTAGTCTGAGTCAGATATAACAAACCTCCAATCATAGACTTGTACCTTGTAGGATTTACTGGTGTAGGTGCATCATTCTTTATCAATTTCTAACTCGTAACCATAGGTGTACTAACCGGTTTATAATTTTCCAACCCAAATTTCTTGAACAACTCCCTAGCATACTTAGTTTGACAGATGAAAATACCTTTATCAGTCTAAGTAATCTGCAAACCTAAGAAAAAATTAATCTCCCCAATCATAGAAATCTAAAATTCATTCTTCATATTGTTAGAGAATTCCATACACAACTTATCTTCACCTTCAAAAATGATATAATCAACAAAGACTTCAATAATTAATATGTCATCATTAGTTATCTTATAATATAAATTACTGTCAGCATTACCTTTAGTGAAATCAAGCTGCAAAAGATATTTATCCAATCTTGCATACCAAGCTCTATGAGCCTGTTTCAATGCATATAAAGCTTTATTTAACCTGCAAACCATGTTTTTGTCATCTGAAAGTGAAAATCCATCAGGTTGCTCAATATAAACTTCCTCTTCAAGATCTCCATTCAAAAATGCACACTTAACATCCATCTGGTAAACCTTGTAGTTATTATATGCATCATAAGCAATAAATAATCTCACAGCTCCAATCCTAGCTACCAGTGCAAAGGTTTCATCATAATCGATTTCTTCCTTCTGACAATATCGTTTACAAACCAATCTAGCTTTATTCCTCACAACTTGTCCATCTTCATTCAATTTATTTCTTAAAACCCATTTAGTTCCAATAACATTCTCATTTTTAGGCCGAGGAACTAAAGTCCATGTGTTATTCTTTTCTATCTAATATAATTCTTCTTTCATAGCTTTCATCCAACATTCATCTTTACAAGCTTCAATTACTGATTCTAGTTAAACTTGAGAAATTAAACATACCTCATCAGCTACCAACATTCTTCTTGTCATCACTCCATTTTTTTTTGTCTCCAATGATCTCATCTTCTGAATGATTCAACCTTACATACCTAGGAGTCTTCTAGTTTTTTGTTCCTTTGTCCTGATCTTCAGTTACTGTTGAATTTTTTGATATTGCCAGAGTAACTGGTTCAACATTATGTTCTGACGTAGGTGCTATTGATTCAGTTATGATCATTTCCTCTACCGGTTCACTCTCATAAGTTCTAATTTGACTTATGTTCTGCTCATCCACCTTGACATTTGTGCTCTCCACAATTCTCTGCAAACTTTTGTTACAACATCTATATGTTTTTCTTTCATTAGAATAACCAAGAAATATTCCTTCATCACATCTAGGATCAAACTTTCCAATGGAATCATCTGTTTTGATATAGCATTTACTATCAAAGATTCTGAAATACTTAACTGTCAATGTATGACCAAACCATAACTCATAAGGTGTCTTACCGACATCTCCTTTGATATGAACTCTATTTAATGTGTATATTGTTGTGCTTACAACTTCTCTCTAGTAGACATGAGGTAGATTAGCTTCCATCATCATGGTTCTAGCTACATCCAAGATAGTTTTCGTCTTCCTTTCCACAACTCCATTTTGTGAGGTGTCTAGGTGCAAACAACAGTCTCCTTATCCTATTCTTCTCACAATAGTTGTTAAATTCACTAGATGTGAATTCTCCACCCTGAACTGACCTTAAACAGTTAATCTTCAATCATGTCTTTCTCTCAACTTTAGCTTTAAATATTTTAAACCTTTCAAATGCTTCAGACATCTCCCTTAGTAAAGTAACCCACATCATTCTTAAATAGTCATCAATGATTAGCATGAAATATCTATCACCCTAAAAACTTTTGATTCTAGTAGGACCACACAAATCAGTATGAATAAGATCAAGAACATCATTAGATTTGTCTTGTATACTCTTAAAAGAAGTTCTAGTTTGCTTTCCCATTTGACATTCCCTACATATTGGATTGTAGGGCTTTACAATTCTTAGGTATATCTCTAACTGCCTTAGTAGAACTCATCTTCACAATGCAATCAAAATTCACATGACACAACCTCTTATACCATAGCCAACTCTCATCAATTTATGCAATCAAACATGTCTTCTCACTGAATTTCAAATGAAAGATATTACCTTTAGTCCATGTACCGGTTGCAATCTGCAATCCATGTCTGTTGATAATCTTGCATTTTCCATCCTTGATCTATAACTAAGATCCCTTATCCACCAACTATCATACACTCAAAAGATTATGCCTTAAACCTTCAAAATAATAAAAATTATCAGTGTTATGCTTACCATCCATTGATATTGTTCCTCTTCCCTTGATCATGCATGCTTTGTCATCTCCAAATCTAACCACACCACCATCAAATTCTTGCATAGATAAGAACTTCCTTTTATCTCTAGTCATTTGATGTGAACATCCACTGTCAATTACCCATTCATCCTTATCTTCAATTTTAGCAGCAAGGGCCTTCTCTATGGGTACCAGATCATCTTCCTTGATAGCCAAAATTACCCATTCCTTTCTATTGCCGGATCCACTAGCCGAATCTTTGTTGGCATTGTGTTGTCATTGATGTCAACCGGTATGGGAGATGTATGGGCAGTACTGTCATTGGTACATACAACATGTGATATCTTTGATGTCATCTTCACGGATACACAAGTTAGTGTTGACTTGTGTTGAAGACACAAGGACTGCAGACCAGTAAGTGACATGTTGACAGGTCATAGTTGCCAACCAATATGAGAATAGGATGTTGGGTAGTTGATTGTGATGAAGAGGGGGGATGTTACCTAAATCACATCAACACTGGAGGAGAAGTATGTGCAAGCCAATGGTATGCTGTGTGGATGTCAAACAACAAAACTCCCACCAGATAAAGATGTAGTCACCATTTGCAAAGATGACTGAGAGTGAATGTGCCCAACCAGATCACATGTGCCTATTTGAAGATATGCATGGTCAAACAAGGAAGCCACATTGGTACATTGCAGGATGCAGATGAAAAGGATCCGCTCCCATCGGTAAGTAGAGCTTATCTCCTATTATGCATGGAATGCATTATAGTTCTTGAAGATAAGATAAACGAATAAAGGCAAGTGTTTGAAGGCTCACACCAAATCAACTAGTGATACACTAAGTTGCCTTAGGTGCATGAGATTAGAGATATGCACCAGATTAGCCAGGTAGATAATAATGGGTTTTCGGTACAAATATTGAAGGATATGGTTGTCACTTTGACAAACATGTTAATAGAAGAACTGATTTATTGATGAAGAAGGGAAGTTTGAGCAGATGCAAACAGATGGAGTATATTGAAGGTTGATGACATGGTGTCATCAAGGTGTTTACTAGTAAGTATGTCCACTGCTAATGCTAGAAAAGTGCAGATGTAGAAGGCTCCCATCTGATGAAGATATGCATGAGGTAGGTTGGAATGTGTGTTGACCAGTTTAGGTGCTCCACCGGAAGAGAAGTAGAGTGCAAGGGTGAAGGCAGACTGGTTAGGGTATAACCTACAGGGACTGTGAATGGGTAGATGAGCCCGATTATGTGGTTGGTCGATGATCCTATCCAAACCGACATAGAAGAAGAAGTTGAGGTGGATGTCGACAAAGGGGCCACGTGGAGGTAAAGTGACATGCATGCACAGGTTGGTGTGATGAGTCGGTGAAGTTGTTGGCGACTGGTCCAACATTTATGGTGACTGTGAAGCTTGACAAATGAAGGTAGAGGATTACAGCTCGAGAAGAAGAAAATAACAAACATCTAGTATAGACTGATCTTGCAGATCGAAGAGGATGAAGGAAGCTGTATCATGCACATGATCGATTAGACAAAAGACCAAAAATCATGCTGCAAATGGCAAAAGAGAGAAGACATGGTTCATAAGGTAAATAGATGGGCAATGCTCATTGATTGACTGATAAACATTGATCAAGGACATATTATCAAATTGGATATGATATGTCATGTTGAACATAGATCAGATCGGATGCAGATTCAGTGCATGGTGGAAACCCTAGCATCCAAATGTTCAAACTCACGTTTAGGTAGGAAAATATGGATATAAGAATGCGAACCAAAGATATTGTTGGTGTTGCTGCATGAGGAAGAAAATTAGTCAAGTGCTCAATGAGAATTAGAGGAGAGACTGTGTGAGAAAGAGAATTGGGTTGAAGAGTTCAACCAACAACAATGAGGTAACCGATAGTCAGCCATTGAATCTATGAAAGAATATACCGATGGCGAAAGAACCAAAAGAGAAGAGTTGTTGCAGAGAAGAAAAATAGAGAACCATCAGGAATCAGATGGTATACATCTAACTATGTTATCAAGACCGGTGGTGGATAGCAGCAGTGTAGCAGAGAGAAAAGAGAACTAGCAGAGAGAAGAACCAATAGAGAAGAAGAAGAGGTTGAACCATCATAGGTGCAGTAGAGAGTGGGTTGAAAAAGGAGATAAAGTTTCTGTAGAGAAAAGGTGAATAGAGAATCAACATAGATCTGTGTAGAGGTGAACTGGTGGAGAGACATACATGAGAGTTACAAAGTTCTTTTGTAACAAGAAGGTAACTTTTGTATTCAAAATATGATTTTGTAGATCACTGAGTTGGAGCTTGGTTCTCCTTGGTGATGCAATGGAAGGGTTTGATATATGAACCTTTAATATTTACAAGGGAAATACAAGGTCCAAACCCCTAGGCCTACAAGCACCCAAATGGCTCAAATAGGTCAAATGCAAACCAACACTTCTCCAAATGATTCCAAAGGTATGGAATATTTATAAAACCTCAAAATAAGTTTTTTTAACTAGTTTTGTGGTTCCAAGAACTGGTTTAAGTTTAAAGCCCTCTTTTTAGCCTTCTAGGCCTAGTTGCCCAATTAGCCCTACAACGAGGAAAATTAATTTTTTTCTCCAAACTTTTCCAAACAACTAAAAACATAAATTATATATTCAGACACCCTTTTGGCTCTACTTTTACATATCAAAATATTGCATATGGTTGTTTTGGAAAGTATATGTTGTCCTGTAACTGTGCACCGTTTTTAGGCCCAAAAAGTGGCCAATTTACAAAGGAAGTATATAATGTTTTAACTCCCTGACTCCAAAATTCTCAAAAGTCATCCAATATGGTTCAAAACTGAGGAAAATGCAATTATTTTCAAGGTTTAACCTTCTTAGATGCAAAATCCCGAATTTAGCCTCTCACAAACCCTCAGAAGTGAGTTTTCTCACATATCCCACTTCCAAACACTATACCATCCAAATGATGATGGATTAAAATTTATTTTGACATGTCTCAACATTTTAAAACATAAAATTTACCCCTCCTTAAGGCGGATTTGCTACTACTGCTCCTTAGCAAGCATTTTCAATGCATTTTTCACTCTTTTCCAATGGTGATCACCCCTTTCTCCAACTTATCTGTACATTATCAGGTTAGGAAATAATTTTACATGTTAAATGGAGACATCCCATGATTCACAGGCCTAGTTAAATCATGGAATGCCTTCTTCATGTTAGAAAATCACTTTTCTTGATTAAAAAAACTAGTTAAAATGTGTTAACAATCAGCCCAGAATTACAAACTGAAACCAAGAATGAATTTTCAATGCATAAAAAAATGTATCCACGATTCCTACAAGTCCTCGAAGCATTTTAGATCAACAACACCAATAAAAATCAAAATTACAATGCACCAAACATCAAAAATGGCAGAAAATAGAGTGTTTTATTGAATTTCTTGGTTCCCAGTCCATACACCAGCATGATCTGTCATACAAAGAATTTCATCTCCCATTTATAACTTCTCCCTAACTGTATAAACCAATTTTTATTGGTTACATTTAATGTTTAAATCATTTAACTCTTAAAAACTAATTTCCCCCCAAAACTACCTATTTCAAATATTCAAATTTGTCAACTTTGGGAAAATGACATAATTTGATTAAAACTTCTAAATATTGACATGAAATATCTTGAAATGTTTTATTTAAATTTTTCTAAACCTTCCTAGACTCTCTAAGCCATAAATTCCCATTACATCTTGTTTATTGGTTGGTCCTATGGTCCTTACCAAGCCCTCCAGAACAATTTACAACTTATTACATTTTTCATCATTAAAGGCCAAATAGGCCATAAAACATTATAATTTATTGCACTTGTCTTCATATGACCTTCAAAAGTCTTTAATGGCTTCATTGAGTCCTTTGGTCTTCCAAATGCACCTGCACCACTTGGGTTGGTGCCGTAAAATTAGGTGTTGGTGCTCCTTGGGTTGGTTCCCTAAAGAAGGAATAGTCCTCCTTTGGGTTGGTGCCCTAAATGTTGTAACTAGGGTTTTCATTGTGAGGCTGGATTGGAGCACTAGTCTCTAGCAGCACTTCCCACTGAGGTTTTTTCCATCTTGGGTTTTTCTCATACATATGGTGCTATGTGATGTCCCTTTTATGTGTGGTTGTATCTGTGTTAGTCTTCCATCTAACCGGAATGTCTTCTTTATGTTATATTTGTTAATCGGTTTACACACATAGGTCAGAAAAGGGATGTTTGGAAATCACTGATTCACCCCCCTCTTAGTGACATCTAGTGTTCAACAATTGGTATCAGACCATGTGTTCCCTATTGATAAGCTTTCTCTTGCTTAGGTAGTTTTTGGTATTTGAACACAATGGTTTGTTTTGTGTCAATCCCTACTTCTGTATTTTATGGTTCAAATTTTCCTATTTGGAGTTGTAGGATGGAAGTCTACCTATCCTCTTTAGGGTTTGATGTGTGGATGTCAGTTGTAAATGGTTGCCCTATTAAAGTCAGTCCTCCCATCGATTCAGAAGCAGAAAGAAGAATCTATTGGAAATTGACACTCAATTGTTTGGTTTTAATAGGTTGTCATTGATGGCAACATGGCCACTTGTTCTGGCTTCATATTTTGGGTTAGTTGTGTACCAACAGGAACTTCACAAACACTACACCAGCACCGATAGGCTGGATAGATTGCTCTGGTTACCGGTATTGCAGGTTGACATGGTTTAGAATCAGGTTATCAGTATTGGAGGTCGACATCTTTTGGATCTGACATCGGCAATTGTTTTTTACATTCATGTATTTATGTTATCTAGTTGACATGTATATTCATATTGTAAATATCTTTGTAAGCTGACATAAGGCATGATAAATTGTAAAGGGTATATAGGTCAATTGATTAAATCATTTTGATATATCATGTGAATATGTGTTAGGAAGGAAATAATAAAGGAGATGCTAAACATATGAGAGAGATCATGTATGTGAGGATATTTATGTAAGGGGTATTCTAGTAAGGGTTTAGGGTTTCACAGCGAAACAGACATAGCTTAACCAGAACTATATTTAGGCATAGAAAATGCTATCTTTGTAGTTCAATCATTGCTCCAGATTGTAGTATGGATTTGTATGTAGTCAGTGACGCTCATTTTGTGATTGAGCAGTGTTCTCTAGGCTATAATCCTTCCTGCATGTATAGGCCCCTATATTTTGTAATATCTCTTCATATGGCTAGTGGATTGATATTGTGGGTCACAAATGCCACCATGGTTTTTCCTCTTTGAGGTTTTCCACATATAATTTTGTGTGTTATGGTACTCATTTGTGTGATTGGATTATTGGTTTCTTTACTTATTTCAATTCTATACGTATCCGATATACCGGTTGGTGTATGCATATTTTAATATGGTTAAAATTGATCATTCTAGTAGATCACTGATTCACCCCCCCTCTTAGTGTGCTTGGATTCCAATAGAATCTGGTATAATGATATAGCAATGAAGGCTATATTGTGTGGGTTATCAGATGATGTTCCCTCACAGGTGGATAGATGCAGATCAACAAAAAGATTATGGGATAGATTGAAGAAGCTCTTTGGAAACGAGCCTACTACTGCAACACCGGTTTGTAAAGATAGGATGAGAAATACAACTCAGGTATCTATAGATGAAGGCATATATGTCAGTAGCCACAACAATGATGAAGAAGAAACCCACCTTTTCATGGCTCAAGAATTAGAATATGAGAGGCACACATCTGAGAATGATCATGCAAGTCATTCTCACCAGCAAGATGTGTTTGGCAGTGATAGTGAAGGTGAAGATCAAGATCAAGAAGAAGTAGATCTTGAAGGAGAACTTGTAAGTGCACTCAAAGAACCTAGTAGAGTGAGGAATGAATACAAGTTATTGAAGAATGTTTCAGTTTTGGAGCAAAACTGGTTGATCAGATGCCTTGAAGAGTCTAAGAAATGTATCTCAGAGTTGAAGACTCAACATGAAGACACCAAGGAGTACCGGTGTAATGATCTAGCATATGTCATAGATGTTGGCATTCTACACTCTTATGATAATAGCTGATGTTGTCATTGATGGCAACCAATTGGCAATCATCTGGCAACCAACTGGTAGATACTGGCACTAGCAATAGACTTCTACATACACCGGTAGGCCCTTCACTAGCATCGACAATAATGCATACCGACACTCAGGCCGACATGGAATAAAATTTTATTTATTGTTTTGTAATGTAATTATCTTTTGTAAAAGCCGACATGGTACATTGTAATAAACTCATATATGTATGAGATCTTTTAGGTCATTTTTGTGTGGAGACAAATGAGAAGTATAAGGCAATTTTGTATAAGGTGATATAGTTGACAGCGAAGGTTTTTGGTTATTGTCTGAGCTTAAACCGGTACTGAACCTGGCATATGAGATATTGTTTTGAGCAGTACATTGTATTGGATTTTGATAATCCATTTTGTAGTCAGTGTGACTCTTTATTGAGTAGTGTGCTCTAGGCTGTTGGCCTCCCTGCATGTGCAAGCCCCTCATTGTAAGTAGTATTTATTCATTGGCCAGTGAGTAAATATTGTGGGTCACAAATCCCACCGAGATTTTTCCCACACCAAGTTTCCTCGTTAAATATCTTGTGTTATGGTGTGTTCTATATGCTATCTCTATCATTCTTATTTGTTGCATTAATTCTTATTTACCGATACACTGTTTTGGGATGCAAAGTTTTAAATAAGTTTAAACATTTTGTAAACTGGTTAGACATTGATTAAACCCCCCCTCTTAGTTTCTTTGGGATTGTAATTGATTCTAACAATTGGTATCAGAGCTTGATCCTCTATTTTCAAAAGCCTAACAACTTAAGGAAAATTCTGACACTGGTATCGATGGAGAACTTAAGAAAATAGTTGGAAGGAGCTCTTGAAGAATATCAAACTTGAAGATGATCTAAGGATTGCATAGGAATTCATTAAAGGAATTTAGGAGAACTTTGCTATAGCACAAAATAAAATAAAAGAGCTTCATGAGAAGATGCAGAAAGATGATGATGAAAAAGAAACTCTTAGAGATATTACAAACAAGTTGAGACAAGAAAACAATAATATGAATAATGAAATCCTAGATATGACTATGAGGCTATGTAAAGGTATTGAAGACAAGAAGAATAATTAAGAAGACTTGACTAGGAGACTTAATGATGCTGGAAATAAAAATCTGAGACTTAGTCATGAAAATGATATGTTGAAGATAGATCTGATTCACATGAAACATGATAAAACTGAGCCTATGAGACAAGTTGGAATTTTGGAAAATGAGTTGGCTACTGCAAATAAACACAAAGACAAATTCAAGAAAAGTTCAGAGGAGCTTGATGACATGCTGAAAAGTTCTGGTACTGCAAACAATCTAGATCAAAACAAACCGATAAGAAAACATAAAGCTTATAAATTTAATGGAAAATATTTCAATTGCAACAAATATGGTCATAGAGAAAATCGATGTAGATTTAGAAATAATTAGAACACAAACTCACCCACTGGTCAATGTTCCAAATTCAACAAATTTCATCATAATTTATAAAATTGCATAATGAATGTGAAATGTTATGTTTGTGGAAGATTTGGACATTTATGTAATCAATGCAGATCACAAACGGGTCAAGGATATGGAAAGGCTATTCAGAGGAATAATGTGACTTGTTATGCTTGTAACGAGATTGAACATATTGCTAAATTCTATAGAAGCAAGAATGTACCGGCAAACAATATGAGATCTAGCTTGAAGGGAGAAGAGAAGGTAGAAGAAGTAAAGAAAGAATTTTATAAATAGTGGATTAAGAAAAGAGATCAGAGAACTGATGAAACTATATCTTCACTGGTAGAACATTGTATTCCTCCACCGGTAGGAGATTCTTCATCTAACTGAGGAATAATCCCTTGGGGGTATGGCAATGAATTGAAAAAAATGCTTTCTACCCTTAGTTAATGGTGAGAAGATACATTTCTTCTTTACCGGCAGGTGTGTTAAGTTTTCACTTAACCGACAAGCATTTAATGATGTTTTGAAGAACGTTTTGGCTATAATGCACTGGGAAAACCTTCATTTCAAACTCACCAAGCATTCAAAATTTCTATGAGCGTGAAATCAAGCAAAGGCATTCAAAGCGAATCTGAGAAGTGTTTTTCAAATATTCAGCAAGCATTCGGATAAGAGGTATTTTTCATAATGGCTACTTCATCTTTTGTTCCTAAATTTATTCTGAACCCTACCATTGTGGAGAATGTGAAACGCCCTAGGCCCGTTTTCAAGACAATTCCCGAGATTGCAAAGCAAGACAACTTTGTAGGAGCTTTTTCAAAAATACATAAGGAAGTAGCATTTGCAGAAGACCCTAGGATTTATATACATTGCAATATAGAAGTTCTAGGATCTGAGGAGTTAATGAAAATGTTTAATAAGTTCATTTGTGATGAACATGGAATTGTTAAACCTGAACACAAGATTGTGGAAATTTTAGGCTTTGTGGAGATACTAAATATCCCTCAATTTCCAGAGGAAGTGGTAAGGATTGTATTTAGTAGAGCACATGGAGAATTCCTATGGTTGGATTATGTTTGTAAGATAACCCGACAAGCAATTAGGGTAGTTACTGGTTTACCCTCAACTGGTAGTAGACTTGATAAAACAAAGAAGATTCCCAACAAAATGGTGACAAGCCTAACCGGAGCAACATCTAAAAATAGATCACTTAGAGTAAATGACATTAAGGACATCAATGTGAGATATGTAAGTATGGTTCTTGGATACAAAGCCAGACATGCTAACAAACTCAATTCTATTTCCAATCTTTGTATTTATAGTGCACGTGAAATGATAAACAACATTGCTAAGATAGATGTGTGTGAATGGTTACAAGATGAGCTTATTGACAACCTAAAAAAGATTAAGGGAGACAATAAGGGTACTTTCCACTTTGGAAACCTTCTGGTATGTTTAATGGTATATTTCACCAAAGAGATCCGCAATACAGGACCCAAGGACTTTGGTTATGATATATCGGTAGGAAAATAACTACAGTAAGCTTTTATCGACATGGAAACTGCTAGAGATAACAACATAACAGACTACTTTAAATCTTTCCAATCTAAGATGAGAGCTAGGGAAAGGATTCCTCAAAGCGTAGTTGAGAAATATGACAAGGAAATCTGCATTGTCATCAAAAGAGATGAAACCTAAATGGAAGCAGTAAGACCTAGAACTATTTGGGTTACTGAAATGGGTTATGAGGTTGATCTACATGTTCTGGAAACATATGCAAAAGCACTACTTGATGCACCAAGAGAGCCATCTAAAGAATTCTTTGGAAATGCAGAAACCATAGAGAATAAAGTATCTATGCAGAAAAGGACTAAGAGAAGAGAAAGATACATTAGGGATGCATCCAAGAAAGTAAAGGAAATCAAAGAAAATGTCATGAACCTTAGTGGCATATCGGCTAGTGTGCTTGAAGGACTTCAACCGGAGGCACATATTTCACCGGTTGACACTTCTTCTAACAGTGACAGTAGTAAGGCAGCTGAATTCAAAAGAGTGGAAAGGAAGAGAAAACCCTCACCAGCACCCTCTCCTTCTCCGAAGAAAAGAAGAACATTAAGGAAGAAACAAGAGGTGGTTAGGGAACCCAAGAAGAAGCTTACTCCAAAGAGAAAACAGACACAGTTTACCCCTTCATTAAATTACCTTCCTTTGTTATTTACTGAATGAAATAACAAAGGAAGGTAATTTGTCTAATGTGAACAAATGGTATACTTCTTCAAATGATATAGACAAAAACACTATTAAAGAAAGCATTATTCTTCATTTAGACATTTATAAGAAAGTTTTGACTGAAGTTGTTGAGGAGCTACCAAATGATCTCTACATGAGATTAGAAGCTAAAAGGCTATCAGTGATGGAATTAAACAAGAAAATGAAGGTTGAAGCACTCTTGGCAGTTCACCCGGTTAACTCCAAAGAAGAAATTGATGAACTTATTTCTAAGGCTAACTGATCAGTGTTTGCTAGTGGACACCGACAGGTAAGCCTAATGGCTAGAAGAGTGAAGGAAATTGCAGATGAGACTACAGATAAATGGGACATATTCTTTGTGGATAAAGAAAAACAAGAGAAGATGAACAGACCTAAGAAGACATTCAAAGTGTATCAGAAAGACAAGGACAAGGGTAAAGGAAAAATTGGTGGAGTTCCAAGCATTAAGATTAGTGACAATCTTCCACCACCACCTTTGGATACTACACTAGTACACTTAGAAGATCCACCAGTTATTGAAATTGAAGGTATTATACATGATGATACTAATCCTGAACCAAAGATACTTTTTACAATGAATGTGGATACTCAAGAGGTAAACATTGTTGTGGATAAAGAAAATTTGGAGGTTAAAGCAGACATTATTGATAATGAAAAGATTTCAGAGGAACCGACACAAAAAGTTGACTCTTAGGAAGATGAGATCCCAACCCAAACACAGCAACTGACAGAGACTAAAAAACCTACTGAAGATAACGGTACTTGCATAGGGCCACTAGAGATAGAGATACCGATAGTTGAGCTTTCAAAGAAACAAACTGAGGCAGAGGTACACATAGAAACAGAGAAATCGGTAATCGCAGAGACATTGAAATAGTATGAGAAACCTTTAAAAGTTGAGATGCAAACCCAAACTGATCCACCAGAGGAAAATGCAAGCAAAATGGATACATCTGATGGAAGCAAAGAGGTGATTGGTCAGACATCCGACACATCTACAGGTGAATTCAGACCTACAAATGTTACAGAGGTACTTTTGGATTCAATCAAAAATATAACAGATTGCAATGCATTGGCCTACAAGGCAATTGAGAACACTTTACCTATTCATAAGTTGATTGCACCAAATTGTAACATATATCATATTAAGGATTCTCTAGGTAAATTGGACACATTGTCCAAATTTATTGCTGATAATGTAATAACTATTGACAAGGTGAATGAGGACACAACTAAGGAAAGAGTTGAAAAAGAGAAAAACAAATTCTTTGAAGTCATTATAAAGAACTATATAGGACACTTAAATACAGAATTACCAATACTTAACTCTACAATTTTGGAGTACAAGGAGCTATATAGGGAAACATGCAAACCTCACCTTTTGACAGAGGACATAGATAAGGAGATCAGTAAAACACAGAAAGAAATCGATGACATAGCTGATAATATAATTGGTTCATCCGGACATATATCAGTTTTTGAGCAAGAAATGGCAGGTTTTGAGGAGAAATTAAAGAAACTTGAGAAAGAGAAGGCAAGCATAAGGTCAAATGCCCAAGAACTTAAAAATAAACTTGGTCCTAAGTTGGAAAATCTTATCTCTCAGAGAATTTAAATCTCTAAGGCATTAGTTCAAGGAGAGAGATCACCAGAAGAACACATGCATTATCTCATCGGTAGGATCCAACAGACTGAGGCAACTTTGAATGATAGAAAAAGGTTTATGTAGAGTCTAAATTTAGTTTTGGTAGATATTTTTCAAATTGCAACCATCTGGTTACAAACTTTGAGGTGAAATTTTTGCACTCGTTTGATTATTTTTGACAAACCTTTGTCATTGATGTCAAAGGGGGAGTAGTGAAGAGAAAAATGCTTATAATATAGAGGAGATCACTTGCTCAGGGGGAGCACATCTTTTTGGAATCTTTTAGGACTTCAGTATTTGGAAACATTTTTTTTTGGATTTGTGTTGCCAGTAATGCCAAACGAGGAGATTGTTGGCATTCTACACTCTTATGAGAATAGTTGATGTTGTCATTGATGACAATCATCTAGCAACCAACTCGCAGATGCTAACACCGACAATAGACTTCAACATACACTGGTAGGCACTTCATCGGCATCAACAATAATGCATGCTGACACTCAGGCCCACATGGAATAAACTTTTATTTATTGTTTTGTAATGTAATTATCTTTTGTAAAAGCTGACATGGTACATTGTAATAGACTCATATATGTATGAGATCTTTTAGGTCATTTTTGTGTGGAGACAGATTGTTGGCAAATGCACACTCCAATGAGAAATTGTAGATGATTGTAGTTTTTTTCATTGATGGCAACCTTGCAATCATATAATACCAGCACTGGTACCGATAGATAGACTCTACACCAGCACATAGGACACTGATAGTGAAAGGAAGGATACCGACACCTTGGCCGACGTCAATTTTATTTAAAATGAATTTTATAATTAATTGTAAAATTATTCTAAGCCGACATGGTGAGTTGTAATATGACTCATATATATATGAGATCATTTTGTAATAGAAAAGATGTGAAATAGGATGCGAGATAAGTAGACCTAATATGCAAAATATTGGTTAAGGATTTATGTTTTAGTAGAGCTTAAACCAGTACTAAATCTAGCATAGCAGATGCTGATCTAAAGTAGTACAAGACATTGGATTAGTATAATCCATTTTGTAAGTCAGTGTGACTTCTTTTGTAATTGAGCAGTGAGCTCTAGGCACTTGGCCTTCCTGCATGTGCAGGCCCTTATTGTAAGAGTAATATTCCCTTATTGGCTAGTAAGCGAATATTTTGGGTCACAAATCCCACCGAGGTTTTTCCCACACCGAGTTTCCTCGTTAAAATACTATGTTATGGTGTTCTTCTCATGTGGTTACTTTTATTCTTGTTTACTGCATTATTTCTGGTTTACCGGTACACAGTTTTAATATGTTTTTCATATTTTAAGTCAAGTAAATTTATATATCGGTTAGATACTGATACACCCCCCCCCCCCCCCCCCCCTCTCAATATCTTTGGGAATCCTAACAATTGGTATCAGAGCTTGGTCCGCTATTTTCATCAGCCTAACAACTTGAAGAAGAGCTTGTCACTGGTAGAGATGGAAAACTTGAGAAAACAATTGGAAACAACTCTTACAGACTATGATTTAGAAAAAGTGAAGAATATCAAACTTCAAGATGATCTAGAGGCTGCTCAAGATATTATTCAAGCACTTCAAGAGAATTTTACTATTGCAAGGAACAAGAGGAGAGAACTTTGTGAAAAGATGCAGAATGAGGAAAATGAAAAGGAAACTCTTAATGATTTGATAAACAAGCTAAGACAAGAAATCAATACAACAAAGAATGAGATGCAGGATATGACTATGAGATTTTGTAAAGAAATTGAAGATAGAAAGAAGAACGAAGAAGACTTGGTTAGAAGACTAAATGATGCTGGAAATGAAAACACAAGACTCAATCATGAAAATGATATGTTGAAGATAGATCTTATGCACACACAAAATGACAGAACTAAACTCATAAGATAGAAATGAATCTTGGAAAGTGAACTGACTGCTACAAATCAACATGAGGAGAAATTCAAGAAAAGTTTAGAAGAACTTGGTGACATGCTGAAGAATCAGAAACCTAATGGTGATAAAAATGGCCTTGGCTTTGAAGTTGGTGAAAGCTCCGGTACTACAAACAATCATGATCATAGCAAACCGGTAAGACACCCTACTACTTACAAATTTAATGGCAAATGCTTTAACTATAACAAGTATGGTCATAGAGAAAATCAGTGTAGATCTAGAAATTTTCAGAATACTAATATACCTATCGGTCAATGCTCTAAATGCAACAAAGTTGGTCATAATTTAAAGAATTGCAGAATGAATGTAAGATGTTATATTTGTGAAAGATTTAGACACTTATCTAATCAATGTAGAACACATACCGAAAGAGGATATGGGAAAGCTATTCAGAAGAACCATGTGACTTGTTATGCCTGTAACAAAATTGGACATATTGCAAAATTATGTAGAAGCAAGTCCTCACCGGTAAAGAAAAAGTTGAAGAGGTAAAGCAAGAATTTTCAAAACAATGGATCAGAAAGTCAGATCAGATTATTAATGGGAATACTCCTCCAATGGTAGAACATAGTAACACTCCATCGACAGGAGAATCTTCATCTAATTGAAGAAAATTCTTTTGGGGGTTTAGCAACAAAATGAAAAACATGCTATTATTCCCTCGGTTGATGGTAACAAGTTGAAATTGCTTCTATACCAGTAGATGACTTAAGTTGTGACTTAACCGACAAGCATTAAATGTGGTAGTTGACAAAAATAACATTATAAAACAAGTGTTTTGGCTCCTTTTTCATTCACCAGCATTCAAATCCTCGAGAGCGCAAAAATTCCCGAGCGAAGGAATTCTAAGTGAAGAAGTGAAGCAATCCATCAAAGAAGGCAGATTGAGGTATTTATAGCTATGACATCTTCATCCACTCCTAAATTTATTGCAAACCCTACTATTGTTGAGGTTATTAAGTGCCCTTGACCCGTTTTCAAACTGGTTCCCAAAATTGCAAAGAAAGATGATAGCATAGGTGCATTTTCTCAAATCCCTAAAGGAGTAGTATATGTTGAAGACCCTAGGATGTATATACATTGTCATATTGATGAATTAGGTGATGATGACATTAAGAACATGTTTAAAATTGTGATTTGTGATGAATATGGAAATGTCAAACTTGAACATAAGATAGTAGAAACCCTAGGTTTCACTGAAATTCTTAGTATCTCGGATTTTCCCAAGATATCATAAGGATTGTGTTAAGTAGAGTACATGGTGAATTTTTCTGGTTAGACTCTATTCATAAAATCAGAAAAGAAGCAATAAAAGCTGTAACAAGGTTACCCTCCACCGGCAATAGACCTAACAAAACAAAGAAGGTCTCAAATGACATGGTGACAAACCTAACCGGTGCAACATTTGATAAAAGATCTCTAAGGGTAAACGATGTGAAGGATATAAATGTCAGATTTATCAGTATGATCTTAGGTTATAAGGCTACACATGCAAATAGGTTAAATTCAGTTTCTAGCCTATGTATCAAGAGTGCCTACGATATGGTCAATGATAATGCAAGAAAAGATATATGTGATGTTGGCATTATGTGAACCGGTATGTGGACATAATGACATTGTATGTTGTCATTGATGTCAATATGTTGAAAAGGTGTGAACCAGCATATGTGAGAACCGATATAACACTGTGAACCAGCATCTGTGCCAAAGTGAAGCGGTGTGCTTGTTCATGATGAACCGACATATGGAAGTATTGTATGACTACCGATTGGTAGTCTTAACTTCAGGGTTTCCAGTTGATGTGCTTCAAGTCTATGTGGCTCAATCGGTGACATTGTGTGATGAGTTAGCATTGTAAAGAAGAACAAATCATGTTGCCATGTAAGCCTATGTGCGTGAAGGATCTTGCATGAGGGAGATTGTTCCTATCTACCTCATAAATGTGCAAAGTCTGTAAAATGGTGATAATGTGTGATGGGTTATCAGCGGCCATAAAATTAGTGGAAATGGATGATGGAGAATGTCTTGAGTCTGGATCAAGATCTGCTGCATTTAATGCAGAGTGCTTAATGGCTAGGATTGAACCGTTTGAATTCCTTAACCAAACAGTTTTAGGGTTTAGGGTTTATGCTACTGACCTATGTATTTTCCTATAAGGTTGATGTTGTGTCTCTTTTTGAGGTTATTGGCAAAAGTTGTGTGTGTGTGTATCCAAGAGAAGGGATAAGTGATTCTTGCTAGACCAAAAGGAGAGAAGTGATACATGTAGAGTGTAAGTGCAGAAGGTGAAGAGTAGCTTAAGCAGATCTACATTGGCATTGAGTGTTGTCACCAGATCATTGTAATACCTATTGATCTCTAACCACCTCAACAGTTGGAAAATCCCTTAACAGGGTAGCCTTAATCGGCTTGCTGAAAATCCTTTAATAGGGTAATTCAAAGCTACTGAGTTTGGAATCCTTTAGCTATTGAGTTCTTGAAATCCTCTAACAAGGTAACCTTTAACAGGGTTTAACCCTTAACCGAGTATTGTAGCCATCCCTTAACCAGGTGATCTCTAACAAGATCGGTTCCTAGCAGAACCTTTTGTAATGTCTCTAACCGGACAAGGCTCCTAACAGAGAGAACTTCTAAAGAGTTCAAAAACAGCTTGTGGGTATTCATCCCCACCGTGGTTTTTCCCAGTTGGGTTTCCACATGAAAAATATGTGTGTCATGTGTGATGCTTTTATCTTGTGATGCTTTACTATTGTCTGTCAAGCATATGATGGTTCTATGTTTTATGCCTGTCAATAAAACATTTTGAACTAGTTGTTATTATGATCTAATGATAGATTACCTATTTATGCATAAGGGTGAAATGGTAGTGTAGTCTCGAGTTGAGTGAAAAGATAAGTGAGTAACTGGTTAATGCTTGTCTCAGACATTTTTAGCTTTACCGGTTGCACTCTGTTTCAAACTGATGTCACTGTCTGCCAGTCATTTGAAGTGTCTGCTATCAAACTGGTTTTGGACTATATTTTTTTCTGTACTGATTCACCCCCCCCTCTCAGTATCGGTTTGGTACTATTCACTCATCATTAAGTTATCAATTGGTATCAGAGCGTCCTCCAGGTCCTCTGTGCTATAAGCTTAACCACTTGAGGTAAAGATCTCAGTCTAATGATGAAGAGGGAAGTGTTAGGGTTTCAAGTAGATCCGAAGCAAATATGAACTAACAATTATATGCAGATTTAAATACAAAAGATAAAGAAATAAAATAGGACACAAATAACATAGAGATTTAACGTGGTTCACCCAGAATGGGTTACATCCACCATACACAGTCGTCCAATCTTTCTTATTATCTAGCAAAAAAAAAAACATCAACCTTACAATGCCTTAAGCATCCTAGCCGCTTATAACATGCATTTTTAGGGCAACAAACAAAGTCAACCTTTTTAGGGTTTTATTACAATGTCGGTTTTCATCAACGAAAAACGGCAAAAAAAAAAATAATAATTCTCGGGGGTTGTCGCCCTCGAACCCCCGCTTTTCTCAGGGGCTGCCGCCCTTGAACCCTTGCCCGGGGCCCAGCCTAGCCCTAGACCACGGCGAGGATACGTGCTGAGTGTACAATACTTTGTTGATCAGTCACCACATTTCAACAATCTCCCACTTGGAGACTGATCAGGCTCCACACCGAATAATCTCCCACTTGGAAACTGATACTACATGACACCACTGTACATGCAACATCCGCTGGATAAAACACTAGGACTTGACTGGTATAAATTTCACAATTATCAATCAAGAAGACTAACAGAAACTGATGAAGAAATTAGCTTCTCCTGTGGAACTGCCTTTGTGAACATATTAGCAGGATTCTCACTTATGTGAATCTTCTCAAGCCATAACTGACCCTCCTCCAAAATAGTCTGAATGAAGTGGTACCTGAGCTAAATGTGGTTTGTCCTTGAATGAAAAGCAGAGTTCTTCACAAGATGAATGGCACTCTGGCTATCAGTATACAATGGGCTATCCTCTTGTGTCTGACCTAATTCCTTCAGAAAACATTGCAACCAAATCATCTCTTTGCTGGCTTCTATAGCAGCAACATACTCAGCTTCAGTGGTTGAAAGTGCAACAACCTTTTGTAGCCTAGAAATCCAACTGACTGCAGTTCCCCCTATAGTAAAAACATACCCTGTAGTACTCCTCTGTGAATCAATATCACCCGCCAGATCAGAGTCAACAAATCCACTTAGAGCAGCATTAGATCCTTTGAAAAATAATGCCTTCGTAGTAGTTCCTTTCAAATACCGATGAATCCATTTCACAGCATTCCAATGTTCCATACCCGGATTACTCATAAACCTGCTCACAACTCCCACTGCATGTGCAATATCTGGCCTTGTGCATACCATTGCATACATCAAACTACCAACAGCTGATGAATACGGGATGTTAGACATTTTATTAACCTCTTCCTGTGCCTTTGGGCACATCTCCTTAGTCAATTTGAAATGACTAGCCAAAGGTGTACTAACTACTTTTGCATCCTGCATGTTAAATCTTTTCAACACCTTCTTTATATACTCACTTTGGGACAAATTCAATGTTCTATTTTTCCTATCCCGTGTAATCCTCATACCGAGAATTTGCTTAGCTGCACCCAAATCCTTCACAGCAAATGACTTGGCTAATTTCTTTGACCTCATATCCCTGTGGTTGCAACATGTAAATTTCCTCCTCCAAATCTCCATGGAGAAAAGTTGTTTTGACATCTAATTGTTCAAGATGTAAATCATCTGTAGCCACAAGACTAAGTACAGTTCTAATTGAATTCATTTTTACAACTGGCAAAAATATTTCATCATAATCTATACCCTTTTTCTGTGCAAAACCTCTTACCACTAGTTTGGCCTTATATCTTTTCTGACCTCCTTCCTCCTCCTTTAGCCAATAAACCCATTTGTTAGGCAAGGCTCTTTTTTCTACAGGTAAAGGGACTAAGTCCCAAGTTTTATTTTTCATCAAGGATTCCATCTCCTCTTTCATGCCTAGCTGCCACTATTGTTTGGCATCCACCTGCATTGCTTCTTCATATTCTTCTGGTTCACCAGAATCCGTTAATAAAATAGAATACAAAGAAGGAGAAAATATTTCAGGGGGTCTACTTGTCCTTGTAGAACGTCTAACACTTGCAAGAGTTTGTGAGACAATCTATTGTTGCTGAGCATCAGGTACCTGTGGCATTTCATTTTCAGGAATCTCATCCAACACCACATATTCTTGTTTGTCCTGTTCATGCTTCTTTTCCTGCATCTGTTCTTTATACATAACCTTCTCATTGAATATAACATCTCTACTTCTAATTATTTTCTTATTTTCAAAATCCCATAACCGATAGCCATATTCATCTATCCCATATCCAACGAAGGTACATTTCTGAGATTTAGCATCAAGCTTGGTTCTGTTTTCTTTATCAACATGGACAAAAGCTTTGCAACCAAAAGTTTTTAGAAAAGAATAATTTACCTTTTTACCAGTCCATGCCTCCTCTAGAATACCACCATCCAAAGGGGTTGAAATTCCTCTATTTATCAAATAGACAACAATATGTACAACATCTACCCAAAAATGTAAGGGCAATCCAGCGTGCAATCTCATGCTCCTCGCACGTTCGATTATGGTCCTATTCATTCTCTCTGACACACCATTTTCCTATGGAGTTCCTAGAACTGTCTTCTGCTTTCGAATCTCATTTAAGGAACAGTAATCTTCAAATACTTTGCTGCAATACTCACCTCCATTATCCGATCTGAGACACTTCAACTTTTTTCCTGTCTCATTCTCAACCAAAGCTTTCTATTTCTTAAAAGTTTCAAAAACATCTGATTTTTGTTTTAGGAAATATACCCATGTTTTTCTGGTTGAGTCATCAATAAAAATAACATAATAACAAGAGCCACCAAGAGATGATACCTGAGCCGGTCCCCATACATCTGAATGTACAAGCTCTAACTTCTCACTCTTCTTCTCTTTCCCAACCTTGAGAAATCTGACTCTTTTCTGTTTACCATAAACACAGTTTTCACAGAACTCTAAATCAATCTTCTTTAGTCTTGGCAATAGATTTTTGGAGTGAAGGATTTTCATCCCTTTCTCACTCATGTGCCCAAGCCTATGGTGCCACATTATCGAATCTATTCTTGCAACATTTATTGTTGTTGTCCCTGCAGTAACTTTATCTGTAGCAGCTAAGGTAGAGTAAGTGTTACTAGTACATAGATATAATGTGCCTACCTTCTCACCTTTAGCTACTACTAATGATCCTTTAGTGACCTTCCACATACTATCTGAGAAGGTAACTATGCAACCTTCACTACCTAGTTGCCCTGCAGAAATTAAATTTCTTCTTAAATTAGGAACATGGCTTATCTCCTGCAGAAACCAATCATTACCATTCTGCAACTTGATTTTATCTTTCCTTTTCCAATAATTTGACAGGGCTCATCATCACCCAAATATACCTGTCCAAAATCACCTTGAACATAATCTAGTAAATATTTTCTATGGGGTGTAGCATGAAATGAAGCCCCAGAATCTATTACCCAGGAATCATTAACATTATCCAAACATAAGATTAAAGCATCCTGTAAAGTATTACTTGCAATATTGGCTTCTTTACTATCATTTTCATTTTTGTCTCCTTCTTTGTTTTTCTGAGACCAACAATCTTTCTTTAGATCACTAGGCTTTCTGCAGTACCAGCAATCTTTCTTTCCTCTAGATTGAGAGCGTCCTTTCTTTGACTTCCCTCGTGACTTCTCATTCCTAGGGCCTTTTCCTCTTTCTTTTGATCTTCCTCTATTCTCCACATTCAAAACACTACCCGATGATGTTGGAGTCTCACCTGTGCTTTTCCTTCGCATTTCCTCGCTTAGGATAACACCAACAATATCATCAAATACCAAAGTATTTTTACCAGAGACAGAGTTACTTACAGCCATAACCAAGCTATTCCAGCTTTCTGGCAAAGAACATAAAATCAAGAGAGCCTTAACCTCTTCTACAAAGGTAATTTTTACCGAAGACAATTGACTGGTAATTGTATTAAATTCATTTAAGTGCTCTACTACAGATCCTCCCTCACTCATTTTCAAATTAAATAAACAGTTCATAAGAAATACCTTATTTGAAGCCGAGGGTTTCTCATAAAACTTAGCCAATGTTGCCATCAAATCTACAGTCGTTTTTGCTTCTGTTATATTGAATACTATAGATGACGCAAGGCACAATCGAATGGATCCCAGTGCCTTTCTATCTAAAATGTCCCACTCTTCATCTAATATTGTGGTCAGTTTCTTTGCCTTTCCTTCCAATGGCCGCCACAAATCCTTTTGATACAAGTAATCCTCCATCTGCATTTTCCATAACTGATAATTCTAGCCATTAAACTTTTCGACCTTGAATTTGGAATCCTCCATTGCTCCCACTCAAATCTGAAAGTCCCACCAATTTACAGAAAACCTTGCTCTGATACCAATTGTTAGGGTTTCAAACAGATCCGAAGCAAATATGAACTAACAATTATATGCAGATTTAAATACAAAAGATAAAAAAAAAAACAGGACACAGATAACACAGAGATTTAACGTGGTTCACCCAGAATGGGTTACATCCACCATACACAGCCATCCAATCTTTCTTATTATCTAGCAAAAAAAAGTACATCAACCTTACAATGCCTTAAGCATCCTAGCCGCTTATAACATGCATTTTTAGGGCAACAAACAAAGTTGGCCTTTTTAGGGTTTTATTACAATGTCGGTTTTCATCAATGAAAAATGGCAAAAAAAAAAATTTCTCGAGGGCTGCTACCCTTGAACCCCTGCTTTTCTTAGGGGCTGTCACCTCCGAACCCCTTCCTGGGGCCCAGCCTGGCCCCGGACCCCGACGAGGATACGTGATGAGTGTACAGTACTTTGTTGATCAGTCGCCACATTTCAACAAGAAGGTCCAAAGTTTAACAGAGAAAATTTGAGTATATGGAAAGACAGAATGAAGATATTCATCAGAAGCATGGGTGCTTAACACTAGAGCTATGTTGAGACTGTCTATGTTGCTCCTACCGGTACCCTTATCGATGACCAAAAGAGAGAGATGCAGGAGAATGGGCAAGTCATGGAAGCCCTAATTAGTAGTTTATCTGACATTGAGTTTATTGATGTTCAGGATAAGGTAAATCCCAAAGAGGTATGGAATAATCTTGAAAATATCTATGGCAGTGATGAGCATGTAAAACAGGCTAAGGAAGAAAGCCTTAGAGGAAAGTTTGAAGATATGCGGATGGTTGAAGGTGAGACCATTCAACAATATGGAATAAGGATCAAAACCATTGTTGGAGATATCAAGAGTGCAGGTGGTAAAATACAAGATGCCACTATGGTAAGAAAAGTCCTGAGATCCCTATTGTCGGTTTATGCAATAAGGGTTGTTGCTATTCAGGAGCTGAGATCAATAGACAAGACTAAGGTATCCTTAGACTCCATCATAGAAAAGTTGATAGCTTATGAGCTAAATAGTTTTGATGGCAGTGTTCAAAAGATTGAATCAGCTTTTAAAGCTTTTGTTGTACCATCCAGAAAAGGAAAAGAAGCTAGCACTAGTGGTGAACCAAGACAGAGCAGAGAAATGGATGATGAGGAGATTCTGATGGCATTTGAAGCTCTCCTTTCCAAGAAACTTCCAAAAGGAACCGCTAAATAAAAAGGTAAGATACCTTTGAAATGTTTTTCTTGCAATTGGATAGGACATATTGTTGTAAACTATCCTAATGGTGACAACAAGGACAAACCATAAAGGTTCAAGAAATTCAAAGGAGGAAACCGGAGAAACTGTTTTGTGGCAGTTGATGAAGGTGTCACAGATGAAGAATTAGAGGATGAAGAAAATGAAGATATTGTGTTTGTTGCTGTCAAAGAAGATGTGTCAGACAAGAAGGCTCTTGTCTCCCGGTTTGATAATTCCAATGAGTGGATCATTGACAGTGGCTATTCTCACCATATGACTGGTGACCGAAGCAAGTTTCTATCCTTGGCGGAGTATGATGGTGGTGTGGTTCACTTTGGCAATGATGCACCATGTATGGTCAAAGGTAGAGAGTCCATCTCTCTGAATGGAAAGAGTAGTGCTGACAATGTGTATTGGGTTGATGGTCTAAGACACAACCTTCCGAGTGTTGCCTAGCTGAATGATAGTGGCCTCACTCTGAAATTCAAGAATGGTGAATTGGTGGCCACCGGCATGCAGACCAAAGGTAACCTATTTTATCTGAATGCAAATATAAGTACATGTCTTATGGAAAAATTTGAGGATAGCTGGATATGGCATAAGGAGACTTTGCCATGTAAACTTTGATAACATTGTGAAAACTAGTAAGATCAAGGCAGTTAGAGGGTTGCCAGTGCTAAGAAAACTAGATAATACCTTGTGTAGAGAGTGTCAATTGGGGAAAATGTCTTCCTCGACCTTTAAAGGTAAATCTTTCATTGTTAACAATTTGTTTGATCTTGTGCATACTGATTTGTGTGGTCCTATGAAAAATAGAAGTGTGTAGGGTGATAGGTACTTCATAATTCTCACTGATGACTGCTCAAGAATGATGTGGGTCACATTCTTGAAAGACAAGTCTGAAGCCTTTATAAAGTTCAAAGCTTTTAGAGCTTTAGTGGAGAAGGAAAGCCGTAAAAGGATCAAGTACCTGAGAACTGATCAAGGAGGGGAATTCACTTCCAGTGAATTCAACAAGTACTGTGAAGAACATGGCATCAAGAGGCAATTGTCTGCCCCCTGGACTCCACAACAGAATGGCCTAGCAGAGAGGAATAACTGGACTATGGTTGAAGCAGCTAGAACCATGTTGATTCAAGGAAAGGTAGCTCACACCTTTTGGAGAGAAGCGATGAGCACTACAGTCTACACAATGAACCGGGTACTCATCAAGAAAGGTAAGGATAAAACTCCTTATGAGTATTGGAGCGGTAAGACACCTATGGTTAGCTACTTTAGAGTGTTTGGTAGCAAATGTTACATCAAGAGGAGTGAACACCAGAGCAAATTTGATGTGAAATGTGATGAGGGAATATTCCTTGGATATTCCACCAAGAGCAAAGCTCTCAAGTGTTTCAACAATAGGACTCAGAGAATTATGGAAAGCATCAATGTAAGAGTTGATGAAACCTCTAAGAAAACTAAGGAAACCGATAGTGAGCAAGCGGTAAATGAACTGGTTGCAACCTTCTAGGAACCGGTTGTCAGTCAACCGAGTACCAATAACAGTGTTCCTACACTGGAAAATGTAGATGCTGATACTGATGGAGATAAGGATGAAGAAGAAAAGCAAGAGGAATCCATCAAGACCATTCCTTAGTATGTCAAGCTGAATCATGATCCTAATTAGATCATAGGAGATAAGGAGCAAGAATCCTTACAAGAAGAAATGTCAGAGAAAACTCATGTATGATCTCTGAATTTGAGCCTAAATCATTTAAAGAGGTACATAAAGATGAAGACTGGATCAAGGCAATGGAAGAGGAACTTGACCAGATAGAGAAAAATGGTACATGGTCTTTGGTACCCAGACCGGAGCATAAAAATGTCATTGGTACCAAATGGGTCTTCAGAAATAAGCTGAATGAGGATGGCACAATGATTAGAAACAAAGCTAGATTGGTATGCAAAGGATATGCTCAAGAAGAAGGAGAAGAATATGGAGAAACCTTTTCTCCTATAGCCAGATTGGAAGGGGTCCATATGCTTCTTGCATATGCAACTTTTAAAGGTTTCAAAGTATATCAAATGGATGTAAAATCTACATTCCTAAATGGTGTACTTGAAGAGGAGGTGTATATTGAGCAACCAGATGGGTTTGCCCTATCTAAAGATAGTGACATGGTATGTAGGCTACATAAAGCCCTATATGGACTAAAGCAGGCACCTAAGGCATGGTATGAATGTTTGCATTCCCATCTTGTGAAGATTGGATTTGAAAGAACAAGTGAAGATAGCAATATCTACTTGAAGTGTGAAGGAGATCAGATCCTAATCTATGAGGTATTTGTTGATGACATTATCTTTGGTGGAGATGACAAGATGAGTCATGAATTTACAGATGAGATGAAGAAAGAGTTTGAAATGTCACTCATAGGGGAGATTAAGTTCTTCATTGGACTGTAGATCCAGTAGATGAAGGACAAAATCTTTATCACTCAGTCCAAATATTTCAAAGAAGTGTTGAAGACTTTTGGCATGGAACATAGCAAACTGGTTGGTATACCGATGGTGACCGATTGTAAACTATCCAAAGAGGATGACTCTGCATTGGTTGATGAGAAGGAATACCGATCAATGAATGGTAAATTGCATTATGTAGTGTATAGCAGACTAGATATTGCACATGCAGTTGGCATTACTGCAAGGTTCCAGAAAAGTCCAAGAGAATCCCACTTGGTTGCAGTCAAGCGGATTCTTAGGTATCTGAAAGGAACTATTGACTATGGGTTATGGTATCCATACAATAATGATTTTAACCTGAAAGTGTTCACAGATGCTGATTGGGCTAGTAATGTAGATGACTAGAAGAGCACAACCGGTGGTGCATTCTTCCTTGGGGGTAGACTGGTCTCATGAATGAGTAAAAAGAAGAGTTATATCTCTTAGTCTACAGTGGAAGTAGAGTATGTTGCAGCTTTCATGAACTGTACTCAGACAATTTGGATGAAGCATGTATTGAATGGCTTCAAAGTTCCTGTATCTGAACCGGTAAGTATATTTTGTGACAATACTAGTGCAATTAATATCTCCAAGAATCTAGTTTTACATTCTAGAACCAAGCACTTTGAGCTTAAGTATCATTTCTTGAGGGAAAAGGTTCAAAACAAAGAGATTGCACTGGAGCATGTTTCCAGTAAGGAGCAGTTAGCAGACATATTCACCAAGCCTCTCCCAAAGACTACATTCATATACTTAAGAGGTGAATTAGGGGTACTGCCCCTTCCAGAGGTGAACTAAAGGTATATGCTCCACATCACTCATGTATTGTATAGTCAAATCTTTCTTCAGGGTTGATGTGTGAAGGATGCTACTCCTCAGGGGGAGCAACATAATGGAACAGGGAAACTTGCACCTCCACTTTGGCATTGTTGTCAAAGGGGAGAAGATGTGAAGCAGAGAAAATATCTGTAGACATTGGGGGGGAAGATGTGAAGCAGAGAGATATCTTTGTATATTTCCATTAATGCCAAAGGGGGAGATTGTTGGCATTATGTGAACCGGTATGTGGACATAATGACATTGTATGTTATCATTGATGTCAATATGTTGAAGAGGTATCAACCAGCATAACTGAGAACCGGTATAACACTGTCAACCGACATTTGTGCCAAAGTGAAGTGGTGTACTTGTTCATGATGAACTGGCATATAGTTATGGGAACTGGCATATGGAAGTATTGTATGACTACCGGTTGGTAGTCTCAACTTCAGGGTTTCCGGTTAATGTGCTTCAAGCCTTTGTGGCTCAACCGGTGACATTGTGTGATGAGCTAGCATTGTAAAGAAGAACAGATCATGTTGCCATGTAAGCATGTGTGCGTGAAGGATCTTGCATGAGGGACATTGTTCCTATCTACCTTGGGAATGTGCGAAGTCTGTAAAATGGTGATAACATGTGATGGGTTATCATTCGCCATAAAATTGGTGGAAATGGACGATGGAGAATGTCTTGATTTTGGATCAAGATCTACTACATTTAATATAGAGTGCTCAATGGTCAGGATTGAACCGTTTGAATTCCTTAACCGAATAGGTTTATGCTACTGACCTATATGTTTTCCTATAAGGTTGATGTTGTGTCTCTTTTTGAGGTTGTTGGCAAAAGTTGTGTGTGTGTATCCAAGAGAAGGGATACGTGATTCTTGCCAGACCAAAAGGAGAGAAGTGATACCTGCAGAGTGTAAGTGCAGAAGGTGAACAGGAGCTTAAGCGGATCTGCATTGGCATTGAATGTTGTTACCAGATCATTGTAATACCTATTGATCTCTTACCACCTCAACAGTTGGAAAATCCCTTAATAGGGTAGCCTTAACTAGCTTGCTGAAAATCCTTTAACAAGGTAATTCAAAGCTACTGAGTTTGGAATCCTTTAGTTATTGAGTTCTTGAAATCCTCTAACAAGGTAACCTTTAATAGGGTTTAACCCTTAACCGAGTATTGTAGCTATCCCTTAACCGGGTGATCTCTAACAGGATCGGTTCCTAGCAGAACCTTTTGTAATGTCTCTAACCAGACAAGGCTCCTAAAAGAGTGGACTTCTAAAGAGTTCAAAAACAGCTTGTGGGTATTCATCCCCACCGTTGTTTTTCCCAGTTGGGTTTCCACGTGAAAAATATGTGTGTCATGTGTGATGCTTTACTATTGTTTGTCAAGCATATGATGGTTCTGTGTTTTATGTCTGTCAATAAAACATGTTGAACTAGCTGTTATTATAATCCTGATGATAGATTACTTGTTTATGCATAAGGGTGAAATGGTAGTGTAGTATCGAGTTGAGTGAAAAGCTAAGTGAGTAACTGGATAATGCTTGTCTCAGACATTCTTAGCTTTACCGGTTGCACTCTATTTCAAACCGGTGTCACTGTCTGCCAGTCATTTGAAGTGTCTACTATCAAACTAATTTTGGACTGTATTTTTGTCTATACTGATTCACCCCCCCTCTCAGTACTAGTTTGGTACTATTCACTCATCATTAAGTTATCATGTGAATGGCTTAAAGATGAGCTGATAGACAATTTGGGAAAGATTAAAGGAGATAAGAAAGGAACATTCAGATTCGAAAACTTACTTGTTTGTCTGATGCTGTACATAACCAAACAAGTACCCGGTATTGGTGCTAGAGATTTTGGCTTTGACATGCCGGTAGGAAAAAAACTATCAGATCTGTTGAACAATATGGGAGAGAATAGGGAGAAAAACATAAATGAGCATTTAGAGTAAGACTATCACAAGCTATTATGGATAAGTATCAAAAAGAAATTTGTTTTGTGATCAAGAAAGATGAAATCCAGATGGAGGTAGTTATCCCTAGAGCTACCTGGGTAACTAAAATGGGCTATGAAATATATGACAACATCATAGAAACTTATGCAAAAGCCCTTCTTGAAGCTCCAAAGAAATCGGAAGAGAAAGTGTTTGGTAGTGCTGAAATAATAGAAAGTACTATTCAATCTAGGAAAAGGGTTAAGAAAGTTGAAGCAACTGTAACAAAAGGAAGAAAAGGCAATCAAGTAAGATGTTTTGAGACAAACTGGTATAAGTGAAAGTAAGTTGGAAGCACCTCAATCGGAAACTATCTTTCACCGGTTGGAACTTCTTCTGAGAGTGATATACCTGCTATATTTAAAAGGGTTGAAAGGAAAAGAAAACCCTCACTGATACCTTCTCCTACACCAGAAAGGACAAGACAGAAGCAATAGGCAGTAAGGCCTCCGATGAAGAAAATGACTCCTAAGAAGAAGAAGGTGAAAAAGACTATTGCTCCTCTAGACAAACTTCTTAGCAAAATTATAGATGATGCTAAACTAAAGAATATCAATAAAATGTACAATACACTATCAGTTGATGATAAAGAAAGCATAGAAAATAGTGTAATTCTACACTTAGATATATACAAGAAATTTTTGATGCAAATTGTTGATGAAATTCCAAATGACTTGTATAGGAGATTAGAAGCTAGAAGATTAGCCATTGTTGAACTGGACAAAAAGATTAATATTGAAAAATTATTGGCAGTGCATCCACTTAACTCACCTAATGAAATAGACAAATTAATGAGTGAGCCTAACCGGACAGTATTTTCTACTGCCCACCGACATGTAGCACTAATGACTGGCAAAGTAATTAAAGTATCCGAGGAAACAATAGATGGATGGGATATATTCTTTTTGGAAAAAGAAAAAGAGGAAGAATTTATTAGGCCAAAAACTATCAAAGTATATCAAAAGGACAAAGATAAGGGGAAAGGTAAGGTAGGTGGACCACCAAGCCTGAAAATAACCGACAATGTGCCCCCACCTCTTTCAGATACTCCACCAGTAGACACTACTGAAAATCAACCAGCCACTAAGAGTATGGAGACTCTGGTAGAAGATACAAACCCTGAATCAGAAATTTTGTATACAGTAAATGTAGACACTCAGGAAGTTAACGTTGTGTTTGACAGAGAAACCACTAAGGATAAGGAGAAAAATGTGACTACTAAGTCACTGGCTGCAAAGGTTGAGATGAACACAGAAAAACTAGCATAGAGAGAGCAACCAAGAGAGGATACCACTGAGAAACCGGTAGAAACAATAGATAAACCATCTGAAGAACCGGCTAAAGAGAGTTCAAAGGTAAAAACTAAGATTACATCTAAGAAACCAGCAGTTAAAAGCTCAGAGAAGCCCTCTGAGACACAGATAGAGAAACCAAAACTGGTACATGTTGAAGCACAGGTTTAGACAAACACAGTGCCACCGACCCAAACTAAAAAGCATAAACCTTTGTTTGTAGAAATGCAAACACAAACAGACCTACCAGAGGTCGAATCAAGCAAGGTAATAACCACAACTAGTAGCATGGCTACTATAAAGACTGTTGGACAAACATCTGGTACAGCTATGATAGAATTCAGACCTACTAATGTAATAGAGGTCTTGTTAGATTCAATAAAGAAGATCACGAAATGCAATGCACAAGCCTATAAGGCTATTGATGATACAATACCAATTCTTAAATTGATAGTGCCAAAGTGCAGTGATGAGAATAAAGATTCTTTAGGTCAACTAGACACATTGTCTAAGTTCATTACCGGCAACCTACTAACTATTGATCAAATAAATGAGAATACATTTAATGAGAGAATGATAAAAGAAAAAGAGAAATTATTTGAGGATATTGTAAAGGAGAACAAGGAAGAAATGGACACCCTTTTACTAGAACTTGGAGAAATAATCTATGACTTCAAGAAACTGTATAGGGATACTTGCAAAATGAATGTCCTAACAGAGGATCTTGACAAGGAGATCAGCAAAGCACAAGATAAGATAAATAATATTGCTGACAATCTAATTGGAACATTAGATTCACTTTTGGAGTTAGAAAAGAAGATTGCAGAACAAGAAGAGAAAATCAAGAAGTTAGAAAATGACAAACAAGAAATAAAGGATAAGGCAAAGGACTTGAAACACAGACTTAGTCCAAGACTTGAATACCTTAATTCTTTGAGAAAAGAAATATTTGAAGCTTTGGTTCCCGGACTGAAGACACCAGACGAGAAAATTCACATACTCACTGGTACAGTGCAGAGAACATAAGAGGCGATAAAAATAGCAAAACTTTCAGCAATGGTATAAACTTAGTTTTGATAGACATCTTTCAGATTGTAACCCACCAGTTACAAGAATGCCGACAAAACTCCACTGACAGTGAAAGACAACCTTTGTCATTGATGTCAAAGGGGGAGTAGTGGGATGAGAAAAATGGTCAGAAGGAAGGGACTTCATCTACTAAGGGGGAGCATACTGTTTTGAGCCAATTTTGGAAACATAATTTTTTGGCAGACTATTTTTGGATATCATTTTGGACACTTTTGATTTTTCTCATGAGTGTTGCCATCAATGCCAAAGGGGGAGATTGTTGGAAAATGCACACTCCAATGAGAAATTGTAGGTGATTGTAGGTTTTTTCATTGATGGAAACCTTGCAATCATATGATGCAGGCACCAACACCGACAGTGAAAGGAAGGATACCGGCACCTTGGCTGACTTCAATTTTGTTTAAAATGAATTTTGTAATTAATTGTAAAATGATTGTAAGCCGACATGGCGAGTTGTAATATGACTCATATATATATGAGATCATTTTGTAATAGGAAAGATGTGAAATAGGATGCGAGATAAGAAGACCTAATATGCAAAATATTGGTTAAGGATTTATGTTGTAGCAGAGTTTAAATTGGTACTGAATCTGGCATAGAAGATGCTGATCTGAAGTAGTACAAGACATTGGTTTAGTATAATCCATTTTGTAAGTCAGTGTGACTTCTTTTGTAATTGAGCAGTGAGCTCTAGGAACTTGGCCTTCCTGCATGTGTAGGCCCCTATTGTAAGAGTAATATTCCCTTATTGGCCAGTAAGAGAATATTGTGGGTCACAAATCCCACCGAGGTTTTTGCAACACCGGATTTCCTTGTTAAAATACTATGTTATGGTGTGCTTCTCATGTGGTTACTTTTATTCTTGTTTATTGCATTATTTCTGGTTTACCCATAAATAGTTTTAATATGTTTTTTATGTTTTAAGTGAAGTAAATTTATATACCAGTTAGATACTGATTCACCCCCCCCCCTCTCAGTATCTTTGGGAATCCTAACACAAATGAGAAGTATAAGGCAATTTTGTATAAGTTGATATAGTTGAGAACGAAGGTTTTTGGTTATTGTCTGATATTAAACTGGTACTGAACTTGGCATATGAGATGTTGTTTTGAGCAGTACATTGTATTGGATTTTCATAATCCATTTTGTAGTCAGTGTGACTCTTTATTGAGCAGTGTGCTCTAGGCTGTTGGCCTCCCTACATGTGTAGGCCCCTCATTGTAAGTAGTATTTATTCATTGGCCAATGAGTAAATATTGTGGGTCACAAATCCCACCGAGTTTTTTCCCACACCAGGTTTCCTCGTTAAATATATTGTCTTATGGTGTGTTCTCTATGTTGTCTTTGTTATTTTTATTTGCTACATTAAATATTATTTACCGGTACACTGTTTTGGGATGCAAAGTTTAAAATAAGTTTAAATATTTTGTAAACCAGTTAGACACTGATTCACCCCCCCCCCCCCCCCACTCTCAGTGTCTTTGGAACTTTCATTGATTCTAACAATAGATTCCAAGGATAAAATGTATCAGCAACTAGAAGAAGAAATGGAGAATCTCTGAAATGCCCTTGAGAAATGTCAAGATAAGCTCAAGGTAAGAATCAGGTTTGATGGCAGCAGTGATGCCTTGGACAAAATGTTGAAGAATAAAAAGCATTCCAAGGATACTAGAGGATTAGGAAGTGGTGCCAGTGAATGTTCCACCAGTAATAATGTCCCCCACAATGACATTATGTTTGTCTCCTCAAATAGAGATAACAAGGGACATATCTTCACTCTCTGGAATACTCCCCGAAAGAAAGTTAATCTAACCACAATCGGTGAAGACATGTAGACAAGGATGAAGACCTGTGTTGCAAGAAGAAGAAACAATGCGAATCCCAAGGGAAAGGAAAGATGGGACAAGGGAGCTTCACCGGAAGCAAGAATAGAAGGAGACAACATAGAAGGCCCCCTACCGATAGAAGACAAGGAAATGCTATCACCCATAAGACAAAGCAAGTGTGGGAAAAAAAGAGATGAGATGGAAGAGCTATAGAGCATGGACAATCCAGGATCCATCCCTGGAGAAGCAGAAATGGAGATACTAAACCGGTAAGATCTCCTCATGCATGGCAAAACAAATTTGTAAGTTATATGCCTCCTTTCTCTGGTCACTGTTTTGCATGCAAAGAATATGTCCATAGGGTAGATGAATGTAGAATGAAGTCTAGGAATAGACAGTATGTTCTTCCTAGAAACAATAATGTTATTTGTTGGAGGTGTAATGGCTTTAGCCATAAAAGTCATAAGTGCAGTAGGATGAACTTGCAGGCTTATGACAGCTGGTATAGTAACTATGCTCAACATAGAAATGGATACAGAGCATATGGAAGTCATAGAACTGGATGGAACCAAAGGAGAAATGTACTTGCGGGATCAAGAGGACCACCAGTTTGTGTAACCAGTTACAATGGCATGACTAGAAGAAGGTGGTCTAACTGGTTTCAGAGAAGGTCCCCTAATCACACGTTTGGTATGAACACTATTTGCTTCTACAATAATGCTTTTGGTCATGATGCAGAATTTGGTAGAGCAAGGACCCATCAGCAAAAAAAAGAAAGACCTGCTCCCAAGTCCGGAAATGGGAATAAAAGTGAAGTCATGCAAGTATGGAGGAATACAGAAGAGAGTAGAATCATGGACCGACATTGTGCATTCGATGCAAAGGTGATATCTCCTAAGGCTTAAAAGAGATGTGGGACCTTAGGGGGAGTAGTACACTAACCATATCATTCACCCCCTCAGTGAAAGAAGACACATGGAAGAACAAGCTGATGTCGGTATGAAGGAAGAAAATGAGATGGTAAGAGTATGTAGTGGTTGCCTTGTCTACACACCTAAAGATGAAATATGGATCACCACTGCATGTGTCAATGGTTGGAAAATTTTCAATTAGGATCAGGTGAAAATTGACAATAGAAGATAGGAGTTATAGGTAGGTTCTCTAGTAGTGATGATGGACTAGTACAAGAAACCAGTATGTATGTTGATAGGTACTTGCAGGTTATGTAAGACAATGAGGTTCGGGACCATTGCATTAGCCCTGGTAGCATGAAGTGAGGAGTTTATGTCTCTAGTGGTATTGGAGAATATTTGCATGACATATAGTGGCCCGATTGTTGATCATGTAGGAATGCATGTTTTTGGGCTACTCGATTTAATTTATGGCATGATAGTGACATTTAATGGTATTGTGTACACCTAGGATCATGTCATATGTTGTAATGGATATAATGGAGTTGAAAGATGATCAGATGATCACATATGCACAACTCAACTGGTATCTGGTCCAAATTGGAGCTCTAGTTTTGGACCTGAGATGCATGACTTAGGGGGAGTTGACAACCATGTTTTCTGACTAGTATCAGACTTGCTGGACACAGAAGGTGTGCAAGTGTCTATGGATGTACCAATATGTTTGTATCTTTGGAAGTATCTGGGGTTGTGAGATATTTCAATGTCTATCCAATTGAAATCACAACTAGACCACCGAGAGTGTTGTTTGCAAAGAGGGAGATGATATCAGAAAATTATGGTCAGAATAACTTCTGCATATCAAGGGGAGATGATATAGTTTGACAGGTAAGTATGTTGTACTCACTGAGACATATGCCTTCAATTGGTTTCAGTTTTGTATATGCATGTGTTTCCGGTTTGCATATACACTTGGTTGATGAGAAATTGGTATTAGTTGATGGATGAGCTCTCCATCTGAAGTGTTGTGACTTGAGAGGATGCAATGTATGAAGGTAAAAGGAGAAGAAACATCCGTTAGAAAAAAAGGGGTTAGAAAATTTGTCAATGCCCAGTAGACACAAGGAGGAGAGAAACCCTGCCCTTTTCCATTGTTGTCAAAGAGGGAGAGAGATGTTTGTAGTATGCCACATACTACATGTGTGAGAATCCATGGATCACAGAAAGGGGGAGAAAGAGAATTTGTAGTATGTTGGATACTGCATGTGTTGAAATAAATGCCAAGGGGTGAGATTGTTTGCATTGTGTTGTCAATGATGTCAATCGGTATGGGAGATGTATGTGTAGTAATGTCATTAGTACATACAAGATGTGATCTCTTTGATGTCACATTCATCGATACATAAGGACTACAGACCAGTAAGTGACATGTTGGAAGAGCATAGTTGCTAACCAACATGAGAGCAAGATGTTGGGTGACTGATTGTGATGAAGAGGGGGAATTTTACCTAAATCACATAAACACCGGAGAAGAAGTATGTGCAAGCCACTGGTATGCTGTGTGGATGTCAAAGAACAAGACTCCCACTCGATAAAGATGCAATCACCATTTGTAGAGATGACTGACAGTGAATGTGCCCAACTAAATCACATGTACCTATATGAAGATATGCATGCTCAAACACGAAAGCCACATTGGTGCATTACAGGATGCAGATGATAAGGACCTACTCCCACTGGTAAGTGGATCTTATCTCCTATTATGCATGGAATGCATCATAGTTCTTGAAGATAAGACAAAAGAGTTAAAAGAAAGTGTTTGAAGGCTCACGCCAGATCAAATGGTGAAACATTATGTTTCCTTAGGTGCATGAGATCAGAGATATGCACCGGATTAGCCGGGTAGACAATGATGAGTTGCCGGTACAAAGATTGAAGGATATGATTATCACTTTGACAAACATGTTAATAGCAGAACCAGTCTATTGATGAAGAAGGCATGTTTGAGCAGATGCAGACAGATGGAGTATATTGAAGGTTGATAACATGGTGTCATCAAGGTTCTTATTGGTAAGTATGTCCATCGATAATGATGGCAAAGTGCAGATGCAGAAGGCTCCTGACTAATGAAGATGTGCTTGAGGTAGGTTGGCATGTGTGCTTACTAGTTTAGGTTCTCCACCAAAAGAGAAGTAGAGTGCAAGAGTGAAGGCAAATTGGTTAAGGTATAACCAACATGGACTATAAACCAGTAGATGAACCTGGTTGTGTGGTTGGTTGGTGATCCTATAGAAACTGACATAACAGACTAAGTTAAGGTGGATGTTGACAAAGGGGCCATGTGGAGGTGAAGTGGCATGCATGCATAGGTTGGTGTTGTGAGTTGATGAAGTTGTTGGCAACTGGTCCAACATTTATGGTGATTGTGAAGCTTAAGGAATGAAGGCAGTGTTAGGTCTCGGAGACAACTGAGAGGGGGGGTGAATCAGTTGTCTAATAAATTCAACCAAAATTAACTTAACCAAAACTTAATGCTTAATACCGGTAAACCAAACTTTATTCCGGTAGACAGTTTTATCAGTTAATTGCAGTACTGATAAAGATTAATGCATGAAACAGAAAGACAATAACATCCAGAACACATAACACAAATATTTGTATGTGGAAAACTTGTAAGGGGGAAAACCACGATGGGAAGCCTTACCCACAATCAAATGATACTACTATAGATAGTATGTATGTACAATATGGATTCTGCACATGCAGAAAGGCTAGCTGCCTAGAGCTCACTGCTCAATCACAAAATGAGAGTCACAATGACTACAATTGGATGGTTAAATCCAATGATAATGTACTGCATAAAATAGCATCTTCATATGCTAGATTCAGTACCGGTTTAGTTCTAATTGCCTTCACAAAAACCTTCCTTCAACCTTCAAATGATGTCTGCGTGTATAGCTCTGCTTATTTTTGCATATACCTTATTACAATTCTTTTTCCCAATCACATATCAATCTCACAAATGAGATCTTACATTTATACCATATACTCAAACCAACTGAATAGGTCGGATCACTAAAAGATATTACAATAAAATCAATTACAAATAAATCAATATCCGATGCATGATGTTAGCTCAATGCATTTACAATAATAATAAATCATCTCCATAATGTGTCCTGCTAATCTAGAATAGATATGTCTGCTGGTGCTCATCCTGAATCTATTTTCCAGTAACAACAAATATGCAAACCCAAATAAACAAATAACCAAATTGCCAAAACCAAGTGATTGAATAATGTCTTCGATATAACCAAGTAGTCTCCAAGTCATTCCAAGTGCCGGTGAACAATATAATCTACCTATGAACAATATAATTTGTTGGTGAACCAAATACCGGTGACTGTGCATAAGTCTCTGACTTGCCGGTGAACATAACCAAAGATCTCCAAGTGCTAATAAGTGTTGACAAGTGATGGCAGGTGTTGACATCAATGGCAAAACTATATCAACATATCCAAAATACCAACAATCTCCCCCTTTTGCATTGATGGCAACATAAGATGGAAAAAACATCAAAGTTGCAAAATAGAAATGCCAAAAACCAAAAACCAACAATCTCCCAAAGAGATCATTAACTAGAAATGAAAATATAGATACAGAGAGTAATCAATCTCTCCAACAATCTCTCCCCCAAGAGATAATGTGTTTTTCCATATCAATCTCCCCCCTTTGAGATCAAATGCCAAATCATTACAAAAACTAGTTTCAAATACAAAATACCAAATCATTATATCAACTACTCCCCGTAAGAAGTATCTCTCCTCATCAAAGCCGGAAAAAGATTTCTCTATTAATTCTGTCAGTTGATGACAAACATCAACTATCTAAGTCTCTACTGGTGGGGGTAGGACTCCAAGTTTCTCTCTGAGATATTCAAAAGTCTCCTTAGGCAAAGGCTTTGTAAAAATATCTGCAATATGCTCTTTAGTATTCACATAAACCAATTTCACTTATAGAAAATTGAATTTGATAGAAACATGTTTAGTCTTAGAGTGAAATACCGGTTTCTTTGATATATCAATTGCTGCCATATTATCACAGTAAATAGTTATAGGTTCCTTGAATTTTACCTTTATGTCCTTCAACATTTGTTTCATCCATACTACATGTGTACAGTTAGTTGTTGCTGCAACATATTCTAATTCTACGGTTGATAGACTTGTACAACTTTGTTTCTTTCTCAACCATGAAATTAGTCTGCTACCAAGAAAAAAAGCTCCGTTGGTGGTTCTTTTTCTATCATCCACATCTCCTACCCAATTAGCATCTATGTATGCACATAAGTCAAAATTTTCATCTCTAGGATACCATAAACCAAGATTTGTAGTGCCTTGTAGGTACCGAAAAATCCTTTCCACTGCTAATTCATGATTTTCTTTAGGATTACTCTGAAATCTTGAAATAATACATATTGCATTCATAATATCAGGTCTTGTTTGTGTCAAATACAATAAACCTCCTATCGTAGACATGTATCTAGTCAAATTAACAAGTGTTGATTCATCCTTCAAAGATAATTTATCAGTTGTAGTCATAGGTGTGCTTACCGGTTTACAGTTTTTCATGCCAAATTTTTTTAGTAATTCCTTCAAGTTCTTAGATTGACATAGGAATATACCTTTATCAGTCTGTGAAATCTGCGATCCTAAAAAGAATTTTACCTCTCCAATCATAGACATTTCAAATTCTTGTTGCATTTTGTTAGAAAACTATTTGCACAATCCATCTTCTCCTCCAAAGATTATATCATCAACAAAGACTTCAATAACCAAGATGTCATCATTAGTTACTTTGTAGTATAAATTGTTGTCAGCATTACCTTTAGTGTATCCAAGCTTTAAAAGATATTTGTCCAATCTAGCATACCAAGCTCTAGAGGCTATTTTAATCCATGTAAAGCTTTCCTTAACCTGCAAACCATGTCTTTGTTATCTATCAAAGAAAATCCATCAGGTTGTTCAATATAAACTTCTTCTTCAAGATCTCCATTCAGAAATGCACATTTAATATCCATTTGATATACTTTATAGTTCTTGTGTGTTGCAAAAGCCAATAAAAGTTTGATTGCCTCACTTCTAGCTACCGGTGCAAACGTTTCATTGTAATCAAATCCTTCTTTCTGTGAATATCCTTTACACACTAATCTTGCTTTGTTTCTGATTACCTTACCATCTTGCTTAAGTTTATTTTTGAAAACCCATTTAGTTCCAATTACATTTTTGTCTTTAGGTCGGGGAAATAATGACCAAGTGTTATTCCTTTCAATTTGTTCCAATTCATCTTCCATAGCTTTAACCCAATATTTATCTTCACATGCCTCATTAATTGATGTAGGTTCAATTTGAGAAATAAGACATACCTCTTCATTTGCCAATCTTCCTCTAGTCATAACTCCTTGAAATTTGTTTCAAATTATCTGATCTTCAGAATGATTCAATCTTACATACTGGGGTGTTTTTACTTGTTGTTGTTCTTTAGTGACTGTTGAATCTCCAGATGATGCCAGTGTAACTAGATCGCCATTCTGTACCGATGTATTCATAGCAGGTTCATTTGTGATTATCTCTATTTTCGGTTCAGAGTCTACGTACCTTGAATTTTCTCTAAATTGTTCATCAATCTTCACATTTGCACTCTCAACAATTTTCTGCAATCTCTTGTTAAAACATCTATATGCCTTGCTCTTAGATGAATAACCAAGAAATATTCCTTCATCACTTCTAGGATCAAATTTGCCAATATACTCATCTCTTCTAATATAGCATTTACTTCCAAATATTCTAAAATATTTAAGAGTAGGAGTATTACCAAACCATAGTTCATGAGGGTTCTTATCGGTTTCACCTCTTATGTGAACTCTATTGAATGTATAAACAACTGTATTGACCACTTCTCTCTAGTATATATGAGGTAGATTTTCTTTTGATATGATACTTCTAGCTGCATCCAAGATAGTTCCATTTTTCCTTTCCACAACTCCATTCTGCTGGGGTGTCCGGGGTACTGATAACTGTTTTCTGATCCCATTCACTTCATAGAATATACAATTAAATTCCTTAGATGTGAATTCTCCTCCTTTATCTGATCTCAAACATTTGATTTTCTTGTCGGTTTCATTTTCTACCATCACCTTGAATAGTTTGAATTTCCCAAATGCTTCAGATTTCTCCCTAAGAAAAGTAACCCAACACATTCTAGAATAGTCATCAATGATTAGCATAAAATACCTATCTCCTTGTATAATTCTAGTTCTTCCTGGACCACATAAATCAGTTTGAATTAAATCAAGAACATTGTTAGATATTTCTGGAATACTCTTGAAAGTTTCTCTAACTTGCTTTCCAAATTGACATTCCTTACATACTGGATTGTGAGGTTTAACAATCTTAGGTAAATCTCTTACTGCCTTAGTTGTACTGATTTTCACAATGCAATCAAAATTTACATGACCAACTTATGCCATAACCAACTTTCATCAATACGTGCAATCAAACATGCTTTCTCATTGTTGTTCAAATGAAAGATATTACCTCTAGTATGATTACCAATTGCAATTTCCAAACCAGTTGTGCTTAAGATTTTGCATTTACCATTCTTGAATTGTAACTAAAATCCTTTCTCAACTAATTGACCAACACTCAAAAGATTATGCTTCAAACCTTCAACATAGTAAACATTATCAATATTGTGCTTACCATCAAAAGATATAGTGTCTTTTCCTTTGATTAAACAAGCTTTATCATCTCCAAATCTTACTACACCTCCATTGTATTCCTGAAAGGTTAAGAATTTACTCTTATCACCAGTCATGTGATGTGAACATCCTGAATCAATAATCCATTCATCCTTATCTTTAATTTTAGCTGCCAAGGCCTGCTCTACTGGTTGAACTGTAGGTGCCAGTTGATCTTCTATTATAGCAACAAAATCCCATCCATTATTTGTCGGATCCTCATCAGAATCATTAGTAACTCGTTCATCAGCATAATAACAAGCTTTGTCTCTATTCTTCTTAAACTTGTATTTCTGATAGTCAAGGTTAGGTTTATATGTTCTTTTAGCTTCTTCTCTTAATCTTCCATGTCTATCAGGACATCTAGAAGCCATATGACCAAATTTATGACAATTAAAATATTTAAAGGGTGCTTTACCTTCATACTTACTTCCAATTGGACCTTTAGGCATTTTCCTTGCAAATGGTCCTTCAAGTTCTTCAAGTTCTTCATTTTCTCTCTTGATATCTTCAAGTTCTCTTGCATATAAGGCTTTCCAATCAGATTTATCAGATGATGATGATGATGCCTTGAAAGCTAGATCTATCTTGATAGTAGTAATAGGACCAAATTCCTCAAGTTCAAAAGATCAAAGTTTTCCAACCAAAGTGTCTCTAGATATTGAGGCATTAGGCGTTGTTCTCAATTCATTTATAGCAGTAACTTTCATTTTATATGCCGGTGGCAAAGCTCTTAAAACTTTAGAAACAATCTCATCTTCACTTAAGGTTCCTCCACAACATGGTATACCCAAAACAATTTCATTTACTCTTTCCATAAAAGCATAAATTCTTTCTTCTTCTTCCATTTTCAGACTTTCATACCTGACTCGGAAGCATTCTAGTTTTGCAATTTTGACTGTGGAATCTCCTTCATTCAATATTTCCAGTTTGTCCCAAATAGCTTTAGTAGTAGATCTATCTGACAATCCCATGACTTGCTGATCTGATAATGCACTCAAAAGTGCTTCTCTTGCTTTGCAATCATTTTCTTCATCTTTAGCCAAGGTAAGTGGATTAGGTTGACCTTGAGTAGGAGCAGTATAACCATTCTTTGTAACATCCCATATGTCCTTTCCAATGTGATTCAGATGTGTCTCCATCCTGATCTTCCATATGCCATAATTAGTTCCATCAAGTTTCAGACTGTCCTTCCTAAAATAGTTAGAAGACATTGGATCTCCTCAAGCTATTAAATTTCTTCAAAAAGAGGACTAGGCTCTGATACCAATTGTTAGGTCCCGGAGACAACCGAGAGGGGGGTGAATCAGTTGTCTAATAAATTCAGCCAAAATTAACTTAACCAAAACTTAATGCTCAATACCGGTAAACCAAACTTTATTTCGGTAGATAGTTTTATTTGTTAATTGCAATACCAGTAAAGATTAATGCATGAAACAGAAAGACGATAACATCCACAACACATAACACAAATATTTGTATGTGGAAACCCTGTAAGGGGAAAAACCACGGTGGGAAGCCTTACCCACAATCAAATGATACTACTGCAGATAGTATGTGTGTATAATATGGATTCTGCACATGCAGAAAGGCCAGCTGCCTAGAGTTCACTGCTCAATCACAAAATGAGAGTCACAATGACTACAATTGGATGGTTAAATCCAATGATAATGTACTGCATAAAATAGCATCTTCATATGCTGGATTCAGTACCGGTTTAGTTCTAATTGCCTTCACAAAAACCTTCCTTCAACCTTCAAATGATGTCTGCATGTATAGCTCTGCTTATTTTTGCATATACCTTATTACAATTCTTTTTCCCAATCGCATATCAATCTCACGAATGAGATCTTACATTTATACCATATACTCAAACCAACTTAATAGGTCGGATCACTAAAAGATATTACAATAAAATCAATTACAAATAAATCAATATCCGATGCATGATGTCAGCTCAATGCATTTACAATAATAATAAATCATCTCCATAATGTGTCCTGCTGATCTAGAATAGATATGTTTGTTGGTGCTCATCCTGAATCTATTTTCTAGTAACAACAAATATGCAAACCCAAATAAACAAATAACCAAATTGCCAAAACCAAGTGATCGAATAATGTCTTCGATATAACCAAGTAGTCTCCAAGTCATTTCAAGTGTCGGTGAATAATATAATCTGTCGGTGAACCAAATACTGGTGACTGTGCATATGTCTCTGACTTGCCAGTGAACATAACCAAAGATCTCCAAGTGCTGATAAGTGTTGACAAGTGATCACAAGTGTTGACATCAATGACAAAACCATATCAACATATCCAAAATACTAATAGGAAGAGGATTGTAGCTCGGGATGAAGAAAATAAAAGAGATCTAGTATAGACAGATCCTACAGATCGAAGAGGATGAAGGAAACTACATCACACATGTGATCAATCAGACAAAAGGCTGAAAATCATGCTACAGATGTCAAAAGAGAGAAGACATGGTTCACAAGGTAATCTGATGGGCAATGCTCATTGATTGAGTGTTGAACATTGAACAAGGATATAATATCAGATTGGATATGATATGTCACAATGATCAGAGATCAGATCGGATGCAAATTCAGTGCATGGCGGGCACCCTAGTATGCAAATGTAAACTCACGTTTAGGCGGGAAAATATGGATATAAAAATGCATACCAAAGATATTGTTGGTGCTGCTACATGAGGAAGAAAATCAGTCAAGTTCTCAATGAGAATCAAAGGAGAGACTGTGTGAGAAAGATAATTGAGTTGAAGAGTTCAACCGGCAACAATGAGGCAACCGGTAGTCAGTCATTGAATCTGAGAAAGGAGTATATCGGTGGTTAAAGAACTGATAAAGAAGAGTTATAGAAGGTTGTAGAGAAGACAAGTAGATAACCTGGAGGAATCAAATGGTAGACATCTAAGTAAGTTATCAAGACTAATGGTGGATAGTAGCAGTGTAGTAGAGAGAAAAGAGAACTAGCAGAAAGAAGAACCGATAGAGAAGAAGAGGTTGAACTAGCAAAGGTGCAACAGAGAGTGGGTTGCAACAGAAGATAAAGTTGCTACAGAGAAAAGGTGAATGGAGAACCGATAGAGATCTATGTAGAGGAGAACTGTTGGAGAGACATACATGAGACTTACAAAGTTCTTTTGTAACAAGAAGATAACTTTTGTATTCAAAATACGATTTTGTAGATCATTGAGTTGGAGCTCGGTGCAAGGGTTGGTGCTCCTTGGGTTGGTACCTTAAATCAACAATGGTCCTCCTTTAGGTTAGTGACCTAAATATTGTAACCGAGGTTTTCATTATGAGGCTGGATTAGAGCAGTAGTCTCTAGCAAAACTTCTCACCAAGGTTTTTCCCATCTTGGGTTTTCCTCATACATATGGTGTTATGTGATGTCCCTTTTATGTGTGGTTGCATTTGTGTTAGTCTTCCATCTAGCTGGTATGTTTTTTTTATGTTAGATCTGTTAACTGGTTTACACACATAGGTAAAAAATGGGCTGTTTGGAAATCACTGATTCACCCCCCCTCTCAGTGACATCTAGTATTCAACAATCTTGAGCCAGTTCATCATCAGAATTAGTCACACCTTCCTCATCTATATAGTAAAATGATTTATCTTTGTTTCTCTTATACTTATGCTTGTTTAGATAATCATGGTTAGGGCTAAAAGATCTTCTAGCTCTTTCTTCAAATCTTGAATTCCTTTCAGGATATCTAGATGCAAAATGACCTATCTTATTACATGCAAAGCATTTAAAAGGTGATTTTCCTTCATACTTACTTCATGTCGTTCGTTTAGGTACTCTTCTAGCAAATAAGGCTTCAATTTTATCAAACTCTTCATCTTCTTTCTTCATATCCTCTCATTCCTTCGCATATAAATCTTTCCAATCACTCTTGTTGGTAGATGATGTAGATGCATGAAAAAAAGGTTCTAATTTTACAGCTCCAGAAGGTCCAAATTCCTCAAGCTCAAAAGAAAATAACTTCCCAACCAAGGTATCCCTATTAACAAAGGTGTTTGCCATAGTTCTCATCTCATTAATTGCAGTAGCCTTCATTGTATATGCTGGTGGCAAATCTCTCAGTACTTTAAAAATAATTTCAGCTTCGCTCAGAGATATACTACAACATTGAATTCCCAAAACAATCTCATTATAACTCTCCATGAAAGCAGTAATCCTTTCATCTTCTTCCATCTTCAGGTTCTCATACCTCACCTGGTAACCATCAAGTTTATCAATTTAAACAGTAGGGTCACCTTCATTTAGAGTCTCCAATTTGTCCCATATAGCCTTTGCAGTTGATTTCTCAGTTAGTCCCATTATTTTCTGATCAAAAAGTGCACACAAAAGGGCTTCTCTAGCTCTATAGTCATTTTCAATGTCCATATCCAAGCCTGCTGGAAGAGGATTGCAAGATGCCAGATTATGAGGTGTATAACCATTCTCAGTGATCTCCCAAATTTTTTTGCCAAGACATCTCAGATGAGTCTCCATCGGAATCTTCTATACTCTATAATTTGTTCCATCAAGCCTAGCAATTTTTCTCCAAAAAACAACAGATGAACTTGATGAACTTGAATTTCTATATGCCTTAGGATCTTCCTCAAGCAATTAAGCCTCTACAGAGAGGACCAAGCTTTGATACCAATTGTTAGACATTTCAAATAACCAGAGCACTGTTGGGTCCCGGAGACAACTGAGAGGGGGGGGGGGTGAATCAGTTGTCAAATAAATTCAAACCAAAAACAACTTAACCAACTTAATGCTTAATACCGGTAAACCAGTTAAGTATGCTGGTAGACAGTTTTAACAGTTAATTGCTATACCAATAAAGATTAATGCATGAAACATAAACACAAAGTCGTTCACAACACATAACACTAATATTTGTATGTGGAAACCCTGTAAGGGGAAAAACCATGGTGGGAAACCTTACCCACAATCAGATGATACTACTGCAGATAGTAAGTGTACATAAATGGGGTCTGCACATGCAGAAAGGCCAATAGCCTAGAGCTCACTGCTCAATCACAAAATGGGAGTCACACTGACTACAATTGGATGGTTAAATCCAATAAGAATGTATTGCACAAAATAGCATCTTCATATGCTAGATTCAGTGCCGGTGTAATGCTGATACACTTTCACAAAAACCTAGCTTCACCTTCAAATGATGTCTTCATGTATAGCTCTACTTAATCTCACATATACCTTCACACATTTCTTTTTCGCATTGCACACTTGATCTTACAAATAAGATCTTACATTTATACCATAACCTAAGACAAATTTTAGTAGCTCAGCTCTACAAGATATTACAATAAAAACATTTTACAAACAATATAATATCTGATGCAATAATCGATTGAACATGTCAGCTTAATGCATTTACAACAATAATTAATCATCTCCAAAGCATGCCATGCTGATCTAGAAAAGATAAACCTGCTGGCGAAACCCTAGATAACCCTGGACCTATTTGCCGATAAAAGGAAATATGCAAATATGAATATACCAATGATTAATTCATTCAGATAAGATGTCCACATGATGTCTTCGATATTACCAAGTGTCTTCCATATCAATCCAAGTGTCGGTGATCATTATATCCTGTCGGTGAATCATATACCAGTAACTGTGCAATAGTTACTTGCTTGCCGGTGAATGCTACTAGATCTCCAAAGTGCTAGTATTTTAGTAAGTGTTGACATCAATGACAAAACCATACCAAAATACCAACAATCTCCCCCTTTGGCATTGATGGCAACACAAGATGGAAAAACCATCAAAGTGCCAAAACAGAAATGCCAAATACCAAAAACCAACAATCTCCAAAAAGATCATAACCAAAATACAGAGAGTAATAGTCTTTCCCAAACAACAATCTCTCCCCTTGGGAGCAACATGTGTTATCCAAAGTTCCTCAAAAAATAATGTATTTTTCCATAGATATCTCTCCCCCTTTGACATCAAATGCCAAAGTTACAACAAAACTAAGTTCATATACAAAATACCAATCAATTCAATATACCAACTACTCCCCCTAAGAAGTAGCTTCCTCATCAAAGACCAGAGTAAAAGATTTGTCTATTAATTCTACTGGTTGATGACAATCGTCAACTGTCTAAGTCTCTACTGGTGGTGGTATAACTCCAAGCTAATCTCTAAGATATTCAAAAGTCTCCTTAGGCAAAGGTTTTGTAAAGATATCTACAATTTGTTCTTTAGTATTCACATTAACCAGTTTTATCTCCTTTTCTTCAACTTTTTCCCTTAGAAAATTCAGTTTGATAGAAACATGTTTTGTTTTAGAATGTAGTACTCGATTCTTAGATATATCAATTGCTGCAGTGTTATCACAATATATAGTAATAGGTTCCTTGCATTTTACCTTTATGTCTTTCAACATTTGCTTAATCCATAGTACCTGTGTACAGTTAGTTGCTGCTACAACATATTCTGATTCTGCTGTTGATAAGGATGTACAACTCTGTTTCTTACTTAACCAAGAAACTAGTCTATTTCCAAGAAATAATGCTCTGCCAATGGTGCTTTTTCTATCATCCACATCTCCTGCCCAATTTGCATCTATGTATGCACATAATTCAAAGTTTTCATCTCTAGGATACCATAATCCAAGATTTATAGTGCCTTGTATGTACCGAAAAATCCTTTTTACTGCAAATTCATGATTTTCTCTAGGATTACTTTGAAATCTTGAAACAATACATACTGCATTCATAATATCAAGTCTAGTTTGTGTCAAATACAGTAAACCTCCTATCATAGATTTGTATCTAGTTGGATTAATAGGTGTAGATTCATCCCTTTGAGATAATTTGGCATTTGTAGTCATAGAGTGCTTACCTATTTAGAGTTCTCCATCGCAAATTTCATTAGTAACTCTTTCAATTATTTGGATTGATTCAAGAATATACCTTTCTCAGTCTGTAAAATATGCAATCCTAAAAAGAATTTTATTTCTCCAATCATAGACATTTCAAATTCTTGTTGCATTTTAATAGAAAATTCCTTACATAATCCATCTTCTCCTCCAAAGATTATATCATCAACAAATACTTCTATAATAAAGATGTCATCATTAGTTATTTTGTAATATAAACTTCTGTCTATATTTCATTTAGTAAAACCAATCTCTAAAAGATACTTATCCAATCTTGCATACCAAGCTCTTGGGGCTTGTTTTAGTCCATACAGAGCTTTCCTTAACCTGCAAACCATATCATTATCATCTATCAAAGAAAATCCTTTAGGTTGTTCAATGTATACTCCCTCTTCAAGATCTCCATTCAAAAATGAACATTTAATAGCCATTTGATAAACTTTGTAGTTCTTGTGTGCTGCAAAAGCCAAGAATAATCTGACAACCTCAATTCTAGCTACCGGTGCAAAGGTTTCATTGTAATCAACTCCTTTCTAAGAATATCCCTTACACACTAGTCTTTCTTTATTTCTAACAACCTTACCATCTTCATTAAGTTTGTTTCTGAATACCCATTTGGTTCCAATTACATTTTTATCTTTAGGCCGGGAAACTAATGTCCAAGTGTTATTTTTCTCAATTTGTTCTAATTTTTCTTCCATAGATTTAATCCAAAATTTATCTTCACATGCCTCATTAACAGATGATGGTTCAATTTGATAAATAAGACATACCTCTTCATTTGGCAATCTTCCTCTTGTTATAACTACTTTAAACTTGTTTCCAATTATCTAATCTTCAGAATGATTCAATCTTACATACCGGGGTGTCTTTGTTTGCTGTTGTTCTTCAATTATTGTGGAATCCTCAGATGGTACCGGGGTAACTAGATCTTCATTTTGTATCGATGGATTTAGAGTAGGTTCATTTGTCAAAATTTCTATTGCCGATTCAGAGTCTATATACCTTGAAGTTCCTTTGAATTGTTCATCAATCTTTACATTTGTACTTTCAACAATTTTCTGCAATCTATTGTTAAAACATCTATATGCCTTGCTCTTAGATGAATAACCAAGAAATATTCCTTCATCACTTCTAGGATCAAATTTGCCAATATACTCATCTCTTCTGATATAACATTTACTTCCAAAAATTCTAAAATACTTAAGAGTAGGAGTATTACCAAACCATAGTTCATGAGGGGTCTTACCAGTTTCACCTTTGATGTGAACTTTGTTGAATGTATAGACCACTATGCTGACTGCTTCTCTCCAATACACGTGGTAAATTTGCTTCTGATAACATACTTCTTGTTGCATCCAAGATAGTTCTATTTTTCCTTTCAACAACTCCATTCTATTGTGGTGTCCGAGGTGCTGATAGTTGTCTTCTGATTCCATTCACTTCACAAAATGTATTAAAGTCCTTAGATGTGAATTCTCCTCCTTGATCTGATCATTTGATTTTCTTACAGGTTTCATTTTCAACCATTGCTTTGAATACTTTGAACTTTCTAAGTGCTTCTGATTTTTCTCTAAGAAAAGTAACCCAACACATTCTAGAATAGTCATCAATGATTAGCATGAAATATCTATCACCTTGTAAGCTTTTCATTCTAGCTAGACCACATAAATCAGTGTGAATCAAATCAAGAGCATTATTGGATTTTTCTGGAATACTTTTGAAACTAGCTCTAACTTGTTTTCCAAATTGACATTCCTTACATACTATATTCTGAGGTTTGACAATTTTAGGTAAATCTCTAACTGCCTTAGTAGTACTGATATTTACCATGAAATCAAAGTTTACATGACAGAGTCTCTTATGCCATAACCAGCTTTCATCTATATGTGCAATCAAGCATGTCTTTTCATTGTTATTCAAATGAAAGATATTACCTCTAGTCTGATTACCGGTTGCAATTTCCAAACTAGTTCTATTCATGATTTTGCATTTTCCATTTTTAAATTGTAACTAAAATTATTTCTCAACTAATTGACCAACACTTAAAAGATTATGCTTTAGTCCTTCAACATAGTAAACATTGTCAGTGTTATGCTTACCATCAAGAGATATTGCACCCTTACCTTTGATTGAATAGGCTTTGTCATCTCCAAATCTTACTAAACCTCCATTGTATTCTTGAAAGTTCAAGAATTTACCTTTGTCTCCTATCATATGATGTGAGCATCCTAAGTCAATGATCCATTCATCCTTTACTTCAACTTTAGCTGCTACGGCTTGTTCTACCGGTTGAGCAGTATGTACCAGTTTATCTTTTGCTATAACAACAAAAACCCATCCATTGTCTGTCGGATCCTCATTAGAATCATCAGTCACACCTTCATCAGCAATGTAACAAGATTTGTCTTTGTTCTTCTTAAATCTGTATCTCTGATATTCAGGATTAGGTTTGTATGTTCTTCTAGCTTCTTCTCTTAGTCTAGCATGTCTATTAGGGCATCTCAAAGCCATATGACCAATCTTATTGCAGTTATAACGTTTAAAGGGTGTTTTACCTTCATACTTACTTCCAATTGGACCTTTAGGCATTTTCCTTGCAAACAGTGCTTCAAGTTCTTCAAGTTCTTCATTTTCTTTCCTGCTTTCTTCAAGTTCTCTTGCATAAAAGGCTTTCCAATCAGATTTGTCAAATGATGGAGTAGATGATGTTGATGCTTTAAAGGCTAAATCTATCTTAATAGTAGCAACATGACCAAATTCTTCAATTTCAAAAGCTGAAAGTTTCCCAATCAATGTATCCCTAGTTATTGATGCATTAGGCATTGTTCTCAACTCATTTATAGCAGTAACCTTCATTTTATATGTCAGTGGCAATCCTCTTAAAAATTTTGAAACAATTTCATCCTCACTTAAGGTTCCTCCACAACATTTAATACCCAAAACAATTTCATTTACTCTTTCCATGAAAGAAAAATTCCTTTCATCTTCTTCCATTTTCAGATGTTCATACCTGACCCAGAAGCTTTCAAGTTTTGCAATTTTGACTGTGGAATCTCCTTCATTCAGTGTTTCCAAATGATCCCAAATAGCTTTAGCAGTAGACCTATCTGATAGTCCCATGATTTTTTTATTTGATAATGCGCTCAAAAGTGCTTCTCTTGCTTTGCAATCTTTTTCCTCATCTTTTTTCAAGTTAGTTGGACTGGGCTGACCAGGTACAACAACAATATAACCTTTCTTTGTAACTTTCCAGATGTCTTTTCCAATGCAATTTAGATGTGTCTCCATTCTGATCTTCCATATGCCATAGTTGGTTCCATCAAGTTTAGGACTGTCCTTCCTGAAATAGTTAGTAGACATTGTATCTCCTCAAGTTGTTAAATTTCTGCAAAAGAGGACTAAGCTCTTATACCAATTGTTGGGTCCTGGAGACAACTGAGAGGGGGAGGGGGGTAAATCAGTTGTCAAATAAATTCAAACAAAAAACAACTTAACCAACTTAATGCTTAATATCGGTAAACCAGTTAAGTATGTCGGTAGACAGTTTTAACAGTTAATTGCTATACCGGTAAAGATTAATGCATGAAACATAAACACAAAGTCATTCACAACACATAACACTAATATTTGTACGTGGAAACCCTATAAGGGGAAAAACCACGGTGGGAAACCTTACCCACAATCAGATGATACTACTGTAGATAGTAAGTGTACATAAATGGGGTCTGCACATGCAGAAAGGCCAACAGCCTAGAGCTCACTGCTCAATCACAAAATGGGAGTCACACTGACTACAGTTGGATGGTTAAATCCAATAAGAATGTACTGCACAAAATAGCATCTTCATATGCTAGATTCAGTACCAGTGTAATGCTGATATGATTTCACAAAAACCTAGCTTCACCTTCAAATGATGTCTTTGTGTATAGCTCTGCTTAATCTCGCATATACCTTCACACATTTCTTTTTTCGCATTCCACACTTGATCTTACAAATAAGATCTTACATTTATACCATAACCTAAGACCAATTTTAGTAGGTCAGCTCTACAAGATATTACAATAAAAACATATTACAAACAATATAATATCCGATGCAATAACTAATTGAACATGTCGGCTTAATGCATTTACAACAATAATTAATCATCTCCATAGCGTGCCATGCTGATCTGGAAAAGATAAACCTGCCGGTGAAACCCTAGATAACCCTGGACCTATTTGCCGGTAAAAGGAAATATGCAAATATGAATATACCAATGATTAATTCATTAAGATAAGATGTCCACATGAAGTCTTCGATATTGCTAAGTGTCTTCCATATCATTCCAAGTGTCGGTGATCATTATATCCTGCCAGTGAATCATATACCAGTAACTGTGCAATAGTTACTTGCTTGCCGGTGAATGCTGTTGGATCTCCAAAGTGCTAGTGTTTTAGTAGGTGTTGACATAAATGACAAAACCATACCAAAATACCAATGAGGACAACTGAGAGGGGGGTTGAATCAATTGTCACCAGATTATAGAACTTTGAGCATTCAAATCCTTATTACTAGACCACACAAACTCAATACCAGAATGCATAAACCAAATACTGGAATAACTGATATAACAATTAAACATAAATATAAATGATAGAATAGTTACCATTCATCCATAACACATGACACCAAGATTTGTACGTGGAAAATCTGGTAAATGGAAAATCCATGGTGGGAAGCCTACCCATAGTCAGATAATACTTCTGCAGTAAGTATGTGATTACAATATGAGGGGCCTGCACATGCAGGAAGACCAATAGCCTAGAGCGCACCACTTATTACAACAAGGAGCCTCACTTGCTACAAAATAAATCCATATTACAATCTGGAATGAAGATTGAACTGCAAAGATAGCATCTCCTATGATTGAGTATAGTTCTGGTTAAGCTCAATATCAGAGGCCTTAAACCTCTCTTACAAACCCAGTCCAATCACCTGTGACCGACCAAACCTTCTGCATATGACTACAACATTATTCGCAGACAAATAATCCCATATGCCCATCATCTACAAAGAGATCTTACATCATATTTATACCAACGTGGGACCTAAACAATTATGTCGGCCACCTAAAAGATAATACAATAAATTCATAACATAAACCCGCAATCCAATGATCAACCAAGTTGTCTTAGGCTGAAAACAAAGTAAACCAATCATTAAATCCTATTGGTAATGCATCAGGAACATCCTCCAACACGTTACATAAACCGATCCATAACCTAGATAACACCGGACCCAAAATAGGTCACCATAAACCAAATCCAACACCATCGATGAACTGGAACACAAACAAGATAACCAATAACATCCCAAAAGCTATCTAGAAGCCGCACCAACACCACTTATCACATGCATCAAAAGATCTTCAACAAATCTCTTCCTGTAAAACCGTTACCGATAACCAAAAGGCCTACTAGAACAAATGATAGCTCCTGAGTAATCAAATCCTGAACCGAATGATCGTTATACACATCTAAATAGAATAAATGAAAGATCCAAAACAATTCCATAATCCAAAGCATACCAGAACCATTCACCTTTTTCATATGAAAAAGGCTCTTTCGAAGAAGAGACACCTGCCCTTGATTGGGAATGACCAATTTTTTCCTTTCCACATGCATGCATCAAATGAGACGGATCTGCCATATCCAAATCTCCAGAGCTCATCTGAGAGGAGGATAATCTTTAATTCTCCTTGGACCCAAAGAAAACACCAAAAGAAGAAAAAGAAGAGAGGCAGAAAACCCAACCCCAAAACCCCACACACCCCAACAACAACCTAGACCAAAAGAAACAGAAAAGGGTTGCAAAAAAAAACCCTGCGGCAACCTAGAAAACCTGACACGAGCAAGCAAAAACCGACCCCCAACAAGCAAGAAACCACCCCCCTGGAATGAAGCAAGCAGATCACAGGAAACAGGCTAGGGCACATCATCCCTAGCATGACACCCACGCACACACAAAGCCATCATCTCCCTATTATACCACCCAATAGTCTTAATACACAAATTTATTCTTTTTCTAGTTATATGGAATTATATATTATCTAGAAAATTTGAAATTTATACATTTGAATTATTATTTATTAAATGATTGTAATATACAAATTCTATGGGAAAAACATATTACAATTTCTCTATCCATAAAAAACCTACTCTAGTATCTACTAGTTTTGTGCATCTTCTAGATCATGTAAATCCATGGTAGATAATATTATGCGAATGATGTAGAATAGTAGTGAAGGAAATTAATTGATTACATCAGCTCTCTTCACTTTTTATGTGAATGCAAAACATCTTTCTGCAATGGTTTATAAAAATTTCAAACTTTCTAAAAAAAAAACAATATTGATATCAAAAATGCAAATAGATTGGGTGTGAATTGATATTTTCATCAGTTTTGATCTTCTTATCAAATTGTCTCTGCCCCTATCATTTCTCAATTATCAATTTCACTACTTACCTCCTTATGTACTTGGAAAAAAAATGATGAGAAAAAAATAGCAAGAAATTCAATCACGTGGAAATCGACAAATAAAAAAAGTGCATGAATGGATGAAATGTTTTCAATCATCTTGCATTCTTCTACATTTTCCTCTATCATTGATTTCAAGAAATAGCTCGTTCTTTTCATATAAAAAATGTCTTTGACATAATTAATAATAATATTTAGAATTTAAAAAAGAAGAAGAGAGAATATTAGAAGTGGTTGTTCCATGCTATGAGATCAAGAGTGCATCATGACCAAACAACCACTTAATTTCTTCCACTATTTTCTCCTCAAATCCAATATGACCCTCACAATATGTCATAACACAATGTCCCTTTTCTTTGTAAATGGTTATCATGAGAGTTAGAAAATGGTTATGACTGTTCATGAGAGATGTTTTATGTGGTGGCACTTCAAGATTTTTCTTTGAATATTTAAAGCAAATGTAGCCTGCCTGCCATTTTCTACCACTCTTTTATCATTTTAAAATTGGTTTATCTATGGGCACTGAATAGGGTAGGGATTCTGTGAACACCATCTTGAATACCGCCCGTAACTGTACTCTAGAGTCCTTCAACTTCCAGAAATGGGTTGTTGACAACTTTACCAGCATGAAAAGTAAATAGAGGGAGTTAGAAAACAAGATTAATAAGTTGATTAAGGACTCTGGGAAAAAGAATTATGAGATGGAAACTAGTGAAGCTGAAGAGGAAATCGAGATGGAGGATTGGCTGGAAAAAGATTTGATCAAAGGGGACTTGAAACACCTGGGGGATGTTATAAGAACCTTGAAAGAACAGGCTGAAGAGGATAAAGACAACATCAACACCTGGGTTGCCCATACCAAGAAGGCTCTAAAAAACTTCATGAACCATAGTCTCCAGGTCCTCAAAGTCTCATCACAGAACATGAATGCTTTGGTGGATCATCTAGAAAGGAAAAATTAGGAAAAGAATATGGTTGTCATTGATGATATTCCAACTTCCAGCACCACCCACCAGACTCCCAGGTGTAGAACAAGGTAGAACACTACTAGGAAGGAGATCAATACAAAAGATAGCCAGCTGAGAGAGGAAAGCAACGACCTAAGGGAAGCGGCCAAGGCGATGATGCTCATGGTTCAGAATGCTGAGGAATCTATTAAAGTTTTCAATTAATTTGTAATGCTGGGTTTGGAGCCAACTTCTTGTTGGCTTCTTGCTGTCTTTTTCTTAGCTGCTGGTTTTTGTGCTGGTGTTTTGCAGCTGTTTCGAGTCCCCTAAAACCCATTTTTACTTAATCAAAAACATATATTATCAAATATCTCTTCAAGAAAAATTCAATGTCCTATATCTGTTCATGGACATAACATCTTCAAGTCAGTTTTGTCCAACAACCAGTCATTCTCACCATGAGTGAGTGCAAGAATTACATCATGTAAGGGTCACCAATCAAGCTATCATCGAAACAATCAGATTTTTTAATAATATAATTTTAAATCCATCAATCCATACATTGATTCTTCTATTTGTCATGCTTCAACCATAACAATCCATCCAATCAAATGAAAGTATTGACATTAGCAACAATTCCTTTATAATATGGTTACAAGTACACAATTTCATCTACTATATTATTCTTCAACATAATCATTAGGTTGCTATCTTGTTGGGAGTTTTGTATCTATTATTGTAAATTCATATTACACTAGTCACAATTTTATGAACTATAAGTTCATATTATATGACATATTCATTTCTCATGACTTACATTTCCTTCATTTATTATTCATACCTACTTCTAAGTGTTGTAACTTGATATTATATTTTTGTATATAGTAGAAATGTTGTATATAATGTTATGCATACACCCACACATCTATATACCCATTATAATAGGACTTATTCCATGTTTACTAGAAAATGAATTGATAATGTAAACTTTATGGTTCTTACAATATCTGTCTATCTATCCATGTTTTATATAATAATAAATAATTATGTTAAATTATATAACTTATATTATTCAAAATTCAATAAATATCAAACAAGAAAATGAAATTGAGTGCATAGCCACACACATTGTAGTACATTTGATTCTTTCATCAATATATTACTTGTGAAATTAAAGGTATTAGGTTTTTTTTTTTTGTATCTGTACTCATGTACTCACTTTGACAACCTTCAATCCAACTTTTTAGAGCCTAGCTTTATAGGCTTCAACATTTGTAAATTTGGTTGTGTTTGTCCATTTGTTTAATTGGTCTTGTATATGTAAGTTTTTACCTCTATCAATGCTTTTTTTGTAAATCTACAATTCAAGTTGTACGCTATGTGTTCATTGTGCTCTAAGTATGTAAAATTCCAAAAAATTATAGCTATTGGAGTTATAGACATCATTTCCTCAAGTCTAAAAATAGTTAAAGTTTCGGACTTCTGAGAATTCCAATCCGAGAATGTGATCCTTGCAATCTCTATCTTCGTTATCTATTAGGTTGTCGGGTATGTCATTCCATCATACCTAAGTCCTAAAAGGGGTAAGTTGTTCCATAGAAAATATTTGTCACCAATTTTTTTGGATTTCCTAATCCATCCATGCACCCCACGCTTCCTTTTAGATTTTCTTGTTCCCAAGTACAACATCCTTTCGAACCTTACCATCTTATTCGTCTAATTAGCTCAAGATTTTCATGCACTTCAATGTTCTAAACTTAGTTCTATATGCATGCCTTCTCATCTAATCCTAATTCCTCGATGTTGATATCATCTTTATATGGTATTGACATCATACATATCCCAAGGTTACATGTTGATCCATATCTATTGATGTCATCATGATATCACATTTATGACATCCTTTTATACTCCAAATATTTCTAAGTCCTATTGATGCCATCATGATATCACATTTATGACATCCTTTTATACTCCAAATATTTCTATATCCTATTGATGTCATTCATGCAGCCAACCCTTAATTTAGGTAACCATTTCCTATCACCATGAAACCACAATTTTTTTTTGATATATTCATGTAATCTTTCATAATCAAACTTTGAATTGACCTCTTATCTTAGAACCAATCATAAAGGTTTCTTGACATCATAAAAATATTATTCTTCATCAAGCTTCTGATTTTGTACTTCCCCATTCCACATCCTTCTTTGGCATGAATTCTCAATCATCCCTAATCCCCAATGCTCTAGTTACAAGCATGAGGTATGAATCCTTTAACATTTGATATTCCTTCTATTTCCTTTCCAACTTCCGCATACCCTCTTGAACAGCCTATAATACATTTAATGAGCAACTCATCCTTACAACATCTAATGACACTAATAAATTATTCTTAATGTACATTGGAACAAATAAAAACAGGTCTTGTTTTCCATATCTTAAACTATTTTAATGGTTGAGATCGCAAAACTCACATGAATCTCTAACATGATAACAAGGTGACTGAGTAAAACAGAAAAGAAAAATGTTGAAGGTTGTGAAGGTTCAAGAACTGACAAAAGATGAGGAACAGTGGTTTAAATAAATATGTCAAAGAATTTAAGAGTTCTTGAACTCTCCCACTTAATGAGAATATAGAAAAGAGAAAGAGGTAACTGGTGTTGGCGAGTTAACATCTCCCTGAACTCACTAACATGCTTCAAAAGATGAATAAAGAATATCACTATATTTGAATAGTTCTTGAACTCTCTCTTTTATGTGGTGGCACTTCCAATGGTTTTTTCTTTCAATATTTAAACCAGATGTAGCCTGCCTGCCATTTTCTACCTTTCTTTTGTAATTTTAAAATAGATTTATGTTGTAGCGACTCATATTTCCATATCCATATCTATACCTCGATTAAAAGATATAGATATATTTATATCTGCATCTTTGGTGGAAGAATCTCCTTGTTTATATCTTAACACAGTGGTTCTCTCATAAATGGCCATCTGTTCTTATTCATAAGACAAACGAAATAATGGAGTGTAGAGAGTAGATGATGCAGCTTACAAGTATGTGTTTGGCCAGCGACATGAAAAAAGTTTTGTATTAAAAATAATTTCATGGTCCCCTCTCTTAATGCCAGGTGTTTACACATGGAGGAAAGCTGACGTAAACCCTAAATCTTTTAATGGCCCTTTATGCTTTTAGCTTTGAACAGAAGCAGAATAATAAATCGAAAAGGATGTGTATGGATCTCAAAATTTTGTATTTAATGAATGTAATCAATGGTTTTTAAAATTTTATTTAAGCAATTGAGAAAGGTGGTAGAGAGATTATTAAATAGTTAAAATTTTATGTAATCAATGTCCAAATATGAAAAGTTTATTAAATACTTAACGATTTATAAAGAAAGGTGGTAGAGAGATTATTAAATAGTTAATGATTTGATGTTTAGAAGATTTGAAAACTTGTATTCTAATATATATATTTATCCCAAATACTTATGAAGTTTGTTTTGGATTAAGGCAAAAATAGGTTTTGAAGGGGTCCTGAAACCCTTTACACAAAAGATTCTAAAAGGCTTAGAATCAAAGCATTAGATAGTCTAGAACAAAACAAGCTACACAAGATAGGACAAATCAAAGAGCAGCCAAGAAGCCAACAAATGCCCAAATGGCTAGACAAAACCGACAAAAAAACCAGAACACAAAACAAAGAATTACAGAAACACAAAAACAGAGAAAAGACAACACAATTACATGAGATTCTTAAGGGTCTCAGTGACCTCAACCTCCAACTGGCTCATCTTGTCAGCAACCATCCTCATCTCTTTGTAATCCCTATTCTAAGTCATAGTTTTCTTCTTCATGTTGCCCCGGGTCTGTGTACAAGGGCCTTGACTAACCCGAGTCTTCTCATTATCATCACCAATATTGATCATAATTTTCTCCTATTGCACATTGTCAAGATTATTCACCATTGCATGCATGCCATTCGCCATCTATTTGACAATCTTATGACTGCTAGTCATAATTGTGATGAGAGTGACTTGAATTATCTTATAGTTCTCTTATTCGTGGGTGAGCCTATCCTCAAATCTTTTTTGCATCTGATCAATACCCTCCAAAAGTTTGTTGATATGATCCACCAAAGATTTATTTTCATCTTTCATCCATTGCTTGTTACTTTTCTGATTATCCTGAGCGGAGACCACATGAATAGCATTCATATTTCTACCCAAGCCCCTTTGGTTGAGTCTGACCTCTTTAAGCTCATGAAAGAGCCACTTAAACATGTTGTAAGTATCAATGGTGTGGTCCCTAGCCATACCCAAAACATCTTCATAGTCATCCCTCTTATCATTCATCTCCTCACTCTTTGCATGAAGGCCTTTGATGGTATTCTACAGAGGTGGTGAAGGGGGCGACAAAGGGGGCTTCTCAAATTTCTAGTTGTCAGGCTTCATGCTACCCCCATTACAACCTTCTGAGCCCTCACAATTATCCTTATTACCACTAGACATAGGAGAACCATTGCCATCCGAGGTAGATGAAGAAGAAACAACCATCTTCTTCCGCACATTCTTACCCTTACCCAAAGAAGATTTGGCATTCAAGGAAAATTTAGATTTAGCTTTTTTGTAAGGGGGAGGAGATTCTGCCTCATATTCTGATTTGGACTCCTCACCTCCTGACTCCCCTACACTAGTATCATCCTTAGAAGAAGTAGGGATATAAGCAGATAGGGTAGGAAGAGCATGAAAATGGGAGTTAATTAGAACCAAAAGGCCTTCATGGAGGATGGGGATCTTAATAGGATTATTCTTGTGATCCCTAAAATTATCCCTCAAGGCAAACATCAGATAAAAAGGAAGGGACACCTTGACACCATGACGGAAGTGGTTTAGAAGCACAAAGTGATGTCCATAAACCCTAGTGAAATGACCATCAATATTGAAATATTCCATAATTACCTTGAGGATTTTCGCCCCTAATTACTTCATGACAAAGATGTCATAGTAGCTCACCATTTTCTTCCCCATCTTGGCCCTCTCCTCTTCATTTTTAGGGAAGCTATGATAACTCAATGATGAACCACTAGTACCAAACCGGTATTGAGAGGGAGCGTGAATTAGTACAAACACAAAAACAGTCCAAAACCGGTTTGATAGCAAATACTCCAAATGACTGACAAACAGGGATACTAGTAAAATAGAGTGCAACTGGTAACATCCAGTATAGCTCTATCAGTCATGAACTGGTCACTCAATAAGCTTCCCTCTTAGCTTAATACTACAGTATCATTATATTCTCATGCATAAAAAGATAAACTTAATCATCTGATCTTCACAACAGTGAGTTCAATATGTTTTATAGATAGGCATAGAACATAGAACCTTCATATGCTTAACAGGCAAAACAAAGCATCACAAGACAAAGGCATTTCACATGACACACATTATTTTCACGTGGAAACCCAACTGGGAAAAACCATGGTGGGGATGAATACCCATAAGCTGCTTTTTGAACTCTTTAGAAGTTCACTCTATTAGGAGCCTTGTCTGGTTAAAGACATTACAATAGGTTACACTAGGAACCGATTCTATTAGGGATCAGCCAGTTAAGGGATACCCGATAGGGTCACCTTGTTAGAGGATTTCAAGAACTCAATAGCTGAAAGGATCTCCTAAGCTCTATAGCTTCTCAGAACTCATTAACCTCGAGTTACCCGGTTAAAGGATTTGAATCAAGCCTGTTAAGACCACCCTATTAGGGGATTTTGCAACAAGCCAGTTAAGGCTACCTTATTAGGGGATTTTACAACTGTTGAAGTGGTTAGAGATCAACAGGAATTACAATAATCTGTTAACAACACTCAATGCTAATGCAGATCCGTTTTGGCTCCTCTTCACCTTCTGCACATTCACTTTGCAGGTATCTCTTCTCTCCTTTGGTCTGGCAAGAATTACGTATCACTTCACTAGGATACACACACAAAATTTTTGCCAACAACCTTAGAAAGAAACACAACATTGACCTTATAGGAAACATACAAGTCGGTAGCAAAAACCCTGAACCCTAAACCTGTTAGGTTAAGCAATCCAAGCGGTTTGATCCTGACCGTTGAATCATACTACATTAAATGCAACAATCTTGAATTGATCTCAAGACATTCTCCATCATCCATTATCCACCAATTTCATGGCGGTTGATAACCCATCACGTGTTATCACCGTTTGATAGACTTCGCACATTCCCGAGGTAGATAGGCATAGTTTTCTTCATGCAAGATCATTCACACGCATAGAGCTTACGTGGCAACATGATCTGATTTCCATTATACTGCTAACTCATCACACGAAGATCACCGATTGAGTTACTTGAGGTGCTCCAACTGGAAACCCTGAAGTGGAAGCTACCTACCAACCGCTAGTCATACAATGCTTCCATGTGCCGGTTTCTATAACTACATGCCGGTTCATCTTGAACAAATATGCCGCTTCACTTTGGCATATAAACCGGTTCGTACATGTTCTGGTTCCTCTCTCTTTTCACCTATCACATATGCCGGTTCTCTTCATAACACATATTGACATCAATGACAACATATAATGTCATTATGTCTTCATGTCGATTCACATAATGCCAACAATCTCCCTCTTTGGCATTGATGGCAATATACAAAGATATCTCTCTGCTTCACTCCTTCTCCCCTATTTGCTACAAATATCTTTTCTGCTTCACCCTTCTCCCCCTTTGACAACAATGCCAAAGTGGAGGTACAAACATCTCTATTCCATCATGTTGCTCCCCCTGAGGAGGAGCATCCTTCAACACATAAATCAACCAAAAATTTGTCTATCCAATACCTGACTGATTTGGAACAATTACTTTTAGTTCACCTCCTAAAGGGGCAATACCCCTAATTCACCTCTCAAATGCACAAATGTTGTCTTTGGGAGAGGCTTGGTGAATATGTCTGCTAACTGCTCCTTACTAGACACATGCTCCAATGCAATCTCTTTATTCTAAACCTTTTCCCTCAAGAAATGATACTTAAACTCATAATGCTTGGTTCTAGAATGTAAAACCGGATTCTTTGATATATTGATAGCACTTATGTTATCACAGAATATACTTATTGGTTTAGATACAGGGATATTGAAGCCTTCCAGTACATGCTTCATCCAGATTGTCTGAGTGCAGTTCATGAAAGCTGCAACATACTCCGCTTATGTTGTAGACTGAGAGATACAACTCTGCTTTTTACTCATCCATGAGACCATTCTACCACCGAGAAAGAATGCACCACCAGTTGTACTTTTCCGGTCATCCACATTACCTGCCCAATCAGCATCTGTGAACACTTTCAGATTGAAATTATTGTTGTATGGGTACCACAATCCATAGTCAATTGTTCCCTTCAGATACCTAAGAATCCGCTTGACTACAATCAAGTGAGATTCTCTTGGACTCTTCCGGAACTTTGCAATAATGCCAACTACATGTGCAATATCTGGTCTGCTATGCACTACATAATGCAACTTACCAATCATTGATCGGTATTCCTTCTCATCAACCAGTGCAGAATCATCCTCTTTTGTCAATTTGCAACTGGTCACCATCGGTGTACCAACCAGTTTGCTATCTTCCATGCCAAAGGTCTTCAGGACCTCTTTGACATATTTGGACTGAGTGATAAAGATTCCATCTTCCATCTGTTGGATCTATAGTCCAATGAAGAACTTAATCTCCCCTATGAGTGACATCTCAAACTCTTTCTTCATTTCATCAGCAAACTCATGACTCATCTTGTCATCTCCTCCAAAGATGATTTCATCATCAAAAACTTCACAGATTAGGATCTGATCTCCTTCAGACTTCAAGTAGATATTGCTATCTTCACTTGTTCTCTCAAATCCAATCTTCACAAGATGGGAATGTAGGTGCTCATACCATGCCCTAGGTGCCTTCTTTAGACCATATAATGCTTTATGTAGCCTACATACCATGTCACTATCTTCATATAGGGCAAACCCATCTGGTTGCTCAATATACACCTCCTCTTCAAGTACACCATTTAGGAATGTATATTTTACATCCATTTGATATACTTTGAACCTCTTAAAAGCTGTATATACAAGAAGCATACGAACTCCTTCCAATCTTGCTATAGGAGCAAAGGTTTCCCCATAGTCTTCTCCTTCTTCTTGAGCATATCCTTTGCATACCAATCTGGCTTTATTCCTAATCACTATGCCATCCTCATTCAACTTATTTCTGAACACCCATTTGGTGCCAATGACATTTTTATGCTCAGGTCTGGGTACCAAGGACCAAGTACCATTTTTCTGTATCTGATCAAGTTCCTCTTCCATTGCCTTGATCTAGTCTTCATCTTTATGAGCCTCTTTGAATGATTTAGGCTCAAATTCAGAGATCATACATGAGTTTTCTCTAATCTTTCTTCTTGTAAGGATTCCTGCATCCTTATCACCTATGATCTACTTAGGATCATGATTCAACTTGACATACCGAGGAATGGTCTTAACTAGTTCTTCTTGCTTTTCTTCTTCATCCTCATCTTCATCAGTATCAGCATTCACTAGTTCAGGGACACTGTTACTGGTACTTGGTTGGCTAACCACTGGTTCATTTACAGCTTGCTCACTACCGGTTTCCTCAGTCTTCTCAGAGGATTCATCAACTCTTACATTGATGCTTTCCATAATTCTCTGAGTCCTATTGTTGTAGCACTTGAAAGCTTTACTCTTGGTGGAATATCCTAGAAATATTCCCTCATCACATTTAGCTTCAAATTTACCCTGATGTTCACTCCTCTTGATGTAACATTTGCTACCAAATACCTTAAAGTAGCTAACCACAAGTGTCTTACCGGTCCAATACTCATAAGGAGTTTTGTCCTTACCCTTTTTGATGAGTACCCAGTTCATAGTGTAGACTGCAGTGCTCACCACTTCTCCAAAAGGTGTGAGCTACCTTTCCTTGAATCAACATGGTTCTAGCCGCTTCAACCACGGTCCAGTTATTCCTCTCTACTAGGCCATTCTGTTGTGGAGTCCGAGGGGCAGACAGCTATCTCCTGATGCCAAATTCTTCACAATACTTGTTGAATTCATTGGAAGTGAATTCCCCTCCTTGATCAGTTCTGAGACATTTGATCCTTTTACCGCTTTCCTTCTCCACTAATGCTTTGAAAGATTTGAATTTCTCAAAAGCTTTAGAATTGTGTTTCAAGAATGTGACCCACATCATTCTTGAGAAATCATCAGTGAGAATCATGAAGTACCTATCACCCAACACACTTCTAGTTTTCATAGGACCACATAAATCAGTATGCACAAGATCAAGCAAGTTGTCAGCAGTGAAAGATTTATCTTTAAATATTAAGGAAGACTTTTTCCCCAATTGACACTCTCTGCATAGGGTATTATCCGGTTTGCTCAACACCAGTAACCCTCTAACGGCCTTGATCTTACTAGCCTTCACAATGTTATCAAAGTTCACATGGCAAAGTCTCCTATGCCATATCCAGCTATCATCAAGCTTAGCCATAAGACATGTACTTATATTTGCATTCAGATGAAATAGGTTACCTTTAGTCTACATGCCGGTGGCCACCAATTTACCATCTTTTCCTTTGATTTTGCAGACTCCATTCTTGAATTGCAGAGTGATGCCACTATCATTTAGCTGGGCAACACTTAGAAGGTTGTGTCTAAGACCATCAACACAGTACACATTGTCAGCACTACTCTTTGCATTCAAAGAGATGGACCCTCTACCTTTGACCATGCATGGTGCATCATTGCCAAAGCGAACCACACCACCATCGTACTCCTCTAAGGATAGAAACTTGCTCCGATCACCAGTCATATGGTGAGAACAGCCATTGTCAATGATCCACTCATTGGAATCATCAAACCGGGAGACAAGAGCCTTCTTGTCTGCCACATCTTCCTTTATAGAAACAAACACAATGTCTTCATTCTCTTCATCTTCTGATTCCTCATCCATGACACCTTCATCAACTGCCACAAAACAATTTCTCCGGTTTCCTCCTTTGAATTTCTTGAACCTTTCCAGTTTATCCTTGTTGTCACTATTAGGACAATTCATAGCAATATGTCCTATCTGGTTACAGGAGAAACATTTCAAAGGGAGCTTACCTTTGTATTTATCAGTTCCTTTTGGAAATCTCCTAGCAAGAAGAGCTTCAAATTCCATCAGAAACTCTTCATCATTCATTTCTCTATTCTGATTAGGTTCCCCACTAGTGCTAGCCTCTTTTCCTTTTCTGGATGGTATAACAGAGGCTCTAAATGTTGATTCTATCTTTTGAACACTGCCATCAAAACTATTCAGCTCATAGGCTATCAACTTGGCTATGATGAAGTCCAAGGACACCTTAGACTTGTCTATTGATCTCAGCTCCTGAATAGCAGCGACCCTTATTACATAACCCGACAACATGGATCTCAGGACTTTACTTACCACAATGGAATCTTCTATTTTGTCACCTGCACTCTTTATTTCTCCAACAACTATTTTGATTCTTATTCCATACTGCTGAATGCTCTCTCCTTCAACCATCCACATCTCTTCAAACTTCCCTCTCAGTCTTTCTTCCTTAGCCTATTTTACATGCTCATCACCACCATAGATATTTTCAAGAGCATCCCATACCTCCTTGGGATTTTCCTTGTCCTGAACATTGATAAATTCAATGTCAAATAAACTGCTGATGAGGGCTTCCATGACTTGCCCATTTTCTTGTATGTCTCTCTTTTGGTCATCGGTGAGAGTACCGGTAGGAACAACATATACATTTTCAACATAACTCTAGTGTTGAACACCCATGCTTTTGATGAATATCTTCATCCTATCTTTCCATATACCAAAGTTTTCCCTGTTAAACTTTGGACCTTCCCTCTGGATCTTTTCCTCAAGCGGTTAAGCTTACAACACAGAGGACCTGGAGGGGCTCTGATACCAATTGATAACTCAATGATGAACCACTAGTACCACACCCGTACTGAGAGGGGGGGTGAATAGATACAAACACAAATACAATCCAAAATCAGTTTGACAACAAATACTCCAAATGAATGACAAACAGGGATACTAGTAAAACAGAGTGCAACCGGTAACATCCAGTACAGCTCTATCAGTCATGAACCGGTCACTCAATAAGCTTCCCTCTTAGCTCAATACTACAGTATCATTATATTCTCATGCATAAACAGATAAACTTAATCATCTGATCTTCACAACAGTGAGTTCAATATGTTTTATAGACAGACATAAAACATAGAACCTTCATATGCTTAATAGGCAAAACAAAGCATCACAAGACAAAAGCATTTCACATGACACACATATTTTTCATGTGGAAACCCAACTGGGAAAAACCACAGTGGGGATGAATACCCACAAGCTGCTTTTTGAACTCTTTAGAAGTTCTTTCTATTAGGAGCCTTGTCCGGTTAAAGACATTACAATAGGTTCTGCTAGGAACCGATCCTGTTAGGGATCACCCGGTTAAGGGTTAAACTCGGTAGGGTCACCTTGTTAGAGGATTTCAAGAACTCAATAGCTAAAAGGATCTCCTAAGCTCTATAGCTTCTCAGAACTCATTAACCTTGAGTTACCCGGTTAAGGGATTTGAATCAAGCCTATTAAGACCACCCTGTTAGGGGATTTTGCAACAAGCTAGTTAAGGCTACCCTGTTAGGGGATTTTACAACTGTTGAAGTGGTTAGAGATCAATAGGAATTACAATGATCTGTTAACAGCACTCAATGCTAATGCAGATCCATTTTGGCTCCTCTTCACCTTCTGCACATTCACTTTGCAGGTATCTCTTCTCTCCTTTGGTCTAGCAAGAATTACGTATCACTTCCATAGGATACACACACACAACTTTTGCCAACAACCTTAGAAAGAAACACAACATCGACCTTATAGGAAACATACAGGTTGGTAGCAAAAACCCTAAACCCTAAACCCATTAGGTTAAGCAATTCAAGTGGTTCGATCCTGACCGTTGAATCATACTGCATTAAATGCAACAATCTTGAATCAATCTCAAGATATTCTCCATCATCGATTATCCACTGATTTCATGGCGGTTGATAACCCATCACATGTTATCACCGTTTGACAGACTTCGCACATTCCCGAGGTAGATAAGAATAGTCTTCTTCATGCAAGATCCTTCATGCGCACAGAGCTTATGTGGCAACACGATTTGATTTCCATTATACTGCTAACTCATCACACGAAGATCACCGATTGAGTCACTTGAGGTGCTCCAACCGGAAACCCTGAAGTGGAAGCTACCTACCAACCGGTAGTCATACAATGCTTCCATGTGCTGGTTTCCATAACTACATGCCAGTTCATCTTGAACAAATATGCCGCTTCACTTTTGCATATAAACTAGTTCATACATATGTCGGTTCCTCTCTCTTTTCACCTATCACATATGCCGGTTCTCTTCATAACACATATTGATATCAATGACAACATATAATGTCATTATGTCTTCATGCCGGTTCACATAATGCCAACAATTTCTACACCACCACCTCTGAATAGTTTTTTTCGTTGTAATATCTCATTCCGTTAGTCGATAGACTGGTGACCTATGCAATCAAACTCTCATCGATAAGAACCTTGTGCCCATGCACAGTGATAGTGCACTCTTTCCAATGCTTCTTGAAATAGGTAGTCACATCCTTATTTATCCCCTTTAACCTCTCAATATAGGGGGTGACGCCCCTTTTCTCCAGGAGCCTCCATAATTTCTTATCGTTCTTGAGCTGCACACAACTTGGAGATTCAATTCTCTTCCTAGCCCCACCTATGAGTGAAGAAACTCATGACTTTTAAACTGAGAAAATCCCAAATAAAGCCAATATCGACCCACAAAGCATGCGAATTAAATCTGCAATAATGACACTGACCTCTAAAAACACATGTCATATGTGGGAAGGGTCAATCTTTCTAGAAACATATCTAGTAATGATGATAAGAGTACTGATAAATTTAGCTTCCTCGACTTCTATCATGAAGAGAAAGCATATAGAGTTCAATGTCCAATTTATCCTCATTGGTCCATCTCACCTGACTAGTACTTTTCACTCCCTTATTAGCTAAGTAGTTGGCCACGTAGTTGGACTCCATAGAAACATTGGATATGAAGCATTGATTAAAAGTGTTAATAATTTCCCTAGCCTTATTAATCCAAACTTCTATATTCCAAGAGAGCATCGATATACCTTTGAGGTAGTTAATAATATTTTTGGAATCACCTTCCACCCACACAAGCTTGTAGTTATATTTTCGAGCTAAAGTGAGACCTTGGTAAGCTCTTATAGCTTCAATAAGGTGGTTAGTTTGAATTACAAAGTGGAGGTCCACCGCTGAAATAATATTGCCATTATGATCTCGCAACACTCCCCCACATCCTGTTGGCCCTGGGTTACCTTTAGCTGCTGAATCAAAATTAATTTTGACCCAACCCTGAGGTGGTCTTCTCCAATCCTAGCTAGTTCTATTTTTATAATTGGGCTTTAAAGTCAAGGAGACATCAATATGAATTTCCCAAGCCCTTGAAACCCTAGACTCATAGTCACTGCAACCACACTGCTATGGGAGCTATGTTTGGGACATAGAATAGAAAGATTATCATTAATGGCCTGATTAATTTGTTTTGAAGACAATATCTGACTAGAGATACAGTTCCCTAAAATTATGACTATTTTTCTCCTTCCATAAGCCCCACACCACATGGAGAAACACAAAGGACCACAAAGTCTATAAAGTATGGTTCTTAGTAGGCGCCTTCCAATGAAATATGAACTCTTTGACAAAACTAGGAAAATCCCAACAAAGATCCCATCAATGGAGCACTTGACTCCATATGTCAACTGCAAAGGAACTATGCAAGAAGAGATGATCAACAGACTAAACTTCCTTCAAGAAAAGCTAGCATCTGTTAGGTATAGAAAAACCCCTTTTAAAGAGATTATCTGTGGTCAGGATTTTGTTCAGGAAAAGGAGCCAAAAGAACATATTAATTTTAGGAATCAAATATTTAATCCAGATTTTGGGCCACAAGGAAACAGGAGGAACGAAATGATATGCAGTTGAAGCAACTGAAAATTTACCATTTCAAGAAGATTGCCAAATCAAATCATCTTTAGAGTTAACATTCTCCAAAGTCAAATAATTCAAAGTTGATTACAACGACTCAACGAAAGGGCTAATAATAGAAAGATCCACCCAATTACCGCTATCCTAGTAGTTAATGACCTTCAGCCCAAAGGAAGCAACACAAGCATCTCTAAAAGCTCCAATCACAAATATATGTAATCCTACAAAAGAAGACTCTTATAAAAATATATATAATCCTTTGATGATAAAATATATTATCACACATCTCATCAAACAAGCTTCACTGTCTCAACTCTTTTCATTAACATAACATCTTCAAGTTATATTTGTCCAACAACTAGGTGCCTACAAGCATTACATCTACAAGGTTCACTAATAAAGATATCAAACTAATTTGAATTAAAATAAATTCTAACCAAACAAACTTTCAAGCAATCAAATTTTTGAATGATTAGTTTTTAAATCCATCAAATCCATATATTGATTCTTTTATTTGACATGCTTCAATCATAACAATCCACCCAACCAAATGAAAGTATATAGATTAGCAAAAATTAATTGATGAAATGGTTTCAAATACATCCTTTTCTCTATTATATTCTTTTACATAATCATCAAGTTGTTATATTGTTGGGAGTTTTTTATCTACTATTGTATGTTCATATACAATAGTCACAATTTTATTAACACTAGGTTCATATTATATTACATAATCATTTCTTGTGACTTAAATTTTATTCATTTATTATGTATACTTGCTTCTAAGTGTTGTAACTTGATGTTACATTTTCATATATACTATATGTTGGAAACCTAAATTGTTGTGTTGTGTTTTCATTGATATCAACATGTTCAGTGTTGTCAATATGTCATTGTGCATTATCTGAATGTTGCAAATGGTCCAGAAGTGAGTATTTTGATGTTGTCATGTGGTTTAGAAGTGATAGTGAGTAAGTTTGAGGTGTTTTCAAAAGATTGGTGTAGTGAAAGTTTCAATATGTAGGAAATATTATTTATACAGGAACGGGTTTTTAATGTTCTAGTAGAAGAATGCTTTCCATTCCTTCGATATATGAATATTATGGAGTGTGGTTTTAGATATAATTTTTATGATCTGTGTACATTGTATGATGAATTTTATAGGTCCTCTATTCCTTAGATAGGAGAATTAGTTGTTATTTCTGACAGTGGAGTGTATATCAAAATTGGTCCAAAGAATTCTTGGTGGTTCTTTCATATGTAGATTCTTGTGTCATAGCTTGGAGGTCATGTTCATTTTGTTTGTGTACTGTTCCAGCTCAGTTTTGTAGTGACAAGTATCATATATAACATTCTTATTCAATGTAGCCATTTCTTAATTCATGGATTTCATCTAGGAATCTACATCTTGTATACCCATAGCTTCTCTAACGGTCCTAGGCTCATCAGTGTTATCAATCAAAGATAATATGAAACTGGAATCAAACAAAGAATAGCCAAACCTTTTTGATTTCCACCTAAAATGTGCAGACCTCCTCAAAGGCTAAGGTTGAGTATCTTGGTATTCTTCAAAACTTTCAGAGCTGCTAGAGGTCTCCTTATCGTCAAGTTCAATAGAAGTGTGTAGTTCATCTTTCTTTGGATTAAGTGGGACCTAACCTACTTCCTTCTTATGTTTATCTTCTTTCTTTGGATTTGAATCAATAGTGGAAGGTTTTATCTATTGGAAGATCACTCTTCTAGTATAATGAGATAAAAATGAAGAAGTTTGATACTTGGAGAATTATAAGAAGATTTAACTTAGGGAATTGAAGGACCCCAATAATATAATTCTACTATCATAAACAAAAGAATAGATTTGAGGAAATGTATGATAATAGTGTTAGAAAAAGCATTAAAAATATAAAATATGAGGAGAGAAAATGCACAAACATGGGGATCAAAAAGTGGCCAAAAGAATATTTTGGTACATTGTCCATATAACATGAGCACGCTATAATACAGACACATTATAATATGCTCACATTATGGTTTAGTGATGGATTAATCCCTACTAATCCATGACACAAGAAAACTAGAATGTGAGAATATTATAATGCACTCGTGTAATGAAAAAATAACAAATAGTGATTTTGAACTATTTTTATGTTCAAAACATGCTCGCATTATGAAAATAATATAAAATAATGTGATTTAGAATATTTTATATTTTTATATAATGCACCCACATTATAACTTATCTTGAAAAATACCAACCCTTAAGGGGAAATTTTCCTTGGGCATAAAACCCAAAGAGTTGGGCTTGCATATCAATGCCCGGAGATTCTTTTTTGGAAAAAGGTACAAAAACAACTAAATGTTGAACATGTTTTTCATTAGTTTTGCACATATTTCAATATTGATATAAAAAATACAATAATAACATCAAGCTCCCTCTTATATGTTTAACAATGTAATTATTCTTAAATTTCAAATATGTTAAGATTTTGATCTTTAATTTCTTCTATTAGGATCTCTCTTTTTTGCTTAAAAACTATGTATAGTATTTTTAGTTTCTTTTTTATATATTCATCCAAATTTGTAATAAATTACATGTTTACATTATAGGCTCTATTCTATACACATTCAAAATAAAAACCAACTTTCAATTAGGTTTTTAAATAAATAGGGGCTCGGGCATACTTAATTGTTTATTTTTGTCAAGATCTGTCTATTTTAAAAATTAGTAAAAGATCATATTTCATTATAAAATAAAAAAATAATTTAGGTATAACTACATGATATTATTTATTTTCTACAAAAGAAATTTTTTAAATACTTAAAAAAGGTTAACATTTGAGGGGGATTGTATCAAATGACCTATGCTATATATTTTTTTACAAAATTAAGAGCACTTTGTGTGCTCCCCCTATTTGAACCTTTTAAACTTGACCATTTATTAAAAATAATAATTTAAAAATTAAAATGGAAGAGCCACGAATCTTAGTCTTGCCACATCTTCAAATTTTTAGTGTGGTTATCTTCACTTTCTCATCCAAGATTATATTTTACTAACTTATGAAAATAAGGTGCAACTTAATACCCGATTTTTGTCCTCCATTTTCATGCACATGTCAAATAGTATTTGCTGAAATTGAGAAGAAGACTCTAGAAGAATACATAAATTGGATTTACAAGGTTGAGTTGAATTGTCTAGGGTTTCCTCTAGTCACTCAAAATCGAGGAGCTCGCTTTTTAATCAACCAAAGGTGTTTAAAATAAGTGTACCCTTAGGGAAGTAGATCAATCCCACATGGTCAACATCCACGTAGTTATTTTGTAGCCTCGATTCACCAATTAGTTGTATAACATGTTGTATTTTACAATTTTTTACAATCAAGTTGTGTGATTCTAGAAGAATATTCAATGGAGGCTAGATGTCTTTTCAATATTTGAGGATAATTGGATTTTTGTAATGATGTATTTTGGTGGGTGAACCTATACCATATTGGTAGATTATCATAGCTATATAACTACTTTTGGTACTAGAGAGTTTCAAGGTTGCAACAATAACGGAAGACATGGAGGGAATTATTGGAACAAGGGTAGTAAACATTAGAAACCACACAAATTTATTTCTCTTCATTTTCATTTGTTTCAATAAATTAACTATCACTTGTTGATCAAGTGTTTCAAAGAGTATTGAACTTTGTGTCATCTTACAACCAATGTAAGTCATTAAAAAGGTTGAACTATGATATATAATATCTTTAATGATAATTTATAATCATCAAAGGGAGATATGAAACATTTTAGCTAAGTTTTGAGGTCCAAACATAGGTATGGGGAGGATGGGTCATGATGGAGTTCAAGGTTAAATGTATTAGATATATAGTAACTGTTCTAGGGATATAACATAAGACCTATGCCATTGTGACAAGATTTTAAATCATTTAAAAATTTGATAGTATAGAGATGAAGCTTTTAGAGGCTAGATTTCTCCCTCTGGATTATGTATGTTTATTAATATTACTTACATGCTTAGATAATCTTACCTTGGACCTGTTGGAATCCAAGAACACTGAGAGGCGGGGTGTGAATCAGTTTTCTACCGGAATGTTTAATTTAAACCTTATTATAACATGCATTTGCCAACCAGTAAACCGATACATATATAATTGAAAGAAGTAAAGCAATCAATAAGACAATCACACAAATTAATACCATAACACAGAGAATTATATGTGGAAAACCTCAAAGAGGAAAAACCATAGTGGTGTTTGTGACCCACAATATCAATACACTAGCCATATGAAAAGATATTACATAATATGGGGGCCTGCACATGCAAAAAGGCTTACAGCCTAGAGCACACTACTCATCACAAAGGAGTCTCATTGACTATAGTCACTGTAAATAATAAAACATAAAATTGAACTCATTTAATGCATCTTCTATGCCTATAGAGTTTTGGTTCAAGCTCTGACCGTTTCAGTTCTGAAACCCTAAACCTCTTACATAATCTTCGCATCATAACATATCTCTCATTACAATCATTACAATAATGTCCTATCATATCCTTATACATATCACAAAATAGTCTAATCAACTGACCTATATACCCTTACAATCTTTCATGACTCATGTCGACTTACATAGATAATTACAATATGAAATATACATGTCGACTCAATTACATATATACATAAATATCAAAATCAATTTACGATTGCCAGATCTCCCAATGATGTCAGCCTCCTATGCCCATATCCTGTTGTAAGTCATGTCGGCTTCCAATGCCGATACCCATAGAATCCTTTCTACCGGTGAAGATACCTACCAGTGTCGGTGTCGGTGAAGTGTCTGTTGGTCAACAACCAAACCAAAGAATGAAGCTAGAACATGTTGCCATCAATGATAACATATGAAACCAATCAAATGAGTGTCAATTTTTAACGATCTCCCCCTTTGGCATTGATGGCAACACTCATGTGAAAAATGATAATGGTTTCCATCTGCTGGTTTCACCTTGAGACTGCCCCCCCTGAGCTGAATATCCATCTATGATCATGATCTATACAAAATAATCCATATCTCCATATCTAATGATATCATGAATATATTTTTCACCTATACCTCCCCCTTTGACATAAATACAAAAAAAATACCAAAAATCGAGACGAAGAATAAAATTTTATACAAAGAATGTGTCCCAAAATACCTTACTAGAGCTGAATATACTTGAAAATTTTCGGATAGGCTTTCTCCAAAAGCTCTAGATAAGTATCCCAACCTGATTTGAATATGTTGGAAATAGATACAAGTCCATTAAGCATGTGAGCATATGAGTCTTTATCCTTAAGCTCTGTCGGTGTGGGGTTACCAACCAAATCAATGCATTCCTTCTTATAGAGTCCAACCGGGGACTCACCAATCCTCTAAGCCCTTTAGCTCTCCTTATGATTTTGTCTTTTTCCCTTTCAAGAGCCGAAACTTGAGCTTCCAATACCAAAATATAACCATCAATAGATGTAGTCAAATAATTTGAGCCATCAAAAGAATTGACTATACCTACAATTTTCTCCTGTGAATCCTTAATCCCTTTATCTATATCTACAGTAAGTAATCCTATGTTGCAGCATACTCTGTATATATTAGTATATTGCCTTAAAGCAATATCAATCAACTTCAATTTATCAGTAATCTCTTTCTTCTCTGATTCAATCATCTGATGAAAAGTAGCTCTCTTAGCTTGTGTGAATCTCTACAATGCCTACCAGTTAGATATCTGTTGTAAAGATTGAAATTCCTTCAAAATGTTCTCTATGATTATTTTGAGCTTACCAAATGGGCTTTCTCCTTTGTCAAAATGGCACTCCAGGACAAGTCTATGAAAAATTGGGATTGATTGATCAATTATTCCTTTGTCCACTGATCCTTCCTTCATCATCTTCTATGCAGCCATCATCATGAGCTCAGTAGAACTCATCTCAATTATGCTCTTATGTTCTACCAGTGAGGTGTCAATTGACAACAATGATGTGCTCCCTACCAGTTTCCTATCGGATTCCTCTTTCTTCTCCTCTGATGGTTGATTAACTTTCATAACTTCCTCTTTTGCATCGGTGGCTTCACCACTTGGTGCAGTATCTATTACTATTGGTTCCTCCTTATGAACTGTGTCCTCAACCTGTGCATTCTGATCCGGAGGACTATTGTCCTCAACATTTGTAACCTGTACACTCTGTGAATCTACTGGTATATCTACATTTTTTGGTATCACCTCTGTGTCCTGTACATTAGATTCTATAGGGGGCTCTACATCCAATGCCTTACTATCTTTCAAAATTGTAGATGAGGTGCCCACTATACCTTTTCCTTTCCCTTCAACTGGGGTGTTAGTAGTGTCTGTTTTAGCTTTCGGTGAAGTGTAGAAACCAGGGTTTTCAACAAAGAATTGAACCCATGCCTTGTGGGTTTCACTGATTATGTCATTAAATGCTCATAATAGAATTGCACATTTTTCAACATACCATCCTTAGTGATTCCATCTACCAATTCTGCACAAGTATTGGGTGGAATAATAGTTACATTGCCAGATACAATTGCAATATCTATGTCATCTGTCTTCTTTCTTCTACCAGTACCGAATGGTGTAGAAGTTGTTTCCTCTGGATCTCTTTTCTTTCTCAGCACCTTGATTGTAACCTTCCTTACTAGTTGCTTGCTTGATTCCTCCTTAGACTCTCCACCTTTATTCCTCAATACCCTCTTGAATGCTAATGGTGTGTCATCTTTAGTTCCAAAGTTTGATGGAATAGGCTCAATAAAGACTTCAGGCTCTTTCCTCTTTCTTCCTTTTTCTGAAATAACATCCATTAAGACATTGATATCCTGAGATACTTGTTCAACAAATTTGCTGGCCTTGCCTTGTTGTTTCTCCCTCTTCTTTCGACTGAATTTGGTTTGAACCTCTTGCTTCTTTTGTTTTTTAGTACCAAAGGATTTTTCTATCTCATCAATAGGAGCATCAATCAACATCTTTGCATAAGCATCTAGAATTTTAGCATCAACCTCATATCCCATTTCCTCTATCCATATCTTCTGAGGTTTAACTGCTTCCATTAAGGTTTCATCCTTTTTAACCATAAAGAAGATCTCGGTTGATTAGTTCTCAACAATTTGTTTAGGAACCCTCTCTCTATATTTCATTGCCTTCTAGAATGCCTTGAAATAACCCCAAACCTTATCATCTCGCTAAATACCCAAAGTAGCAATAGATTGTTTTAGTTGTCTTCCTCCTGGGATATCAAATGCACATTGTCTCTTCCCAAAACCAGGAGTTTCATAATGAAAAATAGCATCAAGCAAACAATAAGATTCCCATACCAAAATGTCCCCTTCTTCTCTCCTTTGATGTTCCCACGGTTAATTAACAACTCCTCTAACATCCATCCACAAAGATCTCCCAAGGTTTTCTTCATTCATCTTCAGGTCTTCAATTTCCTTTGACATCCTCATAGTTAGGGCTTGCATTTCATTCCTCATGACCATGATCTCTTGAATCATCTTCTGACATCTTTCATTAAGGGCATCTTTCTCTTGATTATCCAAGAACACTGAGAGGGGGCGTGAATCAGTGTTCTATCAGAATGTTCAATTTTAACCTTATTATAACATGCATTCACCAAGTGTTGAATACCATAACACAAAGAATTATATTGGGAAAACCTCAAAGAGGAAAAACCATGGTGGGATTTGTGACCCACAATATCAATCTACAGGCCATATAAAAAGATATTACATAATATGGGGGCCTACACATGCAGGAAGGATTACAACCTAGAGCACACTGCTCATCACAAAGCAGTATCACTAACTACAGTCACTGTGAATAATAAAACATAAAATTGAACTCATTTAATGCATCTGCTATTCCTGATAGAGTTCTGGTTCAAGCTCTGATTGTTCTGGTTCTGAAACCCTAAACCCTTACCGGAATAACCTCTTACATAATCTTCGCATTATAACATTCCTCTCATTACAATCATAAAAATCATGTCCTATCGTATCCTTATACATATCACAAAATGATCTAATCAACTAACCTATATACCCTTACAATCTTTCATGACTCATGTCGGCTCAATTACATATATACATAAATATAAAAATCAATTGCCGATTTCCTGATCTCCCAATGATGTTGGCCTCCTATGTCGGTATCCTATTGTAAGTCATGTTGACCTCCAATGCCAGTACCCATACAATCCATTCTACCGATGAAGATACCTGCGAGTGTCGGTGATGGTGAAGTGTCTACCGGTGAACAACCAAACCATAGAATGAAGCCGGAACATGTTGCCATCAATGACAATATATGAAACCAATCAAATGAGTGTCAATTGCCAACATGACCCTCCTATCATAACTACATTACTAGATAGAGATTAATATTTCGTAAAAAAGACTCACATGATCTAATTAAACAAGCCATGTCCATGTTCAACATAATATATTTCCTACATGAGAGAAATAAGGATGACTATTCCCCCATGACCTTTCTCAATATTACCAATAAGAAATAAATTATGTGTTTGTATTATACAACAAATAGTTATGGAAACAAAAAAAACAAAACAAAACAATTGATCCACTACAAAAACATATTTTAAATTTATGTATTTAATAATTTAATTCCTTACACTATAATATATTTGTGAAGTGGCTTTGACGAAACCATGCCATTCCATGAAAAATAATTCATAAAACATGGGATTTTAAAGCCATATTGTTGGATTCATACCCTTGAAGAATATAGTAACTAGTTGAAAAAAACTAACTCTAATTCCTTGATATAAAATGACAAAGTTGAAATGTCTACCGCTTGTCTAGCACATACCCTACTTCCTTCAATATGTGAGATGGTATATGACAATGTTTTCTCAAAACCTCATGAGAAAATTTGTTTGAAAATTACTTTGTTTATTGGATCTCAAATCATGTGAAAAAAGAAAAATAGCCACTATCAAAATTTTCCAATTTGCATAAAGGTTTATTTAGTGGCCCCTTGATTTGACTGAGTTTGCACTAATTCCTTAGCCTTATCAAAGGCTTAAGTAATTCGAGTTTGAAGTTTGAATCTTTTTCTTAGTGAATTCCTAGTGGCATTTGGTATATGCTATGTGCTAGAAACATTACAACTCACCTTTTCGCCATCATTCGTGGTCTAACTTTCATCCTTTGTTATCAAATGTAAATCAAGCATATTAAATAATAATAGCTTGGCTCTAGATGTACAAAATTAGAAATCTCTAATTGTGAATTGAAATATTGATATTGAAAACAAATATTGAGTAGGTTCATGTATAACACATGTTGAACATGACACATGTCATGAATTATTATATCTATTGATTTCTTAAGATCTTTAGAGCGATTTTGATTTGATATGGCATGTCACAAATAAAATTATTTAGGGGTTAAACACAATGGAAGCACTGAAAATTCAATCCAGTAGGATCTCAAGGGCTTACTAGTTTGACATGATAAAATTATGGTTCCAAGGAGAAAAGACAAGTAAATGAATAAGCACATATCAAGTGTCACATATGCGGATGGCTTCACATGATAAAGGCTTAAATATAACAAAATAGAAACAAACGGGTTCAAGTTCTGGATAATGTTCAATCTATCCTCCTTTAGGAACCCAATCGCTATTAACTAAGTTTCAAAACATATTTTCAAAGCAATTTTTTCTAATAAAATATTGCCTCAAAATAAAATGTTCTAGCCATTTGAGTCACAAATAGACAAAATGAAAATAGAAATATTATCAAAAACCTTATATACAAAAGCTTGCAAACAAACATTTTAAAAATTTCAATCACTCTAGAACCACTTTCAAGAACACAAACATTTTAAAAATTTCAATTACAAGTATGAGGTATGAATCCTTTAACGTTTGATATTCCTTCTCTTTCCTTTCCAACTTCCGCATGCCCTCTTGAACAACCTATAATACATTTAATGAGCCAACTCATCCTTACAACATCTAATGACACTAATAAATTATTCTTAATGTACATTGGAACAAATAAAAAAAAGTATGTTTTCCATATCTTAAACTATTTTAATGGTTGAGATCGCAAAACTCACATGAATCTCTAACATGATAACAAGGTGACTGAGTAAAACAGAAAAGAAAAATGTTGAAGGTTGTGAAGGTTCAAGAACTGACAAAAGATGAGGAACAGTGGTTTAAATAAATATGTCAAAGAATTTAAGAGTTCTTGAACTCTCCCACTTAATGAGAATATAGAAAAGAGAAAGAGGTAACTGGTGTTGGCGAGTTAACATCTCCCTGAACTCACTAACATGCTTCAAAAGATTAATAAAGAATATCGCTATATTTGAACAGTTCTTGAACTCTCTCTTTTATGTGGTGGCACTTCCAATCGTTTTTTCTTTGAATATTTAAACCAGATGTAGCCTGCCTGCCATTTTCTACCTTTCTTTTGTCATTTTAAAATAGATTTATGTTGTAGCGACTCATATTTCCATATCCATATCTATACCTCGATTAAAAGATATAGATATATCTATATCTGCATCTTTGGTGGAAGAATCTCCTTGTATTCTGCATCTTTGGTGGAAGAATCTCCTTGTTTATATCTTAATACAGTGGTTCTCTCATAAATGGCCATCTGTTCTTATTGATAAGACAAACGAAATAATGGAGTGTAGAGAGCAGATGATGCAGCTTACAAGTATGTGTTTGGCCAGCGACATGAAAAAAGTTTTGTATTAAAAATAATTTCATGGTCCTCTCTCTTAATGCCAGGTGTTTACACAAGGAGGAAAGCTGACGTAAACCCTAAATCTTTTAATGGCCCTTTATGTTTTCAGCTTTGAACAGGAGCAGAATAATAAATCGAAAAGGATGTGTATAGATCTCAAAATTTTGTATTTAATGAATGTAATCAATGGTTTTTAAAATTTTATTTAAGCAATTGAGAAAGAGATTACATAAATAAATCTAGTTATTAATTTTTTAAATTCATATAAAGTGTACATGTTTTATATTTTTAAAAGATTCAAGCATTGGTATATTAATTTAAATTTTATTTTTCGTTTTACTAAAAAATGATGTGTAAGGATCATATTTTGTAGTCAATGAATACAATTAATGTTCAATGAATATATTCAATGGTTAATTTAATATTTTATTCAAGCAATTGACAAAGAGATAAGATAAATAAATCTAGTTATTAATAATTTCAATTGATATAAAGTCTAAATATTTATATTTCTAGAAGATTCAAGAATTAATATACGAATATAAAGTTTATTTTTCATTTCACTAGAAAATGATGTGTAAAGATCATATTTTGTAGTCAATGAATACAATCAATGTTCAAATATAAAAAGTTTATTAAATAGTTAATAATTTATCAAGAAAGGTGGTATTAAATAATTAATGATTTTATGTCTAGAAGATTTGAAAACTTGTATTCTAATATATATACTTATCCCAATTACTTATGAAGTTTTTTTTGGATTGAGGCAAAAACAGGTTTTGAAGGGGCCTTGAAACCCTTTACATAGAAGATTCTACAAGGCTTAGAATCGAAGCATTAGATAGTCCAAAACAAAATAAACTACAAAAGATAGGACAAATCAAAGCGTAGCCAAGAAACCAGCAAACATCCAAATGGGCAGACAAAACCAACAAAAAAATAGAACATAAAACACGTAACCACAGAAACAAAAAAATAGAGAAAAGACAACACAATTACATGAGGTTCTTAAGGGTCTCAGTGACCTCAACCTCCAACTGGCTCATCTTGTCAGCAACCATCCTCATCTCTTTGTAATCCCCACTCTAAGTTGCAATTTTTTTCTTCATGTTGCCCCGAGTCTGCGTACAAGGGCCTTGACCAGCCTAAGTCTTCTCATTATCATCACCAATATTGATCAGAACTTTCCCCTATTGCACATTGTCAAGATTATTCACCATTGAATTCATGGCATCCACCATCTATTTGACAATCTTGTCACTGTTGGTCATAATTGTGATGAGAGTGGCTTAAATTCTCTTATAGTTCTCTTCTACATGGGTGAGCCTATCCTCCAATATTTTTTGCTTCTGACCAATACCCTCCACAAATTTGTTGATACGATCCATCAAAGATTTCTTTTCATCTTCCATCCATTGCTCATTACATTTCTAATTATCTTGAGCAGAGACCACAGGAATAGCATCCATCTTGCTACCCAAGCCCCTTTGGTTGAGTCTGACCTCTTTAAGCTCATGAAAGAACCACTTAAACATGTTGTAAGTATCAATGGCTTGGTCCCTGGCCATACCCAGAACATCTTCATAGTCATTCATCTTATCATTCAGCTCCGCACTCTTTGCATGAAGGTCTTTGATGGTATTCTGTAGAGGCGGTGAAGGGGCCGATGAAGGGGGCTTCTCAAATTTCTAGTTGTCAGGATTCATGCTACCCCCAGTACCACCCTCTAAGCCCTCAAAATTAGCCTTATTACCACTAGACACAGGAGAATCATTGCAAGTCGAGATGAATGAAGAAGAAACAACCATATTCTTTCCCACATTCTTATCCTTACCCAAAGAAGATTTGGCCTTGAAGGAAAACTCAGATTTAGCTTTTTTGTGAGGGGGAGGAGAGTCCACCTCATAGTCTGATTTGGACTCCTCACCTCCCGACTCCCCTAAACTAGTATCATTCTTAGAAGATGTAGGGATATAATCAAATAGGGTAGGAAGGGGATGAAAATGGGAGTCAATGAGAACCAAAATTCCTTCATGGAGGATGTGGATCTTAATAGGGTTCTTCTTATGATCCCTAAAATTATCCCTCAAGATAGACATCAGATAAAAAGGAAGGGACAGCTTGACACCATGACATAAGTGGTTCAGAAGCACAAAGTGATGTCCATAAACCCTAGTGAAACAACCATCAAGAGTGAAATATTCCATAATTACCTTGAGGATTTTCTCCCATAATTCCTTGATGAAAAAGATGTCATAGTAGATCACCATTTTCTTCACCATCTTGGACCTCTCCTCTTCATTTCTAGGGAAGTTTTGCACCACCATCTCTTAGTAGTTTATGTCCCTGTAATATTTCATTCCATTAGTCAAAAGGTTGGTGACTTGTGCAATCAAACTCTCATCAATAAGCACCTTGCGCCCATGCATAGTGATAGTTCCATCTTTCCAATGCTTCTTGAAATAGGCAGTCACATCCTTATTTCTCCCCTTTAACCTCTCAATATAGGGGTTGACACCCCTTTTCTTCAGAAGCCTCCATAATTTCTTATCCTTCTTGAGTTGCACACAGCTTGGAGGTTCAATTATCTTCCTAGGCCCACCCATTCTTCTCTTCACTCTATGAATGAAGAAACTCGTGACTTTCAAACTAAGAAAAGCCCAAATAAAGCTAATATCAACCCACAAAGCATGTGAATTAAATCTGCAATAATGACACTAACCTCTAAAAACACATGTCATATGCAGGAAGAGGCCGATCTTTCTAGAAACATATCTAGTAATGATGGCAAGACTACTCATAAATTTAGCTTCCTCGACTTCTATCATGAAGAGAAAGCATATAGAGTTCAATGTCCAATTTATCCTCATTGGTCCAGCTCACTTAACTAGTACTTCTCACTCCCTTATTAGCTAAGTAGTTGGCCACATAGTTGGAGTCCCTAAAAACATCGGATATGAAGCATTGATCAAAAGAGTTAATAATTGCCCTAGCCTTATTAATACAAACTTCAATATTCCAAGAGGGCATCTATATACCTTTGAGATTGTTAATAATATTTTTGGAATCACCCTCCACCCACAGAAGCTTCTAGTTATGTTTTCAAGCTAAAGTGAGACCTTGGTAAGCTCTTATGGCTTTAGCAAGGTGGTTGGTCTGAATTCCCAAGGGGAGCACCACCGGTGAAACAATATTGCCATTATGATCTTGCAAAACTCCCCCACATCCTGCTGGCCCTAGGTTACCCTTAGCTGCCGAAACAAAATTAATTTTGACCCAACCCTAAGGTGGTCTTCTCCAACCCTGGCTAGTTTTGTTTTTAGAATTAGGATTTAAAGTCAAGGAGACATCAATATGAATTTCCCAAGCCCTTGCAAACCACAATTCTATGGGAGCTCATTCTGGGACATAGAGTAGAAAGATTGTCATTAATGGCCTGACTAATTTTTTCTGAAGACAATATCCAGCTGAGGATATGCTTCCCTAAAAATATGATTATTTCGCTCCTTCCATAAGCCCCACACCACATGGGGAAACACAAAGGACCACAAATTCTATAAGTATGGTTCTTAGTAGGTGCCTTCCAATGAAATATGAACTCTTTGACCGAACTAGGAAAAACCGATCAAAGATCCCATCGCTGGAGCACTTGACTCCATTAGTCAACCGCAAAGGAGAAATGCAAGAAGAGATGATCAACAAACTCAACTTCCTTCAAGAAAAGCTAGCATCTATTAGGTATAGAAAACCCCCTTTTATAGAGATTATCTGTGGTTGGGATTTTGTTTAGGAAAAGGAGTGAAAACAACATATTGATTTTAGGAATCAAATTTTTAATCCAAATTTTGGACCACTAGGAAACAGGAGGAACCAAATGATATGCAACAGAAGCAACTGGAAATTTACCATTAGAAGTGTTGGCATACGCACACTCCAATGAGACATTGTATGTGATTGAAGGTTTTGTCATTGATGGCAACCTTACAATCCTATGGCACCGGCAAGGCATTACATCGGCAAGGTATTACACCGGCAAGGTATTACACCGGCAAGGCATTACATCGGCAAGATAGTTCATCGACATCAACAGATCACACTCTACACCAGCACAAAGAAAGGAAGCATACCGACACACAGGCCGACAGGATTTTTTTTATATTATATTTTGTTTATTAATGTAAAAACCTTGTAAGTCAACTTGACAAGTTGTAAAATGACTCTTATATATAAAAGAGATCATTGTAGACATTTTATAAGGGATGTAAGTGAAAAAGGAAGATATTAGGCAGACCTATTATGCGAAATATAGGTTAAAGGTTTTATGTAAAGAACAAAGCAGAAACTGATACTGGATCAGGCATTATAGATGCTATTGTAAAGCAGTACAAGATATTGGATTTGTATAATCCACATTGTAAGTCAGTGAGACTTCCCATTGAGCAGTGAGCTCTAGGCAGTTGGCCTTCCTGCATGTGCAGATCCTCTTTTGTAAGTAATATTCTCTTATTGGCCAGTAAGTGGATATTGTGGGTCACAAATCCCACCGAGGTTTTCCCCAAACTGGGTTTCCTCATTAAATCCTTGTGTCATGGTATGCTTTTCATGTGGATGTTTTTAATTCTGTTTATTTCATTATTTCTTGCATACCGGTACATTGTTATAATATGTTCTGCATGTTTTAAGTTGATAAATTCTAATTACCGGTTAGATACTGATTCACCCCCCCCCCCCCTCCCCCCCACCTTCCTCTTAGTATCTGTGAGTTTCCTAACAAGAAGAATATTGCCAAATCAACTCATCTTCAGAGTTAACATTCTCCAAAGTAATAGAATTCAAAATAGATTGCAGTGACCCAAGGGAAGGGCTAATAATAGAAAGATCCATCCAATTACCGCCATCCCAGTAGTCAACCACCTTCATCCCAAAGGAAGAAACACAAGCATCTCTAAAAGCTCCAATCACAAATATATACAATCCTTTGATGCTTTGATGATAAAATATATTATCAAATGCCTCATCAAACAAGCTTCATTGTCTCAACTCTTTTCATAAACATAACATCTTCAAGTTATATTTGTCCAACAACTAGGCATTTCCACCATGAGTGCCTACAAGCATTACATCTATAAGGTTCACTAATCAAGCTATCAAACCAATTTGAATTAAAATAAATTCTAACCAAACAATCTTTCAAGCAATCAAATTTTTGAATGATTAGTTTTTAAATCCATCGAACCCATATATTGATCCTTGTATTTGACATGCTTTAATCATAACAATCCACCCAACCAAATGAAAGTATAGAGATTAGAAACAATTACTTGATGACATGGTTTCAAATACATCCTTTTCTCTACTGCATTTTTTTGCATAATCATCAAGTTGTTATATTGTTGGGAGTTTTTTAATCTACTTTTGAATGTCCATATACACTAGTCACAATTTTATTAACCCTAGGTTCATATTATATCACATATTCATTTCTTGTGACTTAAATTTCATTCATTTATTATGTATACTTGCTTCTAAGTGTTGTAAATTGATTTTGCATGTTCATATATGCTATATGTTGGAAACCTAAGTTGTTGTGTTGTCATTGATATCAACATGTTTGGCGTTGTCAATGATGTCATTGTGCATTATCTGAATGTTACAAATGGTCTAGAAGTGAATGTTTTTATGTTGTTGTGTTGTCTAGAAGTGATAGTGAGTAAGTTTGAGGTATTTTTAGAAGGTTGGTGTAGTGGAAGTTTCAATATGTAGGAAATATTATTTATACAGGAATGAGTTTTTAATGTTCTACTAGAAGAATGCATTCCATTCCTTCGATATATGAAGACTATGAAGTGTGGTTTTAGATATATTGTTTATGATATGTGTACATTGTACTATGAATTTTATAGGTCCTCTAATCCTTAGATGGCAGAATTAGTTGTTGTTTTCTACAGTGGAATGTATATCAAAATTGGTCCAAAGAATGCTTGGCGGTTCTTTGATATGTAGATTCTTTTGTCATAGCTTGGAGGTTATGTTTGTGTGTGTGAAAAGTGGACCTGTATCTGTATCTGGAATACACAACACTTCAATTAAGTCATTACATGTATGGTTAGTAAATCAATAATCAATGAATAATAAACCATTACAAAGCGACCCATTGCCTTCTAGTAGATGCGAGTTTAGATTGCTCTTAGACTGCTAAGCTATCCAGTGACTAGACAACAACTAAATGAAGGATTTTTATCTATATGAGCATAAATATGAGCTAAATGAATGCAAGATTAATCTAACATGATTTAAGCAATATTAAGCTAAATGATTTAAGCAATATGAAATAACTATTATGCAATATCTCAATGCAAATTCTCAATGAACCTAGAGCAAAAATAGTATAATAACAATATATTCTCCAAGATTTTTGAATGAGAGATGAGAGCCTAAATTTATAGAAAATTCAGAAAGAAACCAAAGGCTGAGATCAAATGATGATGAGCGGTCAAGATTATCCAAGAGGAAGCACAGTCCAAGTGAATTGATGTGATTGGATGCTTTTCTCAGTTTTAAAAGAAATTGAACTAAAATTAAGATAAAATCAAGAAAAAACTAATTTATTCTCTATTTCATTCAAATTTAATATTTAATTGTTTTAATTGCTTTCTTTGAGATTATTTATCAATTTTTAATTTGTTTTTTTCAAGATTATCTCCAATTGATTTCTTTTCTCAATTTTAATTCTTTTTTGTCAATTAATTCTTTTTTTGATTTATTTCCTTTTTTGAAGATTCCTACTCATAATTTCCAATTCCTCTTTCTTGATTTGTTTCCTTTTTTGAAGATTTGTGGTAATTTTTATTTATTTAATTAAATTAATTCCTCTTTTTGATGATTTAATGGCAAATTGATTTATTTAATTAAATATGCAAAATATATTTAATTAAAATAAATAAGATAATTGTAAAATGATTTACTTGAAATCATTTAATTAATTAAATAAATATTTAATTAATATTGATTGATTAATTTTGCCATGTGACATTTGATGATTTTAGAATTAATTGTGTGCTCAAGATTTATTTAATTGCCTTTGGTTAGGACCTTGGTGATGTTGTCGAGATTAGGGGCTCATGGTTTAGATGACCATTTTTAGGGTATTACATTTCCCCTCTTTGAATTAATGTGTGAGCAACGCATTGGTTCAAAGAATAGTTGATGTCTAGGAGATGCCAGTTCTGAACTTGATTGATCACGAACTAGATGAAAAGCGAGGTGTTTAGCTTGATTCGAAGCGATGAAACTGAATGAAGTTTGATTAAAGAGATACCGATCCCAAACTTGACTGAACTTAGGAACGATAGAAAACAAAAGATACCGAACTTGAACTTGATTGATCAAGAAGCGGATCTTACTGATCTAGAACTTGATTGATCTAGAAAGAGTGAGTGATGATAAAAATCGATCTTGAACTTGATTAATCAAGATATGATGAGCGAAGATAAACTGTCCAGCTTGATCCAAAGCGACGAATACTGAACACCTGCTTAGATTGAGTGTGATCAAAGAAACTCTTTAAACCCTTGATTGAGTTTAAACGAATAATCAACTTGATGAAAAGCGATGAAACTAATTAATGTTAAGAGATTGATTCAGATGAAGACAAATATCAGCTTGATATGAAGCGATGAAACTGATACGCCCCTAGAGATTGATTCGATTCAGATGATTGAGAAATCTCAACTTGATATAAAGCGATGAAGTTGAGATGCCCCTAGCGATGAGGTCTTATTTGATTTTCTTTAGTTGAAAAAGATGGTTTGCTCGACTTTCGATGAAGATTTGAAAATTTTCCTCAACATTTGAAGATGTGAGGTCATAAGGTCACGAGTATGCCCCCTCGGGAGCAAAATTGAAAGATAGCGAGGGTACATAATGATAGGCAATTTTGAGCGATGATAATGATTTGAGCACAAATTGATTCAGAGTAATTTTTTGAAAATTTTGCATTGATTGATAAGAAATTGAGCACAATTAAAGAAAGAATGAGCTTTTGATGAAAAGCGCTAAGTGGTCCAAATTTTGTGAAATTTCGATGAGAGAGTTGACATCAGATTTTGATTTCGATCCCAAAAATGAACTCAGGGCAACTGATTTACAAGCTCGTGATTTGATTTCATCGTACTTGTGTTGATTGATTATGAGATGTTGTTCTATATGCTCTATTCTATATGTATGCTTTTCTTTTCAGTATAGATGAATGAATGCAAATGGAATATGGGTTTTTTTTTTTGTTTCTTTTTATGCAAATAAATGAATGAAAATGAGTGTCTAGTAATGCAATTTTTTCTCATTTTTTCAATGCAATGCAATAAGGTGAATTCAAATGGATGATAGTGAATGTATGAATCTATGTAAAATGCTTATGTATGCAGCTACACATCTCAATACACAAGTACTCGATCAGAGAATTGATGAGGAAGAGACCACTTAGCGAAGAAATGAGGATACTTCAAACTCTCATTCAGAAGATAAAGAAATTATTGTTACCATACCGAAATCACTCTAAATTCACGAGATTCAGAATGAAATGCAAAATGAGATGCAAAATGAGATGCAACCGAAACCTAGTCACTAGATTTGAAAAGCTTAATTTTCATCATTGAGCATTTTACAAACATAGCAGGCAAATTAGAGTTCATTTCTTTTCATGTGCAATATTAATTATCTTGTCCGCAATGACCCTTTTTCCTCGTTCATATCCTTGGATAGATTACGCATGGACCTGGACTGCACAATAAAGAAATTCCCTCAAAACAGACAAAGAAATGATGGGAACCTCCCTGTAGCATTCAAATAAGCAGAGTCAAGGTATGTGAGGCGATTTCATCTTGATGTGAAGGCTCTTATCATAGACACCTAGCTAATTTAGATGTTTCCAGATCATTGGGATCATTCCTACAAGAAGAAAACAAGAAAATATTATGCCCCCAATCCTTGCTCCTCTTAGTCAAGATAGACTTCCTCGAGTTACTCAGAGGGATAATAATTGAAAACCAATATAAAAGACAACACACAAAGAAAATTTTTATGCATAGCTCAAACTATTTGGTGATTGTTTTCCTTTATGTTGTTTTGCTTGTTAACTCAGTGATAAAACTCTTTAGTAGTCAGGAGACAGGTAACTGACTCGGAGTGGATGACTAGGTTTCACTAACGTAAGGTTGACTTGGTTGATACTGCTTAGGACATGTAATGTGCTCTTGTCGATTATCTAAGACTAGGACATTGATCGGTTTCAAGCCATGAGGGTTCCAACGAACCAGGATGTCACGAAAGTGACTAAAATATGTAGGAAAGCAGGAATGCCAACGTTACGTTGATAGATGGAGCGCTTGAGTACAAGAGGCACATGTTTTCTAGGTGTTCACCTGCTTGGCAGAGATGCATTTTTTTCTTACCGAGGTGCCTATTTACCAGGTTTTCACCAAGGCATTTTCTCTCTTTTTTCTTTTTTTCTTTTTGAATTTCTTCAGGGCTTTTTCTGATTTTTAGGATTTCTTCAGGACATTTTATGATTTTTAGGATTTTTTCAAGACTTTTTCTGATTTTTAGGATTTTTTTCAGGACTTTTTCTGATTTTTAGGATTGTTTCAAATGTTTGCCCCTAGTGTCTAGCAAGGCAAAATGGATTTTGAGTACATGAATGGATAAGAAAATGATGATGGATGCTTTCAAGGACTATCTCACAACGTTAATCCAAGCATAGGGTCCAAATATAGCAATGTAAACCAAGGATTTTAGCGATGTAAAGCAAGGATTTTAGTGATGTAAAGCAAGGATATAGTGCAACGAAGCCATATGGTCCAAAGAAGTGGTCATGTCAAGAGGTTTGTGGAAAGCATGTTTTTTGCATTTTGTCCATACTATTGATCAAGATCAAGGGATAGATTTGGATAGGAGGTAGATATGATAAGCAAGATCAAAAGGGAGTAATGAAGGATGTAAGCGAGCAATGGATAGGAGCTAAGGGGTATGGATCAAGTGTAATAGATAGGACACATGAAGCCTACAAAGATACTTAACCTTGTCAAGATCAAAGGTGGAAAAGGGATATGAAGGTAGATAGAGCGAATGAAGGATAACGAAGGATGAAGGATAATAGATGGATGTACATGGATGGAACTTGTCCCTAGTGTAAAGTGCAAAAGGATAATGGATTACACATGATGCCAGTTTGCTAGGTTTTCATCATGGTACTTGCCCAAGGCGCCAAAAGAAGTGGTTTTCACACAAGGACGAATTTATTTCTCTTTACTTTTTTTTCTGATTTTTTTTTTCATTTTTTATTTTTGGAAGATAATGGAGGCATGCTAGGGGATGGAAGAAGGACCCCAATGTCTCGCTGCTTTGGACAGTACCCTTGGTATATGGGTTGCAATAGACTATGGCTATGAAGGTATGCTCAAAGATGTTGGCAAGATAATGAAATGAAACTAGGGCAAGGATTTATGCAAAGGATTGGATAAGAGGGATGGAAGGGTGAAAAAGAGGTGTTGGATAATGGATGGGATGTTGGAAGAATTGTGTATGGCTAGATGGAAATGGTGGAAAGATCAATATTGGCACACGTCTTGAGAGATGGTGGACATATGGAAGAGAAGTGAATCTCATATTTTGAGATTTAGATGGAGAAAAGGCTACAGATTTTGGGGCATAAGAATCCAAAATGGATGAAGGAGGTGATGGAGGAATAGAATCGGAAGGTTTGGATGGAGGAACAACAATTTTGGATGCCAATTTTGATTTTTCTTTAGACTATTGTGCTTCAAGCAGCCGCTTAGGGATCCACATATTTTTTTATTTTTCATGCTTTTGTAGTTCCTTAGAGCGCATTGCTTGTACAAGTGCCTTAGGAACCCATATAAATTTTGAATTTTCTTCTTTATTTGTGGACCTTTGTGGTGTTTTGTATTTTCCTTTTTCTTTTTGGATCATATTTTTCTTTGTTTTAACATGTCGATTAGATGGGACATGTTGATCCTTGAATACATGTGGATTACTTGACTTTTGACTTTTATGCTTGGCATCCAAATTGATTGGAGGGAGATGCGTGGATATATAGGAATGATATGGAGGTCTTGTAGATGGATGGAAGGTACTTGAAGATGTGTGCCTTTGTTGATCCCGCATAAGGGATGGAGGGATATAGGGACCTAGAATGGATGGAAGCGATGATGGGGAAAGCGTATATTTGGATTTAACTAGAGAAATGTAGGATTTATGAGAGATACCAACATCTTGAGAGATGTCCCTAAGGCCATGACCTTTAACATTTTCTTTAATATGGAGGGGTTCTTGCTTGTGGAGATCTACCCCTTTTCCTTTATAAACATTTTGACTTGTAGGATACACTTTGCTTTGGAAAGAAGATGTGAGTCTATTATGAGATGGAGGTGGAATGTAGGGAATGATAGGATCATGAGAGGGATTTGTAGGAATGATGGATCCTTGAGGTGAATATGGAGGATTATGAAAAGGAGATGAAGGGATACTTTTATCTTGACATGAAAGAGGACCATTGGATAGATTAGGAAGGGTGTTTGACTCTTTATTTTGAATAGGATCATTTGAAAAGGTGGAAGAGGCATCATGATCTTGCTTAGGAAGGATACTTTTCTCTTGAGATGGAAGGGGATCATCCTGGAAGAAATGGAAAGGTATAAAGGGATCATCATGGGATTGTAGGGAGGTGGGATCTTTTTCAATCATTAGATGGGATTGGAGAGTTTTGGTGTCTTGATCTTGATTTATGATAGGACTTGTTTCTTTATTTTTTAGATTATCCTCTTGACATGGAACCACTTCTAAGGAAGGGGTAGGATTGTGCATAGGCATAGGGGATTCTTGGAAGGTCTCCATATTTTGGCATGATAGGGAAGCATTTTGGAAAGGGCCTTCTAGAGTGGGTACATTTGGAATTGGAGTGCATGATGGCATAGGATTTGGTATGGATTGTTGCTGAGAATTTTTAGGACATAGCCCTTGAAGGTAAACTTGAGAAGTTTTATTGTTTGAAGGAGATGGTATGGATTGTTGCTGAGAATTTTTAGGAGATGAAGGCATCATGGAAGGGATGAAGGCTACATATGGAGCCTTGCTAGACATAGGTTCATTATTTTTATCATGCTTAGATGTAGTTCCTTCTTTTTCTTTAGGTGAGTCATTAGGATCTTCAATTTCAATGACACCATCATCAAGGAGATCTTGAATCTTATGTTTTAGTTCCATACACATTGAAGTCTTATGTTTGTTATGATAGTTCTGATACTTAATGTAAGTACAGATCTAATATCCAACAAGATGAGAGGGGGGGTGAATCATACAAACTTAATCTTCCATAAAAATATCAAATTCAACCTCGGTAACATATACTTCAGTAATATAACCAAAACTACTAAACATGCAAACTCAAAAGCATATAAACATCATAAACCTCATAGCACCAGATTTAACGTGGAAACCCAAATAGGGAAAAACCACTATGGGATTTTGGAACCACTAAGAAATATACTCTTCTAGAGTATGCTTGGTTAAAAGCAAATCATGTTAAAGATTACAAACCACATTGCTAGATGTGACCTGGTTAAGGGATTTCCCTCAGATCTATTAGGATCTTCACCTTGTTAGAAGTGACCTTGTTAAAGGATTTCAAACACTCAATCAGAATGTCACCTTGCTAGAGGGTTTTACAAATAAGACTGTTAAGTCCACTCGGTTAAGAGATTTCTCGTCACTTCACAAAATAACAATAATAAAAATCTATCTGCAACTTCACATCTAAAATGCTAAAGTAGATTCTTATTTGCTCAATACAATCTAGACATAGAACTAATCTTGTCCATCTGGTGGGCTTCTATACTCTATTATTCAAACAGGTCTTCAAGCTTCTGTGCTCAGTAATCACTATGTAGCATCCCTGTGCATACATTTGCCTATATGCATTGTTTATCAATACTTCCCTATTTATAAACAATTAGCTACCCGCTTAATCTCCTTGATCACATTTCCCATGATCAATCATAGCCATCAGATCTTCAAACTTTGACCAGGTTCAATGTATCCTTTGATCTGAAAATGTTTTACCCCACCTTGGAACTTGCATACATTTCTTGGAACTTGTGCTAGGGTATTTCGGTTCAATCTGAGCTATAGATCTTCATACTGGTTTTCCTTTCCCATAGATTCATTAACAAACTTCATGCACGACATACCAATCATCTAATTAGTTCCAGCTCATCAGTTTCCTTTATTAAATAACGTATGTAACCATTTAATGTATTCTATTACAGCTCCATTATAACTCGGTAATAACTCGGTGAATACTAAACTTCACTCGGTAGACATTCTGCCTTCATTAACCGATAGCGATAACCTTAGGGTTTACCAACTAGGTGCCTTAGGGTTTACCGACTAGGTTCTTTGCTCGGCAACATAGTATAGTATTAACCTTACAATTTACAACATATATATGATGTTAAAACAATCTAAACATCATGATCTCATCATTGTCTGACTCGGTAATACTTGCCCATTGAATACCTTATTCATCCCCTTATTCATCAGATTCTTTCTGTGTCTTTTACCGACATCTTTATACTCTTTAAATCATACTTCTCAAGATATGGTAACATCATACTGAATTAGAAAATCAATTTCTTGACATCAATGACAAAATAATAATATCAAAATAGTAAACATCCTTAATCAATTATATCCATAATCATCAACAAACTTCTGAATATCCTTATTGAAATGCCAACAATCTCCCATTGTCTGTTATAATGCCAAATGCTAACAATCTCCCCCTTTGGCATTGATGGCTAAACCAATTGATTTGACCTTAAAAAAATTCAGATTGCTGTGATTCTGAAATGCTGAAATGCTATCTTGCTGTCAATAGACTTCTCCCCCATACATTAGACTTCTCCTATTTTCTTCAATCTTTTCAATCAGTCTTCTCCCCCATATATTAGTCTTCTCCCCCTTTGACAACAATGCCAAAAAGTAAAGAACTAAAACATAATTTCTTCCTGTATGAAGTGATTTCCTGCTGTTGTGTATCAATTGAGTCTCAGTCAGAGCATTTTGTCTTCAATCCCTATTCCTTGTATTGTATCCTGCATTATTTCTTGTACACCTTTAGAAAACATCCTAAAGTGTGTAAATCAGCATCAACTCTAAAAAGATATTTGATAGAGTCATTGAATTGATGCTTTCACCGAACTCGGTCAGTGAGTAGAAGATAGAGGTAGGACCCCTGACTTACTTCTGAGATATTCAAAAGTGTCCCTTGGTAGTGGCTTGCTAAAGATATCTACTATTTGTTCCTTTGTGCTAACATACTCCAACACCACTTTCTTCTCTTGAGCTTCTTCTCTAAGATAATGATATTTGATAGAGATGTGCTTTGTCTTAGAGTACATAACAAGATTATTTGAAATGTTAATGGCACTAGTATTATCACAGAATATAGTTACTGGCTCAGTAACTTTCTCATTTATACCTTCCAACAGTTGTTTGATCCATGCTATGTTGGTACAGTTCAATGTTGCAGCAACGTATTCAGCTTCTGCTATTGACTATGAAACGCATCCTTGTTTCTTACTAAGCCATCTCACTAGCCTTTCTCCTAAGAAGAAAGCTCCTCCACTTGTGCTTTTTCTGTCATCAATGTTGTATGCCCAATCAACATCAGTATAAACTTTTAAATCAAAATAATTTCCTTTCTAATATACTAAGCCATAATCTTCTATGCCTTTCAAGCATCTAAAAATTCTTTTGATTGCTATCATGTGTGTTTCCTTAGGATCTGCAGAGAATCTTGCAACTATACGTACTGCATGTGCTATGTCTGGTCTATTGTGAGCAACATATTGTAGCTTTCCAATCATGGATCGGTAAAGTGTCTCATCAACAGATGTAGATTCATCATTCTTTGATAGTTTATAGTTGGTAGTCATAGGAGTACTTACTGGTTTTGAATCCTCCATTCCAAATTTCTTCAAGATTTCCTTTATGTACTTGGATTGATTAATGAAAATCTCATTTTTCATTTACGGTATCTATAAACCTATAAAATACTTTATCTCACCGATTAATGACATCTCAAATTCTTTTCTCATTTCATTTCCAAAGTTCTTACATAGAGAGTCATTTCCACAAAATATAATATCATCAACAAATATGGCTAAGATCAGTATTCCATTTTCATCATTCTTCATGTACATATTGCTATTCTCACTTGTCCTTATAAAACCAATCTTAATCAAATAAGAGTGCAATCTTTCATACCATGCTCTAGGTGCTTGTTTCAGACCATATAATGCTTTATTCAATTTACATACCTGATCTTTATTATTATCTTCAACAAATCCTTCAGGTTATTCAATAAAAACTTCTTCTAATATTTCATTCAGAAATGCAGATTTGACATCCATTTGATATACCTCGAAGTTTTTGAAAGTAGCATATGCCAACAATGTTCTCACTCCTTCAAGTCTAGCCACAGGTGCAAAAGTTTCACCATAATCAATTCCTTCTTCTTGGGTATAACATTTGCAAACTAGTCTTGCTTTATTTCGAATGACCTCTGCTTTTTCATTCAGCTTGTTTCTGAAAATCCATTTTGTACCGATTACATTTTTGTCCTTTGGTCTTGGGATTAGTGTCCATGTGTCATTCTTCTTGATTTGATCAATCTCTTTTGTCATAGCATTTATCCAATCTTCACTATTAAATGCCTCTTTCACTATTCTCGGTTCAAATTCAAATATCAGACATGTGTTCTGTCTCAGTTTGTTCCTTGTCATCACTGGATCATCCTTATCTCCTATAATCTGACTTAGTGCATGATGTCTTTTGACATACTTGGCTAATATAGGCTTGGTAGGCTCTGTATGATCTTCTTCATCACTCGGTAACTGGATATTCTCTTCATTTTCTTCAACAGTTTTCTCAGTAAAACTTGTTGGTTGAACATAGACAAATTCATCATAATCTTCTGGTTCTTTGGAATTTCCTTCATCATTTCTTTCTACAAATTCATCAATTTTCACATTTGCACTTTCTAGTATTTTGTTAAATGATTTGATCAGACATTTAAATGCTTTGCTTCTAGAAGAATAACCTAGAAATGTTCCTTCTTCACTTTTCTGATCAAACTTACCATTTCTGTCATCTTTGTGAGCATAGCATCTACTTCCAAAGATTTTAAAATAACTTACATTAGGTTTCTTATCATACCAGATTTCATATGGTGTCTTCAAAGTACCTTTCTTCAGTTGTACTTGGTTCAGGGTGTAAACTACTATGCTTATTGCTTCTCTCCAAAATGTTTGTGGCACTTTCTTTTCAATCATCAGGGTTGTAGCACAATCCACGATAGATCTGTTTCTTCTCTCAGCTATTCCATTTTGCTATGGAGTTCTCAGTGCAGAGACTTGTCTTTTAATACCATGATCATTGCAGAATAAGTTGAACTCATCAGATGTGAACTCTCCCCCTCTATCTCATCTAAGACATTTTAGTTGTCTTCTTGTTTCATTTTCAACTCTTGCCTTGAACCATTTAAACATTTGAAAAGCTTCTAATTTTTCTTTTAAAAACATAACTGACATCATCCTTGAATATTCATCCACAAATAATATGAAATATTTATCACCATAATAACTTTGAACTTTCATAGGACCACAAAGATTAGTGTGCACAAGATCTAAAATTCCCTTAGAAGTGTAAGACTTAATTGTAAAGCTTGATCTTGTCATCTTACCCATCTGGCATCCTCGACACATAGCATTCTCATGTTTTTCAAGACTCGGTAGACCTCTTACTCGGTGCTTCTTACTTATTTTGATCAGATTATCAAAATTTACATGACAAAACCTTTTATACCATAATCAGGTATCATCTATCTTTGCATACAGGCACTTGTTCTGAGTTGAGTCAAGGTGAAATGTGTTACCTTTTGTTTGTGTCCCGGTAACAGCTAACTTTCCATTCTTGTCATGAACTTTGACAATTCCTTTCTGAAATTGTATTCGGTAACCTATATTATTTAGCTGTGCTACACTCAGCAAATTGTATTTCAAACCTTCAACCCAACAAACATCATTGCATCTTGCATTGTCAAGAAGTGTTATAAATCCTTTACCTTTCACCGGACATGGTGCATTATTACCAAATCTAACATAGCCTCCATCATAATCTTCTAACATAACAAACTTGTGTTTATCACCTGTCATATGATGTGAGCATCCACTATCTATGATCCAAGAATCATTAGTGTTTATGTGAGATATTAGGGATTTTTCTTCATACCTTTCTTCATCTAAACCATCTTTGATAGCCACATAAACTACTTCCTCTGTATCGGTTTCATCTGATTTATCATCATTGGATTCCTCATCAGCTATTAAGCATGTCTTTCTATCTCTTCTTCTGAAGTCTCGGTGTCCTCTGTAATGATTGTCTTTCTGTCTGTCATCTTGGTAATCTCTCTTTTTAGTAGAATCTTTGTCAGGATAGTTAGAAGCCATATGTCCTATCTTATCACAATTGAAACATTTCAGAGGCAATTTTCCTTTATACTTACCTTTGCCTCTCGGTAACCTTCTGGCTAATAGTGCTTCAAACTCTTCCTTCTTTCTGATTTCCTCAAACAGTTTGTGTACTTCTTCCATGTTCTTAGGAAATCTTTCACTTGCTCCACTATGATCTCGTTCAGAGTACTTGTACTTTCTTTCATTGTAATCATTAGATTCATCAAGATGAAAAGAACTAAATGCAGATTCAACTTTATTTGCCGAAGATCCACTATTATCATACTTAACTCAAATGCATGTAGCTTACCAATAGTAGCATCTAAAGAAACTGACATATTAGGTACAAACCTCAATTCATTGATTGCAAAGACTCGGATTGCATAAGCCGGTAGAAGGGTTCTTAACAACTTACTTGTTATATCCTTTTCTTTAATAGTTCCACCTACTCCTTTGATTTGATTGACAATCTTCTTTAGTCTTGTACTGTACTGAGTTATGTTCTCACCTTTATTCATCCTCATAGATTCAAGTTGTCCTCTTAGACTATCTACTTTTGCTCTTTGAACATGTTCATCTCCTCCATATACTGATATGAGCTTATCCCACATAGCCTTTGCATCATTGCAGCCTTCTAGATCATTAAACTTTGAGTCAGTCAATGCAGATGTTATTTCAATCATTGCTTGGATATGTTCTTGCTTTGCCTTTATCTCTTCCATTGTCAATGGATAGGTGCTCAGTGTGATGAAATCATTCTCCAGATAATATACAACATATTCTCCAACTCCTGATAGGTGCAGCTTCATCCTTTTCTGCCATGTAGAGAAACTTGACTTGTTCAACTTTGGTACATCCCTCTTATACATCTTCGGATCTTTGCCTCAAGTACCTTTAAACTTTTCTTCCGGAGTCCAAAGCTCTGATATCAATTGATAGTTATGATACTTAATGTAATTACAAATCCAATATCCAACAAGATGAGAGGGGGGGGTGAATCATACAAACTTAATCTTCCATAAAAACATCAGATTCAACTTCGGTAACATATACTTTAGTAATATAACCCAAACTACTAAACATGCAAACTCAAAAGCATATAAACATCATAAACCTCATAACACCAGATTTAATGTGGAAACCCAAATAGGGAAAAACCACGATGGGATTTCGGACCCACTAAGAAATATACTCTTCTAGATTATGCTTGGTTAAAAGCAAATCATGTTAAAGATTACAAACCACATTGCTAGATGTGACCAAGTTAAGGGATTTCCCTCAAATCTGTTAGGATCTTCACCTTGTTAGAAGTGACCTTGTTAAAGGATTTCAAATACTCAATCAGAATGTCACCTTGCTAGAGGGTTTTACAAATAAGACTGTTAAGTCTGCTTGGTTAAGAGATTTTTTGTCACTTCACAAAATAATAGTAATAAAAATCTATCTGCAACTTCACATCTAAAATGCTAAAGTAGATTCTTATTTGCTCAATACAATCTAGACATGGAACTAATCTTGTCCATCTGTTGGGCTTCTATACACTATTATTCAAACAGGTCTTCAAGCTTTTGTGCTCGGTAATCACTATGTAGCATCCCTGTGCATACATTTCCCCGCATGCATTGTTTATCAATAGTTCCCTATTTATAAACAATTAGCTAACCGCTTAATCTCCTTGATCACATTTTCCATGATCAATCATAGCCATCAGATCTTCAAACTTTGACTAGGTTCAATGTATCCTTCGATCTAAAAATGTTGTACCCTGCCTTAGAACATGCATACATTTCTTGGAACTTGTGCTAGGCTATTGTGGTTCAATCTGAGCTATAGATCTTCATGCCAATTTTCCTTTGCCATAGATTCATTAACAAACTTCATGCATGGCATACCAATCATCTAATCAGTTCCAACTCATCAGCTTCTTTTATTAAATAACGCATGTAACCATTTAATGTATTCTATTATAGCTCGGTTACAACTCAGTAATAACTCGGTGAATACTAAACTTCACTCGGTAGACATTCTGCCTTCATTAACTGATAGCGATAACCTTAGGGTTTACCGACTAGGTTCTTTGCTCGGTAACATAGTATAGTATTAACCTTACAATTTACAACATATGTATGATGTTAAAACAATCTAAACATCATGATCTCATCATTGTCTGACTCGGTAATAGTTGCCCATTGAATACCTTATTCATCCCCTTATTCATCATATTCTTTCTGTGTCTTTTACCGACATCTTTATACTCTTTAAATCATACTTCTCAAGATATGGCAACATCATACTGAATTCAAAAATTAATTTCTTGACATCAATGACAAAATAATAATATCAAAACAGTAAACATCCTTAATCAGTTATATCCATAATCATCAACAACCTTCTCAATATCCTTATTGAAATGCCAACAATCTCCCATTTTCTGTTATAATGCCAAATGCTAACATATTATGCCTATGATATGCACAGTAACTACTCAAAACTGTACATCCCCACGTGGTCTTTTTAGGCAATATGATAAGATTGTTCTTAAAAAGCTCTTCCAAAGTTGACTCAATAGATTGCCCCAAAGGTGTAAACTGTCTATCTAAGGAATATACGTCTTTTTGTCTTGGTGAAGGTGTTTTGTGATCTTGTATGAGATTTGGTCTTTGATTGTCAATTATTTGTTGGTATTCGCTTGTCAAATCACATAATCGTTTTAGCATTCCTTGAAGTTTCTCACACTTGATATCATATATTTGTTTTTCAAATGGAGTCATTGATTTATTTTGTTGGATTTCCATGTCATATATTTCTTTCTTGGTATCTTGAAGCATTTGAGCAAAGGTAGCCATGGGAATTGGAGCTAAGGTATCCATGAGATTCTTACTTTTGTCAAAAAAATTAAAAGAGCTTTTGGTTTGAATAGGCATTTACAACCGACGGGACCTAGAGCTAGATGTGTTGCACAAGTCAAGATCAAATTGTAGCTAGTTGTTCGTTTAACGTAGTGATTGAGGGAAGTAACTAAGATCTGGTCTAGTTTTAGGAATGATCTATCCTATGTAAGATGTTATCTAAGTTAACTTAGGTTTGATAAGATGTTTGTTTGAACTAGCTAAAAGATGATCGACAAAATCATGCAACACAACGATAGGGGTACACTATCAAGATTGTTTATGCTCAGGAGGATGGTAACCAATTTTAGGCTCGTTGTAGACTGATCTTGGAAATTTGACTATTTTGACTGACAAGATCAGGAATTTATATGATGGAGGATTGGACAGAGATGAGACTCTGACAGATGGTTTCAATGGCTGATGACTACTAGTTTTTTATAAGGACCAATGTTTCAATGACTAACGATGACCAATTTAGAGGTGGACTGAGTTTTTGACAACTAAGGTATACCAATTTGTGACACGGACAAAGTTTTGATCACTGATTTTGTTTGTTGTTTTCTCCACTTTTGGTATTCCAGTTTTAGTTTTAGGGATGAAAACATAGAAAACACGCAAGATATATAATAATTCAATCACAACATGCTAACCCTAAGAAGTTGGCTTAGAGAAGAAAACCTTTGCTTGCTAACTTGGGTACACACCCAATAGCTAATCAGAATACGGCCATTGGGTCTCATGCAATGGATTCTCAATGTCGTATTAGCCGGCTCCAAATGCTAATGGGGGCACGATATGGAAAGTGTCTTGGGAGAGTTACTATCTCTCTTGCACAAAGATTATCAACCTTTTGGAGGTGAATTGGGTAGCTTCTAATCTTATAGTTCTTAGTCAGGAATTTCGTTTTAAATTACCCCTTGAAGTCATGCAAGCATGATTGAGAAACAAGTTGTAGTCACGTAAATGTGATTGAGACTGCGAGGCCCTACAAAATGCTTGATATGAGAGATATCAAAGAGAAAACTCAAATAATCCCATCCTCTAAGACTTTAATCACCAGAGGCCTATTTATTATAGTGATTTGGAATTCTCAGGTCTAGCTGTACTCACTTGGGTTGTTCTCACATGGTGATTACTTTTTCCCACTGTGACAGGCCCGCTAAAGGTACACAAATCTCAAAACTTAGAAAAAGCTTCGAGGGTCTAGATTTCTGATTGTCTATAAAAGACAAGAGCATACTCTCCTACCTCTTAGATTTTTCTAAAAAAAATGAAAGACATATTTTTTTGTTAACCAGATAGCAATTTAAGTGCCTAAGAAAATACTAAATGAATACACAATGTTTACTCGATTCTCCTTAGGCAACCTACAAAACCAATATGTCAGTAATCATTTTCTTCTTGATTCTTTGGCAGGCGTATGTTTGATTGATAGATTCTTTGACAAGCATCCTGCAAACATTAAAAGCCCAAAATTAGTTTCCAAAATAATATTAAAAACAATCATCAAAAGAAAATTCTAGCATACAAACTATAAATTAAACTAATCTAACAAGAATTTCCATTTTTTATGACTATCCTAGTTATGATAGTTTTGATAGTACTGCACTCTGTCGTTTATAATTTTTCAACCAGAGCTAATTTAGTCATTACACAACACTTCAATTAAGTCATTACCTGTATTTGGCATACACAACACTTCAATTAAGTCATTATATGTATGATTAGTAAATCAATAATCAATGAATAATAAACCATTACAAAGCGACCCATTGCCTTCTAGTAGATGCGAGCTTAGATTGCTCTCAGATTGCTAAGTTATCCAGTGACTAGACAACAACTAAACGGAGGATTTTTATCTATATGAGCATAAATATGAGCTAAATGAATGCAAGATTAATCTAACATGATTTAAGCAATATTAAGCTAAATGATTTAAGCAATATGAAATAACTAATATGCAATATCTCAATGCAATTTCTCAATGAACCTAGAGCAAAAATAGTATAATAACAATATATTCTCCAGGATTTTTGAATGAGAGATGAGAGGTTGAATTTATAGAAAATTCAGAAAGAAACCAAAGGCTGAGATCAAATGATGATGAGCGGTCAAGATTTTCCAAGAGGAAGCACAATCTAGGTGAATTGATGTGATTAGATGCTTTTCTCAGTTTTAAAGGAAATTGAACTAAAATTAAGATAAAATCAAGAAAAAATTGATTTATTCTCTATTTCATTCAAATTTAATATTTAATTGTTTTAATTGCTTTCTTTGAGATTATTTTTCAATTTTTTATTTTTTTTTCAAGATTATCTCCAATTAATTTTTTTTCTCAATTTTTAATTGTTTTTTGTCAATTAATTCCTTTTTTGATTTATTTCTTTTTTTTGAAGATTTGCGCTCATAATTTCCAATTCCTCTTTCTTGATTTGTTTCCTTTTTTGAAGATTTGTGGTAATTTTTATTTATTTAATTAAATGAATTCCTCTTTTTGATGATTTAATGGCAAATTGATTTATTTAATTAAATATGCAAAAGATATTTAATTAAAATAAATAAGATAATTGTTTAAAATGATTTACTTGGAATGATTTAATTAATTAAATAAATATTGATTGATGAATTTTGCCATGTGACACTTGATGATTTTAGAATTAATTATGTGCTCAAGATTTATTTAATTGCCTTTGGTTAGGACCTTGGTGATGTTGTCGAGATTAGGGGCTCATGGTTTAGATGACCATTTTTAGGGTATTACAATGTTCATTTGGTTTATGTACTGTTCTGGTTCAGTTTTGTAGTGACAAGTATCATATATAGCATTCTTTTTCAATGTAGCCATTTCTTCATTCATGGATTCCATCTAGGAATCTACATCTTGTATACCCATGCTTCTATAACGGTCCTAGGCTCATCAGTGTTAAGAATCAAAGATAATATGAAATTGGAATCAAACAAGGAATAACCAAACCTTTTTGGTTTCCACCTAAATTGTGTAGAAGTCAAAGGCTAAGGTTGAGTAGCTTGGTCTTCTTCAAAACTTTCTGAGCTACTAGAGGTCTCCTTATCATCAAGTTCAATAGGAGTATGTAGTTCATCTTTCTTTGGATTAAGTGGGACCTAACCTACTTCCTTCTTATGTTTCTCTTCTTTCTTTGGATTTGAATCAATAGTGGAAGGTTTTAGCTCTTGGAAGATCACACTTTTAATATAATGAGATAAAAATGAAGAAGTTTGATACTTGTATAATTAAAAGAAGATTTAACTTAGGTAATTCATAAAAGGTGGAGGTTACAAAAAACATTAGTAAGTCCCTAATATTCAACATTGCTAACCTATAAAAAAATATCATGAAGAAGATATAAAGGGAAAAAATGTGAAGGACCCCAATAATATCTTTCTACTACCATAACCGAAAGAATAGATTTGAGGAAACGTAAGATAATAGTGTTAGAAAAATCATTAAAAATAAACAATACGACGAGAGAAAATGCACAAACATGGGGATCAAAAAGTGGCCAAAAGAATATTTTGGTACATTGTCCATATAACATGAGCATGCTATAATGCAGTCACATCATAACGTGCTCACATTATGGTTCAATGATGGCTTAATCACTACTAATCCATGACACAAGAAATTTAGAATGTGAGAATATTATAATGCACTCGTGTAATGAAAAAATAATAAATAGTGATTTTGAATTATGTTCAAAACATTATCGCATTATGAAAATAATATAAAATAATGTGATTTAGAATATTTTCATTTTTTTTATAATGCACCCACATTATAACTTATCTTGAAAAATACCAACCCTTAAGGGAAAATTTTCCTTGGGCATAAAACCCAAAGAGTTGGGCTTGAATATCAATACCCAAAGATTCTTTTTTTGAAAAAAGTACAAAAACACCTAAATGTTGAGCATGTTTTTCATTAGGTTTGCACATATTTCAATATTCATATAAAAAATACAATAATAAATTCAAACTCCCTCTTTTATTTTTAACAGTGTAATTATTCTTAAATTTCAAATATGTTAAGATTTTGATCTTTAATTTCTTCTATTAGGATCTCTATTTTTTGCTAAAAAACTATGTATAGTATTTTTAGTGTCATTTTTATATATTCATCCAAATTTGTAATAAATTACATGTTTACATTATAGCTCTACTCTATACACATTCAAAATAAAAAACTAACTTTCAATTAGGTTTTTAAATAAATAGGGGAGGCACACTTAATTGTTCATTTTTGTCAAGATCTGTCTATTTTAAAATTTAGTAAAAGATCATCTTTCATTATAAAATTAGAAAATAATTTAGGTATAACTACATGATGCTAGTTATTTTCTACCAAAGAAATTTTTGAAATACTTAAAAAAGGTTAACATTTGAGGGGAATTATTTTGGTGGGTGAGCCTATACCATATTGGTAGATTATCATAGCTATATAACTACTTTTGGTACTAGATAATTTCAAGGTTGAAACAATGAAGGAAGACATAGAGGGAATTATTGGACCAAGGGTAGTAAACATTAGAAACCACACAAATTTATTTCTCTTCATTTCCATTTGTTTCAATAAATTGACTATCACTTGTTGATCAAGTGTTTTAAAAGAGTATTGAACTTTGTGTCATCTTACAACCAATACACGTCATTAATAAGGTTGAACGATGATATATACTATCTTTAATGATAATATATAATCATCAAAGGGAGATATGAAACATTTTAGCTAAGTTTGGAGGTCCAAATGTATGTATGAGGAGGATGGGTCACGATGGAATTCAAGGTTAAATTTCTTAGATATATAGTAATTGTTATAGGGATATAACATAAGACCTATGCCATTGTCATAAGATTTTAAATCATTTGAAAATTTGATAGTATAAAGATGAAGCTTTTAGAGGCTAGATTTCTCCCTATGGATTATGTGCGTTTATTAATAGTACTTACATGCTTAGATAATCATACCTTGGACCCTCCTATCATAACTACATTACTAGATAGAGATTAATATTTTCTAATTAAACAAGCCATGTCCATGTTCAACATAATATATTTCCTGCATGAGAGAAATAAGGGTGACTATTCCCCAATGACCTTTCTCAATATTACCAATAAGAAATAAATTATGTGTTTGTATTACACAACAAATAGTTACAGAAACAAAACAAAACAAAACAAAAGAATTGATCCACTACAAAAATAGATTTTAAATTTATGTATTTAATAATCTAATGCCTTACACTATAATATATTTGTGAAGTGGCTTTGACGAAACCATGTCATTCCATGAAAAATAATTCATAAAACATGATATTTTAAAGACATATTATTAGATTCATACCCTTGAAGAATATAGTAACTAGTTGAAAGAAACTAACTCTAATTCCTTGATATAAAATGACAAAGTTGAAATGTCTATCACTTGTCTAGCACATACTCTACTTCCTTCAAGATGTGAGATGGTATATGACAATGTTTTCTCAAAACCTCATGAGAAAATTTGTTGGAAAATTAATTTTTTTATTGGAACTCAAATCATGTGAAAAAAGAAAAATACCCACTATCAAAATTTTCCAATTTGCATAAAGGTTTATTTAGTGGCCCCTTGATCTGACTAAGTTTGCACTAATTCCTTAGCCTTATCAAAGGATTAAGTAATATAACCAGAGTTTGAAGTTTGAATCTTTTTCTTAATGAATTCCTAGTGGCATTTTGTATATGGTATGTGCTAGAAACATTACAACTAGCCTTTTAGCCGTCATTCATGGTTTAACTTTCATCCTTTGTTATCATATGTAAATCGAGCAGATAAAATAATAATAACTTGGCTCTAGATGTACAAAATTAGAAATCTCTAATTGTGAATTGAAATATTGATATTGAAAAATAAATATTGAGTAGGTTCATGTATGACATATGTTGAACATGACACATGTCATGAATTATTATATCTATTGATTCCTTAAGATCTTCAAAGCAATTTTGATATGGCATGTCACAAATAAAATTATTTAGGGGTTAAACGCAATGGAAGCACTGAAAATTCAATCCAGTAGGATCTCAAGGGCTTACTAGTTTGACATGATAAAATTATGGTTCCAAGGAGAAAAGAAAAGTAAAGGAATAAGAACATATCAAGTTTCTCATATGAGGATGGCTTCACATGATAAAGGCTTAAATATAACAAAATAAAAACAAATTGGGTAAAGTTTTGGATAATGTTCAATCTATCCTCCTTTAGAAACCCAATCTCTATTAACTAAGTTTCAAAACATATTTTCAAAGCAATTTTTCCTAATAAAAAATTGCCTCAAAATAAAATGTTCTAGCCATTTGAATGCATAATCAAAGTCACAAATAGACAAAATGACAATACAAATATTATCAAAAATCTTATATACAAAAGCTTGCAAACAAACATTTTAAAATTTTCAATCATTAGAACCACTATCAAGAACACAAAAACTATAATTAAACATCAATAACTCTGATATCACTTAATTATTGTGATAATAGATCACAAATATGATCCAAAACATTGATACAAAAACTACCATACTATCTAATCGAAAAAGAACTCTTCCAAATCAATAACTCAATTCAATTGAACTACCAAAATCGTAGAAGGATTAATTCTATCATAAGACAATAAAGACCCATCGAATAAAAACTACCCTAAATGCATAAGATTTCACATAATGGAGGAAAGCAATATAAAAGTCTCCTTACAATTCTTGTACATCATAGCCAAGCTAGCTTTCCCTCAATTATTACTCTATAAACTAGTAATAATATCTCCAATTGAAAACAAGAGAATATTGAAGCTGACATAAACATTATAAAAGCATGAAACCGATTTAACAAAGTCTCTTATATATGGCACCTAATTTCTTTCATTATTGTCCATTATCACCCTGACAAAATGTCACATATATTGAACATGACACTGAACATGACACTGACATAAATCATAATATCTATTAATTCCTTAAGATTCTGAGAACAATTTTGGTTTGATATGACATGTCACAAAAATAATTATTTAGGGGTTACAATGTAATGGAAGCACTGAAAATTTAATCCAATAGGATCTCAAGGGCTTACTAGTTTGACATGATAAAATTATGGTTTCAAGGAGAAAAGATAAGTAACAGAATGAGAAGATGCCAAATTTCACATATAGGGATGGCTTTACATGATCAAGGCTTAAATATAACAAAATAGAAACAACTTTGGTCAAGTTTTGAACAACGTTCAATCTTTCCTCCTTTAGTGATCCAATTGCTATTAACTAAGTTTCAAAACATATTTTCTAAGGATTTTTTTCTAATAGAATATTGTGGCAAATCAAAATGTTCTAGCCATTTGAATGCATTGTCAAAGTCACAAATAGACAAAATGACAATAAAAAGATTATCAAAAATCTTATATACAAAAACTTGCAAACAAACTTTTTAAAAATTTCAGTCACTAGAACCACTTTAAAGAACACAAAAATTATAAATTAAATGTCAATAACTCTAATATTTCTCAATCATCCTAATGATGGATCATAGAGTACGTTAATAACTATAATAGATCACTCAATCAACCTGATGATGGATCATAGAGTGTGATCCAAAACATGATACAAAAACTACCACACTATCCGATCCAAAAATAACTCTTTTAAATCAATCACTCAACTCAACTAAACAACTCGACTCAATTGAACTACCAAAAAGTTCAAATCATAAAGTCTACCCTAAAACAATTAAAAAACCCAACAAAGAAAAACTACACCAAATGCACAAAATTTCACAGAATCCCAATACGATGAAAGAAAGCAATATAAAAGTGTCCTTACAAGTCTGGTACATTAAAGCCAAGCTAGCTTGCCTTCATTTATTGCTCTACAAACTAGTAATTATATCTCCAATTCAAAAAGTAGGAATATTGAAGCTGACATAAACATTACAAAAGCATGAAACCAAATTTAGCAGTGTGTCTCGTGACCAAACAACCTCTTGATTTCTTCCATTATTGTCCCCCCAAAATCCAAAATCACCCTGACAAAATGTCATAACGATTCCCTAAAATTTGCAAGAGTAGTTGTAATCGAATCCTCTGTGAGAAAATGGTCATCACGAGAGTTAAAAAACTGAAGATTTCAGTGAAAGTTGTTCAGTGTTGGCACTTCTTTTGTCAACTTAAATTGATTTCTGTTGTACTGACTCATATGAATGTATGTATTTGTATTTATATTTGCATTAAAAGATTGAATTTTATTGCATCTTCTGCCTAAAGACTGAAGCTCATTGCTGATTATTGATTATATCATACTGCACTGTACTATGTCATAGTCTATATAATAAAATATTTCAGGTGAAATATAAACAAAGTACAATCAAAGAATAGTAATAGAATGGCTCTCTTATTGATAGGACAGAGAGATATTTGTATTAAAAATATATATTTGTTGGCTTCCTCTTATGAAGGCAGGTGTGTATAGCAAGATAGGGTGATGCAACCAAAATCTATTATTTAAATTTTTATTGCTTGGATCAATGTCTTTTTATGGCCACCTGTTTCCGTCTTTGAGAAGAACTGTAATTAAATAATTATTTCTAACAAACTTGAAAGAAATTGCAAATGAAAAGTAATAATATTAAATGAATTTCAAACTTCTAATCTCAAATTAAAATTTAAATCTTATCGATCTTTGAATTAGCTGATGTTGGTCTCTATGGGTAGTTAAAGACAGTTATCATTCATTTAGAAATAATTAAGTATAATAAAAATGATTATTAGAAATCATTATGTTATATTTATGCCATTCTTCGGCTGCTTGTGCGATAAGCTTACTTATTAATGATGTTTCTCTTCTCTTTTATGTGCTCGCAGCATTTTGTTTTGTGTCTTATTTTTCCTTGGGATTTTTTTGTGATTTTCATGACCCTCATGCTTTTGATGATGAGAAGCTTGGCAGACTGTTTAAACTTCATTCTTTGGAGTTTTTTCTTGCTATTCACAAGGTGGTGGGCAGACGGTGGTTGGTGGAGAATTCTAATATTTTCCTTGCTGAAGTTGCTTCTCATTTTATTACTGTGTATGGATATGCTCTTGGACACTTCTTTGGTTCGGGCATTATTGAACGCATACTTTCATCCCGCTTCTGATTTGGATAATGCTTTGTGTTCTTATCATTTTGAGCTTGGTGCTTTTCCTTATGGTGGTTTTTTATCTCGGTTTGAATTACTATCTAATGGTTGGCATTGTGAATTACTTTCACTTTTACGTGGTAGTTTGATTTCTGACATATATGATGACATGATGTTTGCTCTTGTAGCTTTTTTAGATCATGTTTCTCCAGATACTTTAGCTACAGCTGTAAATGGTTTTTCAGGTATACATTTCCTCCTTGATTCGATGAAGGCAGTTATGTCTCTTCCAAGAGTAGTTGAGCCTCTGTAGGTGGTTGCTTCGGATATTCAGAATGTGACTGCTTCCCAGTCTTTGTGCCCTCTAGATGAGGGTTCTAGTACTTGGTTTGTGCACTCCCAAATCTCGTTTGCTTCACTTCTTCTTTGACAATTTTGTATCTACTTCATAGATTTTGGGGGGCTCAGTATCATCTTTGTAACTGGTATTAGCTTATATGGCTTTTTGGGATGGGATGGGGCTGGTTTGGAAATTTCACTTCTCTACTTCAATGTAATCGGTCATATTATCTTCCCAATGGGATTTTTATGAGGAAGATCAGAGGTTTTATTTGCCTGGTTCTTTCCTATAGGTGGTTCTTTCCGAGTGGTTCTCTTTGAACCAGGATTGTATAAATATTATAGTTAATAAAATTAGTGGTCTTCCACTTTTATCGAAAAAAAAATGATCATTAGAGATCATTTATGATAATTTATATTAGCATTATGAAAATATATAGACATACATAATCTTAGGTATTTTAATATGTTTTTCCCTCATTTTCAATCTTGATTCATTGATATTGAATCTATCCATCTAAGAGTTTGATTAAGTAAAAAATTCACTTAGCAAGCTTTCCAAAGATGTGTATAGACAACATTCAATTTTAGACACATCTACAATAAGATGATTTTATTTAATTATGGTTATTATATTTCAACTAGTTTAGTTTTGCTTACCAATTCACATGTATAGGAAAGTATGATTCAATCATGTCAAAGATTAGTCATTTTACAAATTTTAAGGTGTTTGTTTAACTAAGCCCTAAAAAATTTCCAGCACATTGACAAAATAATCACTAACATCTTTAACGATGTGACCACCATGTAAAAAAGTCATGCTAACTTTATATTCAATTTATTTAAGTTTCATAATTGATTCATGTTTCTTATTCTAAACATAATTTAGTATCCAATGACTTCATTATTGTTTAATTATTTGGCATACAATATTGCAAAATATCTTATTTCCCCCCAGAAATTGGCAAGCCTAACATTTCTATATGACCTAGAATTTTAACCTTGGGGTTTATTCTTCTATCATGATTTTATATCCTATTTTCTAATTAATTTTTCATATTGGTTTCTCTTTGCTTGCACATATACCTCATCTAGGGTTTTTCTTTTCTTGTTTTATCTTCCTTTAATCTCATTTTCACATCTAGGGTAATTCATTTGCTAATTTATTTAAATATCTAATCATTTGCTCAATTTAATTTTTTTATTTAAAAAAATCATCCTTTTTATATCATTTAGTCATTATAGTGAGTTATTTTTATGTCTCGTTCACATCCTCACTTCTCTTGAGAAGAGGGCCTCATTTTATTATAATTAAGTGTGATATTCATCTTACAAGTACCAATTGAACAATATGGTAATTTGGGTTAAGATTATATTGTTACGAATATTATTTAATGTATGTACCTCTAAAGATCATGGAATAGGTGACATGGGATGCCCATCTTATAGTTGGAGGAACATGTTGAGTGGAATACTCATTTGGACACTTAACAATATTATTTGTACATGGCATAATGTTTTCAGAAATATTGGAAGGCATCATTGAACACTTGATATGAAGTGGAAGGGAATAAACACTTTGATTCTACAAGAAATCTAAGAAGAATCCATGGAATTGTAAGCTATGTAAAGAAATATCTATGATAGTGTGTAAGAAGTTGGTTTTTGATTTTGGACCTGACAGTATTTATTATTTCTACCTTTTATTGGTAATTTTTTCCTCTATTTAAAGTTGCACAACCAAGTTGATGAGAAAGGTCTTGAAGAATTTGGAAAGATGCTTGTAACTCCTATAAACATATTTACATGTTGACTACATAGCTTATCATTTTAGCTAATGGTTTCTAAAAGCCAATTAGGTTTTTATATGTCTTTTCCTGTATATTTTATTAGAGCATTCTATATTTATTGGCATGCTTTTTAGCATAAGTTCACTTAAGTGATCTTTATTCAGCTTCTTTATGCATTTTAGTTTTCCTCTAAAATTAGATTAGGGCTTCTCTTGCTTTCTATAAACCAAGTCATTGTGCCTCATATCATTCATTCATTGTAATCGATCCAATTCATTTACAGGTTAATCTACAAATCAGATTCCTCTTTGGATCAATTCTCTCTCTAGGTTGCATAGCATTAATCATGGCATCTTCTCTTTAGATGTGATACATTTCTTTATTCAAGGTGTGTAAAGTGGGAAATTTGGGGCTTAGAAAATTCACCACTTGGAAAGGAGAATTTACTAAGCTAATTTTCACTTTGAGGACTTTACATTCAAAAGAGGGGATGAATCCACTAGATACAATCCTAAATGATGCAAAGGACCGAATACTAATGTAGTGTCATAAAATTATGAACCTTGCAATTCTCGACCACATTAAGGTCTTCACATTGGCGAATCGAATCCCCAAGTCTAATCAGAGACTCGATACTTGCTCATCCCTGAAAACTGCACCTTTTTCTGCCCTCTGCATGTCCTGAACCTACTTCTTGTCCTGAGTTAAGGGTAGAACAGGGGCATGGTGCCCCTATCCTCCTAGGAAAGGGGTGTGGCACCCTTGTCCCTACCCTATTTCAGGGCCTCTTCATTCAAACAATGCATTGAGCTTTGCAATTAAAGAGGTAAAACTTCCCCTATGTTGACCTATGACAAAAAATTAGCCTATTAACCCTAATTGATGAATATATATGTTGCATTTTCCCTCCCATTTGCATAAGTGGAAAATTAGTCATAAGTTCAAGCAATCAAGCATCCAAGTATTCAAGAGCATTCAAGCATTCAAGCATCCCTTTCAAGCATTGAGAATTCTCAAGTCTGCTTTCAAGGCTAGGTATTGCATTCAAGTCAAGGTTCAACCATTGAAGAGGAGATCTATTTCGTCATTCAATTTCACACAAGCAATTCTATCTACATTCCTATTGCATCCTCTTGTGAGGTGATTTACATTTCAGTCTTTCATTTGCATTTACTTGCAAGTACTATTTTTCATTATTTAGTCAAATCCAAAACTGGGGTTTGACCTAAAGGCAAACCCCCAATCCCAACCCCTTTTCCTCTCTTTATGTGTGTAGGTTGCAGGTGTGCAACTGTATTTGTAGAGGCGGAAAAACCCTTTTTTGTTCCGTGTATTTTTTGAAGGACCATGTGCACTTCCAACACGGTCCTGCCAACTTTTCCTCAAATTCACAAGGCAGCTTCGTCTTGACATATTATAGCCAAATCTAGGTGCACAGCTTCATCCCATGCTTCTATCTCATGTTATAACCAATTCTTTACTACTTTTACACTTAGTCTCAAAACACATAATTCAATCATTTTCCATTCTAAAAGAGGGGTTAGCTTGTTGCACAACATAATCAATTCATTTAGTATTCAATCTCTTTCCTAAGAGATTGGATCTAGTGAATTTCCCCCCCTCTTTTAAATGTGATGTGCATGAGGTGATTGAAGGGAAATCCAAAGTGAAACTTTCATCACTCCTTGGAGGGAAGAAAAGATTTCCTCTTGATCTCCCCATCATTCACTTTTCCCCACATCACATTTTGGTGAACCCGACGTCTTGCATGCTTTCCTTTTAAAATCATTGAATATTTTTCATTTATAAGTTTAATTTTTCTACAAACTTAGTGGTTAATTCATTCAAAACCCTAGTTTATAAAATTGAAATTGAACTTGTGTTTTGTAAAAACAATTGCTTTGTTTGTCAAATTAAATTTCTTCATTATCTTGTTCAATTTTCAAATCAAATTCACAAAATTAAGAGGTTAAGTGTCAAAAACTTAATTTTTAAAAATCATCTTGAAATTGTGCAAAAATTGAATTTTCATTTAATTTTCAGAGATGTGACTATTTTCAGACTTATCCTCTTTCCTAAACTTCAAATTTTCAATTTCCTTCCTTTTTCAAAATTCAAAATTTCAAAAATTCAATGGTTAGGTCCTAAAACCCTAATTTTCAAATTTAATTGGATTTTGTATAAATTTCAATCGATTACAATCAATTTCAATTTTCTAAACACTTTTCGAGGTGTTCGTATCCATTATGTTTGACCCTTTTCAAATTTGTAACTCAATTCCTTTTTTTCTCAAAACCCTAATATGGTCCTATTTTCACATTCAAGCCTTAATTTCACCTATCTAGAGATCATAAAATCCACCAATTTTTGGGGTTAGCTTTAAAATTATTGTAACTTTCATCCTTGAAAATTTATGAAAAAGTTGGGAGGACTATGTGCACTTTCAACACGGTCCCCGATTATTTTCCCAAAATTTCAAGAGAATGTTAAAACTGTATTTAATAGCTTAAATCCAGAAAGTTGAGCGATTTTGTTAATTTTTTATCCCTCTAAAATAAAAAATACCTTCAAAATTCAACATTTTAAATTTCAAGATTTTTTAAAAAATTAAGTGGTTAATTATAATCTGCCCTAATTTTAAGAATTCTAATTTTGTCAGTTTTAAAATTAAGTGGTATCCCATTGACCCTAATTTTAAATTCCAATTTCCCTTAATTCATCATAATATTATTTTTGGAAATTGTGTCATTTTCCCCTTTCAATAAAGTTCAAATTGTTTAATCATTATTTTCACAAATTTTGCATTATTCAATTTTTGTACACTTTGTTCCTATAATTCAAAATTTTAAATTTTCCCTCTAGTGCATGAGTTTTACCACTATTAGTCCTACCTATACTATCCTTGTTAGACAAAGCATTAGAATTAAGGCTTCCCAAGGTTTAATTATCGAGGAGATGGATCATAATTTGAGTGACTTCTTTAATGAGGATAATGCTAATTCTTCTCATCCTAATCATGTCCCTATCTATCCAATTGATGAATCCCATGATGAAGAAGAAGCTTTGACTATAGTTTCCATAGATCAACTTTCAAAGTTGGAAAATCAATTTAATAACTTTCAACAATGGATGTCCCAAGAATACCCTAATAGTGAATCTCTTCCATTAATTAAAGACCTTAAATGTATGATTCAAAGTGATAAGAATGAAATTGATATATTGTGTGGCATTGATCATATTGTTTATTCCAATGTCATGCCTATAAAGAATTGTGCTCAAACCCTAGGTTATTCACAACCTTCAACACAAGTCAATTCTTCTATTCCTTTCACTACTCCTATGACTAATGTTCCTACTTTTACCTCAAACATCATGACTAGTTCAACTCAAAATGTCATTCCTACAACAATTAGTCATGGGGGCAATCCCTCTTCTTAATTTAATCCTCCATCTTTACCTATGTCTTCAATAAGCATTCATATTATCCCTCAACCAATCAATGTGACACAAGGTGGCAATTCATTCAACAATTTTATTCCTCTTTTAAGTGTTCATCTTCCTACTAAATCATCATCTTTGCCTACCTATCATAATGTCCCACCACCTTATTCAATGTCTTCTTTCAATAACATCACACTTCCTTCTAAATCAACCATCTCTACCATCAATTCTTCTACTAAAGCAACCATTAACAATCTTGCACAAACTATGTCTTCATTACAACAACAAATTGCTTCCATGAGTCAATCCAAGTTTAGTGTGCCCACATTTGGTGTTAAGAGCCCACTTTCTCTTGACATTGTTAAAGTCATGCCACCTAAACATGTTGAGGTCTCTCAATTGGAACTCTATAATGGAAAAGGTGATCCTCTAACGCATGTCAAAACATTTCAAACCTTGTGTATTGACTTTGCTTATGATCAAAGATTGCTTGCAGAATTGTTTACAAGAACACTAAGAGATAAGGTGTTGGCATTTTTGTTGTTTATGTTGTGATTTTCATTGATGGACACACACTTGTATTGAGATCCCCTTTATGTGTATGAGCTTGTGCTCAACTGGTATTTGTTCCAATCGGTATGTTGTATACTAGTCTTTAGACTAGTGGTGATTTTGCAGAATGTGTTTCCCAATCTGAAGCGGCATGTCGACCCCAAGTGGTTCATAGATCCCAAGTGGCACAAGGGAGCAAAGCAGCACAACACATTCTTACCAGTCTTCATTTTTGTACGAACCGGTAATACTCTATGATGAGTTACCAACCGGCATTTTGTGATGAGTTACCAATCCACCGATTGTTTGATAGTGCCGACACATTGATAGTGCTTTTTGTGTCATGTTACTAGGTACATCTAGATGCATTGAACCTAGGAAATTGTAATGTAATCCTATTGGACCGACATGAAATCAAATTCCTTTAAAAGGACATCATGTCTAGGGATTTAAGTTGTTGCTGAAAGGGTTAATGTCGTGCTAGGGTTTAAGGTGGAAGTTGAGAATAATCTTATCTAAGAAGATCAAGTTGTAACAGTGAGAGAGAGAGAGAAGACTGAAGTAATGCTGGAATGCATTATCTATGAGAAATACTAGATCTAACCAAGCAGTTCATGCTATTAGATAGATCAAACACTTGTTGATTACTCACATCTTTGACAAGTCTGTAACCCTTAACCGGGTAGGCCTCAAAGCCTTTGTAAAATCCTCTAACAAGGTGGTTCACACATGTGAATCTAAAATACTCTAACAAGGTAGTCTTTAATCAGACTTATCTCCTAACAGAGATTGAGATTCCTAATAGGATATGTTATGGTGAAGAACATTGTAAGACCTTAACCGGTCTGACCTTAATTGGTCTGGTTTCTAATCTGCAGATAGTGACTTGTGAGTTCCATCTCACCGTGGTTTTTCCCAGTTGGGTTTCCATGTCAAATATCTTGTGTTATGGTAGTATTGCTTTTGTGGGTGAATGCTTTATTCGCATTTTGGTTTACATGTGTGGTAACCGGTTTGACTGTTAGACTACTTTGCTGGTTTATCTTTAGACTGTGTAAGTGTTTTAGTGCATTGATTTTTGGCATACTAATTCACCACCCCCCTCTTAGTATTCATCATAAGGCTTTACAATGGTATTTCTCTTTGCCTTCTTATTCTACCACTTCTTTTCAACAATTAGCAAATGCTTTCATTCAACAATTTCAAACAACATTGGTCCTAAAATCACTTTGACTGATTTAATGCATTTTAAACAAGGTGTTAAAGAAAAATTAATTGATTTCATTGGTAGATATAGGCATTTGTGTTCTCAAATTTCTTTTCATGTACCTGATACAGATATTGAAATAATTTTCATTTCTAGTTTGCAAAAAAGATATTAGGGAAAAGCTTCTTTTGTATGAGTTTACTTCCTTTCCATAGTTGTGCACAACACTCCACAATTATCAACTGGTTGTGATTCAAATGGAGCAATCTACTCCTATGGCTCCGAGCGATAAGGGGGAGAGTGTTCAAAAACCATTTGTGAAGTTCAAACCAACAAAATTTTGGAAACCAATAACACTAAGAAGGGGGGTTGAATCAGTGTTATACTGGAATGATAATTTTTAGCCTTATTAAAACATGCATACACCGACCGGTATACTGATACATATAGAATTGAAAAAAGTAAAGAAACCAATAAGCCAATCACATAAATGAGAACCATAACACACAAATTTATACATAGAAAACCTCAAAGAGGAAAAAACACGGTGGGATTTGTGACCCACAATATCAATCCATTGGCCATATGAAGAGAAATTACAAAATATGAGGGGCCTGCACTTACAAGAAGGCTTATAGCCTAGAGAACACTTCTCAATCACAAAAGGAGCCTCATTGACTACATAAACTCCAAACTACAATCAGGAGAAGTGTGAACTTCTCAGATAGCATTTTTATAACAGAATACAGTTCCAGTTTAAGCTTTGTTTGTTCCAGTCCGAATCCGTAAACCCTTTGCTGGAATAACCCTTACAATAATTTCCTCACATACATAATCTCTCTGAAATATTTTGCATCATATTACATTCATATATCCATTTTCTTCTATCTCATGTCTCCCTCGTGTATATCAAAATTATCTATCAAACTGACTTATATACCCTATACAACTTTACATGCCTTATGTCGGCTTACAAAGATATATACAATATCAAATGACATGTCGGCCAGATAACATAAATACATAAACATTAAAATCATTTGTCGATGCCAGATCCAAGATATGTCGGCCTCCAATACTACTAAACTTTACTAAACCAAGTCAGTCTGTACTATCGGTGAACAAAGAAATCCTTCTATCTTGCCAGTGCTAGTGAAGTATTAGTGAAGTGTGTGTCAGTACACCATAGAATCAAAACATTAAGCTGGAACACAAAATCATGTTGCCATCAATGAAAACATAGTGAAACCAACCAATAGAGTGTCAATTGCCAACAATCTCCCCCTTTGGCATTGATGGCAACACTCATGTGAAAAATGGTCAAGGTTTCATCTGCCGGTTTCATCCTACCCTTCTCCCTCTAAGATGAATATGCAAAATACTCCATATCTCCAAAACTCCAAAACTCCCCCTAATGTATACAACTCTTTTTATTCTTTTTCACATCTATACTACTCCCCATTTGACATCAATGCCATAAAATGAATTCAAAAAGGAATGTCAAAGAATAAGAATTGTAGAATGAATAACCCCAAAAATTTCTTACCGAAGCTTGACTAACTTCAAAATTTCCAAATGAGCCTTCTCTAGTAACTCCACATAAGTATCCTAGTCGGTTTTGAATGTGTTGGAAATAGATACAAGTCCACTCAATAAATGTGCAAAAGACTCTTTCTCATTTACCTCTGTCGGTGTGGGCTTTTTGATGCAGGGCATCATGAAAACTCTTCAAGAACCCCAAATCAACCATGGAGTTTCAATCATCAACACAAATATTCCAACATGTTGGAGGCATTGTCATATATTTCTCAACAAAATCATCAATCAAATAATCATTATCAAATCTTCTCCATACATATTGTAGACACCTAAAAATGTCTCATTGATCATGTACTAATTATTCCTCTAATTGATTAAATAATTCTTTTATTATTTAATTAAGTAAATTAATCTTATTCTTCTAATTTCATATTTCCTCATCATCTTACTAATTATTCTATTTCCTATTCTATCATCATTTAATTGTTTTAACCATTCTCTAATATTAATTAAATATTTATTATTTAATTAATTCTAATTAATTCCCCAATTTAAATAATTTTTATTATTTAAATAATTTAATTCTCAATTTCTATCTCTAATCATCTAATCATTCAACTCTCTTCCAAATATTAATTAAATATATATATATATATATATATATATATATATATATATATATATATATATATATATATATATATATATATATATATTTTAATAAAAGTGGAAAATCCACTGAACTATATATTAATGATAAAGAGTATACATCGGGTTCAGACATGGCATACCGGTAGGAAAGAACCCGCAAGAAAACCTTCGGTTGTAGCCATATTTAGACTTAACAGACATATATAGTACCCTTTACAATATATATACTGATGAAACCCTCACCCTCCTATTTCTGATATTTTTTACAAAAGTCCCATAGGACAACTTCAAACTAGAATTACTCCAACCGAAGAAGAGATGAACATGAAGAACCAACAAGGTAGATGAATAAGAGAAAGTTTTCTGTCAGGACCATAGCTAACCATTTCAAACCAAAAAGAAGCCATGTAGCCTTCATTCCTGCAAAAAACCATACTACCAACTACAAAAGAGAAAATATGTTAGTTGTCCAAAAACTAGGTACTAGAGCTCTCATCTGGTGGCTCATAAGAAGAGAACGGAGGTGGAATCGCCTGTAGAGGGAATGCCATGCAAGCAGGAGTAGAGCATAAAAATCCCAAAGAGATTAATGAATGTAAAGCCTGAAAAACAACCCATGCTTTATCCACATAATGGTCAAGAGCCAAGAACAACAAAAAATCCATAGAGGCTCTAGTATTTTCCAAGGAATCGCATATCAATCCCATACGTAACTGATGAAGCAAATGACTAGACTAGCCATTAGCCAAAAGCTCATGGTGAGGAAGAAAACCCTTGTAATAAAAAGAACCCATATCAAACTAAAAACTAGCCAATGCAGGAGAGACCAACTCCCAATTGCACATTGTTGGGAAGACAAACGTGGATACCAAGAGGCGAACCAAATCCATATCGAGCAAAACATCAAAACAAATAGTAAGAAAATGAGAGAGAAGCTCATCATAAGAAAGTTGACGACCAACCTGTAACCACCGACATCCCAAAAGCCTACGAAACTCAAAGTCCACTGCAGGAGTAAACAAATTGAAAACCTTGCCAAGTTTAACAGAATTCTCCTCAATTGCATCTTCTTCCCCCAATGATCGAGCTTCTAAAACCACTCTATAAACTCCAACAAGTAGAGAAGCAAGGCATTTATAGAATGAAGAGCACCGAAAACCGGAAATAAACAAGGGACTGATTTTTGAAAATGACAGAGAAATGTATTTGAAATAGAAAATATCCTGAATTTCCCATAAAGATACTGAAAAAATCCATACGAAGCATGCTTGAATTAATTCGCATGAATACAAAATCCTTCCACTAAAACCCATAAGTGATTATCCCGCAAGTAAGGATACCATCAATCTAAAAATAAATAATCTATAAGCCAAATCTGTCAGACCTGGACAAGTACAAGGCGGCCAGCACAATGATATTTGAATCAAAAAATAAAACCTTAAAAACGTGTTGATGACTTGAGGAGATGAAAGCATGCAAAAAAATAATGAAGGGATGGAGATAAGGACTGCACCAAACCCACATGCCACAACCAAAACACATAATAAATGATGATATTACTGACAAGGCACAAGGACAAATCAACATCGGAAAACCAAACTTAGAAAATCTCTCCCCGACCTGAAAATAGAAAAACATTTGAAAACATTAGAGAAAACTTCCATAAGCCACAAAGAAACCAATTAACCCGTAGCGCCCAGGATATACACCCCATATGTAAGCATAGACGGTTTACACATGTGATGTAAAAATAATCTGACCCAAGAGGTAGGATGACATGTATATCTCAAGCAAATGAAACCGATGATGAATTTTAATATCATGCCCATATAATTAAGCTGATTCGTGAGTGAGTATCCAAATCATGAAAAAGTTGTTTACATATGTTGCCACCTGAAAAATTCTTCTCCAATCCTTAAGAAGTACACACATTAACATCTAACCCAAATGCAGCAGTGTATAAATACTCCAAATGTAGATAGTAATAAAAACCTCCTATCAACACATGAAGGATAGATACAAACTAAACTGAGGAGAGGATAATATGTATACTTCAGTAAGAAATGAAGATACTAACACAAAATTTTGCCATCTGAAAATTACCTCTCCATCCCTCAAGAAATACACACATTAACATCTAACCCAGATACAGGAATGTACAAATACTCCATATGCAAAAATGGAAGTAAAAGCCTCCTATCAACACATGACGAACAGATACAAAATGATCTGAGAAGAGGATAATATATATACTTCAATAAGAAATGAAGATAATAACTCAAAATAGATGACTTAATCTTTGGGATGTGGCATATACCCAAAGAGTACGACATGAGGAATGTCGCCAACAACTACATTCTTATGAATAGAAGCCGAGTCAATAGCCAAATTAGCCAGAAAATCTGCCAATTTATTTATCTCTCGAAAACAATGAGATAATACATAAGTATCAAAGAAGGATAATTTCTCCAAAATGTGATCAATTAAGGGCTTTAAATGCCACAATTACTTTTGCAGTTCAACACACTTTGAATAACAACCTTTGAATCCCCCTGGATGGAAAGATGTTTGATCCCAAGTGACAAAGCTTGACATTCAACAAAATTGTTTGATTGAGACCCAAGAGCATGACATTGAGCAGCAATTAGGACTGCATTATGATCAAAAATGGCCATCCCAGCTCCAGACATACCCTGATTCCCCCTAGAAGCACCATCAAAATGGAGTTTGAAATGACATGGAGGAGGAAGAGCCCAACTGGCCACAATTCTCTTGTTTTTAAAAGCCATAACCTTTGCAACTGACCCATGAGAAGGTATGCTAGATAGAGATTTCCATGTCCTTGTGATCATGCCATCCCAATGGGAAAAAGATCTTAGATTTTCTAAATTCTTATGAATATTTGACAAGACCACCTCCGAGATAAAAGCCTCTATCTTGACTAAAATATCAAAAAGCAAAGTGGATGATTTTTTAAAGATTCTATTATTTCTTTCTAACCAAATGTTCCAAACAATAATCAATGGGGCTTTAATCAAAAGCCAGGCATAAAAAGAAGAGGAAAACAAGAGAGGCCAAGCTTTGAAGTGAGAGAGAAGGTCCCCACTAGTAACAAAAGACATTCCTAGGTTCTCGAAAAACCGATTCCAACATCCTAGAGCAAAATCACAATGAAGGAAAAGATGAGATGACGATTCCAATTTCTGATTACACAAGACACAAGGGAAAATAATAGATAAACCCATTCTATCCAGTCTCATCTCGGTTAGAACCCTATCTTGAACAACAAGCCAGGCAAAAGCTCCAGCCTTCGGCAAACATGCTGGATGCTAGAATAATTTGTAAGGCCAAGAAGAGAGATCCTTAGCCGACATAAGAGAGTTGTATCCATCTTTCACTGAGTATTTTCCATATGAACTCTTAGTCCAAACCAGCTCATCATCCTTCTTAGACAAAATGATAAGTTTGTCTTTAACAATAGAATAAAAATCTTCTTTCAAACTAGGGCTAACAGGAAGAAACTCAATCAATTTCCATTGAGCCATCACCAAATGTACATTATGAACTACATTAAAGTAGTCTGATAAATAGACCCCCCATTTATCTAGAAGTATTGATTTCAAGGGAGACCAATCCCTAATAGAATCCATAGGACAATAACCATTCCAGGCATCATCCCAAAATATAATTTTTGTACCCTTATGCACAACCCAAATAAGATACGGCAGTAAGATACTTCTACATTTTCCCATGAAATTCCAAATAGCCGACCCCTTAGGCAGAGTCAAGGCCCTAAAAATAGACTCCCTAGAACCATTAGAAAGATACTTAGCGAACATGATTCTAGCCCAAAGGGATGTTGGATTATCATACAATTTCCATACTAACTTGGCCCCCAAGGCTAGATTTTGATTTTCCAAGCTACGAATTCCAGCCCCCCAAGTTCCTTAGGAAGACAAACCTTATCCCAAGCTAACAAGGGGATCCTAGATTTCCCATCCCTATTGTTATTCCAAAGGAAAGATTTCAGAATATCCTTTAAACTGACAATAACAGCCTTTGGAGCGTTTAGATTTGACATTAAATAAATTGGCACCGCATTCAGTACAGACTTAATCAACACAATTTTCCCATCCATGGTGAGCCATTTGTGATTCCATACCAATATTTTCTTAGACACCCCAGAAACTAATTTATCCCAAAAACTAACCTTAACCTTATTAGAAAAAAAGGGAACTCCTAGATAAGTGCAAGGGAGATCCCCAAGTTGGAAACCCCAAAACTTTTGAAGCTTATCCTGGAGCAGGGAGTGAGTGTTTAAGAATAAAGTCTTAGATTTTTCCTTGTTGACATTCTGACCTGAAAATGCTGCATAATTCCTGATTACTTGATCAATAACTGGAGCCTCCTTCAAGGTTGCACAACCAAATAAGAGGGTGTCATCAGCAAAAAGGCAATGGGAAATCTTTTGATCAAAATTTTGAATTTTGATACCCTTCCATATACCGGTCTCATGAGCTGAGCCGATTGCCCGATTCAAAGCTTCAGCTAATAAGATAAATAAAAAAGGTGAGAGTGGGTCCCCTTGCCTTAAACCCGTAGAAGAGTGGAAGAAACCACAAGGGGACACATTAATGAGAACCGAAAATCTTGCCAAGGAAATACAAGCCATAATCCATTTTATCCAAGCTAGGGAGAAACCCACCCTTAATAGGACAATTTTTAATGCATTCCATTCAACCCTATCATAAGATTTCATAATATCTAACTTAAGGATCATGGCAGGGTATTTCTGGGCAGAGATTGAATGTAAGACCTCATGAGCAACTATAGCACCTTTAGGAGTTTCCCTTTGAGGAACAAAACCTCCTTGCTCAAGGGAGATTATTCTTGGTAAAAGAATGGCCAACCTCATAGCAATTACTTTGGAAAATATCTTATAAATGGTGTTACATAAAGCTATGGGACAAAAATCTATGAAGGTTTTAGGGTCCTCTTTCTTAGGTAAAATGACAATTAAGGTAGTGTTCATTTCTTTAAGGATAGACCTATTTCTCCTAGCTTCCTCTAAAGCCAAAAGGACATCATGACCCACAAAATCCCAACATTTCTGAAAAAACAAAGGAGTAAAACCATCATGCCTAGGAGCCTTATCCGGGTTCATAGCAAAAATAGCCCCATTAATCTATTCTATTGAGAAAGGAGACATTAGCATTCTATTATCCTCAGGAGAAACAAGAGAGGGAATGAGAGACGAGATATTGTTAGATTCATCATTTTTCTCAGATGAAAGAAGATTCTTAAAAAGCTTAATCGCTTCCTTAGAGATATCCCCATCCTCAGAGAGAATATTCCACTGGCTATCCTGAATACAAGAAATCCTACTCCTAACCCTTTTCATTTTAGTACTAGCATGGAAAAATTTTGTGTTCTTATCACCATCAACTAGCCATAACTCCCGAGACTTTTGTCTCCAATAAACCTCCTCTCTAGCCAAAATTTCATCTAATTCACTCCTAAGAGACCTGATTTCATCCAATACCTTAGATCCCAAACCATGCTGCAAGACTTACCTATTCAGAACCTCTAACATATCTAAAATCCTTTGTTTTTCTTCAAAAATATTCTTGAAATGAAGGGAGTTCCATCTCCTAATATTGTTTTTAAAAAAACTAATCTTCTTGACCAATTGGAACATTCTAGAACCTCTAAAGAATGGAGCCTCTCCCCACCATTATCGCAGGAGGGGAAGAAAAGAGGGATCCCTAAACCACATTGGCTCAAACTTAAAAGGAAGTTTGTGTGAAGGTCTATCCCTTACCACAGTCAGAGAGACTGGAAAATGATCCAACCCAGACAGGGGGGAATGGAAGAGAAAAACTCAATGTCTGAATTGAACCAATTAGATGAGAGTAAAAATCTATCCAATCTTTCTGCAATCTGAGAGAAATTTTTCCTCATGATCATCCATGTGAATAGGCCATTATTAGGTTTACAATAAAAAAGAGACATGTCAAAAATGAATGCATTAAAATCATCCATAAACTTCTTATTTGGATAGATCCCCCCCAATTTTTCAGTAAGATCCAAAATAGCATTAAAATCTCCCCCAAAAATGACAAAAGAATGATTCCTAAGGGGGGATGACACCCTAATGAGCTCTTTCCAAAGATTGTATTTAGCCAAGATACCTGAGGGAGCATAAATGTTAAACACCCAAACTTTAAAGCTAGAAGCTCTGAATGAAACTAATGACAACATCCAATTTGGCTCAGACACAACCAATTTCACATCAACTACAAAATCATTCCATAACAAAGCCAAGCCTCCCGATGCCCCAACAGCCAGACAAGGAAAAAACTTCCACTTTTTCCAAGAAGAAAATACAGAAACAGAGTTCTCCAACAAAATTTTAGTCTCCTGAAGTAAACCTATATCCCACTTAACCAAGTCTAACTGAGACTTGATCAAGCGTCTCTTGTTAGGGGCATTTAAGCCCCTAACATTCCATGAGATGATCTTCATTGATCTCGAGGGGAGCTCGACACTCCCCTATTTTCCTTAATGGGAGAAGAACAATTCTCCCTAAAGCTTGTATGTAAGCTTCTCTTGACTGCAGTAGATCTAGTTACCGAAGGACTGATAACACACTTTTTTTTCAATTTGAAGGAACCACTACCTTTTCCAATCCCAAAGGACAAAATGGCAGCCTTCTTAAACCCAAAGGAAGACAACAAAACTTGTTGAATATCCGCATCAATTTCCAACTGAGTTTTATGATTCTTTGGAGGTGTACCCCTACCCGGGGACACTATAGTGTTAGGGAAATTCAGTTGAACCTGGGCAATAAAAGATCTAATGGGCATTTTAACCAGAGATGGCCGATGAGACAGGGCCACTTCCTGAAGAACCACTTGTTTTGAATCATCTTGAGAGATATTAATAGGGACCTCAAATGGATTTAAGGAAGGAGAATTCGACAAACTCTTATGAATTAAATCCAGGTCATTTCCAATAGAGCACATAACCTTTTCCAAGACCTCCTCTTCCTCAAAATCCTTATTAGATTCAACAACTGCTCAACTTGCTGAGCCATGTGTTCATCTGGGGAAATATGCATAGACTCGGGCATATCACACTCCCTAAGAGGCTCATTATGTAGTAACTCCTTCACTTGTTGAATTAAAGCATCCTCATCATGGCAAACAGTGGTAGACACAACCAGAGCAATCACCCTAGTGTCTGCAATAGGAGCAGACAATCGTTCTAGAGGATTAAGGGCCTCATCCTCTAAGCTACCAACAAGCCCCTCCTTCTGAATAGGGAAAACATGGGAATCTTGTAATGGAAGAAGACTCGACTGGTTACCTAAATTAGGAATGCCATCTTTATCATGACCGATAGACTTGGGAGCTTCCAATACAACCTGAGATAAGGTGTTCGCCTCACTTTCAAGTACAATAGTGGTAGGTTTAAGATTAAGATGAGCGGAAGAGTTATGGTTCTCCTTGACTTGACGGACAGACCCAACCAAGACCTAAGTAGATTCTTTAACAGTAGTATTATGATTAATTTGAGTGGCATTGGTAAGGTCCTCTTTGAGTTGATGAACATGCCCCACCAAGACCTGAGAGGAGTCTTTATCAGGGGTAGGATTGAAAGAAACATTTCGATCTTCCTCACTATTTATACCAGTTTTAACATTACAAAAATCAAAAAATAAGGGAGCATCCACAATAATATGATTTTGACATAGATCATCATTCATCTTCACAATAGGTTGCTTCCAGATGCCATCATTTGATTTAAGATTACAAGAAATTGGGCATACTGATGATGGGGAAACCAAAACGCGTAATTATACCAGAACCTTCCCTTCCTCAAAAATGGATTTAGATGTCAAAAAATTACCAAAGTTATCCCCTATAGATTTCAACACCTTTGGATCCATGAATTCAAAGGGAAGCTATGGCAATCCAAACCAAACCGAAAGAGATTTAGGTTTTACCCATTCTGGAACAAAAAAAGGTTTCCAACCAGAAACCCTAACTACAACATTACCAAACCAATGAAATGAATTTGCAAGAACATCATCCTTGCAATGGGGGGATTCGAAAACCAAAACACAAGAATTGGAAGATAATAGCTGAAAACAAATCAATGCAGGCCAATGTTTACGTAATTTAGAATGTAATTTAGATAAGTTGGTCGGAGGACCCCAGATTTCCCCTAAAATAGCCACAGAATGCAACTTGGAAGCCCTATCAGCCACAACAAAACCAGAGAAATCAAAAAGAGGTCACGAAAACCAAACCTCCTTCAAAGGAATAGAGTGAACCAAGTTACCATTTTCCAAATGAGCTTTACTACTTGAGCTCCCTATGTCTTTACCAACAGTAACAATGTCATCCACCTGTTTAACAGACCCGGATGCCCTAGGACCAGCCAAACTGGTGCAGGAGCATCCATGGCGTGAGGAAAATATATGGTCAAATTCATCATTTGAAATATAATTTATATTTTAAGGTCATTTATAATGTATTTGAATCCATTTTGAATGATTTGTAAGACTTGGAAGCCTAAAAATGTAAGCAAGTCCTGATTATGTCCTAGTTGTCCATATAGGCCCTTATAGGTCAAGATGGTCAAAATTGTATAAAAGGCCATGAGAAGGCTATCAAGTATGTAAAAGGTATTAAATATATTATTTGGACATGTTTATGAGGTTTTTACAATTTGGAGAGTCATTAGGAAAAAGTGTCAAAGTTGCAAGAAAATTGCAAAAGTGCAACATTTGCAAAAATGTAAAAGTGCAAAAATTGCACATAAAGTTGTAAAATGGAAGATGAAGGGTCATAAAGGTAGTTGGATGGTTTATAACTACCAAATATTCTATAAATATGTTTTATTGGTCAAACCAAATCATTATTTGAAGAATAGAGAAGAAAAGAGAACATTTTGGATACAATTTCGTGCATTCTACTATTGTTATTTTGGTTGGCTTTCCAATTTTTGTGTTGGTTCCAGGCCTTGTACGACCATGTATGGCTTGGAAACCTTTGTATATGTATAATGGATAGTTAGATATGTTAATTACCTTTCTTTTCCTTTTTTTTTGGAGTTATTATGTTTGGAAATGAAGAAGATATGGAAGTTTTGGTGAAAGTTGTTAATTACAGATTTGATACTTCCTGAGAACAGTCACATTTCAGCGTATGGTATGAACTCATATGATATTATTAAGACCTCTAAATATAATTATTGGAAATATATGTGAATCATATTTTTTTTCCCTTTTGTTTGAGGCATTTTCATTTTTATTTGTGGAAGTTATGAAGATTTTGGTGAAAACTGGTTTTAAACTGTCTTAAATGGAGTTGTTGGAAAGGGTTTGTACTTATCTTGTGATTTCACCATTGGAAAAATTAATGACTTGAATATTATGAAAGTAGACTCAAAGGGATTTCATTTGAGTATGGTATTATTTTAGTTTGGTTAAGTATTTGTTGTGAAATATGATGCCCTAGCAGGCAGCAAGCATACATTTTCCAGATTTATGACAATCAAAATTGGTCTTGGTGCAGAGATGATAACGTTTTATTTCACCGTTGGATCATTCTCAATGTTGGATATGGTTTTAGAAACCTAGTTTTCTACAGCCTCATCGAAGAGATCTTCCAAATATTCTCAGGTTTTAAAGTTATTAATAACTGAGTACGGGTATATCAAACTGTCATTAACCGGGACAGCATAATGCATTGTTTTGGTCTTGATTAATGTTCAAAGGGTTGTAAAATGATATGATGGATTTGATATTGTATTGGTTGGTTGATATTAATATTTTTTTGGACTGTAGAATAATGATTATGATCAGATTATGCCTCTAATACAAGTGAAGATGTTGTGTTGAGATTGAAACTCCATGTTGATATGGGGGTTCTTGAAGGGTTTTTCATGATGCTCCGCATCACAAACCAACAATAGCCACAGACACGGAAGCCCTAGGAGCAACTTGGGTTCCCTTGGCTACCACTTCAGCAAAAGATCGGTTTGTAGAAACGAAATTAGCCGATTTCATACCCCTGTAAGTATTTCTCCCCTTAACATCCGGGCCTTGCCAGTTGGAACTCCCCATACGATGCCATGGGAACCCTTTGAAAAAACCCTAAAAATATTTGGATACTAAACGAAAACTTTTGTGTTGCCTTCTCAGAAACGGAGCCCTATCTTCCCAGCGACCCTTGGAAAACACCCACTGTGGCACATGCGGTGGATCATCCCATCCAACATCTGCCCAAACGTCGAGTCGCTTTTCACCGCCTATTTGTAGAGCCATTATTAACAACCTTTATCTAATATTAATTAAATATTTATTATTTAATTAATTGTGATTTTATCCTTTAATTTAAATAATCTTTATTATTTAATTAAATTCAATTTCTAAATAATTAAATAGTTTCTTTAAATTATTTAATTAAGCTAATTAATTCTTCTAGTTCTTCAAATTCTAATTTCATTTAATTTCTTATTTCTTCTATTTTCTTCCAAATTCAAATACATGTGCATGATTTCAAAAATCAAATTGAAAATCAAAGTCAAGTTCTAAATATATTCAAATACTAAATTGAATTAATAAATTCAATTATTTGAATAAATATCATGCAAAGATTAAATTAAAAATCTAAGTCTAAATGCAAGCACATGCTAAATTAATTAATTAAATCATTTATCTCTGTAGACTCTATTTCCATCTTCTAGTTAGCTTTTTCTAAATTAAGCTTTCTTTGTCATCCTCTTAATTTCCTCCAATCATTATTTTTCTTCCTTCAGTCATCTTTTTCTCAATCAGTTGACTCAATTAATCTATTCAATCTATTCTATTTCACCTCTAAATCAATAGTTCAACTATCAATCAGCATGTGAGCTCACCTGAGTTACACCTCTTGATCAATTTGTTCCACCTTTCAATCAATCTTCTCCAAAAATCTATAAATTGAGCATTCAATCTCCATTTTCAATAATCACGAACTTTGAATCTTTGTGTCACTTGCAGGTTACCAATGCAATATCTAAGAGTCATCATACCATAGAGAAGAGAAGAGCAATGGAAGTTATACGCAGTCATGGAATAGGGAGTTTTAAATTGATTTCATTATAATTCCTATTTTGCTTGATTGTGTTATTTCATTGTTTGTTTGTTAAAATTCTTTGATTAGATAGGGATTCATGATTTCTAATTGATATATTATTTTTATATTGAATAAGCTTAATTTTACAGACGACAGATATCAATCCATCATGATTGTAGATCCATATATTATGCATTAAATATGAATCATTTAAACCCTTCATCTATTCATTTCTTGCAAATGAAAACCAAGAATTTTCCCAAACTATGAAATTTACTCTATTCTGGTCATGAAATTACAGTCATGAACAGTCATTAATAACTCTTAAAATATCCATGCATTATTTCTTGTGTACATAGAGTGAATCCAATCGAGGACTCACCAAGCCTCTCAGACTTCTATCTCTTCTAATTACTTTGTCTCTTTCTCTCTCAAGAACAAAAATTTGGTTCTCTGATCAAATGCAGCTCTCTTAGCCTGAGTAAACCTTTCTAGTGCTTGTCAGTTTTATATTTTCTATAAGAATTGAAAGTCCTTTTAAATATGCTAAGTGATTACCTTAATCTTGTTGGATGGGCTCGCTTCATTTTCAATCTTACACTCTAGGACCAGTCTGTGTAAGATAGTGATTGATTGATGAATAATCCCTTTATTTGTGGATCCCTCCTTCATCATTTTTTGTGCAGCCATCATCATTAGTTCAGTGGGACTCATCTCTGTGATGTTTTTCTTTTCTACCTATGAACTGTCAATTGACAATAATGATGGATCAACAATCGGTTCCCTGTCGAATTCCCCTGCCTTCACTTCTGAAGATTTAGCCTTTATAACCTCCTCACTTGCATTGGTGGCTTCGCCACTTGGTGCAGTCTGTGTAACTTCTGGTTCCTTTATAGGAAAAGTAACCTCAACCTATAAATTTGTATCCAGGGGACTATTATCCTCAATATTCGTATCATGTACAATATTAGCTGGTTCACTCTCTGTATTAATCGGTATCTCAGTATTTTTCTATACATCTGTATTTACCAGGGGCTCAATTTCTATTATCTTGATTTTTTTCAAAACTGAGGGTGAAGTACCCATAATCCCCTTTCCTTTTCCTTCAATAGGGGTATCTACAGTTTATGTCTTGGTTTCCGGTGAAGTAAAGAATCCCCTATTCTCTCTAGGAAATTTAACCCATGTTTTTTGAGTGTCCTTTATTATTTCGTTTACTCTTCCTAGCATCAGACTAGTTATCCTATGTTTTCTATTGAAAAATTTATGACTGCTTCCTCAAGTGTCTTTTCCAGTTCATCAAGAGCAATAGTAGCATAGATAGATAATATCTCTTGAATTTTGATGTGTTTATTCTCTTGCATAACTAACAATCTTCTAGCATCTAACATGTTATACAATTCAACCGATATTTGATTTTCTATTTCTATAAAGGCTTTCTTATAAATATCCAAGTGTAATAGGACTACTTCATCTACCTCTCTTTGTTCATCCTCCTCTAAGTGATCATAGTAAAATTGAGAATTCTTCAACATGCCATCTTTAGTGATTTCATCTACTAATTCTGCACAAGTTTTAAGTGAAACCTTACCAGAATCAATGTCATTCTTCTTCTTCCTCTTTACAGTACCATATGCAGTTGAAGGTATTTCTTTGGGTGCTTTCTTCTATGCCATTATTTTGATTGTAACCTTCCTAACTGGTTGCTTCTTAGCTTCTTCCTTTGTTTCCTATGGTTTCTTCCTAACAGCCCTCTTAAATGCCAATGGTGTGTCATCCTCTGATTCTTATTCTGCAATAACAATCTCAATGTGAACTTCAAGATCCTTCCTCTTTCTACCTTTCTTTGGGACAACATAAATTAATGCTTGAATGTCCTTTGAGACCTTCTCCACAAATTTTCTTGTTTTCCCTTCCTACTTCTCTCTTTTCTTTCGATTGAACTCTGTTTCAACTTCTTAAGTTTTGTATTGTCCAGTACCATAGGGCTTCTCTGCCTCATCAATTCGTACATCAATCAACATTTTTAAATATGCATCAAGAATCTATGCATCCACCTCATAACCCATTTCTTCAATCCAGATCTTTTGGGGCATAACTGCTTCCATGAGTGTCTCATCCTTCTTTACCATAAAACATATGTCAGTTGAATATTTTTCTACAATATGCTCAGGTACCCTTACCCTAGACCTCATATATTTTTGGACTGCCTTAAAATACCCCCATACATTATCATCTCTCTGACTTCCTAAAGTAGCAATTGATTATTTCAATTGTCTCCCTACCGGGATGTCAAATGCCCATTGCCTCTTATGAGAACAAGGTGTATCATTCATGAAATATAACATTAGGAAAACTATCAAGCTGCCATACCATAATGTACCTTTCTTTTCACCCTTAATCTTCCCTAGATTTATCAACAACTCATCAAGCATCCAACCGCATAGATATAATTTCATATTTTCTCTCATCATTTTGTATGCAGCCAAAATGCATGAAATGGAAATAAAATTCAAACATATTGAAGACCTAGGGTTTATAGACATTCTATATATTCCAAAGTTTGAGGATGAGATAATCAGATATGTCTTGAGCAGATTACATGGGGAATTTATATTGTTGGAAACCAATAACACTAAGAGGGGGGTGAATCATTGTTATGCCAGAATGATAATTTTTAGCCTTATTAAAACATGCATACACCAACCGGTATACTGGTACATACAGAATTGAAAGAAATAAAGCAACCAATAATCCAATCACATAAATGAGAATCATAACACATAGATTTATACATGGAAAACCTCAAAGAGGAAAAATCATAGTGGGATTTGTGACCCACAATATCAATCCACTGGCCATATGAAGAGATATTACATAAGATGAGGGGCTTGCACTTGCAGGAAGGCTTATAGCCTAGAGAACACTAATCAATCACAAAAGGAGCCTCACTAACTACATAAAATTCTAGAGTACAATCCGAAGAAGTGTGAACTACTAAGATAGCATCTTCTATGCTAGAATACAGTTCTGATTTAATCTCTGTATGATCCAGTCTGAATCCCTACCCTTTACCAGAATAACCCTTACAATAATTTCCTCACATACATGATCTCTCTGAAATATTTCACATCATATTACATTCATATATCCATTGTCTTCTATCTCATGTCTCCCTCTTGTATATCAAAATGTTCTATCAAATTGACTTATATACCCTATACAACTTTACATGCCTTATGTTGGCTAACAAAGATATATACAATATCAAATTACATGTCAGTCGGATAACATAAATACATAAACATAAAAATCAATTGTCAATGCCAAATCCAAGATATGTCAGCCTCCAATACTGATAACCTTTACTAAACCAAGTTGACCTACATTTCTAGTAACCAAAGAAATCGTTACGTATTGTGGATGTTGTTTCTCTTTCTATTTTATGCATTGTGTTTCATCGGTATTAAGATTAACTGCTAATCTGTCAACCAACATTAAGTTTGGTTTACCGGTATTATGCATCAAGTTTGATTAAGTTATATTTGGGTTGAAATTAATAGACAACTAATTCACCCCCCCCCCCTTTCAGTTGCCTCATGGGTCCTAACAATTGGTATCAGAGCTAAGTCCTCTTTTTGCAAAAGTTTAACAGCTTGAGGAGATTCTATGGCAACGAACTTTTTTAGGAAGGACAGTCTAAAACTTGATGGAATTAACTATGGTATATGGAAGATCAAAATGGAGACACATCTGAATTGCATTGGAAGAGACATAGGGGATGTTAGAAAGAATGGCTATGTTGTTCCTACACCGAATCAACCTAATCCACCAACATTGGGTAAAGATCAAGAGAATCATTGCAAAGAAGTACTTTTGAGCACCTTATCAGATCAGCAAATCATGGGATTATCAGACTGATCTATTGCTAAAGATATTTGGGATAAATTGGAGATATTGAATGAAGGAGATACCACTATTAAAATTGTCAAACTGGAATGCTTCCGTATCAGGTATGAAAATTTGAAAATGGAAGAAGATGAAAGAATCTTTTCTTTTATGGAAAGGGTTAATGAAATTGTTTTGAGAATACAATGTTGTGGAGGATCCTTAAGTGAAGATGAAATTGTTTCTAAAGTTTTAAGAGAATTTCCACCAGCATACAAAATGAAAGTAACTATTATTAATGAGTTGAGAGCAATGCCTAATACATCAGTATCTAGAGATACCTTGGTTGGAAAACATTCAACATTTGAGCTTGAGGAATTTGGTCTTGTTGCTACAATTAAGACAATTTGGCCTTCAAAGCATCATCATCTACAACATCATCATCATCATCTGACAAATTTGATTGGAAAACACTTTATGCAAGAGAACTTGAAGATATCATAAAGGAATATGAAGAACTAGAAGAACTTGAAGCACTATTTGCAAGGAAAATGCCTAAAGGTCATGTTGGAAGTAAGTATGAAGGTAAAGTACCATATAAATGTTTTAATTACAATAAAGTTGGTCATATGGCATCTAGATGTCCTGATAGACATGCAAGATTGAGAGAAGAAGATAAAAGAACATATAAGCCTAACCCTAAATATTAGAGATACAAATTTAAGAAGAATAGAGACAAATCATTTTACTATGTTGATGAAGGACTTACTAATGATTCTAATGAACAACCGACAAATGAGGGGGGCGGGGGTGGATCAGTTGTCAAATAAATTTAAACCAAAAAAAACTTAACCAACTTGATGCTTAATACCGGTAAACTAGTTCAATATGTCGGTAGATAGTTTTAACAGTTAATTGCTATATGTTGGTATTTTGGTATTGTTTTGTCATTGATGTCAACACCTACTAAAACACTAGCACTTTGGAGATCTAGCAACATTCACCAGCAAGCAAGTAACTATTGCATAGTTACTGGTATATGGTTCACCGACAGGATATAATGATCACCAACACTTGAAATGATATGGAAGACACATGGTAATATCGAAGACATCATGCGGACATCTTATCTTAATGAATTAATCATTGGTATATTCATATTTGCATATTTTCTTTTACCAAAAAATAGGTCCAGGGTTACCTAGGGTTACACCGGTAGGTTTATCTTTTCCAGATCAGCATGGCATGCTATGGAAATGATTAATTATTGTTGTAAATGCATTAAGCTAACATGTTCAATCGGTTATTGCATCGGATATTATATTATTTGTAAAATGTTTTTATTGTAATATCTTGTAGAGACGACCTACTAAAATTGGTCTTAGGTTATGGTATAAAGGTAAGATCTTATTTGTAAGATCAAGTGTGGAATGCGAAAAAAAGAATTGTGTGAAGGTATATGCAAGATTAAGCAATACAATACACGCAGACATCATTTGAAGGTGAAGCTAGGTTTTTGTAAAAGAATATCAGCATTACACCAGTACTAAATCCAACATATGAAGATGCTATTTTGTGCAGTACATTCTTATTGGATTTAACCATCCAACTATAGTCAGTGTGACTCCCATTTTGTGATTGAGCAGTGAACTCTAAGTTGTTGGCCTTTCTGCATGTGCAGACCCCATTTATGTACACTTACTATCTGCAGTAGTATCATCTAATTGTGGGTAGGGTTTCCCACCGTTGTTTTTCCCCTTACAGGGTTTCCACGTACAAATATTGGTGTCATGTGTTGTGGATGAATTTGTGTTTATGTTTCATGCATTAATCTTTACCGGTATAGCAATTAACTGTTAAAAACTATCTACTGGCATACTTAACTAGTTTACCAGTATTAAGCATTAAGTTGGTTAAGTTGTTTTTGGTTTGAATTTATTTGACAACTGATTCACGTCCCCCCCTTTCAGTTGTCTTTGGGACCTAACACTATACCGGTAAGGATTAGTGCATGAAACATAAACACAAATTCATCCACAACACATAACACCAATATTTGTACATTGAAACCCTATAAGGGGAAAAACCACGATGGGAAACCAAATGGGTATTCAAAAACAAACTTAATGAAGATGGTGATGTTGCTAGAAATAAAGCAAGACTAGTGTGTAAGGGATATTCTACGAAAGAAGGAGTTGATTACAATGAAACCTTTGCACCAGTAGCTAGAATTGAGGCAGTCAGATTATTCTTGGCTTTTGCAGCAAACAAGAACTACAAAGTTTATCAAATGGATATTAAATGTGGATTTTTGAATGGAGATCTTGAAGAGGAAGTATACATTGAACAACCTGATGGATTTTCTTTGACAGGTGACAATGATATGGTTTGTAGGTTAAGGAAAGCTCTGTATGGATTAAAACAAGCTCCAAGAGCTTGGTATGCAAGATTGGATAAGTATCTTTTAAAGATTGGTTTTAATAAAGGAAATGCAGACAACAATTTATATTACAAAATAACTAATGATGACATCTTGATTATAGAAGTATTTGTTGATGATATAATCTTTGGATGAGAAGATGGTTTATGTAAGGAATTTTCTACTAAAATGCAGCAAGAATTTGAAATGTCTATGATTGGAGAAATAAAATTCTTTATAGGATTGCAGATTTCATAGACTGATAAAGGAATATTCTTGAGTCAATCCAAATACTTGAAAGAGTTACTAAAGAAATTTGGGATGGAGAACTCTAAACTAGTAAGCACGCCTATGACAACAAATGACAAATTATCACAAAGGGATGAATCTACACATGTTAATCCAACTAGATACAAATCTATGATAGGAGGTTTACTGTATTTGACACAAACCAGACCTGATATTATGAATGCAGTATGTATTGTTTCAAGATTTCAAAGTAATCCTAGAGAAAATCATGAATCAGCAATAAAAAGGATTTTTCGGTACTTACAAGGCATTATAAATCTTGGATTATGGTATCCTAGAGATGAAAAATTTGAATTATGTGCATACACAGATGCAAATTGGGCAGGAGATGTGGATGAGAGAAAAAGAACCACCAGTGGAGCATTCTTTCTTGGAAACAGACTAGTTTCTTGGTTGAGTAAGAAACAGAGTTGTACATCTTTATCAACAACAGAATCAAAATATGTTGCAGCAACAACTAACTCTACATAGGTACTATGGCTTAAGCAAATGTTGAAAGACATAAAGGTAAAATGCAAGGAACCTATTACCATATATTGTGATAACACTGCAACAATTGATATATCTAAGAATCCAGTACTACATTCTAAAACAAAACATGTTTCTATCAAACTAAATTTTCTAAGGGAAAAAGTTGAAGAAAAGGAGATAAAACTGGTTTATGTGAATACTAAAGAACAACTTGCAGATATTTTCACAAAACCTTTGCCTAAGGAGACTTTTGAATATCTCAGAGATCAGCTTGGAGTCATACCACCACCGGTAGAGACTTGGACAGTTGATAATTGTCATCAACCGACAGAATTAAAAGACAAATCTTTTACTCCGGTCTTTGATGAGGAAGCTACTTCGCAGGGGGAGTAGTTGGCATATTAAATTGATTGGTATTTTGTATATGAACTTGGTTTTACTATAACTTTGGCATTTGATGTCAAAGGGGGAGAGACATATATGGAAAAACACATTATCTTTTGGAGAGATTGGTATGGAAACTTTGGATAACACATATTGCTCCCAAGGGGAGAGATCGTTGTTTGGGAGAGACTATTACTCTCTGTATTCTGGTTATGATCTTTTTGGAGATTGTTGGTTTTTGGCATTTATATTTTGGCCCTTTGATGGTTTTTCCATCTTGTGTTTCTATCAATGCCAAAGGGGGAGATTGTTGGTATTTTGGTATGGTTTTTTCATTGATGTCAACACCTACTAAAACACTAGCACTTTGGACATCCAGCAACATTCACCGGCAAGCAAGTAACTATTGCACAGTTACTAGTATATGGTTCACTGGTAGGATATAATAATCACTAACACTTGAAATAACATGGAAGACACTTAGTAATATTGAAGACATCGTGTGGACATCTTATCTTAATGAATTAATCATTGGTATATTCATATTTGCGTATTTTCTTTTACCAGAAAATAGGTCCAAGGTTACCTAGGGTTACACCGATAGGTTTATCTTTTCCAGATCAGCATGGCATGCTATGGAAATGATTAATTATTGTTGTAAATGCATTAAGCCGACATGTTCAATCGGTTATTGCATTGGATATTATATTATTTGTAAAATGTTTTTATTGTAATATCTTGTAGAGCCGACCTACTTAAATTGGTCCTAGGTTATGGTATAAAGGTAAGATCTTATTTGTAAGATCAAGTGTGGAATGCGAAAAACAGAATTGTGTGAATGTATATGCGAGATTAAGCAGTGCAATACATGCAAACATCATTTGAAGATGAAGCTAGGTTTTTGTAAAAGCATATCATCATTACACAGGTACTGAATCCAGCATATGAAGATGCTATTTTGTGCAGTAGATTCTTATTGGATTTAACCATCCAACTATTTTCAGTGTGACTCCCATTTTGTGATTGAACAGTGAGCTCTAGGCTGTTGGCCTTTTTGCATGTGCAGACCCCATTTATGTACACTTACTATCTGCAGTAGTATCATCTAATTGTGGGTAAGGTTTCCCACCATGGTTTTTCCCCTTACAGGGTTTCCATGTAAAAATATTGGTGTCATGTGTTGTGGATGACTTTGTGTTTATATTTCATGCATTAATCTTTACTGGTATAGCAATTAACTATTAAAAACTGTCTACCGGCATACCTAACTGGTTTACCAGTATTAAGAATTAAGTTGGTTAAGTTGTTTTTGGTTTGAGTTTATTTGACAACTGATTCACCCTCCCCTGTCAATTGTCTCCGGGACCTAACACTATACTAGTAAGGATTAGTGCATGAAACATAAGCACAAATTCATCCACAACACATAACACCAATATTTGTACGTGGAAACCCTGTAAGGGGAAAAACCACGGTGGGAAACCTTACCCACAATCAGATGATACTACTATAGATAGTAAGTGTACATAAATGGGGTCTGCACATGCAAAAAGACCAACCGCCTAGAGCTCACTGTTCAATCACAAAATGGGAGTCACACTGACTATAGGTGGATGGTTAAATTCAATAAGAATGTACTGCATAAAGTAGCATCTTCATATGCTGGATTCAGTACCCATGTAGTTCTGATTGTCTTCACAAAAACCTTCCTTCAATCTTCAAATGATGTCTCCATGTATAGCTCTACTTATTCTTGCATATACCTTCACAAATACCTTCTTCACTTTCCACACTTGATCTTACAAATAAGATCTTACATTTATACCATAACCTAAGACTAATTTTAGTAGGTTGGCTCTACAAGATATTACAATAAAAAAATTTTACAAACAATATAATATCCGATGCAATAACCAATTGAACATGTTGGCTTAATGCATTTACAACAATAATTAATCATCTCCATAGCGTGCCATGTTGATCTGGAAAAGATAAACCTACCGATAATAACAAATATGAAACTATGAATATACCAATGAACAAAACTCTAGGATAAGATGTCCAAATGATGTCTTCGACATAACCATGTGTTTTCCATATCATTCCAAGTGTCAGTGATCATTATATCTTGCCGGTGTACCAGATACCGGTGACTGTGCACGAGTCACTTGCTTGCCGGTGAATGTTGTTGATTCTCCAAAGTGCCAGAGTTGATAAGAGTTTAGTAGGTGTTGACATCAATGACAAAACCATACCAAAATACCAACACATATGACTAGTGATAAAAGTAAATTCATATCTTTTCAGGAATACAATGGAGGTCTAGTAAGATTTGGGGATGATAAAGCTTGTTTGATCAAAGGAAAAGACACTATATCTTTTGATGGTAAGCACAATACTGACAATGTTTATTATGTTGAAGGTTTAAAGCATAATCTTTTGAGTGTTGGTCAATTTGTTGAAAAGGGTTTTCAGTTGCAATTCAAGAATGGTAAATGCAAAATCTTGAATAGAACTGGTTTGGAATTTGTAACTGGTAATCAGACTAGAGGTAATATCTTTCATTTTAATAAGAGTGAAAATACATGGTTGATTGCACATATTGATGAAAGTTGGTTATGGCATAAGAGACTTTGTCAAGTGAATTTTGATTGCATTGTAAAGATCAGTTCAACTAAGGCAATAAGGGATTTACCTAAGATTGTAAAACCTCACAATTCGGTATGTAAGGAATGTCAAGTGGGAAAGAAAGTTAGAACAACTTTTAAGAGTATTTATGAGAAATCCAATAATGTTCTTGATTTAATCCATACTGACTTGTGTGGTCTAGCAAGAACAAGAAGTCTACAGGGAGATAGATACTTTATGCTAATCATTGATGATTATTCTAGAATGTGTTGGGTTACTTTTCTTAGGCAGAAATCAGAAGCTTTTGGAAAATTCAAACTATTCAAGGAAATGGTAGAGAATGAAACTGGTAAGAAAATCAAATGTTTGAGATCAAATCAAGGAGGATAATTTACATCTAAGGAGTTCAATACATTTTGTGAAGTGAATTTGAATCAGAAGACAACTATCAACACCCCGAACACCTCAGCAAAATGGAATTGTGGAAAGGAAGAATAAAACTATTTTGGATGCAGCTAGAAGCATGATATTGGAAGCAAATCTACCTCATGTGTACTGGAGAGAAGCGATGAATACTATGGTTTACACTTTTAACAGAGTTCACATCATAGGTGAAATTGGTAAGAACCCTTATGAACTATGATTTGGTAATACTCCTACTCTTAAATACTTCAGAATATTTGGAAGAAAATGTTATATTAGGAGAGATGAGTATACTGGTAAATTTGATCCTAGAAGTGATGAAGGAATATAGATGTTTTAATAAAAGATTGCAGAAGGTCATTGAGAGTGCTAATGTGAAGATAGATGAACACTTTAGAGGAAATTCAAGATCTATGGATTATGAACCGGCAGTTGAGATGATCATAAATGAACCTATACAGAGTGCACCGGTACAGAGTGTGGATCCAGTCACACCGGCATCATCAAAGAATTCCACAGTGACTGAAGAATAGCAGCAAGTGAACAAACCCGGGCATGTTAGACTGAATCACTTTGAAAATTAGATAATTGGGAATAAGTATCAAGGTGTTATGACAAGAGGGAGACTGGCAAATGAAGAGGTATGTTTAATTTCTCAAATTGAACCAGCATCTATTATTGAAGCATGTGAAGATAAACATTGGATTAAAGCTATGGAAGATGAATTAGAACAAACTGAAAAGAAGAATACATGGACATTAGTTTCCCCAGCCTAAAGACAAAAATGTAATTGGAACTAAATGGGTATTTAGAAATAAACTCAATGAAGATGGTAAGGTAATCAGAAACAAAGCAAGATTAGTGTGTAAAGGATATTCACAGACAGAGGGAATTGATTATAATGAAACCTATATACACATAAAAATGGCTATGAGCAATTAACTAAACATTTTATATTTATTTAATAATTATTCTTATATTAAATAGTTAATTTGAAAAGATTAATTTATTTAATTCATTTCATGTCTTTCTATTAATTAATTTAATTGAAATAATTTATTAATTAATGCATCTATCCTATTCTTCTAATTAAATAAGTATCTAATATTTAATTATCCTTTTAACCAAGTTAATTTAATATCTAATATTTAATTATCTCCTCAAGTCAATTGAATATCTAATATTTAATGGTTATTCTCCTATCTTATAGTCTCAAATTTTAAATAATTTCTTAAATTATTTAATCTCTCTTTTCCAACTCACCTTCCATCTCCACTTCATCTTCCCTTTTCCAACTCATCAAACATGTGGCTAAGGAAATTAATATTTATTAAATATTAATTCATCATTTATCTTCAACCTCCAAATTTAATGAATACTATGTACGTACAAATATTTCATAACCATTTCCTATATTCTCTCCAACACTCCCTACATCTTAGGAAGGACTTGAGTCCACTTGTCCTATCATGCCTAAATCTTCTCCAACCATCCCTAGATTCCCTTAGTCAGCAACCCAGTCAAGGTGAGATGAGTGACACTTGTCTTCTCCTTCCCCCTTTCTCTCAACCTTCACCTTTTCTCACATCCATCCAAATCTGTAGATCTAATCATGGTCGTTGATCTAAGGCACATAATCTCATCCTCTCAAAGTCTATTAAATCAAGAGCTTCAATTGAGAGAGAGTTAGAATTAAAAAAACTTCAAGTGCAATTTCAAGCAAATCATTTGTAAAACTTATGAATCTGTGAGTTTTAATCTTGAAGAAAATAGCAATTAACATTTTACCATAATCATGTAACATTGCATATCATAGTATCAGTTAACTATGAGTTATTAGTCCATTCTTCATATGCCATCTTGGAAGCTATCAGTGCATTGTCTGAGAGCACACCATTTGCAACCAGGAACAATGGAGTTAGGACACAATGAGACATAAACCATGAAGGTAATATTAGTATTTTTATTTCATATGTATTTCATGTAGTTTCATTGGTTGAGTTTGGATTTCCTATAGCATTTCTATTTGTATTTTGTGAAACTAACTTGTTGCAGGTAGCATTCTGATGATGAAATTCAAGTCGACACATTTTGGTGCCCACCGTGGGGCTCATGGACCTCGCATATACCTTTAAAATATTGCAAAGGTAGAATTAATACATTTGTAATACAGATTCACACATGTGTGAATTCTGACAATGCTTTTGCATCCCAGGTTAGCGCATTTGCATTTTAGGTTATTTGCATCATAGGTTAGCGCATATGCCATGTAGGTTAGTGCTTTTGTCTGAAAATCTATGCATTTTCCATATAGGTTAACACTTTTTCCCTCTAGGTTAGCGTATTTATTAAAGAAATCATGCTTTTGTGTCCACAGAGCAGCACTTTTGTAGTCTAGATTAGCACTTTTTCTCTACAGATTAGTGTTAGGTCCTGGAGACAACTGAGAGGGGGGGGGGGGGGTGAATCAGTTGTCCAATAAATTCAACCAAAATTAACTTAACCAAAACTTAATGCTTAATACCGATAAACCAAACTTTATGCCGGTAGATAGTCTTAACAGTTAATTGTAGTACCAGTAAAGATTAATGCATGAAATAGAAAGACAATAACATCCACAACACATAAAACAAATATTTGTACGTGGAAATTGTGTAAGGGAAAAAACTACAATGGGAAGCCTTACTCACAATCAAATGATACTACTGCAGATAGTGTATGTGTACAATATAGATTCAACACATGCAGAAAGACTAGCTGCCTAGAGCTCACTACTCAATCACAAAATGAGACTAACACTGACTACAATTGGATGGTTAAATCCAAAGATAATGTACTACACAAAATAGCATCTTCATATGCTGGATTGATTATCAGTTTAATTCTGATTTCCTTCACAAAATCCTTCCTTCAACCTTCAATTGATGTTTGCGTGTATACCTCTGCTTATTTTTGCATATACCTTATTGCAATCCTTTTCGCATTCACACACTTGTCACACAAATGAGATCTTACATTTATACCATAACCTAAGACCAATTTGAATAGGTCGGCTCACTAAAATATATTACAATACAATCAATTATAAATAATTCAATATATGATGCATGATGTTGGCTCAATCCATTTACAATAATAATAAATCATCTCTGTCATTCTCTGTGAAGTGTACCTATACCTGCAAACACAATGCACTCAATAAATCATTATAGGCATGGTTAGTGAATTAAAACAATGAAAGACAAAACCATAGCTAATCGACTTATTGCCTCCTAGTAAATGCGAGTATGAAAAATGCTCTCAGATCTGATTATGCATATTCAAGTGACTTGACTACACTTAGATGGAGGATTTGATGGATGAAAATGCATGATCTAGAACGAATAGAATGATTAAGCTATATGATTTCATGATCGATCTAGAAAATGAACTAGAATTAAGATCCAATTAAGCTAAAATTGATCATGATAACATTCCTAAGAATGATAAACTAAAAGCTAGATGCCTATAATAACAATGCATAAGATGAAAATGAGATGGGATGCAAAAATGATATGAATTTGGGATCCATATTTCTCAAAATGAAGTCTATTTATAGGATTTTCCAAGGCTAGGGGTGATGTGGCAAGAATCAACGGTCAAGATTGATCTGAAGATATCAATGGTTAAATTGGAGGAGGTTGGCAAAGGGAGTTGGATTAAAGGGAACATCTGTCATCTCTATGGTGACAAGTGTCAAGAGGCTTCTAGAAGGAGTAGGATGAAAGGGAACACTTAGTGACAAGTGTCACAAGGTTCTAGAAGATGTTGGATGAAAGGGGACATGGTGGTAGGTAGAATGGGTTAGGTTTAGGAATGGCTAGGTTTAGGAGTGGTAGAAGTTAGGAGAATTTGAATTTAAAAATTCAAATAATAGGAAAAGGATAATTAATCTCAACAACTCATGATTGATTTGTTTTAATTAATTAGGGGATTTAGAAGAAATGATTTGATGTGAGAGATTAATTAATTTAAATTAATTAATTAAAGGGGTGAAATGAAATTAACCTATTTAATAAATCCTTAGATTTATTAATAAGTAGATGAAAAGGGAAATTTAATCAAATTGCTTAGTGAATTCAATTAAATTGGGGAGGAGGATTAATTAAATAATTGCTTATTTAATTAATTATCTTCAGACCATTTTTAGGTGTATACAATCTCCATAATGTGTCATGTTGATCTGGAATAGATATACCTGCGGTGCATATCCTGGACCTATTTGCCGGTAATAGCAAATAACCAAATTGCCAAAACCAAGTGATTGAATAATGTCTTTGACATAACCAAGTAGTCTCCGAGTCATTCCAAGTGTTGATGAACAATATAATCTACCAGTGAACCAAATACCGGTGACTGTGTATAAGTCTGTGACTTGTCGTTGAACATAACCAAAATCTCCAAGTATTGATAAGTGTTGACAAGTGATGACAGGTGTTGACGTCAATGACAAACCATATCAACATATCCAAAATACCAACAATCTCCCCCTTTGGCATTGATGGCAACACAAGATGGAAAAACCATCAAAGTGCCAAAACAGAAATGCCAAAAACCAAAAACCAACAATCTCCCAAAGAGATCATTAACCAAAAATCAAAATACATAATATCTCTCCCCCTAGGAATAATCTCTCCCCAAAATAAAAAGATAATGTGTTTTTCCATATCAATCTCTCCCCCTTTGACATCAAATGCCAAAGAAATGCAAAACCAAATACAAAATACCAACTTATTTAATATACCAACTACTCCCTCTGAGAAGTACCTCTCCTCATCAAAGCCGGAATAAAAGATTTCTCTGTTAATTCTATTGGTTGATGACAAACATCAACTGTCTAAGTCTTTATCAGTGGGGATAGGACTCCAAGTTTCTCTCTGAGATATTCAAAAGTCTCCTTAGGCAAAGGCTTTGTAAAAATATCTACAATCTGCTCTTTAGTATTCACATAAACCAATTTCATTTCTTTTGCTTCAACATTCTCCTTTAGAAAATTGAATTTGATAGAAACATGTTTAGTCTTAGAGTGAAATACTGGGTTCTTTGATATATCAATTGCTACCATATTATCACAGTAGATAGTTATAGGTTCCTTGCATTTTACCTTGATGTCCTTCAGCATTTGCTTGATCCATAATATCTGTGTACAATTTGTTGTTGATGCAACATATTATGATTCTGCTATTGATAGACTTGTACAACTCTATTTCATGCTTAACCATGAAATTAGTTTTCTACAAAAAAAAATGCTCTGTCAGTGGTGCTTTTTCTGTCATCCACATCTCCTGCCCAATTAGCATTTGTGTATGCACATAAATCAAAATTTTCATCTCTAGGATACCATAAGCCAAGATTTGTAGTGCCTTTTAGGTACTAGAAAATCCTTTTCACTGTTGATTCATGATTTTCTTTGGGATTACTCTAAAATCATGAAACATTACATATTGCATTCATAATATCAGGTCTTGTTTGTGTCAAATACAGTAAACCTCCTATCATAGACTTGTATCTAGTCGGATTAACAGGTGTAGATTCATCTTTCAAGGATAATTTATTAGTTGTACTCATAGGTGTGCTTACCGGTTTACAGTTTTCCATGCCAAATTTCTTTAGTAATTCCTTCAAGTACTTAGATTGACATAGGAATATACCTTTATCAGTCTATAAAATCTGCAATCCTAAAAAAAATTTTATCTCTCCAATCATAGGTATTTCAAATTCTTGCTACATTTTGTTAGAAAAGTCTTTACACAATCCATCTACTCCTCCAAAAATTATATCATCAACAAAAAATTCAATAACCAAGATGTCATCATTAGTCACTTTGTAGTATAGATTATTGTCAACATTACCTTTAGTGTATCCAAGCTTCAAAAGATATTTGTCCAATCTAGCATACCAAGTTCTAGGAGCTTGTTTCAATCCATATAAAGCTTTCCTTAACCTGCAAACCATGTCTTCATTATCTGTCAAATAAAATCCATCAAGTTGTTCAATATAAACTTCTTATTCAAGATCTCCATTAAAAAATGCACATTTAACATCCATTTGATATACTTTATAGTTCTTGTGTGCTGCAAAAGCCAATAAAAGTCTGATTGCCTCAATTCTAGCTACTGATGCAAAGGTTTTATTGTAATCAATTCTTTCCTTCTATGAATATCCCTTACACACTAATCTTGCTTTGTTTTTTATTACCATACCATCTTCATTAAGTTTATTTATGAAAACCCATTTAGTTCCAATTACAATTTTGTCTTTAGGTTGGGGAGCTAATGACCAAATGTTATTCCTTTCAATTTGTTCCAATTCATCTTCCATAGCTTTCATCCAATATTTATCTTCACATGCCTCATTAATTTATGTAGGTTCAATTTGAGAAATAAGACATACCTCTCCATTTGCCAATCTTCCTCTAGTCATAACTCCTTGAAATTTGTTTCAAATTATTTGATCTTCAGAATGATTCAGTCTTACATACCGGGGTGTTTTTACTTGTTGTTGTTCTTCAATGATTGTTGAATCTCTAGAAAATGACGGTGTCATCGGATCACCATTCTGGACTGGTGTATTCATAATAGGTTCATTTATGATTATCTCTATTGCCAGTTCAGAGTTTGTGTACCTTGAATTTCCTCTAAACTATTCACTAATCTTCACATTTGTACTCTCAACAATTTTTGTAATCTCTTGTTAAAACATCTATATGCCTTGCTCTTAGATGAATAACCAAGAAATATTCCTTCATCACTTCTAGGATCAAATTTGCCAATATACTCATCTCTTCTAATATAGCATTTACTTCCAAATATTTTGAAATATTTAAGAGTAGGAGTATTACCAAACTGTCATGCCCAAAATTTAGGGCAAAAACAAGATGATTTTTTTTTCTAAATACTAACTAATTAACAAAGTTCGCTAACTCGACATGCATTAACATGTTTGCCATATCTATATTCGAGCTAACTATGATACTAAACTGAGTAATGAAATTAATTAAAATTTATTTGCGGAAAACTAAATGATTTAATTTATTTTCTCATCAAACATAGTCAATAGTTTAATTAAATCAAATTCATTAAAAATAGTAGATGATGATAAAATTAATCTCCAATAAGACTATATTGTCTAAAATTCATTTTTTTAAATCAATAATTAAAATAATCGATTAAAGTGTCAATTAATTTAGATAATTAATTTACGCAGGCAAAACAAATTACGGGTAGCTATTAATCGATTTTAGAAAGCTAATTAAAATTATTTTTCTAGCATCCATTCTAACCTCAAAATGAAAGGTGCTTAAATTAATCCCTTTTGAATCCAAACTTAAAAGTAAATACTCTAATTAAATTAACTAAGGCATAGTTAAGTATTTACCACCCTAAATGAATTTTAAAATATAAGGTTAGGCTTTACTCGTTAAATTTTTCCCAACTTCCTATTTGTATATCATATATGGGTATTTAAATATTTGTATCTACATATAAATACATACCCAAATATATATATATAGCCTTCTTAAAAGATTTCCCAACTTAAAAGCAAATAAGCCCTTCAACCCTAATTAGGGATTTTCAGTTATAAAAATGGCCCTAATCTAAATGAGTTACCATTTTATTTTATTTATTTATTACCCTAGCCCTACCCAGGCTAGGGTTTAATATATTTATATTTCTTTTTTGGCTTAGCACTTTGATGTAGGGCCAAATTGGGGGAGATCCAGCGAAGCAGAGGCGGAGAAATGGGAGGCCGGGGTTTTTTGAAGGTGGCACAACTATGGCCGCTCACTATGCATTGCACAGTGTTCGGCCTTGTCGTCCACTATGCAGTGCATAGCGTGTGGCACCGCCATCCACTGTGCATTGCACAGTGGAGTGCGTGGCTTTCCCTGCCAATCACTGTGCGATGCACAGTGCTCTGCCCCTTCCCCTGTGGTATATATATATATATTTACATACATGCATTCATTTTTAAAAAAAAAAGAAGAAATCCATTAAGTTTAATATATATATATATATATATTCATATATATATATATATTTGTATATATATATTTAGGTTTATATCTACATTTGTTTCGCAGGTAATTTTTATGATATGTTCTATATATAAGTATATATAAAGATATACATGAAATCTACATGTATATAATTATATATATTATATATAACTTATATTATTATTTCTTTTCTTAAAATAAAACTAAAATCATGGAAGATTCTGATTTTCAATTGTAGGAAAGGAAGTAAAGTAATAAGTCTATTTACTGTAGATATCAATTTCTGAAACTAAATATTGTCAGTATTTAAAATAAATGTCTAACTTTCTAAAGTAAATGGAAGAATATTTTCCAAAACTATATTGTACTTTATTGCTTTTACAGAAAACAGAAATATAAAATTTATTTTTAATCTACAATATGCATGCAAATCTAATTTATGCCTTTCCTATTTAATTTTATTTTAAATGCCTAAGAATGGAATAAATTTCCTGCTAAACTATTTATCATAACACATCGGATATACTTTTTTCTAAACTTAGGGAATACTAATTTAGGAATACATAATTCTTTTCTGCAATAAATACATTTGCTGATTCTGCATTTGCTACAACAACTGAATAGATATTTTTATTAAAATCTAACAACTACAACTCATATTTTCTGCAAATAAAATGAATACAAATTCACAGATAAAAGAAAAACATAGAATTAAATAAAACTGATTTTCATATTACAATGACTATTGCATGCGATTCAAAAGTATTTCTTTGCAAATAGAAAATATGAATATATCTAGCTTTTTACAATCCTAAAGATATTCTACAAAATTTACAAGATGTTTCTTTATTTAAATACAATAACTAATCTCATGTCTTTATTTCAAATTTACAATTAGCCTCTCATTTCAACGAATGAGGGTATATTTCTTCTTTTTTAAAAGAAAACTAATAAATACAACTACAATTAAATTTCTGCAACAATAATCTCCTGCAACTTCCCACTTGACCTATTCTTTTCTCCCGACAATCCTGCATAATGAATCACAAATATGACCATGGAGTGCTCACCTCCCAGCCTAGGCTAACTGGTAGCCACCCCCGAGCTCGGAGAACCAAGCCCTAGACGAAATAAAAACATGCAAACACATAGTAGACAGAATGCACACAGATTTCAAACGCACACCCATCCCAGCTACACTGCACCACACTTTGGTGATGACCTTTTTAAGGGTGGTAGTGGACCAATACCTTGAGGAGAACTGCAAGTATGGAAAAACATGTAGCCACCTCATGGCACAACAAATACATCAAGAATTTTCAACCCCTTATTCCTTATGCCCCCCAAGGCATTCTAGCCTTATATCCCTTCTTATGACCCCCATTGCACAAACAAGCCATGTAGCAAGGGTCACACAAAAATACCTTATGATCACTCTCATAACAAGAGTCTCTCACTCAAGGGTTGTCACTGCTAGCACCCACAAGATCCTCCTCTCTCCCAAGAGTAAGAGGTCTTGAAGACTCCCAAAAATATTTACAAAACAAAATACAAATACCAAATGAAATACCCAAACATAACATACAAGGAAACAGTTTTCTTACACCAACATACCTTCAAACACATGCAAAAAGAAGTCATTTTAAGAAGAATGTAACCAACCTTAATCTGCCCAAGGTAGGATAGTATAGTTGAGGAAGAGCTGCCCAAATCCACGGATCTTCTCCTTCTACCCTTAGCCAAATTTTACTATTCAAAACTATTCTTTTCTTTTTCAAAATTTCTCTTATCTCCAAAAATGGAGAGTGGGTGATTACCCTCAAATTTTCAAATTCTTGCTTAAGAAGCTCATTCTCTCAGTTCTCACAAGTTTCTAAAAACTAAAGAGGAAGGTAAGACAGAATGGGAAAGAGAACTCTCATTCAAATAGGAAAGTTTACAACTAGGTTCAAACTTCTAATTTCAATTTTCGCACAACTCAAAAAAGTCAAATTTTAGAATGTCTAAAAGGTCACTTAGGAGTAGAAACTTGCCTAAAATTACTCCTAACCCTTTGGTATACCTTATGGGCTTTAGGAAACCCTATTAAACTACCCCTAGGTGTTCATTTAACCCATTTAAAACCCCTCTGAAGTTTATTTTCGGGTCAAACCTATGTTGACCACCCCAAAGGTTCTTTACCCAAGGTATTTATGACATCATGTTATATTAATTGAAAAAGCTATAATTAAACACTTTCCCACCAAGAGACAAAAATAAAATTTAAACTTAAATCCACACATGTGTCAAGTGACACAAAGAAAACAATTTTAAATTTTAATACATGAAATCGTCTCTTGTGGATTTTACATAAAACAATTAAATAACACTTAACACACATGCATCATATACTGATATACTGTTACGAATAAAATACAACACAAACGGGGTGTTGTCTCTCCAAATAGACAACCCCTGGCTTATGAACATACATTGGTCTAGGTTTGGTTCTCCATAAATTTTCCATGGTCACATGGTTAACTTCCTGCGCATCTCAATTTACACATTAGTACTTTCAAATATCCACATATAATATAATTCCAAGGAATAATAATACACATCATCACTTGCATACAATTTACATCTTTTATCCAAGCAATCTCACCTAAGCAATTCATCCTAATTCACAAAACTTAAACATACATCATAGTTCTATTATCATAGTAAAGTCCTGCAAATTCAATATCGACATATATCACCGCAATTTCATTTTATTCAAAAATCATGTAGTGTTCTATCTCATAAAGCATATAAATAAATCATCAATATATAGAAATGTTATGCAAATCCTGAAATCATATAAGTTCTAAATTCTAAAATGCATCAAAATAAAGTATCCATAATAGTCTCAATATAAAATCCACTGAAATGTCAGACTGAGTCGAGGTGAGGCCTCACACAAACCATAGTTCATGTGGGGTCTTACTGGTTTCACTTCTGATGTGAACTCTATTGAATGTATAAATAGTTGTATTGACCGCTTTTCTCTAGTATATATGAGGTAGATTTGCTTCTAATATCATACTTATGGCTGCATCCAAGATAGTTCTATTTTTCCTTTCCACAACTCCATTCTGTTGGGGTGTCTGGGGTGCTGATAACTATCTTCTGATCCCATTCACTTCACAGAATATATTAAATTCCTTAGATGTGAATTCACCTGCTTGATCTAATCTCAAACATTTTATTTTCTTGCCAGTTTCATTTTCTACTATCATCTTGAATAGTTTGAATTTCCTAAATGCTTTAGATTTTTCTCTGAGAAAAGTAACCCAACACATTCTAGAATAGTCATCAATGATTATCATAAAATACCTATCTCCTTGTATACTTCTACTTCTTGTTGGACCATATAAATCAGTATGAATTAAATCAAGAACATTGTTAGACTTCTCTGGAATACTCCTAAAGGTTTCTCTAACTTGCTTTCCTAATTGACATTCCTTACATACCAGATTGTGAGGTTTAACAATCTTAGGTAAATCTCTTACCACCTTAGTAGTACTGATTTTCACAATGCAATCAAAATTTACATGAAAAAGTCTCTTATGCCATAACTAGCTTTCATCAATATGTGCAATCAAACATGCTTTCTCATTGTTGTTCAAATGAATGATATTACCTCTAGTGTGATTACCGATTGCAATTTCCAAACTAGTTTTGTTTAAGATTTTGCGTTTACCATTCTTGAATTGTAACTGAAATCCTTTCTCAACTAATTGACCAACACTCAAAAGATTATCCTTCAAACCTTCAACATAGTAAACATTATCACTATTGTGCTTACCATCAAAAGGTATAGTGCCTTTTCCTTTGATAAAACAAGCTTTATCATCTCCAAATATTACTAGACCTCCATTGTAATCCTAAAAGGTTAAGAATTTACTCTTATCACTAGTCATATGATGTGAACATCTTGAATCAATAATCTATTCATCCTTATCTTCAACTTTAGCTACTAGGGCCTGCTCTACCAGTTGAACAGTAGGTGTCGGTTGATCTTTTGTTATAGCAACAAAAGCCCATCCATTATTTGTTGGATCCTCATCAGAATCATCAATAACTCCTTCATCATCATAATAACAAGATTTGTCTCTATTCTTCTTGAACTTGTATTTCTGATAATCAGGGTTAGGCTTATATGTTCTTTTAGCATCTTCTCTTAATCTTGCATGTCTATCAAGGCATCTAAAATCCATATGACCAATCTTATTACAGTTAAAACATTTAAACGGTGCTTTACCTTCATACTTACTTCCAATTGGACCTTTAGGCATTTTCCTTGCAAATAGTGCTCCAAGTTCTTCAAGTTCTTCATTTTCTCTCCTATTTTCTTCAAGTTCTCTTGCATAGAAGGCTTTCCAATCAGATTTATCAGATGATGATGATGATGTTGTAGTTGATGATGATGCCTTGAAAGCTAGATCTATCTTGATAATAGTAACAAGACCAAATTCCTCAAGCTCAAAAGCTAAAAGTTTTCCAACCAAAGTGTCTCTAGATACTGATGCATTAGGCATTGTTCTCAATTCATTTATAGAAGTAACTTTCATTTTTTATGCCAGTGGTAAAGATCTTATAACTTTAGAAACAATCCCATCTTCACTTAGGGTTCCTCCACAACATTGTATACCTAAAACAATTTCATTTACTCTTTCCATAAAAGAAGAACTTCTTTCTTCTTCTCCTATTTTCAGACTTTCATACGTGACCTGGAAGCATTCAAGTTTTCCAATTTTGATTGTGGAATATCCTTCAATGTTTCCAGTTTGTCCCAAATAGCTTTAGTAGTAGATCTGTCTAACAATCCCATGACTTGCTGATATGACAATGCGCTCAAAAGTGCTTCTCTTACTTTGCAATCATTTTCCTCATCTTTAGCCAAGTTAGGTGGAATAGGATGACCTTGAGTAGGAGCAGTATAGCCATTCTTTGTAACATCCCATATGTCCTTTCCAATGAAATTTGAATGTGTCTCCAACCTGATCTTCCATATGCCATAGTTAGTTCCATCAAGTTTTAGACTGTCTTTCCTAAAATAATTAGAAGACATTGGATCTCCTCAAGCTATTAAACTTCTGCATAAAGAGAACTAGGCTCTAACACCAATTGTTAGGGGGGGGTGAATTAGTTGTCCAATAAATTCGACCAAAATTAACTTAACCAAAACTTAATGCTTAATACCGGTAAACCAGACTTTATGTCGGTAGACAGTCTTAACAGTTAATTGCAGTACTGGTAAAGATTAATGCATGAAATAAAAAGACAATAACATCCACAACACGTAACACAAATATTTGTATGTGGAAACCCTGTAAGGGGAAAAACCAGGGTGGGAAGCCTTACCCACAATCAAATGATACTACTGCAGATAGTATATGTGTACAATATGGATTCTGCACATGCAGAAAGGCGAGCTGCCTAGAGCTCAATGCTCAATCACAAAATGAGACTCACACTGACTACAATTGGATGGTTAAATCCAATGATAATGTACTGCACAAAATAGCATCTTCATATGTTGGATTCAATACTGGTTTAGTTCTGATTGCCTTCACAAAATCCTTCCTTCAACCTTCAAATGATGTCTACGTGTATAGCTTTGCTTATTTTCACATATACCTTATTGCAATCCTTTTCGCATTCACACACTTGTCTCACAAATGAGATCTTACATTTATGCCATAACCTAAGATGAATTTGAATAGGTCGGCTCACTAAAAGATATTACAATACAATCAATATCCGATGCATGATGTCGGCTCAATGCATCTAAAGTAATAATAAATCATCTCCATAAATTGTCGTGCTGATCTGGGATAGATATACCTGTCGGTGCATATCCTAGACCTATTTGCTCGTAACAAAAAATATGCAAACCTGAATAAGAAAATAACCAAATCACCAAAACCAAGTGATCAAATAATGTCTTTGACATAACCAAGTACTCTCCAAGTCATTCCAAGTGCCAGTGAACAATATAATCTGTTGGTGAACCAAATACCGGTGATTGTGTATAAGTCTATGACTTGCCGGTGAACATAACCAAAATCTCAACATCAGTGATGATAGGTGTTGACATTAGTGAAAAAACAATATCAACATATCCAAAATACAAACAATTAGAGCTTTTGAGGGGAAAGATAGCGCATATGTTAGAATAGCACTTTCGTTTGCGTTGATAAAATTTTCTTGCAGGTCCAAATGTCCAAGAAATTAATTTTTTTTTTAACTACTAACATGCAGGTGCAGGATGGTGTTTAAGGCAAATTTTATGCATTTCCTCAATTAATTAAAAGCCTTATTTTGGGAAGTAATATATCATGTCTTTCTCATTTAGTTTAACTAAGAGGATAAATTGATAGCATGCAACTTGCATTTTTAGTAACTTCTCTAAAATAGTTGCACATAGACTTTTAAAGAAAAGGATAAAATAAACACCATGCTTGTTGGAGCAACATCTCCAAATAGGACTTAGCCAAACAATTGCTTTGAAAAGGTTAAAAAGAACACTTATATTTCGTGTCTAGAAAGTGCTAGGTATATGCTCTCCCCTTAATTGGGTGACCAAAAAGCCAAACCCACTCTTTTATACTTTTTAACTTTCAAGCAATTAAATCCTTTAGAGGGTTTGCCTTCCCTGCCTTGAGGGGGCCAGTGACAGGGGAACGACCTAAAGTGGAATGGGATAATACCGAGTCCTTCCAATCCACTATAAATAAATCGTGTTTGTGACGAAAGTCCCAAACAACATGTGCTGATAAGTTCATACCGACACTATGTTTCCCCATAAACCCTATGGAGTGTAACCTCTATAGGTTGGGAACCTTCTATATTTACAAAGATAAAAGTGTCTCATGTATGGCCACATGATCGGAAGCCTTTACTAAAAACCACTTGTACTAGTTGCCAAAATCCTTCTAGTTGTTGGCGCAGGAGGTTAGACCTTTGAACCTGCTCACACACATACGGTTCTTAGTAGAGATATAAAGTTTTCCATGGGGAGTTTTTATGGAAACTGGGGCTTGGCTGCCCCAGATAAGTGAGTGTCGAGGGTGGAGCCAGTGGGGTCAAGCATCTAAATATCCACTTTGAATAGCGTAACCTCAGGGGAAACCCCACATGAGATTCAACAACTATTGTCTCAGCCTGCCATAAGATTTGTACTTGCTTATGCATTTTGTTTATTAGACATTGTGTCTTCTATATCTATAACGTGTTCCAAATGGTCAAAAATTAAAGAAAATTATCATCTACAAGTGAGCAAAAATTCAACAAATTGCTGAAAAAGTTTGATCAAAAGGGTAATAAAAAAGCTTTCCAACATTTGAAACACCAGATCAAAACCAAACTGTTAAAACGTCAGTATCAAAATAATTCTTGAAGTAGGTTTTCTCTAAACCATCATATATTTTTCAAACTAGCTCAACAACTAGGTCACTAATCCAACAAGTTATTCCCAAGAGGTTTCTATAAATATCAACATCCAACAAGCTATTGATTCAAACATCTTAAGTGCAAAAATAAACATCATTGTCAAGTCTCTCATCAGGATAATCAAATCCTCTATCATGAAGCTTGATCAATCTATACTAGGTTCATAATCTTGGATATATCATTCCTATTTTGAACCTAGGTTATATCAAAATACGAATTGCACCAACATTGGAATCAAACAAACTTGTAAATTGTCAAATGCTTATATGACTTTTAAGTATAACCTTAAGAAAAGAAAACTCAGTTATAAAGCTACTCAAAAAAGGATAATATTCTTGTATATCAATCGCAAGATCTTATTAAAACATAGGACATTCCTACACCATTTTCATCACTACTTATGTGGCTGCGGTACAGAGGTTGATGGTGAAATTTTGTAAAGACGTGCTTTTCAACAAAGAGATGCTTTATCCCAACAAACAAACAATAGTAGTAAAATCAACAAAGCATATCTTCCTAAACCAATAATCACCTATTGACTTTGTCCTTTGGAAATTTCAATAACTTTGAAATAATCACATGCCAGTTTGGACTAGAGCCCAATACAAACAACTTAGAAAACAACAAAAAATGGAGGAAGAAGATAATCCTGTATTCCAAACTTTTTGATTTACCGATGTTGACAAAGAAGTAGTCAATAGCACCATTAGAGAACTCAAGCAAGATTTCAAATTTGATAGGCTAATGGAAAAATTGTTGGCGAAGCAAAAAGAGAAATATCTCTTGATGTTGGCAAAATCTGGGGCTAAACTACCACAAAACTTTAACATAGAAAGCTTGAAATAAGATGTGGAGGCAAGTAACACCCAAAACACAGATGTGAACAAAGAAAGTAATGAAGAAACAAGGAAAGAAAAGGATGACACAAGAAAAGAGCGTAGTGATAAAAGAACTCATGAAAAAACAAGGAGAAACTATGTGGATAATCCATTGTTAAACCTTACTCAACAAACGTAAACTCTACAACAATAGATACAAGACATGCAAAATTGAACAAGCTCCAAAAAGTATTCATTAGAGATATATGCCCATATCCTTTCAATAAGAATTTGAATATGATACCATTTCTGCAACATTGTGAGATTCCTAAATATGACAAATATGATGGAAAATTCGATCCTCAGGATCACATTAGGGAGTTTTGTAATATGAGCATGTAATTTTCTCACGATGAAACTTACCTTATGCATCTTTTTCCTAGGAGTTTAAATGGACAATCAATGGAGTGGTTTTCAAGATTGCCATCCAGAATCAAATCTTTTGAAGAACTTGTGAATAGATTTATTTCACAATACTCCTACAATATAAGGAATGAGATAACGATGATGGATCTCTGCAATGTTAAACAAAATAATGGTGAATCTTTTATGATCTTTTTACAATGATGGAAACACATGTTTAGTAGGTATCCCCACGATGTACCTGATCAAGAAAAAATTGACATATTCATTGATAATCTTATCAGTGAAATGAGTTATCGACTAAGAATGCAATGTCCTCCCTCTTTTACCAAAATGATCCAGAATGGTTTAAAAATAGAGAACGCAATGGTAAAGAAAGGAGAGCTTAAACTTTACAATAATTCATACAACAACAACAACAACAACAACAATGACAATGACAAACCCAAGTTTTGGTCAAAGAATAGGAATGTCAGCAATGAAGGAAATAACGGTAATAGTACTATAAAACAACAACAACCAATTTTTAATCTATCAAGTCAAATCCAAAGCAATAACAATCTAGAAAATAATAAAGCCAAGTCCTTTTTCTCCAATCCTTGAAGGAAATTCACAAACATTGGAGAACCTTTGAAATCAGCTCTAAAAACTCTACTTGCCAACAAATTGATTGTTTTACCAGAAGCAAGAAGTTATGAACCACCGGTCAAGCCAAATTGGTGGAATGACAATCATTTTTGCAATTACCATCGGAATAAAGGACACCTAACAAATGATTGTCAAAGATTGAAACACCTTATCCAAGATCTAATCGATAATGGAACCATCACAGTGGATAGCCATAATACAAATGAATCACACCTAGCTTTCAAAACTCCACTTCCGAATTATGACAAAGGAAAAGCCAAAGTGAATTACACCTATACATATGATGATGTGGTAAATGTAATCATTGTTAAAGATAATCCATCTTCAGAGCCAATCAATGTTATTAAGAGAAGCAAAGCAAAGGTTACCTTTCTAGGTATAGCAAAAGACCCAACATCCACATCAAAACAATACAATTTAGTAGAGCAATTACAAAGATTACCTGCTCAAATATCAATTCTGGAACTTCTCAAGGTTTCACCTATACATAAGGAAATTTTGGAGAAAGCTTTAGCGGAAGCAATAGTTTCAAAAGATTTGGATGTAGATCAGTTCCAAAACATGGTAGGACACCTTATAGCTCCTAATTGCTTATCATTTTCTGAAAATGATGAGACATCCTTACAACATCCTCACAATGCTCCCTTGCATGTTGAAGTCTCCATTAATAAAACTCGTGTTAAATGTGTACTCATAGATGGAGGAGCTGGCTTAAACATTTGTGCATTAATTTTGATAAAAGCTTTGGGATACTCAAAAGGTGCAGTAGACCCAAAAAAAGAAAATAACCATCAAGGCTTATGATGAAGTAGAACATTCTTCTAAAGGAACTGTTATGCTACCAATAAGAATAGGACCTGTGGAAAGGGATACATTGTGTCAGGTTTTAGATTTGAACCTCTCTTACAAAATTCTTTTAGGACGACCATGGATTCACAAGATGCAAGCAGTTCCTTCTATATATCATCAATATGTGAAATTTCCTCATGAAGGACAAGAGATCACTATAATTGTAGATTCTAGTCAATATTGCAATAATTTGAAGCCAACACAAGATACAAGAGTTCCACATAATAGAGAATCAATATATCCTACCAAATAAATTCAAGAAAAGATATGGGAAACTTTTGAGGAAAAGCTCAAATTAAATGATGAAGGAATGGGAAAATATTCTTTGCATAATTTTCCACTTTCCCCTAAGTCATATGGAAAGCCTACAAATATTCAATCAAAGACATCAGAAAGATCAAAACATATGTTTAAAGGAAAATTTGTTAGTGCTGGAACTCTTGAAAAGGAAAATGATGACAAAGACATTCTTGGTTGGTTGTACAAGGATGAAGATAAAACTATAGCAATAGCAACAGAAGTCAATATTCTCATGAAACAGTATGGTGAAGGATATGAAATCATGCAAAAAATGGGATATGAAGGGAAAGGACCAATTGGTAAGTGACATCAAGGTATTTCAGAACCTATTTGTCCACACTCGCAATCCAAAGAAGATAAATCTGGGCTTGGATATCTAAAATCTAATCAAAGGCAACATAATGATCAACAACACAAATGGAAAAAGAAATCAGTTTCTAAAGAAGAAAATTGCCAAGAAAAGCTACATCAAGTGGCCGAAATAGTAACCAATAAATAAAAGAAGAAGCAATAAGAACATGAAAACAAAGAAGAGGAGATTGCTATCAAAGGTAAAGAAAAATCTTGTCAAAAAGTTCTAAAAATACAAACAAATGCAAAATCTGAACAAGATATTCCAGAAGCAGTAAAAATATAGATGGCAGAAATCAAGGAACTTTTTGCACCATACGACATTCCAGTATGGTATAGTGGAGTAATCTTAGATTAGGATTCAGAGATAGATTCAAATGAGTGTGAATGGGTCCAGATGTCTTATCTACTACATCAAGTAAGGAACACAATGAAGACCAAGAAGCTATCATGAAAGAAGACTTTTCTATTGTAAAACAAAAGATGGAGTTAGAAAGAAGCCAAGAAAAACTTAGAATTCAGATAAAAGAGGCGTATGCAAAAAGAAAAGGGAATGACAAAGACAAAGAAGTAATGACACAAGAAGTACAAACAAGGATAGATCAAGCATCTGGAAATATGATTTTTTCATCAAAAGAGCAACAAGATGTTTCCTGATGTGGTAGAACCATAGAAGAATTAAGAGATAGTAAAGTTGGATTGACTATTAGTCCAGAAGAAGTTGATTTTGAAAGGAGACAAAATCTAGCAAAAAAATCCTCTTTATAATGTACACAAGTATGTCAACTCCAAAATGAAAATGAGGTGAATCAAGAAGGAATTTGTAGTATTAAAGATGTGTATGTTGATATAATCCATTCATTTAAGGGACAAACATCAGTTGAAGAAACACTTGAGTGTGAACTACAAAATGCTAATATTGATTTTGTCAAGACTAATTCGGAGATGCTTGAGAAAGACAATTCTCAAAAACATTTAATCTATGACAGTACCTAGTCTATGCCAAGTTATGATCATTATGTCATGAATGTTGAAACACATAATGATGCCAATGATTATGACTTACCCCTTCTCCATCATGAACTAATTGATTGGGATAATTTGGATAACCTTGAATCAAATGTCTTTTCCAATGATCATGACTTAGCTATGTACCTTAACACTTTTGAACCCATCCCACCTAAGATATCCATTCCAGAATCAAATGATGTTTCTCATAGACAAGAGAATGCCAAACTTTCCAGTCACAAAAGCGAAATAAAACAAGGAAAGAGACCTAATGTTGAAAACCATTTCATGGCAACACTAGATCAATCAAAAGGGAAAACGAAGCACGTATCTAATGGCGAAAACCTCTTTGAGGAGACAGAAGATGGAAAGTTTGACATTCTTCCTACATATTTTCAGGAGAGATCTGCTATCTTGACAAAACCAATAGAAGCAGTAAACATTGGTACATCAAAGGATCCTAAAATACTTCATTATGCTGCCTCATTATCAGAAAAAGAGGAAAGAATACATGGAATTCTTTAAGCAAAGACAAATAAATTTTTCTTAGTCCTATGTAGATATGCCAGGACTTAATCCAAATCTTATCATGCATCATCTTAATGTGGATTTAAAAGAAAAGCTAGTTAAGCAGAAGCTAAGAAAGATGCATCCACACATTGCTCTTCTTGTAAAAATTGAGCTGAAGAAACTATTAGAAGTGGGTTTTATAAGAGATGTTGCTTATCCAGAATGGGTTTCAAGTATTGTACTGGTATCAAAACCAGATAAAAGCACAAAAGTCTATATAGATTTCAGATATCTGAATAAATGATGTCCAAAAGATGATTTCCTACTACCAAACATTGATATAATAGTGTACTTATCAGCAGGGCATGAGATGTTTTCATTAATGGATGGCTTCTCAGGATATAATCAAATAATAATTGCACCTAAAGATCAAGAAAATACAACTTTCACCTATGCGTGGGGAACATATTGTTGGAATGTTATGCCATTTAGGCTTAAGAATACAGGAGCGGCTTATCAAAGGGCTATGATAATAGTTTTCCATGATATGATGCATACATTTATGGAAGATTATATCAATGACATACTTGCAAAATCTCATACAAGACAAGAACATTTGAACATCTTAAGCAAGATTTTTGATAGGTTGGAAAGATATCAATTGAGATTAAATCCAAAGAAATGTGCATTTGGGGTAACCTCTGGAAAGCTCCTTGGGTACATTATATCAGCTCATGGAATTGAAGTAGATCCTGAAAAAATCAAAGCTATCATGGAGATGGAGTCACCTAGGAACATAAGTCAATTGTGATCTTCACAAGGAAGATTGCAATCAATTAGGAGATTTGTTTCTCAGTTAGCAGATAGATGTCTTCCATTCACCCATCTTCTACATAAAAATATTCCATTCAAATGGGATCTAAAATGTGAAGAATTTTTTTGGCAAATAAAAGAATATCTTATGAGTCCTCCAGTACTGATATCACCAACCAAAGGGAAACCATTGTTACTCTATGTCTTAGCAACAAATGTATCATTAGGTGCTCTCCTAACTCAACATTATGATGAAGGAAAAGAAAGAGAAATTTATTATATTAGTAGAACGCTTGTTGGTTATGAATTAAATTATTCCTCAATAGAAAAGACATGTCTAGTAGTTGTATTTGCAACTCAGAAGCTACGACATTATATGTTGATTCATTCTGTAAAACTAATAGCAAAGATAGATCCCCTCAAATATTTGTTGAGCAAGTCAACATTAATAGGGAGACTAGCCAAATGGGTTATGATACTCAGTGAATTTGATATAGAGTATGTTGACTAGAAAGCTATGAAGGTACAAGTCATCTCTGATCAATTGGTTGATCCACCTTTACAAAATGACATGCCTTTACACATCAAATTTCCTGATGTAGATATCTTGAAAATTAGTACAAACTTTTGGGAATTGTACTTTGATGGTTCTTATACACAATATGGATCAGGTGTAGGAATCTTTTTCATCACACCTCACGGACACACAATTCCGAAATCATATAGACTGCATAATCATGTACCAATAATACTGCAGAGTATGAAGCATTAGCTATTGGGCTTAAAATGTCAATTGAATGAAACATCAAAGAGCTACATGTCTATTGTGATTCACAACTTATCATCAACCAAATAAATGATGAATATCAAACTTTTAGCATTTTGATTATGTTTTGATTGTCATTGATGGACACACACTTTCTTGATGTATGAGTTATGTTCAACCGGTAATTACTCCAACCGATATTATGTATTATTGAATGTATAGTCTTTAGACTATCGGTGTTTTGTAGTAAATGGTTTACCGGTCATAGATTGATTGAACAACTCAAGTGGTATGAAGACCCCAAGCGGTTCGATGATTACAAGCGATATGAAGACCCAAGCAGTTTGAGGATCGCAAGCGGTACAAAGGAACCAAGTGGTAGTTAACTTTTGAATCGAACACTACGATCTACCAGTCTTCATTTTTGACAAACTGGTAATCGATATATTGTATTAACTGATATTACTCTGTGATGAGTTACCAACTAGTATTACTGTATTGTATGACGAGTTATCATCCACTGACACTTTGGCGGTGATTTTGTGTCGTGTTACCAAATGTGTCTAGATGCACTGAACCTAGGAACTTGTAATCTAATTGGAATGACATGAAATCAGATTCCTTTATATGGACATTATGTCTAGGGTTTACATAGATGAGAAATTGTGTGTGTGATAGAAAAGGTTATGTGTGATCATTGAAGAGAAGATTACGTCTATGTGAAGAGATAGAGTGTGAAGATATTGAAGACTGAAGTAATGCTGAAATGCATTAACAATGAGTTTTCAAGGATCTAGTTAAGCATACTGTGCTATTAGCTAGATCATTCACTTGTTGATTACTAATATCTTCGACATGTTTGAAACCCTTAACCAGGTAGGCCCAACAAAGCCTTTGTAAATCCTCTAACAAGGTGGTTCACAATTGTGGATCTAAAATACTTTAACAAGGTAGTCTTTAACAAGACTTATCTCCTAACATAGATCTAGATTCCTAACAGGATTTGTTCTGGTGAAGAACATTGTATGACCTTAACTGGTCTGACCTTAACCGGTTTGGTTTCTATTCTGTAGATAGTTACTTGTGACTTTTTTCTCACCGTGGTTTTTTCCATTTGGGTTTCCACATCAAACATCTTGTGTTATGGTGATTATGCTCTTGTGGGTGAATGGTTTGTTTGCTACTTGGTTTGCATTTATCTTAACTGTTTTATTAGTGAATCTGTTGTACCAGTTATCTTAACCATTTTATTAGTGAATCATTTTCCTCATCTTTTGTCAAGTTAGCTAGACTAGGCTGACCTTGTATAGTAGCAATATAACCATTCTTTGTAACATCCCAGATGTCTTTTCCAATCCAATTTAGATGTGTCTCCATTCTGATCTTCCATATGCCATAGTTGGTTCCATCAAGTTTAGGACTATCCTTTCTGAAATAATTAGTAGACATTGGATCTCCTCAAGCTTTTAAACTTCAACAAAAGAGGACTAAGCTCTAATACCAATTGTTACGTCCTGAAGACATCTGAGAAGGGGGGGGGGGTGAATCAGTTGTTTCAAATAAATTTAAACCAAAAATAACTTAGCCAACTTAATGCTTAATAATGGTAAACCAGTTCAATATGTCGGTAGACAATTTTAATAGTTAATTGATATACCGGTAAGGATTAGTGCATGAAACATAAACACAAAGTTATCCACATCACATAACACCAATATTTGTATGTGGAAACCTTGTAAGGGGAAAAACCATGGTGGGAAAGCTTACCCACAATCAGATGATACTACTATAGATAGTAAGTGTACATAAATGGGGTTTGCACATGCAGAAAGGCCAACTGCCTCGAGCTCACTACTCAATCACAAAATGGGACTCACACTGACTACAATTGGATGGTTAAACCCAATAAGAATGTACTACACAAAATAGCATCTTCATATGCTGGATTCAGTACCGGTGTAGTTCTGATTGTCTTCACAAAACCTTCCTTCAATATTCAAATGATGTATGCATGTATAGTTCTACTTATTTTCGCATATACCTTCACACAATCCTTTTTCACATTCCACATTTGATCTTACAAATAAGATCTTACATTTATACCATAACCTAAGACCAATTTTAGTAGGTTGTCTCTACAAGATATTACAATAAAAACATTTTACAAACAATATAATATCCGATGCAATAACCAATTGAACATGTCAGCTTAATGCATTTACAACAATAATTAATCATCTCCATAGCGTGCCATGTTGATCTGGAAAAGATAAACCTACCGGTGTAACCCTAGACCTATTTGTCGGTAACAACAAATATGCAACTATGAATATACCAATGAACAAAACTCTAGGACAAGATGTCTGAATGATGTCTTTGACATAACCATGTGTTTTCCATATCATTCCAAGTGTCGATGATCATTATACCTTGCCAGTGTGCTAGATATAGGTGACTGTGCATGAGTCACTTGCTTGTTGGTGAATGTTGTTGATTCTTTAAAGTGCTAGAGTTGATCAGAGTTTAGTAGGTGTTGACATCAATGACAAAACCATACCAAAATACCAACAATCTCCCCCTTTGGCATTGATGGCAACACAAGATGGAAAAATGATCAAAGTGCCAAAATAGAAATGCCAAATACCAAAAACCAACAATCTCCAAAAAGATCATAAACAGAAATCAAAATACAGATACAGAGAGTAATAACCTCTCCTAAACAACAATCTCTCCCCTTGGAAGCAACATGTGTTTTCCTTGTGTTTCTCAAAGTTTTTCCATACCAATCTCTCCCCCTTTGACATCAAATGCCAAAGTTACAATAAAACCAAGTTCATATACAAACTACCAATCAATTCAGTATACCAACTACTCTCCCTGAGAAGTAGCTTCTTATCAAGGACCAAAATAAAGATTTCTCTATTAATTCTGCTGGCTGATGACAATCATCAACTGTCTAAGTCTCTACTGGTGGTGGTATGACTCCAAGATGATCTCTGAGATATTTAGAAGTCTCCTTAGGCAAAGGTTTTGTGAAAATATCTGCAATCTTCTCTTTAGTATTCACATAAATTAGTTTTCTTTGCTTTGCTTCAACATTTTCCCTTAGAAAATTTAGTTTGATAGAAACATGTTTGGTTTTAGAATGTAATATTGGATTCTTAGATATATCAATTGCTGCAGTGTTATCACAATAGATAGTAATAGGTTCCTTGCATTTTACCGTTATGTCTTTCAGCATTTGCTTAACCCATAGTACCTGTGTATAGTTAGTTGCTGATGCAACGTATTCTAATTCTACTGTTGATAAAGATGTACAACTCTATTTCTTACTTACTCAACTAAGAAACTAGTCTGTTTCTAAGAAAGAATGCTCCGTCGGTGGTGTTTTTTCTATCATCCACATCTCCTACCCAATTTGCATCTGTGTATGCACATAATTTAAAGTTTTCATCTCTAGGATACCATAATCCAAGATTTATAGTGCCTTGTAAGTACCAAAAAATCCTTTTTACTGCTGATTCATGATTTTCTCTAGGATTACTTTGAAATCTTGAAACAATACATACTGCATTCAAAATATCAGGTCTGGTTTGTGTCAAATACAGTAAACCTACTATCATATATTTGTATCTAGTTGATTAATAGGTGTAGATTCATCCCTTTGTGATAATTTGTCATGTGTTGTCATAGGTGTGCTTACTAGTTTAGAGTTCTCCATCCCAAATTTCTTTACTCTTTTAAGTATTTGGATTGACTCAAGAATATACCTTTATTAGTTTGTGAAATCTGCAATCCTAAAAATAATTTTATTTCTCCAATCATAGACATTTCAAAATCTTGCTGCATTTTAATAGAAAATTCCTTACATAATCCATCTTCTCCTCCAAATATTATATCATCAACAAATACTTCTATAATCAAGATGTCATCATTAGTTACTTTATAATATAAATTGTTGTCTGCATTTCCTTTAGTAAAACCAATCTTTAAAAGATACTTATCCAATATTACAAACCAAGCTCTTGGAGCTTGTTTTAGTCCATACAGAGCTTTCCTTAACCTGCAAACCATATCATTGTCATCTGTCAAAGAAAATCCATCAGGTTGTTCAATGTATACTTCCTCTTCAATATCTCCATTCCAAAATGCACATTTAATAGCCATTTGATAAACTTTGTAGTTCTTGTGTGCTGCAAAAGCCAAAAATGATCTAACTACCTCAATTCTAGGTACCGGTGCAAAGGTTTCATTGTAATCAACTCCTTCCTTCTAAGAATATCCCTTACACACTAGTCTTGCTTTATTCCTGACAACCTTACCATCTTCATTAATTTTGTTTCTAAATACCCATTTGGTTCCAATTACATTTTTATCTTTAGGCTGGGGAACTAATGTCCAAGAGTTGTTTTTCTCAATTTGTTCTAATTCTTCTTCCATAGCTTTAATCCAAAATTTATCTTCATTTGCTAATCTTCCTCTTGTCATAACTTCTTTAAACTTGTTTCCAATTATCTGATCTTCAGAATGATTCAGTCTTACATACCGAGGTGTCTTGGTTTGCTGTTGTTCCTCAATTACTATGGAACCCTCAAATGATACTAGGGTAACTAGATCTTCATTCTGTACTAGTGGATTTAGAGTAGGTTCATTTGTTAAAATTTCTGTTGTCGGTTTAGAGGCTATATACCTTGAAGTTCCTCTTAATTGTTCATCAATTTTTACATTTGTACTTTCAACAATTTTCTGCAATCTTTTGTTAAAACATCTATATGCTTTGCTCTTAGATGAATTACCAACAAATATTCCTTCATCACTTCTAGGATCAAATTTGCCAATATACTCATCTCTTCTGATATAACATTTACTTCCAAAAATTCTAAAATACTTAAGAGTAGTAGTATTACCAAACCATTGTTCATGAAGGGTCTTACCGGTTTCACTTTTGATGTGAACTTTATTGAATGTATAGAATGTTGTACTGACTACTTCTCTCCAATATACATGTGGTAGGTTTGCTTCTGATAACATACTTATTTTGCATCCAAGATAGTTCTGTTTTTCCTTTCAACAACTCCATTCTATTGTGGTGTCTGAGGTGCTGATAGTTGTCTTTTGATTCCATTTACTTCACAGAATGTATTGAATTCCTTAGATGTAAATTCACCTCCTTGATCTGATCTTAAACATTTGATTTTCTTACTGGTTTCATTTTCTACCATTGCTTTGAACAGTTTGAACTTTCCAAGTGCTTTTGATTTTTCTCTGAGAAAAGTAACCCAACACATTCTAGAATAGTCATCAATGATTAGCATGAAATATCTATCACCTTGTAAGCTTTTAGTTCTAGCTGGACCACATAAATCAGTGTGAATCAAATCAAGAGAATTATTTGATTTTTCTGGAATACTTTTGAAACTAGCTCTAACTTGTTTTCCAAATTGACATTCCTTACATACTGTATTCTGAGGTTTGACAATTTTAGGTAAATCTCTAACTGCCTTAGTAGTACTGATCTTTACCATACAATCAAAGTTTACATGATAGAGTCTCTTATGCCATAGCCATCATTCATCTATATGTGCAATTAAGCATGTCTTTTCATTGTTATTTAAATGAAAGATATTACCTCTAGTCTGATTACTAGTTGCAATTTCCAAACCAGTTCTATTCATGATTTTGCATTTTCCATTTTTGAATTGTAACTGAAATCCTTTCTCAACTAATTGACCAACACTCAAAATATTATGCTTTAATCCTTCAACATAGTAAACACTTTCAGTGTTATGCTTACCATCAAGAGATATTTTACCCTTACCTTTGATTCTCACTAGGCCTCCATTGTATTCTTGAAAGTTCAAGAATTTACCTTTGTCTCTTGTCATATGATGTGAGCATCTTGAATCAATGATCCATTCATCCTTTACTTCAACTTTAGCTGCCATGGCCTATACTACCGGTTGAGCAGTAGGTGTTAGTTGATCTTCTGTTATAGCAACAAAAACCCATCCATTGTCCGTTGGATCCTCATCAGAATGATCAATCACACCTTCATCAACAATGTAACAAGATTTGTCTTTATTCTTCTTAAATTTGTATCTTTGATATTCAGGGTTAGGCTTATATATTCTTTTAGCTTCTTCTCTTATTCTAGCATGTCTATCAGGGCATCTTGAAGTCATATGACCAATCTTATTGCAGTTAAAACATTTTCTTTCCTACTTTCTTCAAGTTCTCTTGCATAAAAGACTTTCCAATCAGATTTGTCAAATGATGGAGCAGATGGTGTTGATGCTTTAAAGGCCAAATCTGTCTTTATAGTAGCAATAGGACCAAATTCCTCAATTTCAAAAGCTGAAAGTTTCCCAATTAATGTATCCCTAGTAATTGATGTATTTGGCATTGTTCTTAACTCATTTATAGCAGTGACTTTCATTTTATATGCCGGTGGCAATCCTCTTATAACTTTTCAAATAATTTCATCCTCACTTAAGGTTCCTCCACAACATTTAATACCCAAAACAATTTCATTTACTCTTTCCATAAAAGCATAAATACTTTCATCTTCTTCCATTTTCAGATGTTCATACCTGACTCGGAAGCTTTCAAGTTTTGCAATTTTGACTATGGAATATTCTTCATTCAGTGTTTTCAAATGATCCCAAATAGCTTTAGCAGTAGACCTATCTGATAGTCCCATGATTTGTTGATCTGATAATGCACTCAAAAGTGCTTCTCTTGCTTTGCAATCATTTTCCTCATCTTTTGTCAAGTTAGCTGGACTAGGCTAACCTTGTACAACAGTAGTATAACCATTCTTTGTAACATCCCAGATGTCTTTTCCAATGCAATTTAGAGGTGTCTCCAATCTGATCTTCGATATGCCATAGTTGGTTCCATCAAGTTTAGGACTGTCCTTTCTGAAATAATTAGTAGACATTGGATCTCCTCAAGCTGTTAAACTTCTACAAAAGAGGACTAACCTCTAATACCAATTGTTAGGTCCCAAAGACAACTAAGAGATGGGGGGGGGTGAATCAGTTGTCAAATAAATTTAAACCAAAAACAACTTAGCCAACTTAATGCTTAATACCCGTAAATCAATTCAATATGTCGATAGATAGTTTAAATAGTTAATCGCTATACCAGTAAGGATTCGTGCATGAAACATAAACACAAAGTTATCCACAACACATAACACCAATATTTGTACATGGAAACCCTATAAGGGGAAAAACCACAGTGGGAAAGCTTACCCACAATCAGATGATACTACTGCAGATAGTAAGTGTACATAAATGGGGTCTGCACATGCAGAAAGGCCAACTGCCTAGAGCTCACTGCTCAATCACAAAATGGGACTCACACTGACTACAGTTGGATGGTTAAATCCAATAAGAATGTACTACACAAAATAGCATCTTCATATGTTGGATTCAATACCGGTGTAGTTCTGATTGTCTTCACAAAGCCTTCCTTCAATCCTCAAATGATGTCTACATGTATAGTTCTGCTTATTTTCGCACATACCTTCACACAATACTTTTTTGCATTCCACATTTGATCTTACAAATAAGATCTTACATTTATACCATAACCTAAGACCAATTTAGTAGGTCAGCTCTACAAGATATTACAATTAAAAAAAATTACAAACAATATAATATCCGATGCAATAACCGATTGAAAATGTCATCTTAATGCATTTAAAACAATAATTAATCATCTCCATAGCATGCCATGTTGATCTGGAAAAGATAAACCTACCGGTGTAACCCTAGACCTATTTGCCATTAACAACAAATATGCAATTATGAATATACCAATGAACAAAACTCCAAGACAAGATGTCCAAATGATGTCTTTGACATAACCATGTGTTTTCCATATCATTCCAAGTGTCGGTGATCATTATATCTTGCTGGTGTACCAGATACCGGTGACTATGCATGAGTCACTTGCTTGCCAGTGAATGTTGCTGATTCTGCAAAGTGCCAGAGTTGATAAGAGTTTAGTAGGTGTTGACATCAATGACAAAACCATACCAAAATACCAACATGTACTTGGTTTCTCTAGATATGAGGAAGGTGAGACCTTTGTAAAAAAGTTAAAGCATCAAAGAAGCAATGGACATCCAAGGATAAAGGTAAGCAAAAATTCAAACCTATTTGCTTTAATTATCTCAAAGAATGACATATTGCCAATGTATGTAGAACCAAGGCTTATAACAATTTTCCTTATTTTCAAAACAATATGCCTAGATCCAATAGATTCAATGGAGACTGTTATGCATGCAACAAGTTTTGACATAGAGCATTTGAATGCAGGTTAGTTTTGCACAACACTAGGAGATATCCTCCAAGGACTCAAAGAGTTATCCCGAAACCCTCTACGAACCAGAATCCCAACCGGTACAATACCTATGACCATCGGTTAGGTGGTTATCAAGTGGTTACTAGCTGGAGAACAACTTGTTTGATCTATCCTAGTAGCGATCACACTACTATAACATGCAGAAGGAAGAATGGAAGTATGAATAACAGACCATGGAGAACACCTGGAATGGTATGCTATCATTGCAACAAACTGGGACACACTACCAGAACTTGTAGAGTGAGAAAGAACCTATTAGATTATATACCGATCACTCCAGAAGGGAAGATTGATGTTGAAACCATTCAAACCAAAATGAATAAAACTTGGAAAAATAAATCAGAAGAAGTGTCACAGAATGAACTGGTTTCTGCACCTAGTGTGGAAGTCTCTGAACCGGCAAACTGAGCTTCAAAAAAGCTTAGGGGGAACATATGGGTGAAATATTTTGAACCTCTAATTTATATCGATGAAGACTTTAACCGGTATATGTTACCTGTTAGGTTCTATAAGACTTGAAGTGGTAAAAGGCAAAATTAGGGTTTGTGCCTTAACGGTGATGCATTTATTATTGTTGGTGAAAGTTTGTTTAAAAGGGTTTTCGTCGTCATTATAACTTATCTATTTTTGAGAGAATAATTTTCAAGAGAAGAGCAACAAAGAGTGATTCATCTAGTGATTCAAAGTGAATTCAAAAATCTTGCAGAGGAATCCAGAGATTTTTTTCAATCTATCAGTGAAGAACACTAAGCAGTAATCTAGCAACCGGAGTGGTGTATTGTGGGTGGCATTGGCAAACCCTAAATTTTGGATTGTGGAGGTATTTCTCAAAATTCTCTCTTATCATGGCTTCTGCATCACACTCTAGTTCTAGTGCACCTATAGATTCAGCCAAATTTCTTCAAAAGAAAATGAATTATAATGCCCTATCTCAAATACCCACTAGAGTTATTGTTGAGGGATATATTTTAGCATATATAGACTATAAATTGGAAGAACTATTATCCCTAGTGATTCATTCCCAACTAAGTCTATTCTATGGGGATGACAAGAAGATCAAACCTAAGTATGGTGTCCTTGAGAAGATGAAATTGCACAATGTGGTGGACTTTTTGGAAGAGTTCATAGAAGAACATATCTACATCATCCTCAACAGAGTACATGGTGATAATATGTATCTCGAGTGGACGCATGACATCACACCAAAAGAAATTCATGTCGTCATTGGATTTTGCAATATTGGAGAGGTACAACTCTTCGAAAGGTCACCAAAATGGAAATGACAAAGCTCACTAGTTCTATGAGTGACCAATGAGTGATGACCGTCAACACCATCAAAGATAATCTGGTAAAATATGCTTGTATGGTGATTGGTTACTAGATATTTTATGCTAGCAGAATGAATTATGTCCCTGCTACTACAGTGAATGTCACTTACAGAATGATCAAGGAAGCTACTACATTTGACCTATGTACCTGTCTATAGAAGCAATTGCTATTAAATATGAAGTCCATCAAACATGACAATTCTTTAAGGTTCAAGTTTGGCCAACTTTTGGTCGGCTTATTCTTCTACTTTCAAGGTTATTTCCCTAAAGTAGGTGATGTTCAATGGTCTTTTGACCTACCAGTTTCCAGACAAATTAAGGAAAGTCTACAAGTAGTAGGAACTGCATATCCTGAGGTTATAAACAAGTATTTTAATGAATTCAAGTGGAAAATGAACCAGAGAATGAGGATATATGATTATATTGTGAAGGAATATAAAGATGACATCTGCTTCACAATAAGGGTAGATGATTGCTTAATGGAAGCAGTTCAACCTATGGGTTATGAAGTGGTGAATGACCTATTGATCGTGTATGCCTCTACCCTACTTGCCTCACCACTGGATGCAAAGAAAAAGAGAATCAATACCTACTTGGAGAGGGTCACATCGGTTGAAGAACCAAAACAAAAAAAGGACAAAGTAGTGCCATCGGTATCTGCATCGGTTACTTCTGCCAATCCGAAAGTGACCAAGCAGTTACCAGCTAAGAAGAAACCTGAGGTTATTCCAACAAAAGTATTTGAGAGGAAGCGAAAAACCAAAACCAACTCACCAGAGTTAGAGGGCACTAAACCGGAAATTCAAACAAAGAAGACAAGGCAATCAAGCAAGAAGGAGAAGTCTATCGGTAATGTTCCTGCAACTTCAGCACTGGTAAATATAGACATTTCCTCTTATAAGCCAATGACACATTATCAAAGAACTCTAAAGAATATTAAGAGGAAAGTGCTTGATGATTTAAAGGAGTATTTTGATGATTTTACTAATAGTGAGAAAGAAGAAGTAGAACATGAAGTCATCAAATAGTTATGTGTTAATGATCGGTCACCATCTAAAATTAGATCAGTTACACCAGATTATTTTTATAATTCTTTAGATAATAAATGGTGCATTGCCATTGAAAAGGAACAAGAGATCAGGGAGAAACTTTTTGTACAATATTTTCCTGATGCCTCAAATTCTGAAATATTTAAAATAATGTATACACACAAAGGCATTTTCTTCATGAGGAGGAGAAGACTCAAGCTACTGGAAGGTAGAGTTTCTGAAGTGGAAAAGGACATACATGTACATGCTAAAGCTGCTATCAGAATCCACCGAGTATCTGAAGCTACTAAGCAGGTTGATCAAGCATTTGACCTATCCTTAGGTCAACCGGATGAGGCATTTGATAGTGAAGGTGAAAGAGTGATAGAAAAAATTGATCCTATTAATGTGGATGCAATAGATATTAAGGATGTCACTCCTGACAAAGAATAAATGGAGAAAGAGCAAGTAGAAAAAGCAAGGTAGGAAGAAAAGAAGAGAAAAGAGGAAGAGAAAAAGAAAGAGGAAGATAAAAGGAAAGAAGAGGAGAAGAGGAAAGCAGAGGAGAAAAGGAAAGAAGAGGAGAAGAGGGAAGAAGAAGAAAAGAAGAAAGAAGAAGACAAGAGGAAGGAAGAAGAAATGAAGAAGGAGGAAGAGAAGAAAAAATAGGAAGAGGACAAGAAGAAAGAAGAAATGGAGAAGAAGAAAGAGGATCAAAAGAAGAAAGAAGAGGATAAGAAAAAAGCATAAGAGGAGAAGGAAGCAGAGAAGAAAAAATAAGCGGAGACTCCTAAGGCAACCAGTGATCAAGCCAAACAGGTTGATACCACTAGTCTTATTGATATTCAATCAACAGATGAGTCTAAACCACTACAAGGCATCAAACTTGCATAGGAGAGATTGGAAGAATTATGGAGGAAGAAGGAATAGGATGTCATACAAATTGCAGTTGACACCCTTACCAGTCTAATTCCTGGTACCAACCTCCCCAGTACCGATTCCTCTCTATCCAAGCTTAAACTTTGTGTACCGTAGTGGAGGACCGAGTACAATGCCTGGAAGATGTTGTTGAAGCAACTGTAAAGAAGAACCATGAAAAGGAACTCAATACTACCTAAGTCAAGCAAATGACTGAACTACGGACACAACTACTAAAGTAGCAGAATGATATTAGTGTTGCTATGGGTGAAGGTAAATTACTGTTGAGTAAAATCTATCAACCCTATCTATTTTGTGATGATGTGCTTAAACAAAAAGATAAACTCCAATCGGAGTTATAGGCATATATCAGCAATTTCAAGATGTCATATGATTAATTCACTACCTATAGACAAACCATTCATCATTAGCAGCATCAGACTACCAAGATGGACTTAGAGATCATCAATCGGACTAAAGATTTGCAGGAGCTTCAACTACTCCTATTGCCAAGATTGCAGATTCTTCAGAAATGTTTTCTCAACCTGGAAGTTATCACGGTAACTCAAGAGATGAGTACCATTGATGCAATGGAAGAACTGGTAATCCAGATGAAGACTGAAAGTGACGTTGCTACCTCATTACTTGAGTCATGGACATTTGCCATGAAAACTTTTATGCAGGACTTTAAATCTATTTTTAAGAAATTTCATTCCTTATTGTCATGAACATCTACTCTATTTTATTATATAAACAAAAAGGGGTTATTTTGTATTACTTTGTCATTGTTGGCAAAGGGGGAGTAGTGTACATTAAAATCTTGGTGAATGTTACCATTTCTTGTATACTTTCATGTTACCATTTTGGGAAGTAGTGTACATTGTAATTTTCTCAAAAGGGATAGTGTATATGCTTAGGGGGAGTAATTCTGATTATGGAATTTTTTTTTGTAAAAACACTTAGATGTCAAAAATTTTCTAAGTGTTGCCATCAATGCCAAAGGGGGAGATTTTTGGCATTTTAATGATGTTTTGATTGTCATTGATGGACACACACTTTCTTGATGTATGAGTTATGCTCAACCGGTAACTGCTCCAACCGATATTATGTATTAATGAATGTATAGTCTTTAGACTATCGGTGTTTTGTAGTAAATGGTTTACCAGTCACAGATTGACTGAAGAGCTCAAGTGGTATGAAGACCCCAAGTAGTTTGAGGATCACAAGCGGTACGAAGGAATCAAGTGGTATGAAGACCCAAGCGGTTTTAGGATCACAAGTGGAACGAAGGAACCAAGTGGTAGTTAACTTTAGATCGGAAAACTATGATCTACCAGTCTTCATTTTTGACAAACCAGTAGTCATAATTGCATTAACTGGTATTACTCTATGATGAGTTACCAACCGATATTACTGTATTGTGTGATGAGTTATCATCCACCGACACTTTGGCGGTGATTTTGTGTCATGTTACCAAATGTGTCTAATTGCATTGAACCTAGGAACTTGTAATCTAATTGGACCGACATGAAATTAGATTCCTTTAGAAGGACATCATGTCTAGGGTTTGCATAGATGAGAAATTGTGTGTTTGATAGAAAAGGTTATGTGCATTCATTCAAAAGAAGATTAGGTCTATGTGAAGATATAGAGTGTGGAGATATTGAAGACTGAAGTAATGCTGAAATGCATTAACAATGAGTTGTCAAGGATCTAACTAAGCATACCGTGCTATTATCTAGATCATCACTTGTTGATTACTAATATCTTCGACAGTTTTGAAACCCTTAATCGGGTAGGCCCAGCAAAGCCTTTGTAAATCCTCTTACAAGGTGGTTCACAACTATGGATCTAAAATCCTTTAACAAGATAGTCTTTAATAGGACTTATCTCCTAATAGAGATCTAGATTCCTAACAGGATCTATTCTAGTGAAGAACATTGTATGACCTTAACCAGTTTGACCTTAACTAGTCTGGTTTCTATTCTGCAGATAGTTACTTGTGAGTTTTTGTTCACCATGGTTTTTCCCATTTGGGTTTCCACGTCAAACATCTTGTGTTATGGTGATTTTTCTCTTATGGGTGAATATTTTGTTTTCTATTTGGTTTGCATTTATCTTAACCGGCTTATTAGTGAATCTGTTGTACAGGTTATCAGCTAAATTGTTTAAAAGTTTGTTTACAGTATTTTTTGGTATACTAATTCACCCCCCCTCTTATTATTCATCACAAACAAAGGATGATAAGCTTATGGCATACAAACAACTGATAGAGGAGTTTAAAGAACACTTTAAAGAAATATCATTCACCTAGATTCCAAGAAATGGGAACAAAGTAGTAGATGCAATGGTTACAATAGCGTCTCTCTTGCAAAATAAGGAGAATCAATAACGTTATGAATTTCTTGTGGAATATATCTTAACCCCTGCCATTCAAACCCAACATACCTACCGAATTTGTCATATATCAGGAACTAGTCAATCCTCATATGGTCAAACTTATCAGTATTTAAAAGACAATATCCTTCCTCTTGACTTATCTTGTAATTAGAAAAGGAATTTTATCTGTCAGTCCTCTCACTATACTATTATTTTTGATATCCTATATAGGCATGGTCTAGATGGTACTTTGTTGAGATGTCTTGAACAAGAAGAATCTAAGAAATTTCTTAATGATATTCATGCAAGTATTTGTGGCACACACTCAAGTGGTTTAACATTGGCTAAGAAACTTCTTCGTATGGGTTACTTTTGGCCTACTATGGAGAGAGATTCATTCACATATTCTAGAAAATGCAAACAATGTTAGATCCATGGGAATCTCATTCATGCACCAGCACAAGAGTTATATCCTATGATAGGGTCATGGCCATTTTCACAATGGGGCCTTGATTTGGTAGAGAAGATAAATCCCTCATCTTCTAATGGACATAAGTTTATTCTGATTCCTATTGAATATTTTATTAAATGGATTGAAGAAGTGTCGTTAACAACAGTGACAGGAAAACAAATATCATCATTTATTTTGAATTATATAATCTGTTGCTATGGAGTTCCTATGACCATTATCACTGATAATGGAAGATCATTCAAAAATAAAGATGTGAAGGAGCTATGTGAACAATTTCATATCCAACATAGGTTCTCTACTCCATATTATCCATAGGGAAATGGTCAAGCTACAACATCAAACAAAACTATCTTGAAAATCTTGAATAAAATAGTCAATGAAGATGGAAAAGACTGGCACATTCAGCTAGATCCTACTCTTTGGGCATACCAAACTAGCATCCGCACTCCAACAGGGGCAACTCCATATTGTTTGGTCTATGGATCAGAAGCCATATTACCTATCGAAGTAGAGATACCTTCTCTACGAGTATCCTTGCAAGGTCTTAAACCAGAAGAAGAAGAACGAGTCTCTCGACTCCAGGAGCTTGAATTGATTCAGGAACATCTCTAAAATGCAATAGATCATTTGAAAGTATATCAACAAAGAATGGCAAGAAGCTATAACCACAGAGTCAAGCCATGTATTTTTCAAATTGGAGATATAGTTCTAAGGGAGAATCCAAGAAATCAGCAAGACCGAGAAAAGAAGGGAAAAGTTGAACCAAATTGGCTAGGACCTTTTGTCATAGTAGCAACATATGGATTAGGAGCATACAAGTTATCTACCCCTGAAGGTGATTGGTTGGATGAACCTATCAATTCTATCCATCTCAAGAAATTATATGCTTGAGATATAAAGTCCTAAAAAAAATCAACAAAAAGCATATAAAGTCCTTAAAAAATCAACAAAAAGCATATAAAGTCTTGAAAAAATCAACAAAAAGCAAACTAAAGTCCTAAAAAAATCAACAAAAAGCATATAAAGTCCTAAAAAATCCTTAAAAAAAACAAAATATGGAAAAAATGCAATAAATTTAAATGGTGAAAACCTGGTAAACAGGCGCTATCTAAACAGTGAGTTCCTCCATCTATGAGATCGCTTTGTGCACCTATTCACTCCATCCTATCACATCTATCACTTCCATCTATCTTACCTTATCCATTCCATCTTTTGCATCCATTGCTCTGAACCATTTAGTAGAAAATATGTAGCTTACCAATAGTTATAATCTGTGGCATACTTGTCGTAGTCACTGTCTTAGATTTTATCAAAATCAATCAAATCTACATTTGTATCCCTCCATGGTTTGGATCTTGATAAATTCATAAATCCTTAATAAATTTTTGTTTCTGCTAGGGGCAAAATCCTAATTCCATTTTGCTAAGGTGATCTTTTGAATCTTTGAAAATTCAAAACATTCGGAAAACTTAGAAAAACCAAAAACGCCTAGGATTTTGAAACAGATAACGAGCAATAAAGCAATGAAAATCAAGGCATTTCATCAATAACTGAATCCTGAAACTCAAAAACTGAAGAATCAAGCAGTAAGTAATAAAGGATTATACAAGATCATTTATTAAGATGATTATATCAGTTAATGACCATAAGAACATGTGAATGACATACAAGATTCAGTGTTTATATCTTGATTTTATTGCTAATCATGTACTCTATGCAACTCAAGGATGTCCATGACTAGAGAAGCTATCATGGGGCATGATTATTTTTCTTTGGTTGTTGTCTGTGGTTTATCTCTTACTACGTTATGTACTTGTCTCAGGATATGATTGACAAAAGATCAAGGAGGAGGTTCCAAGTCATGCATGAAAGGGGATTATCCTTGTCTGTTCTGCAAGCAATGCTCAGGTCAACTTGGTCCATTATATCAAGTTGCTTGTATTAACTTGCTATATAAAAATCCATGTAAGGAATACTTAGGTCATCTTGAATCTTTATGTCAAGTTTCTTGTATTTTCTTACAACATTTTAAAGCTCAATGATGAAATCAAAGCATTGTTACAAAGATAGCAGATGAAGAATGGCAGTATCATTTTGAGTTAGATCATTTCATGAGCTCATTATTCATCTGCATTATAAGCATTCATTATCAATTGCATTATAAGCATATCATTTCATTAACAATCAATGGTCATAAATAAAGATTGAGTATACTTGGACAAACAAAAACCATTTGCATTTAATCATTATAGGTGCATTCATTTTTTAGAATCATTTTAATCATTATCCATTTTCATTTAGTTGTATATAAATCATTGCATTAATTTGCATTCAATTAAGTGCATTTCATTCATCATGTAGTGTATCATCATTATTATTTGCATTATCATTCCATTAACGATCATTTAGTTGCATCTTTGCACTTAAATTCATAAACATTACATATAAAAATCAAAAACATTTCATATAGATCATTTGCATTTACATCATCATAAATCAAAAGAAAATCAACCATTCATTTGAAAATCCATATAGATCATTGCATTTGCATCATTTAAGTTAGTAATGATTTTCATTTTGCATCCAAGATCATCAAAATCTAAAATCAACAAAAGCATTTATCATTACATCATCATATGAAGTGTCATCATCAAATAAAGTAACATGCATAAAAATCATCATCCATATAATCACTGCATCCATATAATCAAAGCATATAGATAATCATAAAATAGAGTAACATGCATAATAAAGATCATCATCATATAGAATCTATGTCTGCATATAGATCATCATAAAAACAATAAAAGTCCAAGTATACAATGATATCAAATAAACAATACAAGTTCCTCAAAATCAAATCACGGCTGTCCTATACCACTACCACCTGACTCTGCCCATCTTTGTGGCTATGGGTGAGAAGATCCTCCAGATACCTATCTCCCATGATCACCACTCCTCTAAGGAGGTCCCATGACCCCACCACTACCAGTATCCATCAACACGGTGGTATGATAACTACCTACTCTCTAGCTCTCTGCAACTGCCTCCTCATATCATCATTGCTAGTGGGAACTCTCCTTCCCGGCCCAAACTAATGCTCTAATAGTGTCAGCCGAGAGAGTACCTCATCCAACCTGTTGAATTGATCAAGAAGGCCTTGAGTATCATGTTGTCTCCTAATAGCCCTATCCCTCTTAGCCATGAGAGTCTGCACCTGTGCTTGAAGCTAATCAATTTGTTCTCTAAGACTATTAATGGTCTCCTGCTCTAGCATATCATGCTCTAGTGCATCCTGCTCTGGCATATCATGCTCTACTGCATCTTGCTCTGGCAAATCCTATTGTGGTGCATGAACTGCTATCCCCTCCTCACCACCTCCCTGTCCACCTCCTGGCATCTCCGTCCAAGTAGCTCTCAGAACCCGTCATCTAATAAGTAGGACATGATCCTTTGGATCCTCATCATCTCTACCATGAGCTACAATAACCTTAGGGTCTGGCTGAATCTGACCAAAATCAATGCCTCTCCTGCAACCCCCGTCTAATCTAGTCATCCCACCTCCTCCTGTCAATGGCAACCCTCTCAGTGATCTCATCCCTGCCCTACCATGCTCTCCCCCAATCTATCCAACATCCCTCCCACCCATAGGATGTGGTCTCCCAATCCTACCAACTGGTCCAAACGGTCCTCCACGGAATCTCAATCGACCTCCCCTCCATCCTGGTCTCCTACAACCACCACCTCCCTCGGCCTCCTGAGCAGCTCTAAGCTCTCATCTCTGTCTACATCTCCTCACACCTGGATTAAATGAATCATCATCCTTATCTCCTGAGCTGGGAGGAGGATCTACTAGATCAATAATACGAGGAAATGGATGAGCTAGTATATACTAAGCATAATCTATAGTAACCCCAGGATCAAGAATGTGCAATCTCATATCATAAGCCACTCTCAGAGTAGCAAGACACTCTGCACGAGCAATCTCAAATGACAAAAAAGGTCCCCAATCTCGTCTATCTCTGTACCGTCGAGCATATATCATCACACCAGTAGGCATACGCTGGATGATACCAAACTGTCTAAGAATGCGACTAATCAATTGTGGCTCAACAATGTAAGGAGACCGAAAAATGAGATATCTACTCTGCATCATAAATGGTAATGTATGTGCATCATCCATCCATGGCTCACAATCAACATATGGTCTCCAAGTAAAGCTATCCAATGAATCAAGAACCCAATGCCAATACTCCATCTTACCCATCTTATGCTAAGTAAGCATACCTGCATAAAAATACACATATGGATGCCTCTCTCCACGAACTCTGTGATGGATAGGCCAAGTAACAACAATGTGCTCCCAGCACCAGATCTGCAATAAAGTGCATCATGTCGACAAACTATCACTCTCATCATACACCACCTAATGAAGATCATGATATAAATGTGCCAACATACAAACACCCCAAGCATATCGAGTACGATGCTGCATCATACTCAAGAGAATCTCACCCCATCCAATAGAAAAACCTCACAATCGCCTATGAGGACAAATAAATCCTCCAATCAAACCAGCAAGAATCACAGGGAGAGTCTCATAATACATCACCATATCCTCCCATCGGATCTCTCCTCTAGCAATGTTATCATTAGCAAAAACAGCTCTGCAAGCCTCTGTCCCAACATGATCCTGAAAATCATATGGCACTAACTCGCCAGTCATTTGGATGTGCAAGATCTTATAAACATCCTCAAGCATCACACTAATCTCACCCATGGGTAAGTGGAAAGTGTTATGCTCACTATGCCATCTCTCGGCTAACGCCGTCAAAAATCCTCTATTATGCGTAATCTCAGGCATATATAACAGATGATGTAAACCACAAGAATCTATATGTCTAACCTCTACCTGTGTCAACTCTGGCACTAAATGACGTACTACTGGTAATTTCTCCTGACACTGGAGAACATCAAGTTTCTCCTATTTTACCAAGAAAATTAGATCAATCATCATCTATCTTTCAATCAAATCAAATTGAAGCAATTTACGCTATCTATCAATCAAATCAAATTGAAGCAATTTCTGCTAACAAATCTATCAAATCAAACTGAAGCAACTTAAGCTATCAAATCATTTTTAAAACCTATCAATCACTGAGTTCAATCAAAACTCTTCTAAGCTCTTGCATCATAAACTAAATTAGTTTCTTAGAGCTACTCTATCAAAATAAATCAAATTGATCTATCCAACAACATCAATCAATCAATCAAGTCCCTATTCATCATACACACACATTAAACATGTTAAATCTAATCATCAAAGTGATTTTAGCTTTTGCATCTATCTAAAACATCAAATTTTGAGCATATGTGTTATCTTATTGAGCAAAAGCACTAAACTAAAGCATATGCACTATCTTATTGAACAAAAGCGCTAAAACAAAGCATATGCGCTAACTTTTTCAACAAATGCGCTAACCCTACGCACAAATGTGTGAAACATGCAGAAGCACTACAACACAATGCATATGCGCTAACATCCTTAACATATGTGCTATCCTAATGAGCATAAGCGCTATCATGAGAAAATGTGCTAAATCTAATGGCATAAGCACTAAATCTACATGCAAAAGTGCTAACCTAACACCGAAAATCGCAAAAAAAATAAAAAATTTAACAACACACCTAAAACATGATAAGTTGCACGACAAGTTGAAAACAAAGCTCGGGATAATATACATATCGGATACCCATACTCTAGAGGTCACTGATATTGTCGAACATGCTCAAATTGATGGTTCTCCACAGGAATCACCATTTTGCCACCTCACCAAGAAATTTTTCTTCACAAGTTGACAGGGATAACAATGAAATTAAAATTAACCTTGGTTAATTTTATATTTACTATTTGAAGAGTAATTAATGCTATTCAATGGGGCAATTTAATTTATTTTTTACAAATGAATTTAATTGACTGGATTTTTATCAATTATCATGAGATTCTATGGCAACAAGCTTTTTTAGGAAGAATAGTCTGAAACTTGATGGAATTAACTATGGTATATGGAAGATTAGAATGGAGACACATCTAAATTGCATTGGAAGAGACATATGGGATGTTACAAAGAATGGCTATGTTGGTCCTACATCGAATCAACCTAATCCACCAACACTGGGTAAAGATCAAGAGAATCATTGCAAAGAAGCACTTTTGAGTGCTTTATCAGATCAGCAAATCATGTGATTATCAGACCAATCTACTACTAAAGCTGTTTGGGATAAATTGGAGACATTGAATGAAGGAGATACCACTATTAAAATTGCAAAACTGGAATGCTACCAAGTCAGATATGAAAATTTGAAAATGGAAGAAGATGAAAGAATCTTTGCTTTTATGGAAAGGGAATGAAATTGTTTTGGGAATACAATGTTTTGGAGGATCCTTAAGTGAAGATAAAATTGTTTCTAAATTTTTAAGAGCATTTCCACTAGCATACAAAATGAAAGTAACTGTTATTAATGAGTTGAGAACAATGCCTAATACATTAGTATCTAGAGATACCTTGGTTGGAAAACTTTCAGCATTTGAACTTGAGGAATTTAGTCTTGTTGCTACAATTAAGATAGATTTGGCCTTCAAAGCATCATCATCTACAATATCATCATCATCATCTGACAAATCTGATTAGAAAGCACTTTATGCAACAAAACTTGAAGATATCATAAAGGAATATGAAGAACTGGAAGAAATTGAAGCACTATTTGCAAGGAAAATGCCTAAAGGTCCTATTGGAAGTAAATATGAAGGTAAAGTGCCATATAAATGTTTTAATTGCAATAAAGTTGGTCATATGGTATCTAGATGTCTTGATAGACATGATAGATTGAGAGAAGAAGATAAAAGAACATATAAGCCTAACCCTAAATATCAGAGATACAGATTTAAGAAGAATAGAGACAAATCATGTTACTATGTTGATGAAGGAGTTACTGATGATTCTAATGAAGAACCAACAAGCAATGGATGGGCTTTTGCTGCAATAAAATAAGATCAATCGGCACCTACTGTTCCATCGGTAGAGCAGGCCCTAGTAGCTAAAATTGAAGAAAAAGATGAATGGATTATAGATTCCATATGTTCACATCATATGACTGGTGATAAAAGTAAATTCTTGTCTTTTCAGGAATACAATGGAGGTCTAGTAAGATTTGGGGATGATAAAGCTTGTTTGATCAAAGGAAAAGGCACTATATCTTTTGATGGTAAGCACAATACTAAAAAATTTTATTATGTTGAAGGTTTGAAGAATAATCTTTTGAGTGTTGGTCAATTAGTTGAAAAGAGTTTTCAGTTGCAATTCAAGAATGGTAAATGTAAAATCTTAAACAGAACTAGTTTGGAAATTGCCACCGATAATCAGACTAGAGGCAATATCTTTCATTTGAACAACAATGAGAAAGCATGTTTGATTGCACATATTGCTGAAAGTTGGTTATGGCATAAGAGACTTTGTCATGTAAATTTTGATTGCATTGTGAAAATCAGTACAACTAAGGCAGTAAGAGATTTACCTAAGATTGTTAAACCTCACAACCCGATATGTAAGGAATGTCAAATGGGAAAGCAAGTTAGAACAACTTTTAAGAGTATTTATGAGAAATCCAATAATGTTCTTGATTTAATCCATACTCACTTGTGTGGTCCGGAAAGAACTAGAAGTCTACAGGGAGATAGATACTTTATGTTAATCATTGATGATTATTCTAGAATGTGTTGGCTTACTTTTCTCAGGCAGAAATGAGAAGCTTTTGGAAAATTCAAACTATTCAAGGAAATGGTAGAGAATAAAGCTGGTAAGAAAATCAAATGTTTGAGATTAGATCAAGGAGGAGAATTTACATCTAAGGATTTAAATACATTTTGTGAAGTGAATTTGAATCAGAAGACAACTATCAACACCCCAGACACCTCAGCAAAATGGAATTGTTGAAAGGAAGAATAGAACTATTCTAGATGCAGCTAGAAGCATGATATTGGAAGCAAATCTACTTCATGTGTATTGGAGAGAAGTAGTGAATATTGTGGTTTACACTTTTAACAGAGTTAACATCAAAGGTGAAACCGGTAAGAACCCTTATGAACTATGGTTTGGTAATACTCCTACTCTTAAATACTTCAGAATATTTGGAAGCAAATGTTATATTAGGTGAGATGAGTATATTGGTAAATTTGATTCTAGAAGTGATGAAGGAATATAGATGTTTTAATTAAAGATTGCAGAAAATCATTGAGAGGCTAATATGAAGATAGATGAACAATTTAGAGCAAAATCAAGATCTATGGATTCTAAACCGGCAGTTGAGATGTTTATAAATGAACCTATATAGAGTGCACTGGTACAGAGTGTAGATCTAGTGACATTGGCATTGTCAGAGAATTCCACAGTGACTGAAGAACAACAGCAAGTGAACAAACCCAGGTATGTAAGACTGAATCACTCTGAAAGTTAGATAATTGGGAATAAGTATCAAGGTGTTATTACAAGAGGGAGAATGGAAAATGAAGAGGTATGTTTAATTTCTCAAATTGAACCAGCCTCTGTTATTGAAGCATGTGAAGATAAACATTGGATTAAATCTATGGAGGATGAATTAGAACAAATGGAAAAGAATAATACATGGAAATTAGTTCCCCAACCTAAAGACAAAAATGTAACTAGAACTAAATGGGTATTTAGAAATAAACTCAATGAAGATGGTAAGGTAATCAGAAGCAAAGCAAGATTAGTGTGTAAAGGATATTCACAGAAAGAGGGAATTGATTATAATGAAACCTGTATACATATAAAAATGGCTATGAGCAATTGAATAAATATTTTATATTTATTCAATATTTATTCTTCTATTAAATAGTTAATTTGAAAAGATTAATTTATTTAATTCATTTCATGTCTTTCTATTAATTAATTTAATTAAAATAATTTATTAATTAATTCATCTATCCTATTCTTCTAATTAATTAAATATCTAATATTTAATTATCCTTTTAACCAAGTTAATTTCATTTCTAATATTAAATTATCTCCTCCAATCAATCGAATATCTAATATTTAATGGCTATTCTCCTATCCTATAGTCTCAAATCTTAAATAATTTCTTAAATTTTGTAATCTCCCTTTTCCAACTCACCTCCCATCTCCACTTCATCTTCCCTTTGCGAACTCATAAAACATGTGGCTAAGGAAATTAATATTTCTTAAATATTAATTCATCATTTATCTTCAACCTCCAAATTTAATGAATATTGTGTGCGTACACATATATCATAACCATTTCTTATATTCTCTCTAACACTCCCTACATCTTAGGAAGGACTTGAGTCCACTTGTCCTATCATGCCTAAATCTTCTCCAACCATCGCTAGATTCCCTCAGTCAGCAACCCACTCAAGGTGAGATGGGTGACACTTGTCTTCTCCTTCCCCCTTTCTCTCAACCTTCACCTTTTCTCACATCCATCCAAATCTGTAAATTTGATCATGACCGTTGATCTAAGCCACATCATCTCATCCTCTCAAAGTATATAAAATCAAGAGCTTCAGTTGAGAGAGAGTTAGACTTCAAGAGACTTCAAGTGCATTTTCAAGCAAATCATTTATAAAACTTATGCATCTGTGAGTTTTAATCTTGAAGCAAATAGCAATTAGAATTTTAGCATAATCATGTAGCATTGCATATCATAGTATCAGTTAACTATGAGTTATCAGTCCACTCTTCATATGTCATCTTGGAAGCTATCAGTGCATTGTCTAAGAGCACACAATCTGCAACCAGGAACTGTGGAATTAGGACACAATGAGACATAAACCATGAAGGTAATATTAGTATTTTTTATTTCATATGTATTCCATGTAGTTTCATTGGTTGAGTTTGGATTTCCTGTAGCATTTCTATTGGTATTTTATGAAACTAACTTGTTGTAGGTAGCATTCTGATGATGAAATTCAAGTCGACACAAAACTTTTGCATCAGTAGCTAAAATTGAGGCAGTCAGATTATTTCTTCCATTTGCATCTCACAAGAACTATAAAGTATATCTGATGGATGTAAAATATGCATTCTTGAATGGTGATCTTGAAGAGGAAGTTTACATTAAACAGCCTGATGGATTTTCATTGACAAATAATGAAGATATGGTTTGCAGATTAAGGAAAGCTTTGTATGGATTGAAGCAAGCTCCTAGAGCTTGGTATGCTAGATTGGACAAATATCTTTTGAAGAAAGATGATGCTGACAGCAACTTATATTTCAAAGTGACTAATGATGACATCTTGGTTATTGAAGTTTTTGTTGATGATATCATTTTTGGAGGAGAAGATGGATTGTGTAAAGACTTTGCTAATAAGATGCAGGAAGAATTTGAAATAGCTATGATTGGGGAGATAAAAAAAATTTTTAGGATTGCAGATTTTACAGACTGATAAAGGTATATTCATATTTCAAACAGAATACTTGAAGGAACTATTGAAGAAATTTGGTATGGAAAATTCCAAACCGGTAAGTACTCCTATGACCACAACTAATAAATTGACATTGAAGGATGATATTGCTCCTGTTAATCTGACAAGATACAAATCTATGATTGGAAGTTTATTGTATCTGACACAAAAAAGACCTAATCTAATGAATGCAGTATGTATTGTTTCAAGATTTCAGAGTAATCCTAAAGAAAATCATGAATCAGTAGTGAAAAGGATTTTCCGGTATCTACAAGGCACAACAAATATTGGTTTATGGCATCCTAAAGATGAAAATTTTGATTTATGTGCATACACTGATGCAAATTGGGTAGGAGATGTAGATGACAGAAAGAGAACCACTGGTAGAGCAGTCTTTCTTGCTAGCAGATTGATTTCATGGTTGAGAAAGAAACAGACTTGTACATCATTCTCAATAGCAAAATCAGAATATGCTGCAGCAACAACTAATTGTACTCAGGTATTATAGATTAAGCAAATGTTGAAAGACATAAAGGTAAAATGCAAAAAACCTATAATCATTTATTGTGATAATTCAATAGTAATTGATATATCAAAGAATCCCGTATTTCACTCTAAGACTAAACATGTTTCTATCAAATATAACTTTTTGAAAGAGAATGTTGAAGAAAAAGAAGTGAGATTGGTTTATATGAATACTAAAGAGCAAATTGCAGATATCTTTACCAAGCCTTTGCCTAAGGAAAATTTTGAATATCTCGAAGAGTGGCTTGGGGTAATACCCTCATCGGTAGAGACTTAGACAATTGATGATTGGCATCAAACTGACAAAATTAATAGAGAAACCTTTTTCTGGCTTTGATGGAGGAGAGCTACTTCTCGGGGGGAGTAATCAGTTATTGTAATTGGTTATATGAGCTGGTTGTATATTCTGGTATTTGTATATCTTTGGCATTTGATGTCAAAGGGGGAGAGATATCTATGGAAAAACATTAACATTATCCTTTGGGGAGAGATTATTCATTGGGGAAGAGATATATACTCTCTGCATTTGTATTTTGATTTCTGGTATTGATCTATTATGGAGATTGTTGGTTTTTGGTTTTCGGCATTTTGTTTTGGCACTTAGATGTTTTTCCATCTTGTGTTGCCATCAATGCCAAAGGGGTAGATTGTTGGTATTATGGATGTTTTGCATTAGTGTTTTCATTGATTTCATCACTTATCCTTCTGGAGATCTTTGGTTATGTTGAACCGGCACATTGTGTTCACCGGCATGTTCAGTGACTTATGCACAATCACCAATATATTGTTCACCAGCACTAAGGATGACTTGTTATCATCTGGAGATCACTTGGTTATGTCAAAGACATGGTTCAGACACTTGGTTTTGGTATTTTGGTTATTGGTCTAATCGGGTTGAGATATTTGTTATTACCAGCAAATTGGTCTAGGTTATAGACCAGTATGCATTATCTATTCCAGATCAGCGCAACATGTTATGGAGATGATTTATTATTATTGTCAATGTATTGAGACGATATGATGCATCACATCTTGACTTGTTTGTAATTGATTTTATTGCAATATTCTTAGTAAGCCGACCTACACATTTGGTCCTAGGTTTTGGTATATACACAAGATCTCATTTGTGAGATGATGTAATAGGAAGTAACAGTATATGGTATATGGTATTGTAACATGGTATGTGCGAATATTGAAGATAATATGAGAAGACCATAGAGAAGGGTCAAATAAGATTTGAAGGTGATTATCAGAGCTTAACCGGTACTGAATCTAGCATTGGAGATGCTACTTTGAGAAATACATTATCATTGGATTTAACCATCCAATTGTAGTCAGTGTGACTCTTATTTTGTGATTGAGCAGTGAGCTCTAGGTGGTTGGTATTTCTACATGTACAGACCCCATTTGTATACACATACTATTTGGAATAGTATCATCTAATTGTGGGTAAGGTTTCCAACCATGGTTTTTCCCCTTATTGGGTTTCCACGTACAAATCTTTGTGTTATGTGTTGCGGATGTTGTTTCTCTTTCTATTTTATGCATTGAGTTTCACTGGTATTAATATTAACTACTAATCTATCAACTGACATTAAGTTTGGTTTACCTGTATTATGCATCAAGTTTGATTAAGTTATATTTGGGTTGAAATTAATAGACAACTTATTCACCCCCCTCTCAGTTGCCTCCCGGGTCCTAACATCAACAAATTACAAAACTTTAACCACACAAAACCTTTTACCAGAATGCATAAATCAAATACCAGAATAGCAGATATAACAATTAAGAATAAGAATAAACCATAAACCAAATACCAAGAATTCACATCACATAACACCAAGATTTGTATGTGGAAAACCCAGTAAAGGGAAAAACTACAGTGGGAAGTCTACCCATAGTCAAATGATACTTCTATAGTAAATATCTGAATACAATAAGAGGGGCTTGCACATGCAAGACGGCCAACAACCTAGAGCACACTGCTCATCACAAAAGAGCCTCACTGAATACAAAAGAAATCTAGACTACAATTTCAAAGAATAAATGAACTGCAACAATAACATCTCCTATGCCTAAGTACATTTTTGGTTAAGCTCAATACTGGAGATCTCACACCTCTTACACAAACCCAATTCAATCACCCATGATCGACCAAAACCTCTACATATGATTATAACTTTATTTGCACATAGATAATCTCACAACCATAACCCATGCTACATGTGTTGGCAGTGGGCCAACATCCCTCGTGGGGATTCGTGACATGGTTTAACAACCTCCTGTGGATTCTATAAGGCTAGAGGTTGTATCGGGTATTGATAGGTCGATCTTTTGGTGTAACGACAACCCTATCTTGTAACAAGTGGTATCAGATCTTGGTCACAGATTTGAATCACATAGGCCAGGATGAGTGACACTCAGAGGGGGATTGTTGGTAGTGGGCCAGTGTCCCTCATGGGGATTCGCGACATGGTTTAATAGCCTCCTATGGATTCTATAAGTCTAGTGGTTGTATTGGGAATTGACAGGTCGATCTTTTGATGCAACGACAACCCTAGCTTTTAATAACATGATCTACAATGGGATATACTGTAGACACCTAAAAATGTCTCATTGATCATGTACTAATTATTCCTCTAATTAGTTAAATAATTCTTTAATTCTTTAATTAATTTAATTAATCATATTCTTCTAACTTCATATTTCCTCATATCTTACTAAATTATTCTATTTGCTATTCTATCATCATTTAATCATTTTAACCATTTTCTAATATTAATTAAATATTTATTATTTAATTAATTATGATTAATTCCCCAATTTAAATAATCTTCATTATTTAAATAAATTAATTCTCAATTTCTATCTCTAATCATCTAATCATCAACCCTCTTCTAAATATTAATTAAATATTTATTATTTAATTAATTATGATTTTAATCCTTTAATTTAAATAATATTTATTATTTAATTAAATTCCATTTCTAAATAATTAAATCGTTTCTTTAAATTATTTAATTAACTAATTAATTCTTCCATTTCCAAATCCCCAAATTCTAATTTAATTTGATTTCATATTCTTCTAAATTCTTCCAAATTCAATTACATGTGCATGATTTCAAAAACCAAATTGAAAATCAAAGTCAAGTTCTCAATATATTCAAATGCTAAGTTGAATTAAATTAAATTCAATTATTTGAATTAAATCTCATGCAAAGATTAAATTGATAATCTAAATTTAAATGCAAGCACATGCTAAATTAATTAATTAAATCATTTATCTCTCCAACTTCTATTTCTATCTTTCAGTTAGCTTTTTCTAAATTAAGCTTTCTGTGTCATCCTCTTTATTTCCTCCAATCATTCATTTTCTTCCTTCAATCATCTTTTTCTCAATCAGTTGACTCAATTAATCTATTCAATCTATTGAGTTTCACTCCTACAATCAATAGTTCAACTATCAATTTTCATTTGAGCTCACCTGAGTTCCACCTCTTGATCAATCTGTTCCACCTTTCAATCAATCTCATCCAAAAATCTATAAATTGAGCATTCAATCCTCCTCTCCTCCTCAATCCTGAACAATTTCTCTAAATCATGAACTTCGAGTCTGTGTCACTTGTAGGTTACCAGTGCAATATCTGAGAGCCATCATATCATAGAGAAGATAAGAGCAATGGAAGCAATATGCAATCTTGGAATAGGGAGTTTTAGTTTGATTTGAATGATTTATAATTCCTATTTCTTGATATTGCATTATTTCATTGTCTTGTTTGTTAGATTCTTTGATTAGATAGGGATTCATGATTTCCCTTGATTTCTAATTGATACATTGTTATTAAGATGAATTTAACATGCATTAAATTTTGGTGAACCCGACGTGAATCACAGCTAATTTACGTTCTCTATTCTCTATGTAATTTTTGTAGGTCGTATGGATTTTTTGCATTTTTTTACAGATTTCGCATGGATTTCAAGAATAGATATTTTGTCTTGCAATCACAAGTACATCTTCCCACAATTGCATAGACAAAATCACGCATTCGACCCCTCCGGGTCATGCATTCACTCTGATAGGGTTACACAATTGCCCTGTTCAGATCATGCAATCGCCCTTTCTGGATCACGCATCTGCAGGGTTAATTGCTGTTTAAGTTTTTCTTCCATCTGTTGTTTGTTCTATTTAAATCTATCTCAAATTGGGTTAATGTGGGATCAAATTGCTTTATTTCATGATTTGATTATAACAGTTTATGGCAAGAAAAGTTCAGTTCAGCATTTCAGGTGCAAGAAGGACAAAACAACAAAGAAGAGAAGCCAAATGCTATCAAAAGGTTCTCCAGGCAGAAAAATTGATAGAGGATTTGAAAGAACAATTGGCCTTTGATAGATATAATAGCTTAGTTCTTTCTTATCAAGTTAAATATGATCTAATCAATATTGAATGGATGATGAGAGATTTGGCTAGGGCTTCACAATTGGTTTTGTAGGTTCCTGATCGGGATTAGTTTTCTTATCTTTTTTAGTTTTTAACTTTTATTGTTGTATGTTTGTCTGTCATGCAACCGACCTATTAGTGCTACACAATTGATCAGATATCATCATGCATTCGGTCTATTAGAATTATGCATTCACTCTATCAGGTTCACGCATTCGGTCTGTAAGTATCATGTTGGCATATGCACACTCCAATGAGACATTGTATGTGATTGAAGGTTTTGTCATTGATGGCAACCTTAGAATCCTATTACATCGGCAAGGAATTACAGTAACAAGGCATTACACTGGCAAGGCATTACACCGACAAGATAGTTCACTGGCATCAACATATCACACTCTACACCGGCAATCAGACCACCGACACCAGCAATAAGAAAGGAAGCATACCAGCACAGACGCCGACAGGATTTTTGTTATATTATATTTTGTTTATTATTGTAAAAACTTTGCAAGCTGACTTGGCAAGTTGTAAGATGACTCTTATATATAAGAGAGGTCATTGTAGACATTTAGTAAGTAATGGAAGTGAAGAAAAAGAAGATATTAGGCAGACCTATTATGCGAAATATAGGTTAAAGGTTTTATGTAAAGAACATAGCGGAAACTTGTACTGGATCAGGAATTATAGATGTTATTATAAAGAAGTACAAGATATTGGATTTGTATAATCCACATTGTAAGTCAGTGAGACTTCCCATTGAGCACTGAGCTCTAGGAAATTGGCCTTCCCCTCTTGTAAGTAATATTCTCTTATTGGCCAGTAAATGGATATTGTGTGTCACAAATCCCACCGAGGTTTTTCCCATGCTAGGTTTCCTCACTAAATCCTTGTGTTATGGTGTGTTTTTCATGTGGATGCTTTTAATTCTATTTATTGCATTATTTCTTGCATACCAGTACACTGTTATAATATGTTCTGCATGTTTTAAGTTAAGAAATTCTAATTACCGGTTAGATACTGATTCACCCCCCCCCCCTCTTAGTATCTATGGGATTCCTAAATATTGGTATCAGAGCTTGGTCCTCTATTTTTAGAAGCCTAACAGCTTGAGGAAGATCTTGACACTGGTAGATATGGAAAATCTGATGAAGCAACTTGAAGGAGCTCTCTCAGACTATGATATAGAAAAATTGAAAAATATCAAACTAGAAGATGATCTAAAGGCAGCTCAAGATATCATTCAGGCACTTCAAGAAAATCTTACTATTGCAAGAAATAAGAGAAGAGAACTTTGTGAAAAGATGCAAAATGAGAATGATGAAAAGGAATCACTTAATGATATGTTAATTAAGCTGAAACTAGAGAACATAACTACAAAGAATGAGATGTAGGATATGACTATGAGATTTTGTAAAGAGATTGAAGATAGGAAGAAGAATGAAGAAGAATTGACTAGAAGACTAAGTGATGCAGCAAATGAGAACACAAGACTGAGCTATCAAAATGATTTATTAAAGACAGATCTGATGCACACTCAGAATGACTCCAATGAACTAATGAGACAGAAAGAAGTCTTAGAAAGAGAACTAGAAACATCAAATCAACATAAAGAAAAATTCAAGAAAAGCTCAGAGGAACTTGGTAACTTGCTGAAGAATCAAAAACCTAAAGGTGACACTTCTAGAATTGGCTTTGAAGTTGGTGAAAGCTCCGGTACTACAAACACATAGGATCACAACAAACCGGTAAGGTAACCTAATGCTTATAAATTCAATGGAAAATGATTTAACTATAATAATTATGGTCATAGAGCAAATGAATGTAGATCTAGAAATTATCAAAATATCAACACACCCACCGGTCAATGTTCAAAATGCAACAAATTTTGTCACAATTCTGAAAATTGCAGAATGAATGTGAGATGTTATGTTTGTAGAAGATTTGGACATTTATCTAATCAATGCAGAACACAAACTGGCATAGGTTATGGGAAAGCTATTCAGAAGAATAATGTGACTTGTTATGCATGTAACAAGATTGGGCATATTGCAAAATTCTGTAGAAGTAAAGGATCACCAGCATACAACAAAAGTTCTAGCATGAAAGGAAAAGAAAAAGTTGAAGAGGTTAAGCAAGAATTCTCAAAACAATGGATTAGAAAAGATGATCTAAATATTGGGAATACTCCTCCATCGGTAGAACCAATCAATGCTTCACCAACAGGACAGAGTGATGTTCCACCGATAGGAAGTTCTTCATCAAATTGAAGAAAGTTTCCTTGAGGGTTTGGCAGTCTAATGACACATGTGCTATTATTCCCTCGGTTAGAGATGAGAAGTTGGAAATTACTTCATTACCGGCAAACAATGTTAAGTGAATACTTAACTGGCATGCATTAAATATGGTAGATGGCAAATAAACACTATAAATTTGTGGTTTTGGCTCCATTTCATTTCACCGTGATTTCAAACATTCATAGAGTGCAAAATTTGCGGAGCTAAGGAATTTCAAGAAAAGAGGCGAAGCACTTCAAGCAATCAATCCATCCAAGACAGAAAAAGGTATTTATCATCATGGCATCCACATCTGCACTTGAATATATAGCAAACCCTACTATAGTCAAGGTCATAAAATGCCCTAGGCCCGTATTTCAACTAGTTCCCAAAGTAGCAAAGAAAGATGACAATATAGGTGCTTTCTCACAAATACCAAAAGGAGTTGTTTATGCTGAAGACCCCAAAATTTACATTCACTGCAACATAGAGGAATTGGGAGATGAAGAGATGAAAACTATGCATAAAACTATCATATGTGATAATTCTAGAAATGTGAAACCGGAACATAAAATCATTGAAACCCTAGGATTTACTGAAATCCTCTGCATTGCTGAATTTCCCAAGGATGTGATTAGGATAGTCTTAAGCAGGGTACATGGTGAATTTTTCTGGTTAGACGCAATTCACAAATTCACCAAGGAAGTTGTGAAAGCTATCACAAGGTTACCGACCACTGGTAAAAGGCCAGACAAAACCAAGAAGGTCTCAAATGACCTAGTTACTAAGCTAACTGGTGCTACATCTAATAAAAGGTCCTTAAGATTCAATGATGTAACTAACATCAATGTAAGGTTTATCAGCATGATATTAGGGTATAAGGCAACTCATGTAAATAGACTCAATTCAGTTTCAAGTTTATGCATTAAGAGTGCTTATGACATTATCACAGATAATGTAAAGATTGATATATGTGAGTGGTTGAAGGATGAGTTAATTGAAAACCTAGGCAAGATTAAGAAGGATAAGAAAGGAACGTTTAGGTTTGGAAATCTGCTAGTATGTTTGATGCTACATATAACCAAACAAGTTCCTGGTATAGGCTACAAAGAAATTGGATTTGATATACTGGTAGGTAAACAGCTAACAGAACTATTCAACAATATGGGAAAAGATAAGGAAAACAATATCCATGATTACTTTCAAGCACTTAAGACCAAAATGAAGAAGAGAATCAGATTATCACAAAAGATTGTTGACAAATATAAGGATGAAATATATTTTGTAATAAAAAAGGATGAAATCTAGATGGAAGCAATCATCCCAAGAACAATCTGGGTAACAAAGATGGGCTATGAGACAAATGATCATACAATTGAGACTTATGCTAAAGCACTTCTGGAAGCACCAAATGAACCAAAGGAAGAAGTATTTGGTAGTGTTGAGACTATAGAAAAACAAATACAATCTAAAAAGAGAGTGAAAAAGGTTGAGGTAGTTGTGAGAAGAGGCTCTAGACAGGCAAAGGCTATTAAAGAAGATGTGTTAAAGCAAACTAGTATCACTGAGGATGAGCTAGGAACTCTACAGCTTGAGAATCATCTATCATCGGTAGGCACTTCTTTAGAGAGTGACATGCCTGTAGCTTTCAAAAGAGTTGTAAGGAAAAGAGATCCCTCACCAACAACCACACCCTCACCTAGGAGGACAAGAAAGAAACAACAAGCAGTGAGATGTCTAATTAAGAAGACTACACCAAAGAAGAAACTGACACCCAAGAAGAAGAAGAGAACAAAACAAAACTTGGCTCCTCTTGACATACTATTGAATGAAATTACAGAGGAAGGGAAACTGAAGAATATAGAGAAATTGTATGACACTCTGATTGCAGATAAAAAAGAACAAGTAGAAAACAATGTTATATTGCATATGGACATGTATAAGAAATTTTTGATGGAATTTGTAGATGAAGTACCAGATGAATTGTTCAAAAGACTAGAAGCAAGGAGACAAGCAGTAATAGAACTTGACAAGAAAATCAAGATAGAAAAGCTACTTGTTGTGTACCCAATTAACTCACCTAAAGAAATTGATGATTTAATTACTGAAGCAAACTGGTCAGTATTCTCTACTGCACACCGACACATTGCATTAATGGTTGGAAGAGTCAATGAGGTGATTGAAGAAACATAAAATGGATGGGATAAATTCCTAGTTGAAAAAGAAAAACAAAAAGAATACAGGAACCCCAAACCAATAAAGGTATATCACAAAGAAAGAGACAAAAGAAAATTAAAGGTTGGTGGACCTCTGAGTATCAAAGTAAAAGACAACTTACCCCCACCTCCTTTTACATCACCAATAACAACAACTACAGAAGATCAACCGACAGTTGAAAGTATGGATGTACAGGATATCAATCCTAATCCTGAAGTCTTATATACAGTAGATGTTGATACACAAAAGATCAACATTGTGGTAGACAAAGATACAACTGGTAAGACTGAAATGGCTAGTGAGCCACTGGTAGCTAAGCAAATTGATAAAACACAAGGAAACCGGCAGATGACAAAGAACAATAGGCAGAAATGCAGACTGAGACAATGCAACAAGAAGAGCAACATCAATAGGAACAGGCTCCGAAACAGGTACAGGAACAGGTTCATGAAGAGACAGTGCAATCAGCAACTGGAGAAGTACACAAACCATTGCTTAAAGAAATGCAAACACAAACAAACCTACCAGAGGTCACAACAAGCTTGGTTACTTCCTCCACTAGCAGAATTCAAAATGTTGGTTCCTCCTCAGCAAGCCACAAACCAACAAATGTAACTGAAGTACTTATGGATTCAATCAAAAGGATAACAGATTGTAGTTCACAGGCTTACAAAGCTGTAGATGACACAATCCCAATTTTGAAGGTAATTGCTACTAATTGTAATATAGATAATAAAGATTATTTAGGACAACTTGATACTTTGTGTAAATAGATCACTGAGAACATTGAGAAAATAAAGGAAGAGACATTGAAGGACAAGGTAGAAATTGAAAAGCAAAAATTCTTTGAAGATCAGATAAAGAAGTGTACTAGGGAATTTGACACACTTCTACTAGAACTATGCAACTTATTAAAGGAATACAAAACTCTGTACAAAGACACCTGCAAGACAAACTTTTTGACAATAGACATAGATAAGAAAATAAGCAAGGTATAGGATGAAATCAATAAACTTATTGATAATTTTGTTAACTCACCCGATACATTATCAGTTTTTGAGCAAAGGATAACAAATTTTGAGGAAGAGTTACTTAAATTAGAAAGAGAAAAGGAGAGAATAGTGAATAAGGAAAAGCATTTGAGATTAAAAAAAAGTCCAAGATTGGACTATCTAGCATCATTGCAGAAGGAAATATCTGAGGCACTGATACAAGGACAGAAAACACCGGTAGAGCATATGCAGCACCTCACCGGTACAGTTAAAAGAACAGAGACAACAATAAGAGACAATAAAAAGTTTATGGAGAGTATAAACTTGATTTTGGCGGATCTATTTCAAATTGTAACTACCCAGTTACAAGGTTGAAACTACAAACTCTACTAACATCTTGACAACCTTTGTCATTGATGCCAAAGGGGGACTAGTGGTATGAGAAAATTCAATATCATAGGAATCATATGCTCAGGCAGAGCACACATTTTTGTTAACATTTTTGACTTCACATTTTTGGATACATGTTTGAAATTTCTCATGAGTGTTGCCATCAATGCCAAAGGGGGAGATTGTTGGCATATGCACACTCCAATGAGACATTGTATGTGATTGAAGGTTTTTTCATTGATGGCAACCTTACAATCCTATTACACTGGCAAGGTATTACACCGGCAAGGCATTACACCAACAAGATAGTTCACCGGCATCAACAAATCACACTCTACACCAGCACTTAGACCACTGGCACTGGCACAGAGAAAGGAAGCATGCTGACATAGAGGCTAACAAGATATTTGTTATATTATATTTTGTTTATTATTGTAAAAACTTTGTAAGCCAACTTGGGAAGTTGTAAGATGACTCTGATAGTTCTGATACTAAATGTAAGTACAGATCCAATAGCCAATAAGATGAGAGGGGGTGGAGTGAATCATACAAACTTAATCTTCCATAAAAACATCAGATTCAACCTCGGTAACATGTACTTCAATAATATAACCAAAATTGTTAAACATGCAAACTCAAAAGCATATAAACATCATAAACCTCATAACACTAGATTTAATGTGGAAACCCAAATAGGGAAAAACCACTATGGGATTTCGGACCCACTAAGAAATATACTCTTCTAGAGTATGCTCGGTTAAAAGAAAATCCTGTTAAAGATTAGAAACACATTGCTAGATGTGACCCGGTTAAGGGATTTCCCTCAGATCTGTTAGGATCTTCACCTTGTTAGAAGTGACCTTGTTAAAGGATTTCAAACACTCAATCAGAATGTCACCTTGCTAGAGGGTTTTACAAATAATACTGTTAAGTCCACTCGGTTAAGAGATTTTCTGTCACTTTCACAAAATAACAGTAATAAAAATATATCTACAACTTCACATCTAAAATGCTAAAGCAGATTCAGATTTGTTCAATACAATCTAGACATAGAACCAATCTTGTCCATATGTTGGGCTTCTATACTCTGTTATTCAAATAGGTCTTCAAGCTTCTATGCTCAGTAATCACTATGTAGCATCCCTATGCATACACTTGCCCACATACATTGTTTATCAACAGTTTCCTATTTATAAACAATTAGGTAACCGCTTAATCTCCTTGATCACATTTCCCATGATCAATCATAGCCATCAAATCTTCAATCTTGTCCAGGTTCAATGCATCTTTCAATCTGAAAATATTTTACCCTACCTGGGAACTTGCATACATTTCTTGGAACTTGTGTCAAGGTATTGCAATTCAATCTGCACTATAGATCTTCATGCCGACTTTCCATTGCCTTAGATTCTTAACAAACTTCATGCACGACATACCAATCATTTAATCAGTTCTAGCTCATCAGCTTCCTCCATTAAATATCATCTGTAATCATTTAATGCATTTTGTTATAGCTTGGTTACAACTTGGTAGCAACTCAGTTATAACTCGGTGAATACTAAACTTCACTCGGTAGACATACTACCTTCATTAACTGATAGCAATAACCTTAGGGTTTACCAACTAGGTTCCTTAGGGTTTACCGACTAGGTTCTTTGCTTGGTAACATAGTATAGTATTATCCTTACAATTTACAACATATATATGATGTTAAAACAATCTAAACATCATGATCTCATCATTTTTTGACTCAGTAATAGTTGCCCATTGAATACCTTATTCATCCCCTTATTCATCATAATCTTTCCTATTTCTTTTACCGACATCTTTATATTCTTTAAATCATACTTCTGAAGATATGGCAACATCATACTGAATTAGAAAATCAATTTCTTGACATCAATGACAAAATAATAATATCAAGACAGTAAACATCCTTAATCAGTTATATCCATAATCATCAACAACCTTCTCAATATCCTTATTGAAATGCCAACAATCTTTCATTGTCTGTTATAATGCAATATTGCCAACAGACTCTTATATATAAGAGAGATCATTGTAGACATTTAGTAAGTAATGGAAGCGAAGAAAAAGAAGATATTAGGCAGACCTATTATGTGGAATATAGGTTAAAGGTTTTATGTAAAGAACAGAGCAGAAACTGGTACTGGATCAGGCATTATAGATGCTATTGTAAAGAAGTACAAGATATTGGATTTGTATAATCCACATTGTAAGTTAGTGAGACTTCCCATTGAGCAGTGAGCTCTAGGCAATCGGCCTTCCTGCATGTGTAGGCCCCTCTTGTAAGTAATATTCTCTTATTGGCCAGTAAGTGGATATTGTGGGTCACAAATCCCACCGAGGTTTTTCCCACACCGGGTTTCCTCATTAAATCCTTGTGTTATGGTGTGCTTTTCATGTGGATGCTTTTAATTCTATTTATTGCATACCGGTACACTGTTATAATATGTTCTGCATGTTTTAAGTTAAGAAATTCTAATTACTAGTAAGATACTGATTCACCCCCCCCCTCTCAGTATCTATGGGATTCCTAACATATCATGCAATTGAACAGGTATTGTTACGCATTCATTTCTTTTAAATTTGGAGTTTTTGTTTTCTGTTGTTTGGACTTTACTACTAATCTTCTGTTTAAAGCCTATGGCGGATTTGCAGAGAGGATTAGATTAGTTTTTTTTGCATGAATCACCTCACATTTCTTTTTTCTAGTTCTTAAAATCAACAATAGTTAAAATGGACATGCATGGATAATTTCACACTTTGTTGTTGGTGCTTAAAATGAACATGGGCTAAAATTGACATGCATGTATCTCACACTTGGTTTTTGGTGCTTAAAATCAATAAATGGTTAAAATTGACATGTATGCCTTCATATTTTGATTTGGTGTTTAAAATAGACATCCACATGCATATCTAACACCTAAATTTGGGCTATAAAATGAACATGAATCAGGCTGCATTTGATTAAATCATTTGTCTTTTTCTTAAGGTAAAGAATTTTTATTGTGTCTGGGGTGGACCTACTATTGCACTAATTGACTTTCCACTCACCTTTGGGGTCTTGGGAGAAAGGAAGAAGGTGACAATGACATCCAAATTTTTATTTTATTCTACATAGTGAGGGGTATCTTTGACTGGGGATTTCATCACCCCATAGAGGTTCTTCGAATTGGGATGCATTGGGGATATCATCTCTCCCACTGTACTCTCGAGCAGGTTTTTTGAGCCGCTATATAAATATATTGGTCAGACGGCTAGAGTGTTGAGTGAATTAAATGTATGTGGGGGTCTTCCCTGCATTGATAAGCTCAACTAAAGTCTTAAGTGCCTTTCTCTGAGAATCCGTTGTTGGATTGGGACCCCTCGAAACCTAATACTAAGAACCAATTTAGTTGCCAAAAATCCTACATTTAGTGATTCTTAGAGTGTGGATCATACCCCATAGATACCCCTCATGTACCTTACATTATGAGACATAAATCCCTTGGTGATAAGATCTTCGGATCTTCGGGGTAAGAGAGACTAGCATGCTCGAGAAGTGTGTGTTGTGGAGTGGAGCCAGTGCTACCAGACTCTCTATCTTTCTGTCTTGTCTCGGTATTTTGTTGTGGGGGCCTCATTGAATGGTGTCCACTATCCAGCCTAAGATTGTATTCCATGTTTTTTTATGTATCATTGTGCTAGACCAGTATTGAGTCAGTCCCTTGGGCTATTTCAGGCCCTATCTCATGTATGTCCGAATTTTTGGAGATTTTATGAAAATTGAGTCAATTAGCTATACATACCTACCAACAATTGTGCTCAGATTTGGAAAAATACAAAACATTGTCCCACACATGAAGTTACACAAAACAAAGTCCATATTGAAACCAGAACTCAAAATTACTTACATAATTGTGACCCTAGGCAGTCTTTTACATAGTCTTTTGCATAGTCCCACTTACATCCTCATTATCGTCCTACGTCTTTTGCATAGTCCCACTTACGTCTTCATTATCATCTTACATCTTTTGCATAGTCCCACTTACATCCTCATTATCATCCTACATCTTTTGCATAGTCCCACTTATGTCCTCATCATCGTCCTACGTCTTTTGCATAGTCCCACTTACATTGTCATTATCATCCTAAGTATTTTGCATTATCATCCATATTAGTTACATAGTCCTACATTATCATATACATTTCCATCTAGACCTCATATACGTCTACATTCATTGTCATTTATAGATTCATAGCATGTGCCTTCATGGGTCTCCCGGGTGATGGTTTTCTCCCCTTCAAGTAACCTAATTTAGTTCCAAACGATAGTCAACAAGAAATCACTGATGGTCTAGCTAACTTAGCTTGGGACTTAAGAAGAAGTGCACCTCAATATATAGGAGTCATACATGAGATAAACATTGGGTCTAAGATTTGCCATAGAATTGATAGACAGATCAAGGCTGAAAAACTTAGTCAAGAAATGGAAAGACTTGCATTAGAGAAATCTAGAAATGCTCAAAAGGTCTCACATCAAAATCCTCAATAAAGAGTTTAGTATAGACTTGCATACCTCATATTTACATCTACAGTCTATTGTTAAGTCATCATCTTGCATAGAACCACCCCCATATAAGCAATTTTAGATGCCCGTCACAAGGTCGCAAAAAGCAAAAGGAATAATGGACCTGAACAACATACTGTCTGTAAACCCTACTTGGAATATGGACATGTCAACAGGTGAACACTCAGGTACACAAACAATATCCACCCTAAATGAATTACAACATTTGACAAAGGAAGAAATTGAGTCCACACAACAAGACCCACATGTCCTCATGATCCTAGATGCATTTATACATAGCGATAGGGACAAGTATCTTTCATTGTTAATACAAAATGGGGCAAAACTACATGAGGATTTTAACATCACAAAAAATCATACCACCAGGAAAAACTTTAGGTCAAGATAAGAGTCAAACACCACCCTTGATACAAATACAAGCAACGACCTCCATTTTTCCTCAAAATGTACCTATCCAAACAAATGTCAACACAAATGCAAACTTTCAAACAAATGTGTCATCCTCGGCAATCAATGCTAGTATACCATCACAAAGCATACTGATAATATCAAGTGTCTCAACACATATTCAAACACAAGAAAAAAGTGCAACCCTACCTCCAGTTTCCTATTCTATGGGATCCACATAGTCATCAAAATGCAAATCTAGGTCTTGCCAATACAACAAGTACAACTCAACCAAACATGGTTTCACATATCACCTATTTCATAGTACCTAGTGGAACACACAACACACAAGGTTATAATCTTGGTACCTTCCAACAAATTCCTAGTTATGCAACCACAAATCCTTTTGTGGGACATACACAAACACAAGGTATACCTTTGATACAAATAGATATTCTGACACAACAAATATAGAATTTACAACAACAAATGATGACCATGCAAATTGGTAACGATAAAAAGAGCTACACAATGCAAGACTTATGTCCTTATCCATTCGATCACACATTATACATGCCACCTTTACCACAACATTTTGAAACGCATAAATTTGATAGATATCGAGGGAAGGGTGATCCTAGAGATCATATCAAAGAATTTTTTATAGCATGTATAGAGGTTGCCTCAGAAGATACTTATCTAATGAGATTATTTCCTAAAAGTCTGGGAGGTCCAGCTTTAGAGTGGTTTTCACATTTACCACCAACCATCACATCATGGGGAGAATTAGCTAAAGACTTTATTGCAAACTTCTCGCACAACATTGAAACCCCAGTTACTTTGATGGACTTGTGTGTCGCTAAACAATATGAGAATGAAACATTTGCATCCTTCATATAATGATGGAGGGCTCTCTATAAGAGGTGCAAGACAGTTATCCCAGAAATAGAGCAAGTGGACATGTTCATAGAAAATTTGATTCCTAAGATTAAATATCCAATACAAATGCAATGTTTAACCATATTCAAACAAATTATGGAAAAGGCTCTCAAATGTGAGAAGGGACTAGTAGAACAAACTCTTATTAAGTATGGCAACACCAACAACAATGACAAATCTAAGTTTTGGTCGAAAAAAAAATGTGACCAATGATGGTATTGTAGATGCCAGAATGATAAACAGAACTCAACCTGTTTTATCTTTTGGAACGAGTCAGTCATCTAATCCACATATAGGGAATAACACAACCTCTGCAAATGCAAATGCTACACAAAACATGAACACAAGATACCCCAGGGTAAATGCTCCAAGAAGAAATTACACACCTCTAGGAGAACCTAATGAGTTAGCGCTCAAAAAGTTAATATAGACAAACATGATACTTTTACTTGAAGTAAGAATATATGAACCAGGTCCTTTCAAACCCACATGGTGGAATGATAATGATTTTTGCGATTATCATCGAACTAAAGGTCACAAAACAACAAGTTGCTACAAATTGAAAAACTTGGTCCAAGATATGATAGACCAAGGGGACATCACAATTGATATCAATAAAACCTTAGCAAACACAAATCATACGATTTTTAAGGATCCTTTTGTTAAGCATGACAAAGGGAAAGCTACCACATCAGGTACCCAAGACAATACAACTAAATACACAAAGGTCTCATACGACTACACTAGACATGCCATTACCTCAGGAGATATAGAAAAAAATGATTCACAAGAAACACTTGACCAAGATGACCAACATCAAGACACTCACATAGCTGATAGCCAAATTTGTATGATATCAGATCCACCAAAGTACGATGACGATAGAAATCTTTGTCTCAGAGACTGGGGGTATGATCAACCATCTCACTCAGGTTGGTTTGAAGATGAACTCATAGAACACATTATGGATGTCAAACATACACATAAAGACTATGAAGAGGGAATTAACATTAATCTTGATAAAAAAACCTATGATATAGACAAATCTTGTAAGTCAAATGATATAGTCGCTACAATCACCATAACTCCCAAAGATAGAGACTATGCAGTAGTTACTCATAGATCAAAGGTAGCTTTATAAGGAATACCACAAAATCAACCTCTAGCAGTTTGGACTTACAATGTTGTTGAGCAACTTAAGAAAACTCCAACACAGATATCATTATTCGAACTATTGCGTATTTCACCCACTCGTAGAGCTATACTGGACAAAGAACTTTAAGATTTGGTAGTGGACAGAGATATAGATGAAAATGCCTTCTAGTCTATGGTGGTAAATCTGACACAAGGCACACGTATTGCATTCACAGAACAAGATATTCCTAGTGATAGACTTCTTCATAACAACCCACTACATCTAGAAGCTTACATTCATAAGAGAAGAATCAGAAGAGTACTCATAGATGGGGGAGCCAGTCTCAACATTTGTACTTTAAAGATGGTCAAAGCACTAGGATATTCTGAACTTCACATTGATTCTTCCAAGAGGATATATATCAAGGCTTACGCTGATGAAGAACATCCATCAAAAGGCATTGTAAAATTACTTGTACAAGTAGGACCTATAATGATAGAGATCACTTTCAAGTCTTGGACAGAGAACTGGGATATAACATGTTATTGGGCCACCCCTGGATCCACACCATGCAAGCAGTACCATCCACATTTCATCAGTGTGTCAAATTCCCATACAATGGTATTGAAATCACTATAAAAGGTGATCCAAATCCATTCCAACATTGCAATTACCTGAAAGATAGTGTGGATAATCAGGTACCTATCAATCAGGCTACACTTCTCACTACACAACTGGAAACATTAAAGATCACATTAACAAAAAAGGATATGCCTACAACATCCTCCTTACAAATAAAAGATATGGGTTGTGGAGAGTATTCTATTGCAAATACTTTAAGTGGGAAATAGTTGTCTCTTTCTCCTAAGTCCTTTGGGAAACTTCACAATACAATACAAAAAAAAGACAAAGGAAAAGAAATTTTCAGATATACAGACTCATGCTCTTTCATTAGATGGGGTGACGTACAAGAAGAATCCCTGAACGAAGATGTTAACCATTGGATATATAGAGAAGAAGATGACATGACGATACCCAGAATACCCATAGATCAGTATGGCAATGGATTCAAAATACTCCAAAGACATGGATATGATGGTACCACAGGCCTTGGGTTGCAAAAACAAGGAAGACTAGAACCTGTTGTTCCTAATGATAATCCAGGGAATCAAGGATTGGGATATAAGAATGTACAACATATAACCGAAGCAAGATAGCGTACCCTTGATATACTAAATCAACCAAGAAAACTGTCAGACTACCTACCACAAAGGGATTTGTCCACACAGGCACTTCCATCTTCATCTCAAACAAGTAATCAAGTACCCACATCACCTAGTGCAGAATCAGATGGAGAAGACATGAGACAACTCTTGCAAGAACCTACCATTGAGTTACAAAATGATGTAGTTATTGACACAACAGTACAGGCTAATATGGAAATAGATGCAAGTTTACAACCACCACCAGAATCCCATCTGTGGTTATTGTGACTACTTCTACCATGAGAAACAACACAGGCTCAACCTAACAAAATAGATGAAGAAAGATTGCAAAGGCTTATACCAGAGAAGGGTAACTAATGTCCAAAGAAGACCAGTCAACCTACAACAGAATGAGAGATAGGAACAAGAAGAAATAAGTGATGATAGCTCATATGATGAAACATATATTGAAAGTGAGATAGACTCTCATGATTACAAATTATTATCACTCCATGATTCTAGCCCACCAGAAAGTGTAATATCAAGGTATTAAATAAAGCTTATATAGGATGAAGATACACAAAGTTAGTCAAACAATCAAGTCTTCATGTTATCAGAGTCTACTAAAGAAGGGAGTAATGATTTACCCCTAGTGCATTCATACTTGATTGATTGGGGGCAAGAAGGAAAACCAATGCTGGATTGGTTTGAAAATGATGAAGCAATTTCAGAATTTCTAGGAGTCAGAGAGGGATTTCTAGGAGGTGATCATAAAGAAGGATTTGTTATATACCTAAATAGAATGATATACTTTGGAGTAGAAAGTACTTTTGCAATAGAAGATAAGGATCAAACTACCCACAATGACAAGAGTGACTTGGGTAATCTTCCTATGGAAAGAGAAAATTCAGCATTACTTACAAACGAAATAGAAGAAGTAAACATAGCAGAAGGAGAGGTTGTACATAACATCCATTTGGAAAAATCACTAAGAAAAGAAGAAAAATATAGATTCATTCATTTTTTTAAACAAAGACCTATCAAATTTGCTTGTTCCTATTCAAACATACTAGGTTTAGACTCTAAATTAGTGTTGCATCACTTACCTTTGATACCAGGAGTTAAACCTTACAAGCAAAAATTGAGAAAAATGCATCCAAGTATCGCATTACTGGTTAAAATAGAACTACAAAAGTTGTTGGATGTAGGTTTTATTAGACCTATTGACTACACAAAATGGATATCCAACCCGATACCTATGACTAAGCCCACAAGAGGCATAAGAATGTGTACTGATTTTCGGGATCTAAATAAAGCTTGTCCTAAGGATGACTTCCCGCTACCTAATATCGATATGATAGTTGACCTAACAACTGGAAATGAGATGCTATCCTTAATGGATGGTTTTTCAGGATACAACCAGACTAAAATTGCACCAGAAGATCAACATAAAATGGCCTTTACATGCCCATGGGGAACATACTGCTAGAATGTGATGCCATTTGGTCTCAAAAACGTTGGAGCAACATACCAAAGAGCCATGACATGATCCACAACATAATGGAAGATTATTTGGATGACATATTGGCTAAATCACAAACAAGAGAAAGTCACCTTGCAGTTCTTACACAAATATTTGATCAGTTGGAACAGTATAATGTCAGATTAAACCCGAAGAAGTGTGTGTTTGGTGTAACAAGAAGTAAACTGTTAGGGTTTATAGAGTCAAATAGAGGAATTGAAATAGACCCTGCCAAGGTCAAGGCAATCATTGATATGCAACCTTCATCAACACTTAAACAACTCAGAGGGTTATAAGGAAGACTACAATCCATAAGGAGGTTCATAGCACAGTTGGCAGATAAGTGTCACCCATTCCAGCATTTACTCAAGAAAGGAGTTACTTTTAAATGGACAAAACAATGCCAGGAAGCTTTCCAAGATCTAAAACATTATGTTTTGAACACACCAGTGTTAATATCTCCTACTTCAGGAAAGCCTCTGTTGTTATACATATTAGCAACAAACTCAGCTCTTGGAGCTCTATTGGCATAGCATGACAAAAATGGAAAAGAAAGAGCCATTTATTATATAAGTAGGACTCTGATTGGCTATGAGCTTAATTATACCCCTATAGAGAGAGCATGTTTAGTAGTGATCTTTGCATCCCAAAAGCTCAAACATTACATGTTGAGTGATAAGGTACAACTCATTGCACGCTTTGACCCACTCAAGTACCTATTGAGTAGAGCAACATTGGCTGGCCAATTGGCTAAGTGGGTTATGATCCTCAGTGAGTTTGATATAGAATACATAGATAGAAAAGCCATCAAAGGACAAATTATAGCATATCAATTAGCAGAAGCTCCTTTATAGGACAGTCACCCATTGCTGATAGGCTTTCCAGATGAATCTATGTTTACATTAACTGCCTCAGTAATGTGGAAATTATACTTTGATGGGTCATATACAGGTCATGGATCTGGAGCAAGGATTCTCTTCATTACTCCTCAAGGGGATGTTATACCTAAGTCATTTAGGATCATTTTTTGATGCACGAACAATATAGCTGAATATGAAGCTCTCCTCATAGGGCTTTGTACAGATGTACAATGGAAAATATAAGAGTTATAGGTCTATGGTGATTCGCAGTTGATTTTAAACTAGGTCAATGATGATTACAACACGAAGGAAGACAAAATCATGCCTTATAAGAAGCTGGTTGAAGATTACAAGGAGCACTTCGGAAAAAGTACCTTTGAATAGATCCCAAGGATACAAAACAGGGCACCAGATGCAATGGCTACCATAGGATCTCTTTTGAATATACCTGCTAACAAAACTCAGTTTGAGTTCATCATAGAATAGTTGTTGCTACCAGCATATGAGACTCCCCTATCAGAATATGTATGTGCAATTGTGGGTCCAGAATCACCTTGGTACAATGAAATATATACATATTTACATACTCAATACATATCACCGGATCCGTCCAGGAATCAAAAGAAGACATTTATTAGTCAGGCACCTAGGTACACCATTATAGCTGATACTTTGTATAGAAAGGGTTTTGATGGAAGTCTTCTCCAATGTCTGGATGAGAATGAAGCACACCTTGCTTTAAAAGAAGTCCATGATGGAATTTGTGGGGCTCACCAAAGCAGTCCGCCATTGTCAAAGAAATTATTGAGAATAGGTTATTACTGGCCAACTATGGAAAAGGATGCTTATAAGTATGTACAGAAGTGTAAACAATGCCAAATGCATGGAGACCTCATTCATGCACCAGCACAAGATCTTCAACCCATTACATGACCATGGCCATTTTCACAATGGGGATTAGATCTAGTGGGTAAAATCAACCCTACTTCTTCCAATGGGCACAAGTTCATCTTGACAGCCACTGAGTACTTTACCAAATGGGTTGAGGTAATTCCTCTAACATACACTACTGGAAAGCAGATATCAAAATTCATGCTCAACTACATTATATGTAGATAGAGAATTCCAATGTGCTTTGTTACAGTCCATTTAAAAGCCAGGAAGTGAAAGAGTTATGTGACAAATTTCACATACAATAGAGATTTGCCACACCATATTATCCACAAAGTAATGGACAAGCAAAGGCTACAAATAAAACAATATTAAACATTCTTAAGAAAGTAGTCACTGACATAGGACTGGATTGGCATCTCCAGTTAAATCCCGCTCTTTGGACTTACAGAATGGAGTAGGCACACCTACAGGAGCAACACCATATTCCTTGGTCTATGGGACAGAAGCGATACTCCCCATTGAAATAGAAATACCATCTCTAAGAGTCTCCTTACAGAACATCATATCAGAGGAAGACTACAGGGTAGCAAGGTTACAAGAACTCAAAACCCTTGATGAAAATAGACAAACAACATTTAACCATTTACAAGGATATCAAAACAGACCGAGACGGAGTTATAATAAATGGGTCCACCCATAAACTTTTCAAGTGGGAGATCTAGTACTTAAAGAGAATCAAAGGAACCTAGCAGAATGAGAAAGGCCAGGGAAATTTGAACCTAACTGTCTAGGTCCTTTCATTATAACAAGGGTCATAGGCAATGGAGCATATAATTTGGCTACCATGGAGGGAGATCCACTCTCTGACCCTATGAACAACATGCACCTTAAGCGATATTATACCTAAGGGCTGTATAGTTTAGGTTTTACTTTCCGCATTGCATATCATATCATTTAAAACACTGCATTACATATTGTTTTTTTGTTTTTTTTAAATGCATCGCATTCTCAAAAGTTTTTGCATTTTCATATACCAGCACCAATAAAAAAAGGCAACTATCCAAGTTTATCATTTGTTTGCATTTAAGAGAAGAAAGCGTCATCTCCTTTCTTAGATATTTGGACATGACGTCTTTGAGGTCCTAAGGTCACTCATTTTCAACATAAACCTGTGATGATGCTTTACTTATGGTTGGGTAGTGATTTCACTATTTGAGACTTGTTGACCTAAAATCTCTCAATTGCTATATCTCAAACACAATAAATCTCTAATTCATTCGAGACACCTAGTTGATCATATGACTAGTTAAAAATCTAAAATTCTACTTCAGCGCCGTTGTAATTGTCACACCCAAGTAGGTTCATTACTTACAAGTCAAGGCAAGAAAATAAAAAAAAAAGAGCTATGACAAATATCCATCTCAAGGAAAAAGAGCAATGATATATAACTGAAATATCATGTATACAAGTGTGATAAAAAGATTGACTATGGGAACATGCAAGTAACTCCATTAGGGCTATGAACACCTACTGGCAATGGAGCAATATTTGAGAAATTATAGTCTATAACCTCATCGGAGCTCTCAAGGCTCTATTCGGGATGCTTTTGAAGTTAGAATAATCCATGTAGCTAGTCATATAGGATGCTAAGGATCTTTAGTGAACACAAGAGTAGGAATTAACTCATCGGCACACACATGGGCAAAAGAAGATCAAAGTTTCAAGAACCAATGGGGACTTTTTCATGTCTCCATTTGTAAATCCTAGTCACTAAGTGTGTTGAGATGAATGTTCCAAGGGACCTTCGGGATCGATTGACTGCTTATCTATGAAATTTTTTGCACCTCCATTTCAATTGATGTATTACAAATGCTACAACAAACACAATCAACCTTGTTCAAATAGGAAATGCATCTTCATCCTACATATTGCATTCACATAGGTCATGTCAAAAATTCATTTGTCTCCACATACATTTTGCAGATCATCATGGCATACAAGTTTGCACACTAGGGGCATAACTAAAAAATTCCAAAAAAAAACATATAAAGTCCTGAAAAAATATTAAAAAATCATTTAAAGTCCTGAAAAAATAAAAAAAAATCATTTAAAGTCCTGAAAAAATCCAAAAAATCATATAAAGTCCTTAAAAAATACGAAAAACATCCATATAACGTCCTTCAACATAATCCAAAAACACTGGAAAAACTCAAAATTCAAAAACATTGAAATATTCAAAATCCAAAAACAATGAAAAACTCATAATTCAAAAACAATGAAAAACTCAAAATACAAAAACACTGGAAAAACTCAAAATCCAAAAATAGTGAAAATCAAAAAATCAATCAAAAACATTCAAATACGATCCTGAAAAAATCAACCAAAAACATCAGATAAAGTCCTAAAAAAATCAATCAAAAACATTCAAATATCAATCTACATAATCCAAAAACATCGAAAAAGCTCTTGGAAAAGAACTAAAAATCGAAAATCAATCAATTAGAAAAATTTGCAATAAAATGTCTTGTGAGAAACAAAAACCCTAGCAGATATCCAACAAACACTTTGCATGAAGTTAACAAAGGATATGACTATCCAGTCGAACATCTACAATCAACTAATCAAACTGTCTTATCAATCGTATCATATCCATATCAACATGATCATTATCTTTTCTTAAAAAGAAGAGGATACACTCGAAATCAGACAGGTCAGTCTTAAACGGGGTCCACAACTTTTTGAGATCAAACATTATCAACCATCACATCAAGCAACTAAGAATGAAGCCACAAGGTCAATATAGCTGCTGAATTTTGTCTGGGTCAATCTTTATCTTTTTATCATTTGGTGACAGATATTGTTCCTATGCTACTCAAGGATGTCCACAAGTTACTAGAGGATCTATGATGGGCATTATATTTTTCTTTGTTTGTTGTTTGTGGTGTGAACTGATGAAATTCTAGGGAAATTTCTCTAGTGGGTGTCTGTGATAGGAGCTTCCAGCTATTGGATGGCACACATACCTCGACCCCTAGCATAATTCTTAGAATGGAGGGTTCACTCCTTGTCTACTACATGTTTGTTTCTACAATGAGATATCTTTACATCTTGGTTCCTTATACCCTAATGTGCTAAGCTTCATTGTTCAATAATAAGGCTCAGTGATGAATATATATTGATGCAATAAAATATGTGACACAGGTTCATGATTCATTCAATTTCGGTCTGATCTCATTTGTGTAAAGCGGAAAATCGCGATCGAACCCTAGTTGCTCTCCCCTCTTCCAACTCCAAGGAGAGAGAAGGGAGATTCACTAGGGTTGATGGTTTTCACTTAGAGGAGAGACTTTACATTCAAAAGATGAGTTGAAACCCACAAGATCCAATCCCACGCAATGCAAGATTGGATGCTAAATGAGTTTCAAGGGTTATGACAGCAAGGCTACCCTCTTTTGTAAAGAATGTGCATAGAAGAATTAAGCTAGGAATGCATAGAAAGTGAGAAAGATTCGCTTATAAACTGAGATAGGAATACAGTATGAAGCTGCGGACCTGGAATTAGCAGTAAAATGTCGATACGGCGCTGTCCTGCAAATTTGAGCGAAAGTTGCCAGGACGATGGCGCCCGAGCGCCACGGTCCTCCGAAAAATCCGCGAAACGAAGGGGGATCTGTTCATCTCTGCACAAGGATTCCAGATCTTCAATTTCAGCCGCATACCTGCAACCTACACACAGGAAAGTGAAGACGATTGGGGGGTTAGGGATTAGGGGTTTGCCTTTAGGTCAAACCCCGGTTTTGGAATTAACCAAGAAATGAGCAATGCTGTAAATGTAAATGTCTGTAATGTAAAACAAGTACTAATACCTTGTTGTAAGGATGTTTGTATCCTTATGTGCGAAGGTATAGATGTTGTATGTTGTATGTTGTAGTAGTATGTTGTAAGTGATCTCCTCTTCAATGGTTGAATCTTTGTCTTGAATGCAACACTTAGCCTTGAATGGAGACTTGAAATGATCAATTGCTTGAAGGAATGCTTGAATGCTTGAATGCTTGAGTATAGTTTCCACGCTTGTACACATATGACTCCCTTACCTAAATGGGAGAGGAAAATGTAGTTTATACACTTGCCAATTAGGGTTAAAAGACTGATTTTTCCGACCTTAGGCCGACCAGGAAATATTATTTCCAATTTGCAAACAAAAAGACACGAAGTCCCATAGGAGACCAGGCCCAAAATAGGGCCAGGGACCAGGGCGCTGGGCGCCATGGTCCTGGAGGACCAGGGCGCTGGGCGCCATGGTCCTGGAGGACCAGGGTGTTGGGCACTCTGGTCCCACCTCCCGGGACAGCAGGGTGCAAAGGAGGTTCAGGCCAGGGTGCAAGAAAATGCAGTTTTCAGTGTCATAATCAGGTTTCGGGGTCTCCATTCAGGTTGCGTGTTGCGTCACCATCATGAAGACCGAAATGCAGTCAAAATTGCAAGTGTCGCAATTTTAGGACGCTACATTTAGCCCCCACTTTAGTGGGAGTATGTATGCTCATACTTCTGGTAAAGTACAAGGAAACAATATTGAAAGACTTTCACCACGTCAAGGAGGCAAGACACACCAAGCCCCCAGTGGACTAAGGATCTTACAACTTCGATTGACAAAGTAAAAGGGAAGATCATGAGGGAGAACCATGACTGTTAGTAGTAAGGTTCCCTCACTATGAGTCATGCAAGAGAAATACCAAAAAATTTCAAGGCAAAGCTAAGTTCTCCAAGAAATTTTCATGTATCCTGAAGGGATAGACAGGGTGTATGCCCCCCTACGTTAAAGAGATCGCACACGCCTCAACGGGGGTGATTGTTTTAACGTAGTGATACACATAAGAAATGAGAAAGGAAAGGAGCACGTTATCACAAGGATTTAGCCCCCAAGTGTGAGATAAACCCAAGGATAATAGACACAAAACACAAAGCACGAGGTGACTTCACTTTCCTCGGGGTCAGTATGCTGTATGATAATTCATGTATATATATCATATGTATGTATGCATAATTGTTCTTCATTCCCCAATCAAGGAAGGTCACCTAGAAGAAGGGAACACATGTGTCTTTTGAGTCAACATGAGAGAGACCAAAAGAGATCTCAATGCTTTGCATCGTCCTCAAGTAGACAACACCAAGGACAACAAATAGAAGAATGAGAATAACGTATAGAAGAAGTAACACAAGAGAGGAGGAGAGAATCTGCTATGCTAATGTAACTAGTCTAGCACGTCATCTACCCCCCGATCTTGCTGATCAATGTTTCCGGAAGGCAGGGAACACACTAGAGGAGGAACATTCAACACAGCAGATGGAGCTATCACAAGATCCAAATGAGGGCTATGTTCATGTTCCAAGCCACGTTGTTCTTGTCTAGGAGCTAGGATAAGTGCTTTAGAAAATTCATTAGATAAATGGTTATCAATATCAACAAGTTCATATTCACTATCAGAAGCAAGAGGAGTAACATTTGCATCATGAATAACATTTTCATCTATAGCATCATCAAGATTTATAAAAATAGGGTCTTTAATTCGCACAGGATCAAGACCATCATGCATCTTATGTTTAAGAGATTTTGGAGAAAATGGAATAATGCTTGTTGAAGGTGTTTTTGGAGATTGCAAAGTTTGAGCTCTAAGACGACGCTTTCGCCGGCGTTCACGTGCAGAACGATTTCGTCTAGTCTTAGTAGGAAGTGAAGAAGATTGAGGAGGAGGAATCTTCTCATCCTTATCACTTGGGTGTTTAGGTTGTGGTCTCTTAGGCTGGATAATAGGAGAAGAAGAAGGTCTCTTCTCTCTATAAAAAGAAGGAGGAGGAACTGCTCCATATAAGGGAGGAATATTTGGTTTAGGAAGGAGACCAAGTCCATCATGACGAGGAGGGATAGGTCTACTTTTAGGAAGTTTATTAGATATAGACATAGTCACATCCATAGGGATGGGTTGGGAATCTTCTTGAGGAAAGACATTAGTTTTATCTTTCAAAGGAAGAACTTCCTTCTCAAGAATGATAGGAATGTCAAGTTTGGGTGTTCTAGGTTCACTTAGAGATAGGATCATATCTGTTTTCCACTTTTGATAAGATTTGAAAAGATGATCACTTCGCAGAGGAAGAGATTGGAATTGTTTAGGCCAAAAATAATCAATAGGAACGCTAGAAGTTCTTTCAGCTGGTTTAAAGAGACTATGATTGACAGTAACAACTTCACCATTATGGGAAAATTTCAAACACTTGTGAATAGGAGAAGCAATAGCTTTCATGGAAGATAGCCAAGGATAGCCAAGCTTCACACAAAATTGTTCGGAAGATGGAATAATAGCAAAGTTCACATCAAGGGATTTGTTATGGACCTCAATAGGCAATGTAATAGAACCAATTGCAGGAGAAGAAAATGCATCAAATAGTTTCACAATCACATCTGTTTTGTCATATATCACTTGATTCAATTGCAAAGTAAAAAGAAATTCTTCAGTAATAACATTAACCATGCACGAAGGATCAATAAGCACTCCAGGGCAAGGTGTATTCTTGACTTTTGCAACTATGTATAAAGGACCATCAAGTGCCCTAATGGTTTCACTGGAATCAAATGTGATGGAAGGTTCTTTAGGGTTTTCTTGCTGCTCTACAAAGTTAATCACATTCGGAGTCATAGACACAAGACCATCAGATGAAAGAGAGGAATCATTAGTCTCAATCGCATTAGAGGTATGAGAAGGTAATGGATCAGTGAAAATCTGAAGATTTTGATTAGGAGGAGATACAGATGTATTGCCTTTATTATTCACTCCAGAAATAGAGATAGTATTATTATCAATCAAATCTTGAATTTTACCCTTTAAAGAAAAAAAAATTTCATTATCATGCCCAGGCTGACGATGAAATTGACAAAAAGATTTGTTATCAAAGTAAGGTGAAGTAATCTTTGCGGGATCAATTTGTCTTATAGGAGGAAGAGTAAGCACATTTTGTTCCAATAACTTATTCATAATACTATGCAATGATTCATTCAAAGGAGTATACTTTCTTTCTTTCTTGAAAAATTTAGAAATAGGAGGCACACCTGATGCTACATTCACATTGTTGTTGATGATGTTTTCATTGAATTTGATGGAATCTCTGTTTGGTTTAAACTTCCCAAATGGTTGTTGACTGCTATCACCCTTATCACTCGGAGCCATAGGATGTGATTGTTCCATTTGACTCACAGTCAGTTGATAATTGTGAAGAGTTGCACACAACTGTTGGAAAGAAGTAAACTCAGAAAATAGAAGTTTGTCTCGAATATCTTTTTGTAAATTAGAAATAAAGATTCTTTGAATATCATTGTCAGGCACTGGAAAAGAAATTTGAGCATACAAATGCTTATATCTACCAATGAAATCAGTCACTTTTTCTTTAACACCTTGTTTACAATGCATTAAATCAATCAAAGTAACTTTAGGACTTATATTGTTTTGAAATTGTTGAATGAAAGCATTTGCAAGTTGTTCGAAAGAAGTAATAGAATAAGAAGGCAACAAGCAATACCATTGTAGGGCTTTGTCTCTTAATGTTCTAGTAAACAATTTTGCAAGCAACCTTTGGTCATAAGCAAAATCGGTACATATTGTTTGAAAAGTCTTAACATGTGTTAGAGGATCACCTTTACCATTATAAGGCTCCAAATGCGGGATTTCAACATGTTTAGGAGGGATAGCTCGAACAATGTCAAGAGAAAGTGGGCTCGCAACATCAAATGTGGGCACACTAAACTTAGATTGATTCATAGAGGCAATTTGTTGCTGTAAAGAAGAGACAGTTTGTGCAAGATTGTTAATGGTCGCTTCAGTCGAAGAGTTCATATTAGATGTGTTAGATTGAGATGGAGGTGTTATGTTATTGAAAGAAGGTAAAGAGTAAGGTGGTGGGACTCTATGATAATTAGTCATAGGAGATGATTGGACAAGAGGACCACTACAAGGAGGAATGGAATGATTGAATGAATTGCCCCCTTGCATCATGTTCATTTGTGGAGATATAATAGGAACACTCATTGAAGGGACAAATGAAGAAATCGGATTGAATGAAGCAAGAGGGTTAATTGAAGAGGAAGGATTGCCCCCATGACTGGTGATCACAGGAGGAATGTCTTGTGTAGAAGTATCCATTATGTTTGATGTAAAGGTAGGTATGCTAGCAATAGAAGTCATCAAAGGAATAGAATGATTGACTTGAGTAGGAGGTTGTGTATAACCCAAATTTTCAGCACAACTCTTCATAGGCATCACATTCGAATCCACAATGTGTGCAATACCATGCAAAATATCAATTCCATTCTTATCACTTTGAAGCATACGTTTTAGACCCTCAATTAAAGGAAGAGCTTGACTATCGGGGTATTCTTGAGACATCCATTGTCGAAAATCATCAAATTGGTTATCCAATTTCAAAATTTGTTCTTCAGAAACCTCATGGAGAGCTTCTTCATCATTAGGAGGATTAGAGGAATTACCCATGTCCTCGTTAAAAAGGCTATTCAAATTAGGTTCCATCTCCTCGGTAATTAAACCTCGGAAAGACTTAATTCTACGGCTTCGTCTAACGGGAATAGTGTAAGTAGGGCTTATTGTTGTAAAACTCATGCACTAGAGAGGGAGAGAAAATTTTGATTTTAGAGGTAACAATTTTCAGTAAAATCAGCCAATCTTCTGGATTTAAGCTGTTAAATACAATCAGGACAATCTCCCGAAATTTCATAAAAAATGTCAAGGACCGTGGCGCTTCGGAGTGCACACGGTCCTGGCAACTTTTTTCGAAATTTGCAGGGATGAAAGTTATGATGATTTTAGAGCTAATCTGAAAAAATTGAGTGGTTTTACGATCTGTAGATAGGGCAAATTAAAGTTGCAATCTCGAAATTGAACCCTACCAAGATTGTCGAAAAATGCAAAATTTGAATTTTGAAAAAGAGAGGGAAACTAAAATTTTGAATTTTATGATTTTAGAGGGAATGTCAAGAGCAATGCAAATTTTGAAATTTTAAAATTGACTCAATTTCACGCAAAATTCAATTTTGAAAGCGGAAATTAAAGTTGTTGTAATTAAGCACTTAATTTCAAAAGTCACAAATTGTAAGAATTTGAATAAAGCCTTGAAATTTCGAATGAATGCAAACACACTTTTCAGATTTAGGACAGTAAGAACACAATTTTGACACAAAATTTCAATTTCAATGATTTTTGAATGTTTAGAAGCCTTAATCCAAGCAATCACAAGACCAACTTTGACTGTAATTTTGAAAGTGTTAGATTTGATAAAATCAGCCAAAATTCTGGATTTTAGCAGGAAAATACAGTAAGATCTAGCTCCCGAAATTTTGGAAAAAATGTCGGGGAAGATGGCGCTCGGAGTGCACACGATCCTCACAACTTTTTTCCAAATTTTCAGGGATGAAAGATATTGTGATTTTATTGCGGAATCCAAAGTTACAGCTGATTTGGAGATGTTTTGATCAGTGAAATTTTCGGACAAAGGTTGAATCAAGAGGATTTCAAAAATTAGGGTTTTCACACTTAACCACTTAATTTTCAAAATTAAAGCATAGATATGAATTGATAATTTGTAATAGAAGGGAAGATCTGAAACAAGCATTAACATTTAGACATTTCACGAGTTCAATTACTAAAAAGAAAATTTAGGGTTTTTATGCAATCAACCTCTAAAATTTGGATCAAACATGGAAATGTAATCAAGGAATCCAATTTTCAGATCTAACCATGAATAATCAGAAAGGATGTTCACGTCGGGTTCACCAAAATGTAAAGCGGAAAATCGCGATCGAACCCTAGTTGCTCTCCCCTCTTCCAACTCCAAGGAGAGAGAAGGGAGATTCACTAGGGTTGATGGTTTTCACTTAGGGGAGAGACTTTACATTCAAAAGAGGGGTTGAAACCCACAAGATCCAATCCCATGCAATGCAAGATTGGATGCTAAATGAGTTTCAAGGGTTATGACAACAAGGCTACCCTCTTTTGTAAAGAATGTGCATAGAAGAATTAAGCTAGGAATGCATAGAAAGTGAGAAAGATTCGCTTATAAACTGAGATAGGAATACAGTATGAAGCTGCGGACCTGGAATTAGCAGTAAAATGTCGATACGGCGCTGTCCTGCAAATTTGAGCGAAAGTTGCCAGGACGATGGCGCCCAAGCGCCACGGTCCTCCGAAAAATCCATGAAACGAAGGGGGATCTGTTCATCTCTGCACAAGGATTCCAGATCTTCAATTTCAGCCACATACCTGCAACCTACACACAGAAAAGTGAAGATGATTGGGGGGTTAGGGATTAGGGGTTTGCCTTTAGGTCAAACCCCGGTTTTGGAATTAACCAAGAAATGAGCAATGTTGTAAATGTAAATGTCTGTAATGTAAAACAAGTACTAATACCTTGTTGTAAGGATGTTTGTATCCTTATGTGCGAAGGTATAGATGTTGTATGTTGTATGTTGTAGTAGTATGTTGTAAGTGATCTCCTCTTCAATGGTTGAATCCTTGTCTTGAATGCAACACTTAGCCTTGAATGGAGACTTGAAATGATCAATTGCTTGAAGGAATGCTTGAATGCTTGAATGCTTGAGTATAGTTTCCACGCTTGTACACATATGACTCCCTTACCTAAATGGGAGAGGAAAATGTAGTTTATATACTTGCCAATTAGGGTTAAAAGACTGATTTTTCCGACCTTAGGCCGACCAGGAAATATTATTTCCAATTTGCAAACAAAAAGACCCGAAGTCCCATAGGAGACCGGGCCCAAAATAGGGCCAGGGACCAGGGCGCTGGGCGCCATGGTCCTGGAGGACCAAGGTGCTGGGCGCCCTGGTCCTGGAGGACCAGGGCGCTGGGCACCCTGGTCCTGAAGGACCAGGGCACTGGGCGCTCTGGTCCCACCTCCCGGGACAGCAGGGTGCAAAGGAGGTTCAGGCCAGGGTGCAAGAAAATGCAGTTTTCAGTGTCATAATCAGGTTTCGAGGTCTCCATTCAGGTTGCGTGTTGCGTCGCCATCGTGAAGACCGAAATGCAGTCGAAATTGCAAGTGTCACAATTTTAGGACGCTACAATTTGCTTATTGATATTTTGTTGATTTCTCATCTTCTTTTTAAATCGTATTCTTTCTAACATTCTTTCTATCATCAATTTTCCTTTCTATCATCTAACTAACATTTCTTCAAGGTGTATTCGAGTTAAAATTGGCTCAATCATTATCATACAAAAAACATTCATTATAGATTCATTTGCATTCATTATAGATTCCATTAAGCATTCATTATAGATTTCATTTGTACTAATAATACACACATGTACTACCATTGAATTCAAAATCATATAGAATCAAATAGATATGCATCATAAAAACTCATAGCATCATATAAGCATACATGGAGAAGAAAAACATAAATAGATCACTATCAAAAACCTGCATATCATATTTATATAACTCAAAAATGATAATGTGTGTGAATACAATAAATAAGCCTGAAGGCTCAGATAACATGATCAATGAACACTGCCTCTATCAGCAAGTGGATCATGTCCACTAGATCCTGCCCTAGGATGTCAAGGTGGTTCCATAACGCCACCACTGCTAGTTCTTTGTGAAGTAGATCTACTTGATCTCCTCCACATAAACACACTAAAGCTAGGCTCTCTCTGACCCTTAGGGATGGCTCACTCATATGCCTATCTATAATAAATAGCCTCCTATGCACCAGTGAAATACCTATCTGCCTAGTTGCACGCATCAGTACCTGCTCTAAAAAGATGATCAAAGGCATCCATGGTAATCTAACATCTTCGCACTACCTCATCCCTCTCCATCTAGAGATGATCTCTCTCAACCTCAAGGGCACCATAATCTGCACGATAAGTCTCTCGCTCGATATCTTGTCTAGTGACCTCATCCTCCGGCTCTCTCCCCTGCGTCTATCCTCAACCACTGTCTATGATGGTGAATATGTTGTGTTGTAATTGGAACAATGGGATCAGTCAAAGGCATTGGCCTATGCCTAGCAAACCATGCATCATACTCCACCGTCGTCCATGGATCTGCTGCACCTCTATCCCAACCCCAGAGTAATGGCTATAGAGAATCAAACTCAGCAGAAGCAACATGTTGTTGTATGCAAACATCCCAATTAGATACCTCCTGCAATACACGAGCAAAATAAGCCATAACCACTGGTGTCACCTGTACCTCACTGAACTGTCTCAGAACCCATCCTGGAAGATACATCTTGATAATTCATTGGGTCTCAAAGGTCCTACCAATAAGATATCTCTATTGTCGGTAGAAAGGCAAGTGTATTGCATCATCAGACCAACCAGGGCAATCCAAGTATGGTCTCCAAATAAAATGTTGCAATATGTCAAACTGATGTCTCCAGTACAAGGTGTTCCTCGAACCCCTCTGTTTGATACCTATTGTATACCTGAAAGCATAAGGCTCACCAAGCTGCAAATCAACATGAATAGCAGGCCTAGAAATAGAAATGTGCTCCCATGACCATGTCTGGAGAAAAGTAACATCACAATTGATAGAACGGTATCCAAGATACACAATACCATGCATCTGATAGTATAACATGGCTAGTTGACAAGGACCCCACACATACAGTCGACGATGAACAATCATATCATGGAGCACTCTGCCCCATCCAACTGGAAACCCGTGACGACACCTGTCAAGTATCAGTAAACCACCAACAACACCACATAATACAATAGTCAGGTCATCATAGTCTAATCAGGCCCAAGGGATGTCATAACGGCCACTGATCTGCAAGTCCTGAAACTCACACTCAAAAAGTGCACATAGTCCAGCAATGCCATCATCATGGTCATATACAACTCTCTTACCATGAATAGGAATACGGAGTATATGCCATACATCCTCTAATGTGATGGATGCCTCACCAGTTGGTAGATGGAAAGAACAAGTCTCAGAATGCCACCGCTCTATCAAAGTTGTAATCATGACCTTGTTGGACGTAACCTCTGGCAAATGTAAAACATGATATAGACCAAGCTATCGGATATGCTCGATCTCCTCATCTGGTAAGTCAGCCCAAAGATCAAGTCCACTTGGTCTGCTCTATTGGCAGTCTAACACTCCAATCTTTTCCTGTAATAAGAAAATGTCCAAAATATCAAATATCGGATCCTGAAAAACTTAAATATTTTCAAAGACATGACAAAAAATTACACATACAATGAATGCATGATAGTTATGACTAATGCGGAACAATTATGACTCTTGCATGATCTTTGATACTAATGCATAATGATATGAGCTCTTGTGTAACAATAAACACTTATGCGTAAAGCTATACACGAATGCGGCATGTTTAAAGCAAATTTTTAACACTTAAGATGCATGCATAACAATAAAAGCATTTGCAACACATTAACAACAAATGCATAAACATCGACAATCGAATGCGTGACACAGTGCAAAAATTGATCATGGAATTTTTTTTGGAAAATAACATAAAACAGGTAAAAAATTAGGAAAAATTTGGAAAAATACCATACCGCCAATCCCAGGAGGTCTCTGATATGAACGTACTTGATCAAATAGGTGTAATCAAACTCTATAACCAGCCATGACGATCAAATATTCAGAAAAAAGCACAAAAATTGTAGCAAAAACCAAGGAATTCCCAAATTGCAAATGAGAAAATGAAAACCTAAAAATCTCTATTTATAGCTCAAAATTAGGGTTTTTTGACACCTCGACGCTCGTGGTCCCTGCCAGCTTCAAACACCTCGTAGCCTACTCAAACGATCTCGAAATCGCACGAAATTTTACACGCTTGCTCATTAAACTGAAATGGAAAACATGGTCTCAATTTTGGAATTTTTTGACCATCTTTTCCGAGGGGGCATATTTACACTATACAACAGTACCAAGGCATACTGGGGCAGAATTTTTCATTTTCTTTAAAGACATTGTCTCAAAGAGGGGCAACTATAGACACCTAAAAAATGTCTCATTGATCATGTACTAAAATTCCTCTAATTAGTTAAATAATTATTTAATTATTTAATTAAGTTAATTAATCATATTCTTCTAAATTCGTATTTCCTCATAATCTTACTAAATTATTCTATTTTCTATTCTATCATCATTTAATCATTTTAACCATTTTCTAATATTAATTAAATATTTAATATTTAATTAATTATGATTAATTCCCCAATTTAAATAATCTTCATTATTTAAATAAATTAATTCTCAATTTCTATCTCTAATCATCTAATCATCAACCCTCTTCTAAATATTAATTAAATATTTATTATTTAATTAATTATGATTTTAATCCTTTAATTTAAATAATATTTATTATTTAATTAAATTCCATTTCTAAATAATTAAATAGTTTCTTTAAATTATTTAATTAACTAATTAATTCTTCCATTTCCAAATCCCCAAATTCTAATTTCATTTAATTTCATATTCTTCTAAATTCTTCCAAATTCAATTACATGTGCATGATTTCAAAAACTAAATTGAAAATCAAAGTCAAGTTCTAAATATATTCAAATGCTAAATTGAATTAAATTAAATTCAATTATTTGAAGTAAATCTCATGCAAAGATTAAATTGATAATCTAAATCTAAATGCAAGCACATGCTAAATTAATTAATTAAATCAATTAATTAATTAAATCATTTATCTCTCCAACTTCTATTTCTATCTTTCAGTTAGCTTTTTCTAAATTTTATTTCCTCCAGTCATTCTTTTTCTTCCTTCAATCATCTTTTTCTCAATCAGTTGACTCAATTAATCTATTCAATCTATTGAGTTTCACTCCTACAATCAACAATTCAACTATCAATTTTCATTTGAGCTCACTTAAGCTCCACCTTTTGATCAATTTGTTCCACCTTTCAATTAATCTCATCCAAAAATCTATAAATTGAGCATTCAATCCTCCTCTCCTCCTCAATCTTGGACAATTTCTCTAAATCACAAACTTTGAGTCTTTGTGTCACTTGCAAGTTACCAGCACAATATCTGAGAGCCACCATACCACAAAGAAGAGAAGAGCAATGGAAGCGATATGCAATCTTGGAATAGGGAGTTTTAGTTTGATTTGAATGATTTATAATTCCTATTTCTTGATATTGCATTATTTCATTGTCTTGTTTGTTAGATTCTTTGACTAGATACGGATTTGTGATTTCCCTTGATTTCTAATTGATACATTGTTATTAAGATGAATTTTACATGCATTACAATTACATCATAACTATACCAACCCAAGACCTAAACAATTAGCTTGGCCACCTAAAAGATAATAAAATAAATTCATCACGTGAACCTGAAAACCAATGATAAACCAAGTTGTCCTAAGACTGAAATAACATAATCCAATCAATAAATTCAACCAGTAATGCATCGCAAGCATCCACCAACACATTACATAAATCAGTTCATAGCCTAGCAGAATAGAACCGGACCTAAAATAGGTCGCCATAAGCCAAATGCAACACCACCAATCAAATAGAACATGAACAAGATGACCAACAACATCCAGATAACCTTCTAGAAGCCGCACCAACACCACTTATCGGATCAATCAAAAGATCTTCAATAAAGCTCTATTGGTAAAACCCTTACCGGTAACCAAAAGGCTTACTAGAACAAATGATAGAATCCAGATCATCAAATCTTGAACCACCTGAATGAGATACACATCAAGAATACATGAATAACCAATCCAAATAAATTCCAAGAGTCAGACCATACCAGAGAATACTGGAGACGGTCTCCAAATCAACATCAAAGTTCAACCACTCTACTGGAACCTGATAGACAACCAAGAAGCTACTCTTGACATCAATAACAAACATCAATGACAAACATCAATACAACACATAATCAATTCCTCTAAAATACCAACAATCTCCCCCTTTGGCATTGATGGCAACACTAGATGTGAAAAACATCCAACTGCCAAGAAATGCCAAATAATCCTCCTCAAAAGGAAGACAACCAACAATCTCCCCAAAATGATATAGCAACGAAGGTATGAACAAATAGACCAAAATCCCCCTATGAAAGATATCTTTGTTAAACTCTGATCTCTCCCCTTTGATTGATATTTTTGTTAAGCTCTATTGTTCACATGTATATCTCTCCCCCTTTAACATCAATGCCTGAAATTTGACTTAAACATCAAAGAAAAATCAAAAGAACCTTTGAACCACACAACTGACTACTCCCCCTAAGTAGTAGCACCAACATATCAATCCAAAATGAATAAAAGCTCTAATAATGCATACCATACTGATGCCAATCAAAATCACTCATGTCTCTACCAAAGGGGCAAAAACCACCAATTTGTCTCTAAAGTACTCAAATGATTCCTTTGTCAAAGGTTTAGTGAAAATATCTACAATCTTCTCTTTAGTGTTAACATAAATCAATCTAACTTCGTTTGCTTCCACCTTCTACTTCAGAAAATTATACTTGATTGATATGTGCTTTGTCTTAGAATGAAACAATGCATTCTTTGATATGTCAGTAGCTATTGGCATTGAGTTGTCATTGATGTCAACCAATATTGCAAGCTACTGGCAGAGATATGTCAATTGGTATTGCAAGCTACCAATAGAGGTATGTCAACTCGGTATGAAGAAGGTTGTAACCAATATAAAGGATGGTAGTTTGCTTATGATAATGTTGATCACAAACCCCCAGAGGTGAAGTTGTCCTGGTGGTTTAGTGTACACTACCGGTTAGTAGTAGGAGAAGGTCTCACCAGTAAGGGGTTGTTCTAGTATGAGTTCGATGATTGATCAGGTTTAAATTGACCTTGTGTCGGTGAGCTGAGTGTATGTCGATGTGATGCCACATGGAGTTGAGGTGGCGAGCATGCAGAGGTCGGTGAAGTTTCCATCGACATGGTTGTTGGATAAATTAGTCGACATTAAATGAAACAACCACAAATCATGGGTCAATAACAGATTGATGCGACTCGAGGAAGAATGAATGATAGAGAAAGATCAGGGAGTTTTTGGTGCCTAGATCGAAGCAAGGAAATTAGAGTGCAAGAGGACCTCGAGAAGGAAATAGCTAGGTCATAAATGAGTCGTCAGACTTCAAGGTCGGAAATCATGGTTGGGTTTGCTATTTTTGGTAAATATATTGTTGACAGATGGAAAACGCATGATGGATTATTCCTCCAATGTAGGTGTGCGATCCAAGACAAATCAGATCAGATTGGATGTAGATTTGGTCGGAAGAAGGAAACACTAACCACCCTCTATTTGAATCAGTTTTTGGCTAGAAAGCTTTAGATTAAATATGGCGACCTAAGATATATAGAGTTGTTGTTGCTGAAGGGTGAAGAAAAAGAGTGAAATTGTTGTCTAAAAGCCGAAGATGAAAAACACTTGAAATTTTTTGTGAGTGAAGAGTGTATCAGTAAGGAGAAGAAGGGTAAACTAGTGTAAAGAACAAACCAGCAAAATGAGCATAGAATGCAGAGGTGACAAAATGATAGAAGTAGTGCCTGATAGAGAGTGACCAAGTATGAGTTGAATTTAGCAGAATAGAGGGAGAGAAGTTTAAGGAGAGTTTGAATCAATAGGAAGGCCAAGTTTCAGTGTGTGTTGAGTTGATACAAACCGGTAAGAAAGAAACCAGCAAAGAAAAGCTTTGAAAGATTGCAAAACTTCATTTGTAGCAAGGATCTCATTTGTATATCTCAATTTTGGTAGGATTCCCAAAGATACTGAGAGGGGGGGTGAATCAGTATCTAACCGGTTATATAATTTTCTTGATTTAAAACATGTAAAGCATATCAATATTGTATACCAGTAAACAAAAAGTAATGCAATAAACAAAGATAACATCAACCACATGAAAAGCACACCATAACATAGTAGATTAACTAGGAAACCCAGTGTGGGAAAACCCTCATTGGGATTTGTGACCCACAATATTCGCTTACTGGCCAATAAGAGAATATTGCTACTACAATAGGGGCTTGCACATGCAAGAAGGCCAAGTTCCTAGAGCTCACTGCTCAATTACAAAATGGGAAGTCTCACTGACTTACAAAATGGATTATGCAAATCCAATGTCTTGTACTGCTTCAAAATAGCATCTACTATGCTAGATCCAGTACCGGTTTTAGCTCTGCTTCATACATAAACCCTTAACCTATAATTCACATATTAGGTCTACCTTATTTCACCTATCTTCTTTCTTACAAAATGTTCTATAATGATCTCATACATATATGAGTCATTTTACAACTTGCCAAGTCAGCTTACAATGATTTTACAATTAATTACAAAATATATTATAAACAAAATTCATGTTGGCCTGGGTGCCGGTATACTTCCTTTCACTGTCGGTGTTTTGTGTGTTAGTGTAGAGTCTATCATTGCTGGTACCGGTAAATTGTCTTGTCAGTATCATATGATTGCAAGGTTGCCATCAATGACAAAACCTTCAATCACCTACAATATCTCATTGGAGTGTGCATTTGCCAACAATCTCCCCCTTTGGCATTGATGGAAACACTCATGAGAAAAATCCAAAAAGAATCTACTAGAATTGTCTTACAAAAAATTGGGTACCAAAAAAAATATGTGCTCCCCCTGAGCTGATGAGCCATTTGCTGATTATTTTTCTCATTACCACTACTCCCCCTTTGGCATCAATGACAAAGGTTGTCAAAGTGTTAATTGAGTGTGGTTTCCAGCTTCATCCTTGTAACCAGTTGGTTACAATCTGAAAAAGGTCCGCCAATACAAGATTCAGGCTCTTAGTGAATCGTTGACTATCCTTTAATGCGACCTATGTCCTCTGAATTGTACCAGTGAGGTGTTGCATTTGTTGTTCTGGTGTTTTCTATCTTTGAACTAGAGCCTCGGATATCTCTTTTCTCAAGGAGGCGAGGTAGTCCAATCTTGGACTAAGTCTCCATTTTAGATCTTTTGCCTTTCCTTTTATTATTTCCTTCTCTCTTTCCATTTTTAGAAGTTCCTCCTCAAAACCTGTTATTTTCTGCTCAAAAACTGATAATGGTTCAGATGAATTAATGAAGTTGTCAGCTAATTTATTTATTTCTTCTTGTACCTTGCTGATCTTCTTGTCTATATCTACTGTCAAAAGGTTTGTTTTGCATGTATCTCTATACAAAGTTTTAAACTCTTTTAGTGTATTACATAGTGCCGGTAAAAGAGTGTCAAATTGTCTCATGCACTTCTTTATTTCCTCTTCAAAGAATTTGTGTTTTTCTTTCTCTATTTTCTCTTTGAATGCTTCCTCATTTATTTGTTCAACTATCACAATGTTGTCAGTAATATACTTAGACAATGTGTCAAGTTGATTCAAAGAATCTTTATTATCCACATTACATTTGGGTGCTATCATTTTCAAAATTGGGATTGTATCATCGATAGCTTTGTATGCTTGTGAGCTACACTCTATTATTTTCTTGATAGAATCCAAAAGAACTTCTATCACATTTGTTGGTCTGATTTCTATAATGGAAGAACCAACAATCTATATTCTGTCGGTGTGAGTAATTTCTTTGTTTGTAGTGACCTCTGGTAGGTTAGTTTGTGTTTGCATTTCTCTAAACAAAGGTTTGGGTTTCTTAGTTGTTGTCGATGGCACTGTCTCTGCATGAACCCGTTCCTGTGAGGGAGCCTGTTGCTCTACCTGTTTCTCAGTATTGTCTACTGCCATTTTTTCTTCTATGCTACCTGTTGCTGGTGGCCCAGTTGCCACATCTATTTTCCCTATTGATTCCTTATCTACCACAATATTAACTTTCTGAGTGTCAATGTTCATTGTATATAACACCTCAGAATCAAGATTTGTGTCCTCATGTGGTATGTCACTAGCCGGTTGATTGTCAGTAGTAACTACTAGTGGAGTATCTAGAGGTGGTTGGGATAAATTGTCTATTTTTTTTATGCTGGATGGTCCACCAACCTTTCCTTTTCCCTTATCCTTTTGATATACCTTGATGGGTTTAGGGCTTCGACACTCTTCCTGCTTTTCCTTCTCTACAAGGAATATGTCCCATGCATTAGTTGTTTCTTTGGTTACCTCATTCACTCTACCTACCATCAGTGCTACATGCTAGTGAGCAGTTGAAAATGCTGACTGGTTAGCCTTTGAGATCAATTTATCTATCTCATTAGGTGAGTTGATAGGATGTACAACGAGTAATTTTTCAATTTTTATTTTCTTATCAAGCTCAATAATACCTACTCTCCTAGCTTCAAGTCTGTTATAGAGATCTGTCGGTATTTCATCAACAACTTGCATCAAAAATTTCTTGTAGATATCTAAGTGTAGGATTACACTATTTTCTATGTTCTCCTTGTCATCATTTGATAATGTGTTATACATTTTACTGATATTTTTCAATTTACCATCCTTGGTAATTTCATCTAGTAATTTATCAATAGGAGCTATAGACTTCTTCTTAGGAGTCACCTTTTTCTTCTTCGAAGTTAATTTCTTTGCTAGGGGCCTTACTGCCTATTGTTTCTGTCCTATTCTTCTAGGAGAAGGTGAAGATACCAGTGAAGATTTCTTTTTTCTCACAACTCTTTTGAATGTAGCTGGTATGTCACTTTTTGAAGAAGTTCCAACTGTTGAAAGGCAAGTTTCTGATTGAAGTGCTTCTAACTCATCTTTAGTAATACCAGTTCATTTAAGTACATCTTCCTTAATAGCTTTTTCTTGCCTGGATCCTTTTCTAACTATTGCCTCAACCTTTTTAACATTTTTCTTGGATTGAATTTGTTTTTCAATAGTCTTAGCACTACCAAATACCTCTTCTTTAGGTTCCTTAGGTGCTTCTAGGAGGGCTTTTGCATATGTTTCTATTATGTGGTCATCAATTTCATACCCCATTTCAGTAACCCAGATGGTTCTTGGGATAACTGCCTCCATCCAAATTTCATCCTTCTTTATTACAAAATAGATTTTATCCTTATACTTGTCCACAATTGCTTGTGATAATCTAACTCTGGTCTTCATTCGGGCCTTCAATGCCTGAAAAATACTCATTTATGTTCTTTTCTTTGTTCTCTCCCATGTTGTTCAGTAAATCTAACAACTATTTGCCTACCAATATATCAAAACCAAAATTTATAATACCAATACTGGGTACTTGTTTGGTTATGTACATCATTAGACAAACAAGTAGGTTTCCAAATTTGAATGTTCCCTTTTTGTCTTTCTTTATCTTTCCCAAATTGTCAATCAGTTCATCTTTAAGTCATTCACACACATCTATTCTTGCATTATCATTAATCATATCATAGGCACTTTTAATGCATGGGTTAGAGACTAAGTTTAACCTATTTGCATGTGTAGTTTTGTAGCCTAAGATCATACTCATGAATTTGACATTGATATCCGTTACATCATTTACCCTTTAAGATCTCTTATCAGATGTTGCACCGGTTAGGTTTATCACTAGGTCATTTGAGACCTTCTTTGTTTTATCAGGTCTATTACCGGTGAAGGGTAACCCTGTCATAGCCTTTATTGCTTCTTTTGTGATTTTGTGAACTGAGTCCAACTAGAAGAATGCACCATGTACCCTGCTTAGTACTATCCTTATAACATTCTTGGGAAAATTTGGGATACTGAGAATTTTAGTGAAACCTAGGGTTTCAACTATCTTGTGTTCAGGTTTGATATTTCTGGATTCATCACAAATTATAGATTTATACATATTCTTAATTTCCTCATCACCAAATTCCTCTATATGACAATGTATATACATTCTAGGGTCTTCAACAAAAACTACTCCCTTAGGAATTTTAGAAAATGCACCAATGTTATCATCTTTCTTGGCAATTCCAGGAACTAACTAGAATACAGGTCTAGGGCATTTAATAACTTCGACAATAGTAGGGTTTGCAATGAATTCAGGAGCAGATGAAGAAGCCATAGTTATAAATACCTTTATCTGCCTTAAGGAATGATTTATTGATGAATTGCTTCACTTCTTTGTTTGGAAAACCTTCGCTCAGGAGTTTTTGTGCTCTCAAAGATTTGAATGCTTGGTGAAATGAAAATGGAGCCAAAACACTTGTTTTATAATGTTAATTTCACCAACCACCACATTTAATGCTTGTCGGTTAAGTAATGACTTAATTTATCTGCCGGTATAGAAGTAATTTCAACTTCTCACCATCAACCGAGGGAATAATAGCATGTTCAACATTTGGTTGCTAAACCCTCAAAGGAATTTTCTTTGGTTAGATGAAGAGTCTCCTACCAATGGAGTGTTACCTTGTTCTATCGGTGGAGGAGTATTCCTATCAACATTTAGATCTAACTTTCTGATCCATTGTTTTGAGAATTCTTGCTTTACCTCTTCAACCTTTTCTTTACCTTTCAAACTAGCACCGTTATTACTTACCAGTGATGCCTTACTTCTACAGAATTTTGCAATATGTCCAATCTTATTGCAAGCATAATAGGTCGCATGGTTTTTCTAAATAGCTTTCCCATATCCTATGTCGGTTTGTGTTCTACACTAATTAGATAAGTGTCCAAATCTTCCACAAGCATAACATCTTACATTCATTCTGCAATTTTATGAATTATGACCAACTTTGCTGCTTTTAGAACATTGACTGGTGGGTGTATTGGTGTTTTGATAATTTCTAGATCTACATTGATTTTCTCTATGACCATACTTGTTACAGTTAAAGCATTTTCCATTAAATTTATAAGCAGTAGGTTGTCTTACTGGTTTGCTATGATCATGTGTGTTTGCAGTACTGGAGCTTTCACCAACTTCAAAGCCAATGCCATTAGTGTCACCATTTGGTTTCTGATTTTTCAGCAAGTCACCAAGTTCTTCTGAGCTTTTCTTGAATTTTTCTTTCTATTGATTTGCAGTAGCCAGTTCTCTTTCCAAGATACCTTTTTGTCTCATGAGTTCATTTGAGTTATTTTATGCATGCATCAAATCTATCTTCAACATATCATTTTCATAACTAAGTCTTGTGTTTTCATTTGCAGCATCATTCAATCTTCTAGTCAGATCTTCTTCATTTTTCTTCCTATCTTCAATTTCTTTGCAAAATTTCATAGTCATATCCTGCATCTCATTCTTTGTTGTCATGTTTTCTTGTTTTATCTTATTCATCAGATCACTAAGAGTTTCTTCTTCATCATTCTCATTTTGCATCTTTTAACAAAGTTCTCTTCTCTTCTTTCTTGCAATGGTAAGATTTTCTTGAAGTGCTTGAATAATATCCTGTGCAGCCTTTAGATCATCTTCAAGTTTGATATTTTTCAACTTTTCTATATCATAGTCTGAGAGAGCTACTTCTAATTACTTTATCAAATTTTTCATCTCTACCAGTGTGAAGATCTTCCTCAAGCTACTAGGCTTCTGAAAATAGAGGACCAGGCTCTGATACCAATTGTTAGGATTCCCAAAGATACTGAGAGGGGGGGGTGAATCAGTATCTAACTGGTTATATAATTTTCTTGATAAAAAACATGTAAAGCATATCAATATTGTATACTGGTAAATAAAAAGTAATGCAATAAACAGAGATAATAGCAACCACATGAAAATCACACCATAACACAGTAGATTAACGAGGAAACCCGATGTGGGAAAAACCTTGGTGGGATTTGTGACCCACAATATTCACTTGCTGGCCAATAAAAGAATATTACTGCTACAATAGGGGCCTGCACATGCAGGAAGGCCAATTGCCTAGAGCTCACTACTCAATTATAAAATGGGAAGTCTCACTGACTTACAAAATGGATTATGCAAATCCAATGTCTTGTACTACTTCAAAATAACATCTACTATGCTAGATCCAGTACCGGTTTTAGCTCTACTTCCTACATAAACCTTTAACCTATAATTTGCATATTAGGTTTGCCTTATTTCACCTATCTTCTTTCTTACAAAATGTTCTATAATGATCTCATACATATATGAGTCATTTTACAACTTGCCAAGTTGGTTTACAATGATTTTACAATTAATTACCAAATATATTATAAACAAAATTCCTGTCGGCTTGGGTGCCGGTATACTTTCTTTCACTATCGGTGTTCTGTGTGCCAGTTTAGAGTCTATCATTGCTGGTGCTAGTAAATTGTCTTGTCGGTATCATATGATTGCAAGGTTTCCATCAATGACAAAACCTTCAATCACCTACAATATCTCATTGGAGTGTGCATTTTCCAACAAATTTTTCATATTGGTTACACTAAGTAGATACTTAGTGCAAGGGTTATAGCTCCTTTAGGTTGTAGCCTATACACTATGTAGGGGATGGTGCTCCTTTGAGTTGATGCTCATGTTAGACAGTTCAAGTAACTGGAAGACAACTGAGAGGGGGGGTTTAATTAGTTGTCATAGATTACCTGAAGCATTAGCAATTTAAAACAACAATACCGGAACCCAAAACAATAATATTGGAATAGTAGTTAATCCAATTAAGCATAAACAATAATCATAGAATAAAAGACATCCACACAACACCAAGATTTGTACATGGAAAACCCAGGAAAGGGAAAAACCATGATGGAAATCCTACCCACAGTCAGATAATACTTATGCAGTAAGTATGTGAATTTACAATGAAGTTCCCTACACTTTCAGGAATCCCAACAGCCTAGAGCACATTGCTCATCACAAAAGGAGTCTAAGTGACTACATACAAATCCAGACTATAATCTAGAGAAGTATTGAACTGCAAAAGATAGCATCTCCTATGCCTGCGTACACTTCCGATTAAGCTCAATACCGGAGGACTAAATCCTTTTCTAAAACCAATTCCTTTGCCTGAATGATATTACATTATTCATACATTACATTCCTTGACCATGACCTCATACAATAACCATGATGATCTACAATGAGATCTTACATCTTATTTATACAAACCCTCAACCATAAACAATTAGGTCGGCCACCAAACAATAAACCAATTACATAATTACAAACCATATCAGCCTTAGACCAAAATAAATAATATCTAACACATAAGACATCCTAGAAATAAAATAATAGGTCCTATCCACATGTTACATCAATGTCGGTTCATAAACTAGACCAACTAGGACTAAGTATAGGTCCACAGGCTTCAACAAATGAACTCCAAATGCCAAGTCTCAAACATGATCACCAACAGCATCCTGAAACTCTATCAAAATTTGGACCAACACAAATTATGCAATGCATCAAATATCTCCACCAAAATCTCTGTCAGTGAAACCCTTGCTAGAACCATAAACCAATCTTCATAGCAAGCAGGATAGCATCCAATCACTTGGCCAAAACTATTTGACCAGATATGAGTATAAGCATTATGAACAAGTCAATTCCATCAGTAGATTATATCGGATTCCACCGGATCATGCCGGCTCCAAGTTAACCAAAGACTACTCAACCTATCGGGACTAGAAGGTTGTCAGTAAAGCATCCAAATAGCTAGTGTTGACATCAATGACAAAAAATCAATGCAACACGTAATCAATTCGACCAAATGGTAAAAAATCTCCCCCTTTGGAATTGATGGTAACACTAGATGTGAAAAACATCTAAGTATTAGGAAATGCCAAATAAGTCTCCCTTGTAGAAGATAGCCAACAATCTCCTACATATAGCTCCAAATATCAATGTATCTCTCCCTGTGAACATCTCTGTAAAGTTGTTTTTAACATCACTATCTCTCCCCCTTTGACATCAATTCCAAAAATCTGATAGAAATATCAAAGAAAACACACAAGTCTCTGAATCTCAAAGATGACTACTCCCCAAGCAATAGCATCCCACATCAGTGTTGGAATGAATATTATCTCCGATAATACATACCAAACTGATGTCAAACCACATCAATCAAGTCTCTATCGGAGGGGCATAAACCCCCAATCTATCTCTCAGGTGCTCAAATGATTCCTTGGATAGAGGTTTAGTGACAATATCTACAATCTATTCTTTAGTGTTCACATAAACCAGATTAACTTCATTTGCTTGCACCTTCTCCTTATAAAAGTTATACTTGATAGATATGTGCTTTGTCTTAGAGTGAAATACTGGATTCTTTGATATATCAATAGCAGCAAAGTTATCACAACTAATAACTATTGGTGAATCACAATCCACCTTTATATAATTCAACATTTTCTTCATCCATAAAACATGTGTACAATTAGTAGCAGCAACAACATACTCAACTTCAGCCATAGATAAAGAAGTACACGACTATTTCTTGCTGATCTATGAAACCAACTTCTTTCCAAGAAAGAAATCTCCACTGGAAGTAATTTTTCGGCCATCAACATCTCCAGCCCAATCAACATTTGTATATGCATATAAAGTAAAGTTATCGTCCTTAGGATACCACAAACCATATTCTGATGTACCTTGCAAGTGTATAAAAATCCTTTACACCACCATCTCATGATTTTCTCTAGGATCACTCTAAAATATTGAAACAATTCAAACAACATTCATAATGTCAAGCCTATTCTAAGTCAAATAAAGTAGACCTCCAATCACAGATTTGTATCTTGTAGGACTTATCAGTGCAGAAACATCTTTCCTTGTCAATTTCTCACTTGTTACCATAGGTGTACTTACCGATTTAGAATCTCCCATACCAAAGTTCTTCAACAATTCCTTAGCATACTTAGTTTGACAAATAAAAATACCTTTGTCAATCTGAGTAATCTGAAAACCTAATAAAAATTTCATCTCACCAATCATAGACATCTCAAATTCTTTCTCCATGTTCTTAGAAAATTATATGCATAATTTATCTTCACCTCCAAAAATAATATCAACAAATACTTCAAAAATCACTATATCATCATCAGTGATTTTATAATATAAATTACTGTCAGCACTGCCCTTAGTAAAACTAAGCTTCAAAAGATATTTATCCAACCTTGCATACCAAGCTCTAGGTGCTTATTTCAATCCATATAAATCTTTCCTTAACCTGCAAACCATATCAGTATCATCTGATAGTGAAAAACCATTAGTTTCCTCAATACAAACTTCCTCATCAAGATCCCCATTCAAGTTTGCACATTTAACATCCATCTTATAAACCTTGTAGTTTTTATAAGAATCATAGGCAAGAAATAATCTTACAACTTCAATCCTAGCTAGCAGTCCAAAAGTTTCTCCATAATCAATTCCCTCCTTCTGAGAATATCCTTTAGAAACCAATCTTGCCTTATTCCTTATAACTTGACCATCCTCATTGAATTTATTCCTAAAAACCCATTTAGTTCCAATAACTTTTATTTTTAGGCTAGGGAACCAAAGTCCATGTGTTATTTTTCTCAATCTAATCTAATTCTTCTTCCATAGCTTTTAACTAAAATTCATCTTTACATGCTTCAATTACTGATAGCGGTTCAACTTGTGAAATTAAACATACCTCATTAGTTGCCAATCTTCTTCTTGTCATCACTTCATTTCTCTTATCCCCAATGATTTGATCTTCAGAATGATTAAATCTCACATACCTAGTAGTCTTCTGACTCTCTGTTCCTCTTCCCTATTCTTCAGTTACTATAGAGTTCTCTGATGTGGCGAGAGTAACTAGTTCAACTCTTTCTTATAATAAAGGTGCTACCGGTTCAGATATAATCATTTTCACTATCGGTTCCTTCTCATAAATTCTGATTTGACTTTTGCTCAGCTCATCTACTTTGATATTAGCACTCTCTACTATTTTATGCAATCTCTTTTCTTTCAATAGAATAACCAAGAAATATGCCTTAATCGCTTCTAGGATCAAATTTCCCAATAGTATTATCTCTCCTGATATAACATTCACTACCAAAAATTTTCAAATACTTAACTATAGGTGTATTGACAAACCATAATTCATAAGGTGTCCTACCGATTTCTCCTTTGATATATACTCTATTGAATGTGTAAACCATTGTACTAACTACTTCTCTCCAATAGATATGAGGTAGATTATCTTCCATCATCATTATTCTAGCAGCATCCAAAATAGTTTTGTTTTTCCTTTCCACAACTCCATTCTGTTGAGGTGTCCAGGGAGCAGAAAATTGTCTTCTGATACCATGCTTGTCACAAAAGTTATTGAACTCACTAGATGTGAATTCTTGACCATGATCTAATCTCAAACATTTAATCTTCAATCATTTCTTAGTTTCCACTTTAGCCTTAAAGATTTTAAACTTTTCAAATGCTTCAGATTTTTCTCTCAAAAAAGTAACCCACATCATTCTAAAATAATCATCAATGATTAGCATAAAATATTTATCATCATGAAAAATTTTAACTCTAGCAGGGCCACACAAATCAGTATGATTAATATCAAGAACATCATTTGATTTATCTTGTATACTCCTAAAAGAGGTTCTAACCTATTTACCCATTTGACATTCCTTACATACCGGATTATAGGGCTTCATAATCTTAGGTATATCTCTAACAACCTTAGTTGAGCTGATCTTCATAATGAAATCAAAATTCACATGACACATCCTTTTATGCCATAACCAACTCTCATCAATTTGTGTAATCAAACATGTCTTCTCACTAGAGTTCAAATGAAATATGTTACCTTTTGTCTGTGTACTGGTTGCAATCTCCAAACCAGATCTGTTAATGATTTTGCATTTTCCATCCTTGAACTGTAATTGAAATCCCTTATCTACCAATTGTCCTACACTCAAAATATTATTCTTCAAACCTTCAACATACTAAATATTGTCAGTATTTTTCTTACCATCCAATGATATAGTTCTTTTTCCTTTAATCATACATGCCTTGTCATCTCCAAATATAACTAGTCCACCATCAATTTCTTGCAAAGACAAAAACTTCCCTTTATCTCCAGTCATATGATGTGAACAACCACTATCAATTACCAATTCATCAGTATCCTTAATTTTAGAAGCAAGTGCCTTCTCCTCAGGTACATTCTCTTCCACTTCCAGATCATCTTCCTTGATAGCCAAGAATACCCATTCTTTCCCATTGCCAGATCCACTAGCAGAATCTTTTGTTGGTTCATCATTTGAATCAGTAATGTCTTCCTCATCCGCTATGTAGCATGATTTGTCTCTATTTTTCTTGAATCTATACATGTTTTAATATCTAGGGTTAGGTTTAAATGATCTCTTAACTCTTTCATCAAATCTTGAATTCCTTTCTGAACATCTAGATGCAAAATGACCAATCTTATTACATGCAAAAAATTTAAAACGTACTTTTCCTTCATACTTACTTCCTGCCAGTCCTTTCGGTACTCTTCTAGCAAAAAGTGCTTCAAGTTTCTCAAACTCATCATCTTCTCTCTTCATATCTTGTAATTATTTTGCATATAAATCTCTCCAATCTTTCTTACCAGTTGTAGATGTAGATGCATGAAAAGCAGGTTTAGTTTTCACAGCTCCAAAAGGTCCAAATTCCTCAAGCTCAAAAGCAGATAGTTTCCCAACCAAAGTATCTCTATTGACAGATGTATTAGCCATTGTTCTCAACTCATTAATAGCATTAGCCTTCATTTTGTAAGCTGGTGGTAGGGCTCTTAGGAATTTAGAAACAATTTCATCTTCACTCAAAGTTCCACCACAACATTGAATTCTCATAACAATCTCATTTACCCTTTCAATGAATGCAGTAATCCTTTCATCTTCTTCCATCTTTAGGTTTTCATATCTCACTTTCTAACCATCAAGTTTAGCAATATTCATTTTAGGGTCACCTTCATTAAGAGTTTGCAATTTATCCCATATAGGCTTTCCAAATGATTTGTCGGTTAATCCCATAAATTGCTTATCACAAAGTGCACACAAGAGGGATTTTCTTGCTCTATAATCATTCTCAAGCTCCTTGTCCACATTTGCCAGAGGATGATTTCCAGATCTCATATTATAGTGTGTGACACCATTCAATGTGATCTCCCAAATCTCCTTGCCAAGACATCTCAAATGAGTCTCCATCTGAATCTTCCATATTGTATAATTTGTTCCTTCAAGCCTTGGTATATCCCTTCGAAAGATAGCTCCAAAAGAATTGGATGAACTTGAACTATTAGTCACCATAGGATCTTCCTCAAGCTGTTAATCTTTCTATAGAGAGGACCGAAGCTCTGATACCAATTGTTAGATAGTTCAAGTAACCAAAAGACAATTGAGAGGGGCAAGTGAATCAGTTATCCCAGATTACCAGAAGAATTAGCAATTTAAAACAACAATATCATAACCAAAAATAATAATAATAGAATAGAAGTTAATCCAAAAAAAGTATAAACAATAATCATAGAATAAAATCCATCCACACAACACCAAGATTTGTACGTGGAAAACCCAGTAAAGGGAAAAACCACGGTGGGAAGCCTACCCACAGTCAGATAATACTTTTGTAGTAAGTATGTGAATTTAAAATGAAAGGGCATGCACTTGCAGGAAGGTCAACAACCTAGAGCTCGTTGCTCATCACAAAAGGAGTCTTACTGAATACATACAAATCCTGACTACAATTCGGAGAAGTGTTGAACTACAAAAGATAGCATCTCCTATGCCTGAGTAGAGTTCTGGTTAAGCTACATACCAGAGGACTAAATCCTCTTCTGGACCCAATTCTATCTCCAATGATCGACCAAATCCTCTACCTGAATGATATTATATTATTCACACATTAAATTCCTTGATCATGCCCTCATACAATAACCATGATGACCTACAATGAGCTCTTACATCTTATTTATACAAACCCTTGACCATAAACAATTAGGTCAGCCACCAAACAATAAACCAATTACATAATTATAAACCATGTCGGCCTTAGACCACAAATAATATCCAACATAGAAGCCATCCTGGAAATACAACAATAGGTCCTATCCACGCATTACATCAATGTTGATCCATAACCTAGATCAATCGGGACCAAGTATAGGTCCACATGCTTCAACAATGATTTCCAAACACTGTCTTGAACATGATCACCAATAGCATCCTAAAACTCTATCAAAAGCTACACCAACACCAATTATATAATGCATCAAATAACTCCACCAAAATTTTTGTTGGTAAAACCCTTGCCGGAACCAGAAACCAATCTTCATAGCAGGCAGGATAGCATCCAATCACTAGACCAAAACCAACTAGCCAAATATGAGTATAAGAATTATGAACAAGTCAATTCCATCACCATATTATACTAGAGTCAACCGGATCATGTCGGATCCATGTTAACCAAAGACTACTCAACCTACCAGGACCAGAAAGGTGCCAGTAAAGCTTCCAAATATCTAGTGTTGACATCAATGATAAAACGTCAATGCAACACATAATCAATTCCACCAAATGGCCAATAGCTCATAAATAAGGGGTTGGTGCCCTAAAATTTGTAATAAGATCCTTTCATTGTGAGGTTGGATTGGAGCAGAAGATCTCTAGCAGATATTCTCACCAAGGTTTTTCCCACTTTGGGTTTTTCTCGTACATCTGGTGTTATGTGTTGCATATTCATGTGTATGGTGTATTAATCCTTTAGTTATTTCTCCTACACACACTATTTGCATTGCTTTAGTAACTGGTCTACATCTTGTGTATCTCTTATTGAACCGATATAGATTTGGTTAAGTAAAAATTATTTAAATCACTAATTCGCCCCCCTCTTAGTGATCCATTATGTCCAACAAGTAGAAACAGAGTTATCACAGTGAATAACTACCGGCTCATTACAATCTACCCTTATATCCTTCAACATTTTCTTCATCCATAGAACTTGTGTATAGTTAGTAGCAACAACAACATACTCAACTTCAGTAGTAGATAAAGAATTGCATTATTGTTTCTTGTTGATCCATGAAACAATTTTCTTTCCAAGAAGGAAAGCTCCACCAGATGTGCTCTTCCGTTCATCAACATCTCCAACCCTTGATCTGCATCTTTATATGCACATAGTTTAAAGTCATAATCTTTAGGATACCACAAACCATACTCAGTTGTTCCTTGCAAATATTTGAAAATCCTTTTCAGTGCAATCTTGTGATTCTCTTTAGGATCACTCTGATATCTTGATATAATACAAACTACATTCATTATATCCGGTCTAGTTTGAGTCAAATATAACAAACCTCCAATCATAGATTTATAATTTGTAGGATTTACTAGAGTTGTTATATCTTTCTATGTTAATTTCTCACTTGTAACCATAGGTGTACCAACCAGTTTAGAATTTTCCATATGAAATTTCTTCAACAACTCTCTAGCATACTTAGTTTGACAGATGAAAATACCTTTGTCAATCTAAGTAATATGCAAACCTAAGAAAAATATCATCTCCCCAATCATAGACATTTCAAATTCATTCTTCATATTATCAAAGAATTTCATACATAACTTATCCTCACCTCCAAAAATGATATCATGAACAAAGACCTCAACAATTAGTATATCATCATCAGTGATCTTATAATATAAGTTACTGTCAGCATTACCTTTAGTGAAACCAATATTTAAACTATATTTGTCCAATCTAGCATACCAAGCCTTAGGGGCTTGCTTCAATCCATATAAAGCTTTCCTTAACTTGCAAACCATTCTTTTGTCATCTAAAAGTGAAAATTCACTAGGTTGCTTAATGTAAACTTCCTCTTTAAGATCTCCATTCAGAAATGCACACTTAACATCCTCTGATAAACCTTGTATTTCTTATGGACAACATAAGTAAGAAATAATCTCACAGCTTCAATCCTAGCTACCAAAAAAAAAGTCTCATCATAATCAATTCCTTCCTTCTGATAATATCCTTTATGTACCAATCTAGCCTTGTTCCTCACAACTTGTCCATCTTCATTCAATTTATTCCTGAAAAACTCATTTATTTCCAATAACATTCTTATTTTTAGGCTGGAGAACTAAAGTCCATGTGTTATTCTTTTCCATTTGATCCAATTCTTCTTTCATAGCTTTCATCCAATATTCATCCTTACATGCTTCAATTGTTGGTATTTGCATGAAGATTGCATTGATGATATGTTATGTTGTCATTAATGTCAATTAACTAGTAATGATATTGTTGATATTGTTCTGTAACCAGTAGGAAGAGCAAAGTGAAGAAAACTGTAAACCGGTATGTAAGTTTGTGAGTTGAGCTGGTAACCGGTAAAACCCTATCTATTGATGTAACTGGTAAGCCCTACTTGTTGTTTTTCTTAAACCCTAACTGATTAAGTTTGATGATTTGGTTATGTTGGTTTATGATCTGATGATGAGCGGTAATGATTATGACATGTATGATTATTGTATGAAAACAATTTCAAGTGGTTTTGGCCCGTTGATGTAATGGTTTTTTGACTAGGGAATGAGCAAGTATATTGCATATAATTCAAAGCGTGTGATGAGTTACTGAGATTGATGAAGTGGTGATCAAGGAGTGCTCAAGGTGTTCTTGATTGATGTGTAGAGATTTCTATGTAATCCAATGGTCATACTTGAACCAATTTGTTTGTAATCTCTATGAGAATTAGATTTATGTTGTGCTACCGACCTAATTGATTTGTTTATAAGGTCGATGAAGTTGTTTAGTTTAAGAGAGTTGGCAAACATCAGTTGAGTGTGTGGTTGCCAAACTAGATGATGTATCTGTAGTTTGAGTAGAGGTAGATAGGAGCATGAAAAGGATCGAATCAAGCAACTGTAGTGCTATTCAGGCAGATCAACAAACTCCTATTGTTTTCTAACAATTACAGTAGAATTAAAATCCCCTAACCGAGTAAGTTCTAACAAGCTTGGTGACTCTTCAAATCCTCTAACAAGGTGATCCATTAGCTTGGATTTTCAAATCCTCTCTCGAGGTTACTCCTTATAGGGTATTTCTTCTAAAAAGGCATTTGTTTTCGATCCCTTAACTGAGTGGCTCCTAACAGGATCAGTTCTTAACAAAAACTTTTGTAAAGCTTTAACAAGCTTGGCTCCTAACAGGGCAAACTTCAGAAGAGTTCAAATAGTTATCTTGTGAGTCTCATCTCACCGTGGTTTTTCCCATTTGGGTTTCCACGTCAAAAATATTTGTGTCAAGTGGTGAATGTTTTATGGTTATGATCTTATGGTTGATTTGATTAACTACTTAACTACTTTAATAAGTCATGATAACCGAAAGCATTGAGAAATGAATTCTATTGACTAATGATAAAGCATTTAGATATTTATGAGTTTGAAGTTGTTTACTATTAATCTATTGTAATAGTCAACCGGTTTATCTTATGAGTTTTTATCTTGACAATGGTATTTCATTGATTAGTTTACTTTGAGAGATTGGTTTTGAGATTGGGAAAGTTTGTATCAGTTTTTCTATTTACTGATTCACCCCCCCCCTCTCATTAATTGACTCGATACTTATTCTTTCATCATACCATCAATTAGTATCAGAGCATCTCAGGTCCTCTAAGATCTAAGCCTAACAACTTGAGGTAAAGATCTTGCAAATCATGATGAAGAAGGAAGGTCCGAAGTTCAATAGAGAGAACTATAAGATATGGAGTGACAAAATGAAAATTTACATCAAGAGTCTGGGAAGTTAGTATTGGGAACATGTCAATACTAAATATCTTGCACCTACTAGGATTTTGACTAATGAGCAAAAGAAAGAGCAACAAGAAATCCATCAAGCATTAGAGGCTATTATTAGTTCTTTGTCTGATGTTGAATATGCAGATGTTCATGGTCTAGAGACTACACATGAGGTATGGAAAAAACTCGAAGAGATTTATAGTGGTGATGAACATGTTAATATTGCTAAAGAAGAGATTCTAAGAGGAAATTTTGATAACATGTAGATGGCTGAAGGTGAGAATATCCAATAGTATGGTCAAAGGATAAAAGAGATAGTCGGTGAAATTAAGAGTTTAGGAGGGAAAGTGGAAGATGCCACAGTGATTAGTAAGGTACTAAGAACCTTGCTACTGGTTTACGCTATCTGAGTTGCAGCCATTCAGGAGTTGAAGTCCATTGACAAAACTAAGGTAACTTTTGACTCCATCATTGGCAAACTTATTGCTTTTGAATTAAACGGTTATGATGGTAATGTACAGAAATCCAAGTCTGCATTTAGAGATTTTGTTTCTAACCCATCTATGAGAAAAAGTAGAGATGCTAGTCACAGTTATGAATCTAGATCCAACAATGAAGCTAATGATGAAGATAGTTTAGTTGAGCTTGAAGAATTTTTGGCCAAGTGGTTGCCCAAAGGCACTATCCTAATGGTGATAATGAGCACAAATGAGAGAAATTCAAGAAGTATAAGGGTAAAGGAAAAATAGATTCTCTTATTGTTGTTAATAGTGGTATCACTGATGAGGAATATAAGGGTGATGCTACTGAAGATATTGTGTTTGTAGCTATTAAAGAAGAGATATCAGAATAGAAGGCATTAGTATCCAGGATGGATAACTCTGATGATTGGATCATTGATAGTGGTTGTTCACATCACATGACCGGTGATCAATGAAAATTTATTTCTTTGAAGGAATTTGATAGCGGAGTTGTAAGATTTGGTAATGACTCACCCTACATGGTTAAAGGTAATGGAACTATTTCTCTTAATGGAAAGAGCAGTGCAGATGATGTCTACTAGGTTGAAGATTTAAAGCACAATCTTTTGAGCATGGCCCAACTCAATGACAAAGGATACCCATTGGAGTTTAAAAATGGTATGTACAAAATCTATGACAACAAAGGTGAACTGGTTGCAATTGGGAAGAAAATTAAAGGTAACCTGTTTCACTTTAATCCTAAAGTCAGCAACTGTTTAATTGAAAAAATAGATGATAGTTGGCTTTGGCATAGGAGATTTTGTCATATAAACTTTGATAACATTGTTAAAGTGAGTAAGTCCAAGACAGTGAGAGGTTTGCCTCAGTTGGACAAACCGGTTAATGCTCTTTGCAAAGAATGTCAGTTGGGAAAGATGACATCCTCAACTTTCAAGAGAAAGTCATTTTCAGTGGAACATTTGTTAGATTTGGTTCATACAAATCTTTATGAACCAATAAAAACAAAACGTATTCGAGGTGATAGATATTTCATGATCTTCATTGATGATTTCTCAAGGATGATATGGGTCACATTCTTGACAGATAAGACTGGAGCTTTTGGTAAATTCAAGGCATTCAGGGCCTTAGCTGAGAAAGAGAGTGACAAAAAGATAAAATGTCTTAGAACAGATCAAGGTGGAAAACTTACTTTTGAGGGATTCACGAGGTACTGTGATGAGAACGACATCAAACAACAACTTTCTACACCAAGGACACCACAACAGAATGGTATCGTAGAGAGGAACAGCTAGTCAATGGTTGAAGCTGCTAGGACAATGTTGATACAAGGAGGTGTAGTGAAAATATTTTGGAGAGAAGATGTCAATACAACTATCTACACTATGAACCGAGTTCTGGTGAAAAGAGTGGTTGACCAGTTATTTGGGAGTTTACTAGTTAAAAGAGTGGTTAACACATCTATCACAGAGGAAACATACGTAAATTTCAATATTGCAAAGTTCACTCGTAAGGTTACCATAAAGACAAAGGAGGAGGTCCTCATCCTAAGAGAAAGGGTGACAACATTACAAGAGTAGTTATATGCAGGGCCTGCATACAAATCTCCTATCATTATCGAGTAATCTTCTAATGAAACAATAGGATTAAGAAACGATATTTGCTCAAGATAGGTAAGATATAACAAGATTGAACAATGAGATTGAACTATTGAGGGGAGATGCCTCACATATGGAGAGAAGAGTAAGGGTAGAGATGGCCAAGTCATTGCTTGGATCAAGGATCAATGAAATTTTGGATAATGCAAACACAACTTGGGATGAACATGGAGAGTTGTTGAGATTCTCTCAAGAACACCTAAAGTGGTAGTTGCTCATTTTCTCATATGAGCAAGATAATTGCAACACTGGAGGTTTCACTAATTAAGACTCTCCCAAACTACTTATATGCCATCATAATGGGATTCAAAGCAAGATTTGATCTAGTTGAGCATATTTTTAATATCCACAAATCATACACATAGAGGTTTTGTGAAGAGCTTAGGAGCTTTCAGTGCCTGGTTGCAAGTCGCATGCCCTCTCTATTTGACAAAGAAAGAATAAAAGTAGAGGGTGGTAAATTTCTTAGGCCCAAATCAGAATGGAAGGTAGATATCAAAACAATACAAGATCATATATTCCTTGATATCATTGCAGATGATGCAAAGTTTCTAAATAAGATAGGATAATACATGGATGCGCTATCAAGGCTTGATAGTGGAATGATCAGAATGGAGGTGGTCAAGATAGAAATAGAAGATGGAGAATACCAAAGGCACTTTAGAGGACTCCAAAAATTCAAGGACCATTGATTTGATGATTTCTAATCCTCTTTCCCTTCTTTATTTATGTTTTTCAAATTTTGAGATTTTGAATTTTCAAATCTATAATTTCTCACCTTTTCTTTCATTTTGTTGTTCTTTTTCTTTCTCTTGAGTGTAACAAGTCTAAGATGTTGTATTTCTTGGATAAATCACCAATGTTTATTTAAGCCTGATAATGTTGACCTTTATTCTTCTTATTAATTGTATATCTCTAAGAAGGATTTGTAAGCTACTCTCTATCAATGTGTATTTAATAGGCTTGTAGGGTTATCACACTTTTCAACCTGATAAGGGAGCTTGAGCAAGGAAGACGAGGATTCCAGATCATCCCAACATCTACCACCTGCAGGGAAATAGAGAGGATTTTTTTTCTTTGTCACGGAACCCAAAAAGTTGTCTATCTTTTTCCTGTCAGGCAGTTACCTCAATTTTGATAGTATAGAAGGCTCAAAGCTTGTTGCATCCTCAATTTTTATATAAGAGGATAATAAAGGCCTTGACTTCATCATATTCTTCCTTGAGACAAAGAGATAATACAATTAGTTTTAAGAGAAAATTGTGTACTTTTTTTTCACCAAGGGTGAATGGTATGCAATAGTGTTCATAAATTTTGCAGTGCAATATTGTGATTCAGTTTCATGTCCTACTTGTAGTATAATTTTGCAAGGATATGTGCATACATTTTGCAAGTACACAAACACCTTAAAACCCAATTGTAATGGTTTCTAAGTTATTCCCCTTGTTGGAATTATGTTGTCATTGATGTCAACTTGTGCAGATGCAAAGTTAACTAGATTGATAGAGATGGTATTGACCCAAGTTGGTAGAGGTGAGCAAATTTATGTGTAATAGATTTATGTCTATGTGTGCAAGTTGAACAATCACGAGTTTGTGTTTATTCAATTGACTTAGAAAGAGTGTTGTTGTAGCATATCATAAAACATGTGTTAGTCCCACATGAAGATATAGAAGTAAGGCATATGATGTGTTATTTGGACTTGCAAATTGGACAATATATAGGCCATTGAGTTGGTAAGCCATTGGGAAAACTAGTATAAGTAAAAAAAAAAAATTTCAATCATAGTCAAAAAAAGTATAATGGATGGTGACTTTACCTCAGCATGTAGTTGCATTGCAGTCATTCTGGAAATGGGAGGTGGAAGGCGTGGTGCCTTGAATGACTATCCTAGCAGGATTTGGTCTGCTTTGGGAAGAAGGAGGATTGACTCCTTGGATGGTTATGACATTGACATGATTGTCTGCAGGTTCAATGCGACCTACTAAAAAATCAAAGCCAGTTATATGATTAGCGTAGTCATAACCCATTGCGTTAGATGATGAGCCTTTTCCTTTATCATGATTTGGGAAGGGTTCCTGGTACATTTTGAGTTTGTCATTGTTATTACCAGGTTTTGCATTTGCTACTTCAATCTCACCTCTATCAATGAGATCTTGTATGTAGATCTTCAGTTTCATACACTTGTGTGTATCATGTCCCTTGATACGATGGTATTCATAATACTCATTTTTGTTATACCATCTTGGTTTAGGTTGATTGGGGTCAAATGGGTGAGTGATTGGAAAAACCACTGCACCTGCTTGGACAAGTTTCTGAAACACCATTTCAATAAGTTCAGCTAGAGGAGTGAAATCTCTTGGAGTCTCGTTATTCGATTGGGGTGGTCATCCCTGGATTGAGACATTGTTGTGAGGTTTTTGGGATTGATTTTGATTATTTTGATTTTTGAATTGATGATTATTGGTGGTGGATTTTGGGGGAGTGGGCACGGTTTGGACCCGCTTCGCATCAGTTACACCATCATTGACCACATTTTTGTTCTTGGACCAGAATTTTGGCTTATCGTTATGATAAGAGGAAGAAATTTGTGTTGACTTCTGGTAATGTTTCAAGGTTCTTTCCTCCAACATGACACGTTCGAGGGCGAGGCCCTTATTGGTCATTTTTTGGAAAGATTTGATACATTGGGATATTAAGGGTCTTGAAAGTTCAGGCACCAAGTTCTTTTGGAATAGTTCAATTTGATGTTGTTCTGGCATGTCCCATTGGAATTTCTTGATAAGATGTTGCCATCTTTGTAGGAAATTGGCAAAGGTTTCTCTAGGCCTTTGTTTTGTATTACATAGGTCCATCATAGAAACATCATTACCCATTTTGTATGCATAGTGGGCCACAACTTTTTCTGCCAAGTCTAGAAAAGAGACAATGGAACCTCATGGTAAAGATGAGAACCATGCCAGGGCGTCTCCCGTGAGACTCTTGGGAAAGAGTCTGCAAAGATAAAGCTCACTATAAGAGACTTCTTGGTATAAGATGTGGAATTCTCGAACATGATTGCGGGGGTCTCCTTTGCCTTCATATTTGGTGAATTTAGGGATCTCAAATCCCAAGGGATATGGTGCAACTGATATAGACGGGTCGTAAGGACAAGGGAAAAACTCTTCGAATGAGTATGTTTTTCTTTTATTAGTCCTTTGTTTCATGTCCTTGATGATATTTTTCATGTCTTGAATTTCCTTGATGAGGTCTTTTTGTGCCCTTTGATAATGATGAATTGTATTTGCCCCAAGAATTGGATGAGCCAAAGAAGGTGCACCACCACCAATATATTGATATGATGAGGAGGTGGGAACGTGAGATGTGATGACCGTTGTCGCTGGGGTTTGAGTGATAGTTGGTTGTGGTCCGCAAACGGTTGTGACGGGATTGAATATGGCCCAAATAAAATTTGCAACATTGTTGGGAGGAAGGGAAGTTTGTGGAATAGAAATATGTGGTTGAATAGAAGGAGGTGGTATAGAAGTTTGTTGGAGAATAGATGAGATCAGATTTGATAGTGGTATGGATGGTAAGGAGGAAGAAGGTGGGATGGAGACCATGGTGGGAGGTACCGCGGGTGGTATTGATTGAGCTTGGATGATTGATGGAGCTGAAATTGATTGAGTTTGAATAGTAGGTGCAACACTTTGTATGGGAGCAAGGTCTCCTTGTGGTTTTTGGGCAAAAACAGATCTATTAAACTCAAGCGGAAGTTGAGCTCCATTTTCAAGAAGAGCTTTTAGAAGTGTCGTAGGATTGTGTTTAATAAACTTGTTCATCATCTCTTGGTTATAAGAATCTTCTAGGAAAGTTTGCACTTCCAGACAAAGTTCATCTTGGCTAACCATGTCCTTTGATCTTGATTGCTAGGTTGCCCACTTTGTGTATGATCTTGCATGGGATCTTCATATAGGACACCAATGTCCGGCATGCCATATTATTGTTCAGCCATCTTTTTCTTTTGGGATCGAGTTGCGACCATACACGATATTTGTGATGAAAGGACTTAAGAAATTTGAGGATGAAAGGACTTAGGAAATTTGAGGATGATTGATGGAGAAGGTATGGTAGTGATGGTTTAGAAGAAATTTGATGACTAGGTTGTCTTTGGCATGAACATGAATGATCGATTCGAATGACAAGTTGTATGAAGGGATATGACCACCCTGATTTGGATGATAATTGGTGTTTCAAAGGACAAACTTGAATGTTGATGGAGAGGATGGACTCTTAGCTTCTCTCTTAGGCTTATGAAATATGGGATGGACAGAGCTTTGATGCAATTTTTGGACTTGGTGTGGGTAATGACTTGGACAATTGTTTGTGTCTTGACAAGTGTTTTTGCAAAGTGTTTAGGGATAGTGATGTGGTTTTAGTCTTCTCTTGGCAAGTATGTATCAAACAAAGCAAACACAATGATCAAATGCATATTATCTCAAAGACACTCATGCTCATATACAACATTCTTAAGGCTGGCAAGGAAAATAGTCATTGAATCTCAATTGGTTTCCCATCTATGCTTACCCAGAGCGGACACTTAGATGCTTGACCCCACTGGCTCCCCTCCATGACACTCACTTCTTGGGGCAGCCAAGCATCAATTCCCATGAAAAATCCTCATGGTGAACTTTGTGTCTCTACTAAGGGCTGTAAAAATATGGGTAGCTTCAGAGGTCTAACTTCCTGCACCAATGACTAGAAGGTTTTTGGCCACTATGAACAAGGTGTTTAGTAAGTCTTCCCGTTAGGAGCTACCCTTCAAAGTTGCACAAGCGCAATTGAGGCCTATAGCCCAACGAAGCACTAAGAACTTAGTAGTCACGCAAGCGTGATTGAGATCTCTAGGACCCTACTAAGCACCCAATGTGAGAGTGAACTCTCATATAGCCCCAACCATTAACCCTTTTGTAGTCAATGGCCTATTTATTATAGTGAGTTGGGAACCCCAGGTTTGGGTGTACTCACTTGGGTCGTTCCTCTCTTACCTTCTCAAAGAGCAAGTTGGGAGGGTAGGCTCACTAGAGGTAAACACACAATCAAACAAGAAAAGGTTGGAGGGTCTGGATTTCTAATTGTCTAGCAAGATGACAGCATACTCTCCTACCTTTACGCTTTTCTTAAAGACACATAAGACAATGTTCATTCCATTTTAATTAATATCTAGGTGCCTAATTTAAATAGATGCACAATATTTGGTTGAATTAGCTAGGCAACCTGCAAAACAACTTGATTAGTAGTTTGAAAAATGGAGTCTTCAAAAAGCGTCCTGCAAAACAACTAGATTAGTAGTTTGAAAAATGGAGTCTTCAACAAGCATCTTGCAAAACAACTTGATTAGTAGTTTGAAAAATAGAGTCTTCAACAAGCATCCTGCAAAAGACAACAAAATGACAAAAATATTAATTTTTTTTATTTTTTTGGGAATAAGTAGAAAAATATGAATAAAAACTTTTTAACTAATGACAAATGTGGATTTGGAGGAAGCTTTGATGGGTAAATGAGGTTTGACTAGGTTTTTGCCACTTTCCAAGGGATAAGCAAGCAAAAAATGGGGATTTTAGAGGAGAGATGAAGGAATGGAAAAATTTGTCCAAGAGGGACAAAGAAGCAAAAGTTGGAGATGGATAATATGGGAAAAATTTGGAGGTGATTGGATAAAAGGGGAAGGAGTTATGGCAACCCTAAAAATAGAGGAATGTGGGATTTTGGGCTTCAAAAAGTGGATTTTTGGGATAAGGCCCCCAAGGAAGGAAATGTGGAAAGTGGAAATGTGGAGAATCTAGTGAAGTTTGAAGGAAAATGGAGTCAAGATAAAGAAGATATGGTGAAAAAATAGAAATATATATATATATATATATATATATATATATATATATATATATATATATATTTAAACCCTAGATTTAATAGAGCAGACAATCACACTAAACAAAATAAAAAAAATATGTCAAAGGTCCAGATTTCTGATTGTCTAGATAGACGAGCATACTCTCCTACTTTCACAATTTCCTGCAGTCAGACAGATTATGATTAAACAAAGCAGATAACAGGAAATGAAAAGAAAATGCAACTATAGTTAGCACTTAAAAATTTTAGACAGACTAATAGAGCAGATAATAGAGCAGACAGTCGCACTAATCAAATGGAAAAGTGCCAAAGGTCTAGATTTCTGATTGTCTAGATAAACAAGAGCATACTCTCCTATATTCACACTTTCCTACGGTCAGAGCATATAGTCGCGCTAAATAGAATAAAAAAAAGTGCCAAAGGTCTGGATTTTTTATTGTCTATATAGACAAGAGCATACCCTCCTACTTTCACATGTATTATAATAAAACAGAGCAGATAACAGATCAGATAATAGAGTTATCATGCTGAAATAGAAATAGAAACAGAAAAGAAACAGAATGAGGAGTCGTCGCAAAGAAATATAGAGCCGCTATTCTGGAACCTATGAAAAAGATATATATATATATATATATATATATATATATATATATATATATATATATATATATATATATATATATATATATATATATATATATATATATATATATATATATATATATATATATATATATATATATATTTTGCAGTAGCACTATTCTGGAACCTACATCTCACAACTCACAAAAACTTAAAAAAAACATTAGTTCTTAGGGACGTGGGTCCCACCGGGCATGCCAAAATGAAGAGGGGAAAATAGATTAGAAGGTCAAATGATCAAAAACATAACGAAATAAACCTGCAAAATGCTAAAATATCATGAAAAGACAATTTCACCTTGCTATTTTACCTTCTCCTTTGGATTGAGCTTGATGAAGTGAAGGTACCCCTTGATAATGCTCCACTTGATGTGCTCCTTTGATTGTTGGATGTGGATGGCTCTCCAATGTTGTGCGCAAATGGAATGGATTTGGAAAATGATAAGGATGAGATGATCAAGTTGCCAAGATGATTTCCTGGGCTCAAAAGGGCAGCATAAGCTTACTGGATTTCGAGATGTTTTTGAATGAAGGGATGGAGCCCTTTATTTATAGGAAGAGGAGAGAAAAATAGGTGGCTAGGATGGATTCGAGATGAAGGGCTAGGATTTACTTGTGAGCTCACACAAGGTCCAAGAGAGGGTGTGGAGACCAAGAAATATGCCTTAAAGGAATTTCGTATCTCCACACTCCACAAGGTGCATTGGAGGAATTAAAAACTATCCACAAAAGGATATCATGGGGATTGGAGGAATAAAAAAGAATTAAAAATTCCTTGGGAGAGGGGATACTTGGAGGAATGTGAGATTTTGAAAATCTTATATTCACCTAGGAAATGAGTATTTAAAAGCAAGGAATTGATTTTGTGGCTAATCATGTTGATTAGCCATTAACGATTCATTAAGAGGGGGATTAGAGGAAATGTTAGGTGGGATTAGGATAATTTGACTAGGAGAGAGAATGAGTGGAGGGAATAAAAAAATTAGAAGAATAATGTTAAGTGAGTTTAGGGAGTTTCTTGAAGAATTTATTAGGTTAATGATGAATTAAGAAGATGATTTGTAGGAATCATGTAGGTTAACTAATTAATTGAAATTAATTAGCTAAGAGGAAGATTTGTGAGGATTTGATTTTTTAGAAGAATAAAGAAAGGGATTGATTTATTAAATAAATCAATCACATGGTATAGTGACAATATTAATTATATTTAATTAATATTGAGGAGAATTTGAATTAACATAATTAATTAATTAATTATGTGAGGAATTAAAAATAATTAAAATAATTATTTTTAAGTGTCTACACTAACACATCGTGTTAGTCCCGCACAGTTGTAATTCATGTTAGTCGCACACAGTTACGGAGAGCGCATAACACATTGTATTACTACTATCTCTATCTACTAGCCAATTTTGTATGTTGACCATAGACAACTATGAAATTCTGATAGGTGATGTCAATAACATGACAATTTATGTGGCCCTGCCATCCAGTAGAAAGAAAGATGTTGGATAAAACTCCTACGGGGTAGGATAATTTTGGACTAGTTGGTGGCCCCCGCCATCCCATAGTGTGCAAATTTGCAAAGGGATGACCCCATAAGATAACTTAATAGAAAAGTGAATGGGTCTCCCCACTACCCCATGCTGTGGAAAAGGGAAGAGTATTGGTCCAATGGGGTAACATAACAATGAAGTAATTGGTGGCCCCCGCTACCCCATGGCAAAGAAAGTTGAATAGGTATAATCTTGTGGAGTAACTTAACAACAAATTCATAGATGTCCCTTCTATCTCATGGCATGCAGAATTGGAGAGAGATGGTTCTGCAAGGCAATAGAAATAAACAAATGTGTTGCACCTCGCTATCTCACGACAAATGTGATGGTAGACAAAGGGAATTTTCCACAGTACTGAAATAGTAATCCCACCAGCTTGCAAGAAGGAAGTATGATCTAAAATGATCTCATGGGATAATGAAATGTTAGATGGTGTGCTTTCCTGCCTTCTCGCAGATAAATTGTGCAATGTTGTGATAGAGATGAATTGGTGAATAGCTGACCTGTTTGGTGATGTGGTGTGTTGAACTATCATTGTGGCAACATTGACCAAGTTTTCTTGGTCAAATCTAGCAGATGAACAGTCCATTTTTAAAGATGTAGAAGAACTTGTTTTGGTACATTAATAGGAAATTCTAGGAACTTGTACAAGTCAAATATGATAGCTATCTAATTGAATAGTTAGACTCTCTATGCTAAGATGATAAGAATGTTAGATTCAATGACAATCCCAAAGACACTAAGAGGGGGGGTTAATTAGTGTCTAATCTGTGAGTGGAATATTTAAACTTATTTATAATTTTGCAACCCAAATCAATATACCGTTAAACAAGAAATAATGAGGTAAAGAGAAATAATAGAGACAGCATAAATGCACACCATAACATAGAATATTTTATTGAGGAAACCCGGTCTGGGAAAATCCTTAGTGTGATTTGTGACCCACAATATTTACTCACTAACGAATATGAATAAATATTACTTACAATAGGGGCCTGCACATGCAGGAAGGCTAACTGCCTGGAGGGCACTGCTCAAAAGAGTCTCACTAACTAAAAATTGGATAATTAAATCCAATACAATGTACTACTCAAAATAGCATCTCTAATGCCTGGTTTAGTACCGGTTTAAGCTTAGTCAGATACCTTAACCAAAACCTTTCATTGTCTTTACATATACCAATAATAATCACCTATCCATTACCTTACAAAAATGATCTACAAGATCTCATATATATATAAGTCTATTACAATACACCAAGTTGGTTTACAAATAATGAATTACATTTCCAATACAATTCATATAAACAAAACCTTATCCCATGTCAGCCTGAGTGCCAGTATACTTCATTTCTGGTGTAATCTAGATGCCGGTGAAAGTTCCTGTCGGTGCATGATGTCTGTGATGTCAGTGCATGTGTAGAAACTTGTTGACGGTTGGTTTCCAATTGGTTTCCATCAATGACAACATTAGCTATTCTCATTAGAGTGTAGAATGCCAACAATATCCCCCTTTGGCATTGATGGAAACACTCATGAGAAAAATCCAAAACTGCTATCCAAAAAGAAGTGTGCTCCCCCTGAGCAAGTGATCTCCTCTGGGCATTTATTTTCTCCATACTACTCCTTATTTTTCTCCATACTACTCCCCCTTTGACATCAATGACAAAGGATGTCAAAAAGAATCAAAAAATACAAAAATGATATCTCATCGCCTGTAACTTGTTGGTTACAATTTGAAAAATGTCTGCAAAATTAGATTTAGGCTTTGCATGAATTCGTTGTTGTCAGAGAGAATGGTGGTCTCAGTTTGCTGGATCATGTCAGTTAGATAATGCATTTGTTGCTCCGGTGATCATTCTCCTTGAACTGTTGCCTTTGATAGCTCAACTTGCTGAGTAATGAGACTGTCCAATTTTGGACCAAGTTTACTTTTGAGTTCCCGAACCTATAACCTTATCCTTTCTTTTCCCTTTGTCCTTTTGGTACACCTTAGCAAAACATTTATCTATTTTATGTCTTTCCTTTTCCTATTTCTTTTCTTTTTCAACAAAAAAGATATCTCATTTGTCTGTAGTCTCATCAGCAATCTCCTTAACTCTACTAGCCATTAGGCTAACCTGTCAGTGTCCACTGACAAAAAATGATTGGTTTGCCTTAGCAATTAGTTCATCAATTTCCTCCCTAGAGTTTACAGGGTGCACTGCAAATAATGCTTCAACTTTTAGCTTTTCATCTAGTTCCATTACTGACATTTTTTTAGCTTCTAACCTTAAATATAAGTCATCTGGCAGATCATCTACAACTTCAATCAAAACCTTCTTATAGATATCTAAATGCAAAATTATACTAGCCTCTATTGTTTCCTTATCTGAATCTTTGTAAGAATGATAGTATTTATTCACATTGCAAAGATTTTCATCCTGTGTTATCTCATTTGCCAGTTCCTCCGGTGTCTTAGTCTATTTTTTCTTTGGTGTAAGCTTCTTTTTAGGTTCCCTAACCACCTGTTGCTTCTTCCTTAGTGCTCTGGTTATTTTAGAAGGAGAGGGTACCGATGAGGGTTTCCTCTTCTTTCTTTCAACTCTTTTGAACTCTGTTGCTTTCCCACTGTTGGTATCAAAAGAAGTAACAACCGGTGAAACATGAGCTTCCATTTTTAGACCTTCCAGTTCACTGGCATATATACCACTTATGTTTATTACATTTTCTTTGACCTCCTTGGCCAACTTGGATGCATCTTTGATAAACTTTTCTCTCCTTTTTCTCCGCTTCTACATCGAAACAACACTCTCAATGGTCTCAGCATTACCAAAAATTTCTTTAGATGGTTCTTTAGGTGCATCAAGTAGTGTTTTAGCATATGTTTCAAGAATGGGTAAATCAACTTCATAACCCATTCCAGTAACCCAAATAGTTCTAGGGCTAACAGCTTCCATACATGTCTCATCACGTTTGATTACAAAGAAGATTCGCTTGTCATATTTGTCTACTATGCTTTGGGGTAGCCTTTCTCTAGTTCTCATCTTAGTCTGAAAGTTTTTGAAGTAATATGTTATAATGTTGTCACTGTTATAGTCCATACCGGTGATAGCTTCCTTGATTTGTTTGCCTACCGGGATGTCATATCCAAAATCCTTATGACCAATGTGGGGTATCTCTTTGGTGAAGTAAAGCATCAAACACTCAAGTAGGTTGCCAAAACAAAATGTCCCTTTATTGTCACCCTTAATCTTCTTCAAGTTATCAATTAATTCATCTTTAAGCCATTCAAAAATATCAATTTTAGCATTGCTCTTTACAATTTCATATGCACTATAAATACATTAGCTAGAAACTGAACTCAATCTGTTTGCATGAGTTACTCTATATCCAAGTACCATACTTACATATCTCACATTAGCATTAATAATGTCATTAACCCTAAGAGATCTACTATCAGATGTAGCTCTGGTTAACTCCATAACTCCCTTGTTAGGTATCTTCTTGGTTTTGTTGGGCCTACTACTGGTTGAGGGTAAACCAGTAACTACCTCAATTTCTTCCTTGGAGTATTTAAGAACAGAGTCTAGCCACATGAACTCTCCATGAATTCTACTTAGAACTAGACAGACTACCTCCTTAGGAAATTTAGGTATGTTCAGTATCTCAATGAATCATGTCTTCAACTATCTTATGCTCCAATTTAATTAAACCTTGTTCATCAATAATGATACCATTGTACATGTTCTCCAAATCATCGGTTCCTATATCTTCTATGTTGAAGTGAATGTACATTCTAGGGTCTTCAACAAAAGTGACTCCCTTCAGAATTTTCAAAAAAGCTTCGACAAAATCATCTTGCTTGGAAATTTCAAGGAAGATTTTAAACAAGGGCCTAGGGCACTTAACATTTTCTACCATGGTAGGGTTTGCAATAAACTCAGGTACAGAAGATGAAGATGCCATTTTGAAAGATAAATACCTCTTATCTTGAAATCCTTGTGTTAGCATTTGACATTATAACAGACAATGGAAGATTGTTGGCATTTCAATAAGGATATTCAGAAGGTTGTTGATGATTATGGATATAACTGATTAAGGATGTTTACTGTCTTGATATTATTATTTTGTCATTGATGTCAAGAAATTGATTTTCTAATTCAGTATGATGTTGCCATATCTTGAGAAGTATGATTTGAAGAGTATAAAGATGTCAGTAAAAGACACAGGAAAGAATATGGTGAATAAGGGGATGAATAAGGTAGTCAATGGGCAACTATTACCAAGTCAAAAAATGATGAGATCATGATGTTTAGATTGTTTTGACATCATACATATGCTGTAAATTGTAAGGTTAATACTATACTATGTTATTGAACAAAGAACCTAGTCGGTAAACCCTAAGGAACCTAGTTGGTAAACCCTAAGGTTATCACTATCAATTAATGAAGGCAGAATGTCTACCGAGTGAAGTTTAGTATTCACCAAGTTGTAACTGAGCTATAATAGAATACATTAAATGGTTACATGCATTATTTAATGAAGGAAGCTGATGAGCTCAAACTGATTAAATGATTGGTATGTTGTGTATAAAGTTTGTTAATGAATCTATGGCAAAGGAAAATTGGCATGAAGATCTATAGCTCAGATTCAACTGCAATACCCTAGCACAAGTTCCAAGAAATGTATGCAAGTTCCAAGGTAGGGTAAAATGTTTTTCAGATTGAAGGATACATTGAACCTGGTCAAAATTTGAAGATCTGATGGCTATGATTGATCATGGGAAATGTGATCAAGGAGATTAAGCGGTTAGCTAATTGTTTATAAATAGGGAACCATTGATAAACAATGTATGCAGGCAAATGTATACACAAGGATGCTACATGGTTATTACCAAGCACAAAAGCTTGAAGACCTATTTGAATAACAGAGTATAGAAGCCCAGTAGATGGACAAGATTAGTTCTATGTCTAGATTGTATTGAACAAATAAGAATCTGCTTTAGCATTTTAGATGTGAAGTTGCAAATAGATTTTTATTACTGTTATTTTGTGAAAGTGAGAGAAAATCTCTTAACCAAGTGGACTTAATAGTCTTATTTGTAAAACCCTCTAGCAAGGTGACATTTTGATTGAGTGTTTGAAATCCTTTAACAAGGTCACTTCTAACAAGGTGAAGATCCTAACAGATCTGAGGGAAATCCCTTAACTGGGTCACATCTAGCAATGTGTTTGTAATCTTTAGCAGGATTTGGTTTTAACCGAGCATACTCTAGAAGAGTATATTTCTTAGTGGGTCCGAAATCCCACAGTGGTTTTTCCCTATTTGGGTTTCCACGTGAAATCTGGTGTTATGAGGTTTATGATGTTTATATGCTTTTGAGTTTGCATGTTTAGCAGTTTTGGTTATATTACTGAAGTATATGTTACAGAGGTTGAATCTAATGTTTTTATGGAAGATTAAGTTTGTATGAGTCACTCCCCCCTCTCATCTTGTTGGCTATTGGATCTGTACTTACATTAAGTATCAAAACTATCACCTTGAATGCCTGAAAATCACTTTGTTGCTTCACCTTTAGATTGCCCTTGATCAATTTTGCTCTCTCTGAATGTTTGAATGCTTGGTGAGTCGAAATGAGGGTTTTTCATTGTTATATAACCAAAAATTTCTCCAACAACTACATTAAATGCTCGTCAATTAAGTGAAAACTTAACACATCTCTCGATAAAGAGGAAATGTATCTTCTTACCATCAACTGAGGGTAGAATGCATGATTTTCAATTTGTTGCAATACACCCTAAATATTATTCCTTAGTTAGATGAAGAATCTCCTACCCATGGAGAGTTACTCTATCCAACCTATGCAGAGATAGATTCATCAACTTTCTGAACTCCCTTCTTAATCCATTGTTTTCAAAATTCTTGCTTTATTTCATTTACCTTTTCTTTTCCCTTCACACTAGATCCTTTATTGTTCGTCGAAATAGTCTTGCTTCTACAAAATTTTGCAATATGCCCAATCTTGTTACATCCATAACAAGTTACATTATTCCTCTAAATAGCCTTTCCATATCCTTGACCGGATTGTGTTCTGCATTGATTAGATAAATGCTCAAATCTACCACAAACATAGTATTTCACATTCATTCTGAAATTTTTTTGAATTATGACCAACTTTATTGCATTTGGAACATTGACTGGTGGGAAAATTTGTATTCTGATTATTTCTAAATTTGCACTAATTTTCTCTATGACCAAACTTGTTGCAATTAAAATATTTCACATTAAAGTTATAAGCATTAGATTGTCTTATTGGTTTACTATGATCTTGATTGTTTGCAGTCCCGGAACTTTCTCCATGTTCAAATCCAAGTCCAATTGTATCTCCATTAGGTTTTTGTCTTTTCAGCATGTTATCAAGTCTTTTTGAACTTTTCTTGAATTTGTCTTTGTGTTTATTTGTAGTGATCAACTCATTTTCAATAATTCCAAATTGTCTCACAAACTCTTCCTTATCATGTTGCATGTGAATTAGATTTGTCTTTAGCATACTAATTTCATGACAAAGTCTCAGATTTTCGTTTCCTCCATCATTAAGTCTTCTAGTCAAATATTCTTCATTCTTCTTTCTGTCTTCAATATCCTTACATAGCCTCATGGTCCTATGTTGCATTTCATTCCTCATGTTAGTGTTCTCTTGCCTCAACTTATCTGCAATATCATTAAGAGATTCCTTTTCATCATCATGTTTCTGCATTTTCTCATGAAGTTCTTTCCTCTTATTTTGTGCTATAACCAAGTTCTCTTAAAGTCCTTTAATGAATTCCTTAGCAGTCCTCAGATTATCTTCAAGTTTGATATTCTTCAATATTTCTGCATCAAAATATTCAAGAGTTCCTTCTAACTGTTTTCTCAAATTCTCCATTGATACCAGTTTTAGAATCTTCCTTAAGCTATTAGGCTTTTGAAAATAGAGGACCAGGATTTGATACCAATTTTTAGATTCAATGATAGTCCCAAAGACACCGAGAGGGGGGGCTAAATCAGTGTTTAACCAATGAGTGGAATATTTAAACTTATTTATAATTTTGCAACCCAAATCAATGTACCAGTAAACAAGAAATAATACAGTAAAGAGAAATAATGGAGACAACATAAATGCACACCATAACACAGAATATTTTAACAAGGAAACCCAGTGTGGGAAAAAACTCAGTGGGATTTGTGACCCACAATATTTACTCACTGTCCAATATGAATAAATATTACTTACAATCACATGCAGGAAGGCCAATTGCCTGGAGCGCACTGCTCAAAAGAGTCTCACTGACTACAAAATGGATAACTAAATCCAATACAATGTACTACTCAAAATAGAATCTATAATGCCTAGTTTAGTACTGATGTAAGCTCAGTGAGATACCTTAACCAAAACCTTTCGCTGTCTTTACATATACCAATAATAATCACTTATCCATTAACTTACAAAAATGATCTACAAGATCTCATACACATATGAGTCTATTACAATACACCAAGTTGACTTACAAGTAAATAATTACATTTACGCTACAATTCATATAAAAAAAACTTTATCCCATGTCTGCCTAAGTGCCGGTATACTTCATTTCTGGTATAATCTGGATGCTGGTGTCAGTGTGGTGCAGAAGCACCTAGGACTTAGGCTTATAGTCCTTTCACAATTTTGGCTTGTACTAACCTTAGCCAAGTCAGGTTCCTAATAAGGACTCTAGGAGGGTCCAAGGAGTGTGTGTGATGTTTGTTTTGAGTCAAGTGTAGTCCTAGTTGAGTTGGTTTTCTTCCTAGGTTTGCACTTTGTGAGTAGATAGTTTGAGTAGTTGAAATGACCTTCTTGATGGTCAAACATGGCATAAATTGGTTTGAGAATTAGAGAGTTTTAGAATGGTGTTATGATTTCTTAAAAATTCTTGTGTAATGACTTGTAATAGGTTGATTAGGTTGGCAAAGAAAAAAGTGGAAAGTTGTAAAAGTTGTCATGACAACTTTTGTCCCAGAGGAGCTTAGCGGTGGAGTTAGGGATAGAAAAATGTCCTAAAATTCCTTCACACATGGGGAATACTATTTAAACCTCCTCTTGCATGGTTAAAAAGGTTGGAAGTTATATTTTGTAAGATTAACAATCTGAAACTACTCATTTTTCAAACTGTTATCATTGTTTTGGTCTTATTTTGCATAAAATGTGAATGATAATGGATTGAATCCATTGATCCAATTATGGATTGAAGTTATTTGTTGTTTTCTAGGGTCATTTGTTTCATTTCATTCTTTTTAGATAGGATGTGTTAGTGTTTTCATTGTTTTGTTTCCAATCAGCCAGTTTTGGCTTGTAAATAGCAATTTCATGTAAAATGGTTGCCCCATAAAATCCCTTCGTGCTACCATCATGGCCTATTGGGAAATGGAATTCAACCAATTTTAAATTGTATATATGTAGGGAGGATTTCTAGAAGTGAATGTTGACATGCTTACCACCTTGTTCTAGGTAGGTCCAGGAGCAACCCGGCTAGAGAAGAAGGGTGAAATTTGAGAGCATAGTGCAGAGGTGGACACAAAACCTTAGCCTACTCATTTGGAGAGTTTCAAAAGGGCAATGCATAGTTTCCACTATGAGGAGAAGCCTTAAAAAGACCTTTAGATACCCATTCCTCAAATTTGAATAGTCACTGTTGGTTAAGAGGCCTAGAAACCCTTGCAAACCCTCATTTTTGGGTTAGGGCATTGTACGGAAAGTTGGGAAATGAAAACCACCAAAATATCTTGGGGATAGGTGAATTCTTGAAGAAAAATAAAACTCTTTGCAAGGTCTTTTGGACCATTTTCCTCAAAACCCTTGAAAACCGGATTTTGGAGGCCTAATAGGGGCTCATTCCTTGTAGCCCTATTTCTAGGCAAAATGGTAAAAATAGTAGGAAAGATAATGAATGGAAACCACAAATGGACCCAAATGGAATTCATTCCATGTTAAATTTTACCTCCACACCTTTTCAATGACTCACAATAGTATGGGGGTGAATTTGACAAGTTGTTGTCAAGATATCACAATTGAGCATATGGAAGTCACTTAGTAATGGTTGGGTTCCTAGTTAAACACTTGTTGCAAACACCTTGAGAAGGAATTAGAGGTCTTGGAGCATAGCTAGACCTAGAGAGGTTGGTGGAATTGAGAAACACCAACTAGGTGAAGTGTGAGCAAGCTAGGTAGACCCCATCAAATTGGTATCAAAGCCTATAAGATTTGGGCTAGGTGAGTAGATTTCCTTAGTGGAATCTATAGGAGACAACACCCTGGTGACCAATGTAGAGTTGGAAAAGAAAGTGGATGATCAGGAGGAAGAGAATAGACTCCTAAAGGAAAAGTTGATTGAATTGGAAAGTAAGTTTGGTGAGATTGAAACCAAGGTAGATGAAGTGTTGGTAAAGGTTGAAGAAGAAGAAAGGAAGGGTAAAGAGGTGTCAGAGATAGACAAAGTACCTGAACCTGATCCTGTCTTAAAAAAAGAACCTTTCCTAAAGGCATTGAAGGCCTTAAGTGGTAAATCACTAGAAGGATTGCCATTGTTTACCGGTAAAGATGGAAGTAGAAGTGGTTCTAGAATGGATAGAGGGCATGGAGAACCATTTTGAGTGTGAAGGCATAACTAAAGACTAAAGAGTTAAAGTGGCCAAGTCTACGATGAGAGGAGCTACTCTCACGTGGCGGAAATTTGTGCAAGATGAGAGGAAGAAAATGGGAAAAACACCCATCTCTTCTTGGAAAGGGATGTTAGTCAAAATCAAAGAAGTCTATCTCCTTGATGACTATGAAGTGCAAATTCATAGGAAGAGATAAAACCTAAGACAAAAAGACCTTGATGTAAGTGGCTATATGGAGGAGTTTCACAAACTTAGCCTTAGATATCATGTGGTGGAAGAAGAAAATCTCAAAGTTTCTAGGTACCTAAATGGACTACGGTGGAACATCCAAGAGGAAATTAGTCTAATGAGCCCAAAGACAGTTCATCAAAGCTATCAACTTGCCTTTAAAGTGGAAGAAAAAATAAAAACAAAACATGAGTCAAGTAGTAATAGGGGCAGGGGTAGAGGAAAAGAAAATAGGGGCCATATGGGAGGCTTTGGAGGAAGAAGTTCAGAACAAAGAACACAAGGTGATTCTGTTGGCATTTTGATGATTTTTTGATTGTCATTGATGGACATACACTTTCTTTATGATGGGCACACACTTTCTTAATGTATGAGTTATGCTCAACCAGTAATTGTTCCAACTGGTATTATGTATTATAGTCTTTAGACTATTGGTGTTTTGCAGAAGATGTTTACCGGTCACAAATTGATTGAAGACCTCAAGCGGTATAAAGAACCCAAGCGGTATGAAGACCTCAAGCAGTTCGAGGATCTCAAGCAGTACGAAGGAGCAAAGCGGTAGTTAACATTTTTCAGTCTTCATTTTTGACAATCGACAGTATATTGTATGAACCGGTATTACTCTGTGATGAGTTATCATCCACGGACACTTTGGTGGTGATTTTTTGTCATGTTACCAAATGTGTCTAGATGCACTGAACCTAGGAACTTGTAGTTTAATCCTATTGGAACAACATGAAATCAGTTTCCTTTATAAGGACATCATGTCTAGAGTTTGTATATGTGAGAGATGAATGATGTATGAGAAGGTTATGTGTAATCTTTGCAGAGAAGATTAGGTCTATGTGAAGAGACAGAGTGTGGAGATATTGAAGATTGAAGTAATGCTGAAATGCATTAACATTGAGCTATCAAGGATCTAACCAAGCATACCATGCTAGTATCTAGATCACTCACTTGTTGATTACTCATACCCTTGACAAGTCTGAAACCCTTAACTGGGTAGGCCCAGCAAAGCCTTTGTAAATCCTCTAACAAGGTGGTTCACAACTATGGGTCTAAAATCCTTTAACAAAGTAGTCTTTAACAGAACTTATCTCCTAACAGAGATCTAGATTCCTAACAGGATCTGTTTTGGTGAAGAACATTGTATGACCTTAACTGGTCTGACCTTGACTGGTCTGGTTTCTTTTTGTAGATAGTTACTTGTGAGTTTCTTCTCACTGTGGTTTTTCCCATTTGGGTTTCCACATCAAATATCTTGTGTTATGGTGATTGTGGTTTTGTGGGTGAATGGTTTATTTTCTATTTGGTTTGCATTTATCTTAAATGGTTTATTAATGAACCTGTTAGACTAGTTATCTGCTAATATGTTTAAGAGTTTGAGTTTAGTATTTTTTGGTATACTAATTCACCCCCCCCCCCCTCTTAGTATTCATCAATTGCTATCAAAGCCAACCTTTCTATAAGTCTAACCACTTGGAAGGAGATATGGGGGAATACACTATGAGGGAACTTACTCATCATCTCACTCAGACTGAGAGAGTCTATGATGACCTCAAAGTCAAGTATAAAGCCTTTTTGGCCAAGAGAAGAGAGCATGCTGAGAAACTAATGGAACTTACTGAAAATAGATCTTTTGATGAATCTGACATGGATGCCCTAGTTGAAGAAGTTGAAAAACTAAATGAATCTAAAGCCAACCTGAGAAAGGAGTTGGAAGGACTGACTATCACAATGTGTCAAGAGCTTGAGAACTAAAGAAAAGCTGAAGATCTGGTAAAAGACAAAGATCATGAGATCTCCAAGCTTAAGCAAGAAATCAGTGCCCTTACCACTCATCTCCAAGAGAGTAAAGTGGAAAAAGAAGAAATGCAAGGTGAACTAAACATGGCTATTTTTAAGAATGCAACCTTAAAGGAATCCAATGCTTCTATTTCCAAGGAACTTACTGAGTCAAAGGAGATACTTGCCAAATTCAATCAGAGTACTTCTAAGCCAGAGCAAAAGCTTGAATAGGAAAAACCAGTAAAGAATACCACTGGACTTGGTTTCACTAGGTATGAGGAAGGTGGGACCTCTGAGACAAAAACTAAAGCATCAAAGAAGCAACCAATATCCAAGGATAAATGTAAGCAAAAGTTTAAACCGGTTTGCTTCAATTGTCTCAAGGAAGGACATACTGCTAATGTGTGTAGAAGCAAGGCCTACAATAATTTTCTTTATTTTCTAAACAATAAGCCTAGATCCAATAGATTCAATGGAAACTTCTATGTATGCAACAAGTTTGGGCATAGATCATTTGAATGCAAGTTTGTTTTTCACAACACTATGAGATACCCTCCAAGGACTCAAGGAGTTATCCTAGAACCCTCTATGAATTGGAATCCAAACTGGTATAATACCTATGACCATCGGTCAGGTGGCTATCAAGTGGCAACTAGTTGGAGAGCAACCTATTTGATCTGTCATGGTAGTGGTCACACTGCTGCAACATGCAAAAGGAAGAATGGTAGTATGAATAATGGACCATGGAGATCACTTGGAATGGTATGCTATCATTGCAACAAACCGATGATGTTGAAACCTTTCAAGTTGGAATGAATAAAACTTGGAAAAAGAAACTTGAAGAAGTGTCACAAGATGAATTGGTTTCTGCACCTAGTGTGGAAGTCTCTGAACTGGCAAACTGAGCTTCAGAAAAGATTAGGGGGAGCATATCGGTAAAATATTTGAACCCCCAGTTTATATCAATAAATACCTTAACCGATATAAGTTACTTGTCAATCGGCAGAAGACTTGAAGTGGTAAAAGGTAAAACTAGGGTTTGTACCCTAACAGTGATGCATTTATTATGGTAGGTGAAAGATTGTTTAAAAGGGATTTTTGTCATCATTTTCACTTATCTATTTTCGAGTGAAGAATTTTCAAGAGCAGAGTGACAAAGAGAGATTCATCTAGCGATTCAAAGTGAATTCAAAAATCTTGCAAAGGAATCCAACGATCATTTTCAATCTATCAGTGAAGAACACTAAGTGGTAATCGAGCAACCGAAGTGGTGTATTGTGGGAGACATTGCTAAACCCTAAATTTCATTTTGTGAAGGTATTTCTTGAATTTATTTCTTATCATGGCATTTGCATCGCACTCTAGTTCTAGTGCACATGTAGATTCAGTTGAATTTATTCAAAAGAAGATGAAATGCAATGCCCTATCCTAGATACCCATCGAAGTTATAGTTGAGGAAGATATTTCAGGATATATTGATTGTAAATTGGAAGACCTAGGATCCCTAGTGATTCATTCCCAGCTAGGTCTGTTCTGTGGGGATGATAAGAAAATCAAACCTAAATATAGCATCCTAAAGAAGATGAAACTGCACAATGCGGTGTATTTTCTAGAAGAATTCACAGAAGATCACATTCGCATCATCCTTAGCAGAGTGCATGGTGATAAAATGTATCTCGAGCAGATGCATGACATCACATCGGAAGAAATTCATGTCATCACCAGTTTTCGTAACATTGGAGAGGTGCCAGCTCTAAGGAAGGTCACCAAGACTGAAATGACTAAGCTCACTGGTTCTCTGAGCGACCAATAGGCGATGACCATGAACACCATCAAAGATTATCTAGTGAAGTATGCTTGCATGGTGATTGTTTACCAGATATTCTATGCCAGTAGAATGAACTATGTCCCTACTGCTGTAGTGAATGCCACTTACCAGATGATCAAGGAAGGCACTACATTTGACTTATGTACCTATTTGCAAAAGCAACTGTTATTGAACCTGAAGTCCATCAAACTGGACAATGCCCTAAGGTTCAGGTTTGGACAACTTTTGGTCAGCCTATTCTTCTACTTTCAAGGCTATTTCCCTAGAGTAGGTGATGTTCAATGGTCTACTGACCAATCGATCTCCAAGCAAACTAGGGAAAGTCATCATGCAGTGGGAACTAGATATCTTGAGGTTCTTAATAAATATTTTGATGAATTAAAGTGGAAAATGAGCCAGAGAATGGGGATATCTGGTGATATTGTGAAGAAATATGAAAATGACATCTGCTTCACAATAAGGGTAGATGAATGCATAATAGAAGCGGTGGAACCAAGAAAGGAAGTAGTTGAACCAATTGGGTATGAAGTGATGTATGATATGTTGATCGGGTATGCCTCTACCCTGCTTGCCTCACCATTAGATGTGAAGAAAAAGTGAACTGATACCTACTTGGAGAGGGTAACAATGGTTGAAGAACCTAAACAGAAAAAGGATAAAGCAGTCCCATTAGTATCTGCACTAGTTACCTCTGCTAGTCCAAAAGTGACCAAAATGTCACCCGCTAAGAAGAAACCGAAGGTTATTCCTACTAAAGTCTTTGAGAGGAAGCGGAAAACCAAAACCAGCTCACCGAAGTCAGAGGATACTGAACCAGAAATCCAACCGAAGAAGACAAGGCAAAAAAGCAAGAAAGCCAAGTCTACTGGTAATGATCTTGCAACCTCTACATTGGTAAATATAGAGATTTCCTCTTATAAGTCGATGACACATTGTCAGAGGACTTTAAAGAATATTAAGAGGAAAGTGCTTGATGATTTAAAAGACTATTTTGATGATTTCACTAATAATGAGAAAGAAGAAGTAGAGCAGGAAGTTATCAAATATTTGTGTGTTAATGACTAGTGGCCATGTAAAATTAGATCGATGACACCTGATTCTTTATACACTTCTTTGGACAATAAATGGTGCATTGCCATTGAAAAAGAATAGGAAATAAGGGAGAGAGTCTTTGCACAATACTTTCCTAATGCCTCTAATTCTGAACTATTTGAGATAATGGATAAGAACAAAGGCCTCTTCTTCATGAGAAGAAGCAGACTCAAGCTACTGGAAGATAAAGCTTCCAAAGTGGAGAAGGACACACATTTACATGCCAAAGTTGTTGTCCGGTTACACCAAGTGTCTGAGGCCAATCTGAAGGCTGAACAAGCACCTGATCTAACATCAGGTAAACTAGATGAAGCATTTGATAGTGAAGGGGAAAGAGTGATAGAGAAAAAGGATCCCATTGATGTGGATGCATTAGATGTTGAGGATGTCACTCCAGACACAAAGAAGGAGAAATAGGACAAAGAAAAAGCAGAGAAAGAGAAACAGGACAAAGAAAAAGCTGAAAAAGAGAAGCAGGACAAAGAACAAATGAAGAAAGAGCAAGTGGAAAAAGAAAAGAAAGAGGAAGATAAGAGGAAAGAGGAAGATAAAAAGAAGAGGAAGATAAAAGGTAAGAGGAAGAGAAAAAGAAAGAGGAAGAGAAAAAGAAAGAGGAAAGCAAAAGGAAAGAGGAAGACAAAAAGAAAGAGGAAGACAAAAAGAAAGAGGAAGACAAAAGGAAAGAGGAAGAGAAAAAGAAAGAGGAGGAGAAGAGGAAACAAGAAGAAGAGAAGAGAAAATAAGAGGAGAAGAGAAAAAGAAAGAGGAAGACAAAAGGAAAGAGGAAGAGAAAAAGAAAGAGGAAGAGAAAAAGAAAGAGGAAGACAAACAGAAAGAGGAAGAGAAAAAGAAAAAGTAGGAAGAAGACAAGAAGAAGGAAGAACTGAAGAAGAAACAAGAAGAGGAGCAAAAGAAGAAAGAAGAGGAAAATAAAAGAGCACCAAAGGAGAAGGAAGCAGAGAAAACCAAAGAAGCAAAAACTCCCAAGGCAACCGATGGTCAAGCCAAACCGGTTGACACCACTAGTCCGATTGACCTTCAATCAACAGATGAGTCTGAGCTGCTATGAGGCATCAAACTGGCACAAGAAAGACTAGAAGAGTTGCAGAGGAAGAAGGAGAGGGATGTCATACAAACTGCGATTGACACCCTTATGAGTCTGATTCCTAGTACTAACCTCCCCAGTACCAATTCCTCTCTGTCCAAGCTGAAACTTCTTTGTACTATAGTGGAGGACTAGGTACAATGCTTGGAAGATGTTGTTGTAGCCACTGCCAAGAAGAATCATGAAAAGGCACTCAACATTGCCTTACTCGAAAAATTGAATGAGCTCTGGTCACAACTTCTGAAGCAGCAAAAGGATATCAGGGGTGCTATGGATGAGGGCAAATTACTGTTAAGTAAAATCTATCAACCCCTTCTATTTTTTGATGATGTTCTTAAGTAGAAAGATAAACTCCAATCGGAGTTCCAGGCATACATCAGCACCTTCAAGATGCCATATGATTTATTTACTACATATGGGAAAACGGTTCATCATTATCAGCTGCAGACTACCATGGTGGAATCAGAAATCTACAACCAAACAAAAGATTTGCAAGAGCTTCAACTGGTCTTATTACCCAGACTGTAGATTCTTCAGAAATGTTTTCTCGATCTAGAAGCCATCACGGTCACTCAAGAGATGAGTACCATTGATGCTATGGAAGAACTGGTATTCCGGATGCAGACAGAAAGTGAGTTTGCTACCTCATTACTTGAGTCATGGACATTGGCCATGAAAACTTTTATGCAAGATTTTAAAACTGTTTTTGATAAGTTTTATTCCTTCTTCTCATAAACATTTACTCTATTTTTATATATAAGGAAACAGGGGTTATTCTACATTACTTTGTCATTGTTGGCAAAGGGGGAGTAGTATTTAAAATTTTGGTAAATGTTACCATTTCATGTATACTTTCCTGTTACCACTTTGGGGGAGTAGTATACATTGTAATTTCTGCAAAAGGGATAGTGTATATGCTTAGGGGGAGTAATTTTGATTATGGCATATTTTTGTTGTAAAAACACTTAGATGTCAAAATTTTCTTAAGTGTTGCCATCAATGCCAAAGGGGGAGATTGTTGGCATTTTGATGATGTGTTGATTCTCATTGATGGACACACACTTTCTTAATGTATTAGTTATGCTCAACCGGTAATTGTTCCAACCGGTATTATGTATTATAGTCTTTAGACTATCAGTATTTTGCAGAAGATGTTTACCATTCACAAATTGACTGAAGACCTCAAGTGGTATGGAGAACCCAAGTGGTATGAAGACCTCAAGCGGTTCAAGGATCTCAAGCGGTACGAAGGAACAAAGCGATAGTTAACATTTTTCAGTCTTCATTTTTGACAACTGATAATTGGTATATTGTATGAACCTACATTACTCTATGATGAGTTACCAACTGGTATTTCTGTGATGATTTATCATCCACCAACACATTGGCAGTGATTTTGTGTTGTATTACCAAATGTGTCTAGATACACTAAACCTAGGAACTTGTAGTTTAATCCTATTGGACTGACATGAAATCAGTTTCTTTTATAAGGACATCATGTCTAGGGTTTGTATATGTGAGAGATGTATGAGAAGGTTATGTGCAATCTATGCAGAGAAGATTAGGTTTGTGTGAACAGATAGAGTGTGGAGATATTGAAGACTGAAGTAATGTTGAAATGCATTAACAATGAGCTATAAGGATCTAACCAAGCATACTGTGCTAGTTTCTAGATCACTCACTTGTTGATTACTCACATCTTCGACAAGCCTGAAACCCTTAACCAAGTAGGACCAGCAAAGCCTTTGTAGATCCTCTAACAAGGTGGTTCACAACTGTGGATCTGAAATCCTTTAACAAGGTAGTCTTTAACAGGACTTATCTCCTAACAGAGATCTAGATTCCTAACAAGGTCTGTTCTAGTGAAGAACATTGTGTATGACCTTAACCGGTCTGATTTCTATTCTGCAAATAGCTACTTGTGAGTTTCTGCTCACCATAGTTTTTCCCATTTGGGTTTCCACATCAAATATCTTGTGTTATGGTGATTGTGGTTTTGTGGGTGAATGCTTTATTTTCTATTTGGTTTTCATTTATCTTAACCGGTTTATTAGTGAATCTATTATACTAGTTATCTGCTAAAATATTTAAGAGTTTGAGTTTAGTATTTTTCAGTATACTAATTCACCCCCCCTCTTAGTATTCATTAGAGTCTAAACTCACTGAGCAACAAGAAAGTGGCACTAGTAAAGGAGGATTCAATAGAGGAAGGGGGTCAAACAATGGTTTTAGTGGAAGGCCTAGTGGACAAGGTAGAGGTTACTCATATTTTGTATCAATGAAGTGTTACCATTGCAACCAACTTGGTCATCCAGCATATAGGTGTCCAGAGAAGGGATCATCATCACAGAGTAGTGAAAGGAGAGTGAACTATCTTCAATAAGAGACTTCAAGCAGCAAGACTTTAGAGGTTGCCTTACAATCAGAGGTAGGTGACAACTTGATGATAAGAAGAAATTTGATAAAAGAACCTATCAGAGAAGAGCCTAGCCAAAGGAGGTCATTATTTAGGATCAAATGCGTAATGCCCCACCAGGAAACCTCGAAGTGATAAAGCTAAAAACACTCAAATGGATTGTAAATATTTTTTTTTGTAATATTAATATAATAATAATAAGAGTGTTAATAATAAGACACAACATTAAGATACATTGGAGTTATCTAACACTTAGATAACACAGCGGAAGACTAAACAAACCTAAGGAGTTTCCCAACGTGATTACGTAACCTTATACCTAACTCGACTAACGACATTTGAACCATTTAAGCTGAATTTCTTAATTACAAGTTAATTCTTAAGACATGGATATGGTATGTTTGATGAATAGGCATTTTAGGATTTAGGAAGAATTCATCTATTATGATTGGAGATTAGGCTAACATGAGGATATTTACTCAATGAATTTTAAACGTAGGCAACTTAAGAATTCTCACATTAAGGTTTAAATGTGGTTAACTTGACGAGTCCATCCATTTAGATACAATGTAACTAATATATCGAGGTTCATTTATTTAGGTTTAAAAATAACCCACCAAATGAGATCATCCATTATAGTTAAAATATGGCTAATAAGATGATATTCATTCATTAGGGATTAAGATGTAAACAAACAAAATGAAGTTCATTCATTAGGGTTTAAACATAACCGACTATTAAATCGTAGTTGATTTATAGAGGATAAAATGTAAATAGCCAAATGAAGATCATCCATTAGGGTTAAGATATAGGTAACTTAATGAGTTCACTCGTTTTAGTTAAAATAAAGTTAATATGAAGAAATACATTTGCTAAGATTAAGATATAAACAACTAAATGAGTTCTCCCATTTTAGTTCAATTATAGCTAATATGATGAAGTTCATTTATAGAGGTTAAAATGTGGGTAACCAATTGAGTTCATCCAATTATAAAACTAATTTGGTGAGGATTATTTGTTTAGAATAAAACGTATACAACTAAATAAATTCATCCAATTTAGTGAAATATAGCTAACATGACGATGTTCATTTATTAAGATAATACGGTAAGTAGCTGAATGAGGTTCATCCATTAGATTTCAATTTAGATATTATGATAGTTAATCCAATATTTGTTACCCATTCAATACGTTCAAATTACAAGCTTTATGACAATTTAATCCATTAATTGCAACCTAGTGAGTTTCCTCCCATGCTTACTTCTTTTCATTAACATTAACAAAATACTTTTCATATTCATATCTATAATCTTTTATGATCATAATTACCACGTTTAACAAGGGGACTATATACCTACATTCTAAATTTAACTTCATCTAATCCCCATTGCACACTTACAAAATACATCCATACATACTAGCACTAAGATTGAAACAAGAGAGACAAAAGCATCACATAACATAGAAATGATCTCAGAGTTCACCCCTAGAGGGCTACATCTCTGGGTCTGCTCAACTGCAAGACCCCTCTGACAATTAATATAGTTAAGGTTACATAAGTTTCATGTCATTTACATCTTGCCTTATAGGCAAACACAACCACTATACAACGACCACTTCGGTCAATAAATACATAAATGATTCCTTCATAGAAGCTGATCCAACTGAACACATCAAAATCAATTACAAAGGTCTCTTGTCTGATGGTTCCCTAACTAGGGACTTGGCCGACTATGACCAAACACAAGCAACCAGATGGACAACAGAATCTAAACAAACATAATAGGGTCTTGCCATCACTTTAAACTAAGCGAATACTAATAAATTAAACTTGCCATATTTCCATTTGTCTATTTCCCAATGCCGAGGATGAGTAAAACTAACCCTTTTATTTTATCAAATGAGATATCATTAGCTTACTAATTTTTCCAACGGTACATTATTAAATTTCCATTATTTTTAATAGCATCTCATTTTAGTTTTCAAAAGTAAGATCCAATATCCAATGATAAAACATTTCATTTTCCAATTACTCCTAAACTTTAGTATTCCACTTCTAAATTTCCCAGATGACCTATAACATTAAAATCCGAAAATAATATATCCTTGGATAATATACTATTTTTAAACATCACCAAATAATAATTATATTTTAATTCAAAAATCCCCCATAAAAATATAATTCCCGTGCATATACTAAACAAATACACGATCTAAAGGTATGAATTTAGCATATACTTCTCTATGTATATACGTGCCTAAATTAATAAAGCAATGACTAAACAATAATTATTATGCATTGAAAGTATACTCCAAATTAGGAATCAACAATTAATATATATTATTATAAAAATTATCACAATTAACATATATTTAAATCTATCCATTAATTAATAATTAATATATAATATATAACTAATATAATATATTAATTAGAATTTAATAACATTTACACATTTTATTTTATTTTATTTTTTTTAAATCAAAATTTATATTTAATAAAAATAAATAAAATTTGTTTTAACAGCCACACGGTTTCTGTCATTTCTCAAAAACCCAAAACTTTATTTTTACGAAATTTATACAAAAGTTATAATGTAAAGTCACAAAGAAACTCAAAAAATTTCGTAGAAACCCAGTTTGTAAATTTGGAGATATTGTTGACATTCTAAAACAACATTTTTCTATCATTTCTCAAAAACCCAAATCTCATTCATTCACAGTCACAGATATATATATTTTTTCCAGAATGTTCAAAACAATAAAATGGGGAAATTTTCCCAGCAAGTTTATGATTTTCCCAAAAAACCAATAGCTTTCAGATAACAAGATTTGTTCAAACACGAAACCATTTAAACATTCTTGAACCCAAAAACAAACAATATTCACAACTAATACTCAAATTTTAAGAACATTCCTGGATATTTTTTAAACCAGCATTTCATGAAGATCCACCAAATAACATTTTTATTTTGATTTAGCAAAGAAACAAAACAGAAAAATCGGGATCCTACCTCTTTAGCATTCTTGGTAAGATTCAAAGAAGAGCCCCCAACTTGCAGCTGTAGAAATCCATCCTTGCCAAAATCCCCAAATCTCCATCCCCATATTTTTCTTTTCCAAAAATTCAACAACCCCCCAAAATATTTTTCAACATAGGTTAAATGAATCACATTTTGACCTAATTTCTAATTTTGAAATTTAAGCACTTTTTAAATAAAAAGGAAATAATAATTCTTTTCAACTATTCGAATAATTTAACTTGATTTTCTAATTAAAATTAAAATGCTTCTCTCTTATTAATTTTTTTAATTTCACAATATTGACAAGGGTAAATATTTAATTAAATTAATTTCCAAAACCAATCTTTTACACTATATCAAACTTTACAAATTAAAAATGATTTTCTTTAAATAATAAAAATTACCCTTTCTTTTTCAAAAAGCAAAAGTGGTTAAATTAATTATATTTCAAATAACTTTAAATAATTCCCTTTTTTTTTAAACGCATAAACTAATTAAATTCATTATTTAAAATTAACCATTAAATTAAATTCGCTACGACATAAATAAAGCGATCCTTTTAATTAATGATTAATCACCTAAAAGAAACCTATTTATTTTGATTTCTCAATTACTAATGCGTACATCCACACATTAATTGGAATTAAATACTTAGGATAACATACTCCATTTACCACATGCAGGGCACACAAACCAAGAAAGTCCACCAATCACACGACACGCAACCCAAGCAACAAAGGAACCCTATGGACCACACACGACGCTCACCTGATCATGGCTAAGGCAAGACGAGAGTTTTATGACCACCTAATCCAAATCCTAAGGATGAAGGAGGTATACTCAACCCTGCGAACCCCAATGGAGATGAACCTCACACCTAGGTGGTATAGTACCTACAATCTCCTGCACCCATGAGTCATGCAAGCATACATATATATACATATTCAATGAAGGCGTTAGCTCGAGATTTATAACAAGAATTAGGAAACAATTACATTTACACAAGAATCGATGCAAAAGCACAATAATAGGTATGCACAATATTCATATAGTCTAATCGACAACATTACATAACGGTAAATCCACCATTCAAGAATGCCACATGGGAAGTCAACCAAGGTCAAACAGGTTTTACAAGGCCGACTAGGGTAGGGGCATTACAAAAATGCAAGATTATGGACAAAGTTTGTAAAGTGATCATTGATTTAGGGTCAACAAATAACATTGTGTCAAAAGAGGCAGTGAGTAAGCTTAAATTGCAAAGGATACCTCACAACAACCCATATAGAGTCACTTGCTTGAACAAAGGCCAACATGTCCTAGTCAATGAGCAAGCATGGGTGGATTTTACCATGGGAGGTATAAGGACAAAGTGTTATGTGATGTCTTACCCATGGATGCATGCCATCTTCTATTAGGAAGACCATGGCAATTTGATAGACAAGCTATTCATGATGGTGCCAAGAACGCATACTCATTCAAGAAATATGGAGTCACATTCAAGATCCAATCTATCCTTGAGGAAGGTGAAAAGAGGGCAGCAGGTCCTAATGTCCTTTTGGTTAGTGCAAAATAGTTCTTGAAGACACTTGAGGAAGGTGAACGTATAGGGTTTGCATTAGTAATGAAGCCTAAAGAGGAAGACAAGAAAGAGTAGCCAAATTTGCCAATAGAGGTTCAAAACCTATTGAAGAAGTTCAAAGGAATAGTGAGTGATGCACAACCAACCACCTTACCTCCTAAAAGAGCCATAAGCCATCAAATAGACTTTATTCCTGGAGCATCCTTACCTAACAAGGTAGCTTACAAAATGACTCCCCAACAAAATGTTGAGATTGCCAAGCAAATCCAAGAGGTTTTAGACCAAGGCCTAATTACGAAAAGCATTAGCCTTTGCTTGGTACCTACCATTTTAGCCCCAAAGAAAGGTGGTACTTGGAGATTGTGCACTAACTCTAGGGCTATAAATAGGATCACTATTAGATATAGGTTTCCAATTACTAGAATAAAAGACCTAATGGACTGTTTAGGGGAAGCCAAATACTTTAACAAGATTGACCTTAAAAGTGGATACCACCAAATTAGGATTAAGGAGGGTGATGAATGGAAAACAACATTCAAGACAACGGAGGGACTTTTGTTGGCAAATGCACACTCCAATGAGAAATTATAGGTGATTAAAGGTATTATCATTGATGGAAACCTTACAATCATATGATACCAGCAGGCACCAGCATCGACAGACTCTACACCAGAATACATTCACCAGCACTGAAAAGATTGATTACCGGCACCTTGGCCAACAAGATTTTATTTATTGTAAAATGTAATTAATTGTAATATCTTTCTGAAAGACGACAAGGCATATTGTAAGAAGGCTCATATATAAGTATTAGATCTTAGAAAACATTTGTATGTAGGATATATAATGGATATTATGTGCGAATACTAAGGCAAAGTTTGGTATAAGGTTTTTGGAAGTTGCAGAGCTTAAACTGGTACTAGATCTAGCATAGCAAATGCTCTTTTGTAGCAGTACATGACATTAGATTTTCATAATCCACTTTTGTAAGTCAGTGAGAATTCTCTTTTGTATGTAAGTAGTGAGCTTTAGGCAGTTGGCCTTCCTGCATGTGCAAGCCCCTATTGTAACAATAATATTCTCTTATTGGCCAGTAAGAAATTATTATGGGTCACAAATCCCACAGAGGTTTTTCCCACACCAGGTTTCCTCATTAAAAATACTATCTTATGGTGTGTCTTTCATGTTGTGGTTGTTGTTCTTATTTACTGCATTAATTTTGATTTATCGGTACATAGTTTTGGAATGCTTTTCATTTAATAAGTTAAGAAAATCAATTAACCAGTTAGATACCGATTCACCCCACCCCCCCCTCAATATCTTTCGGAATTCTAACAATTGGTATCAGAGCCTAGTCCTCTATTTTCAAAAGCCTAACAACTTGAGGAATATTATGACACTAGTAGAGATGGAAAACTTAAGGAAGCAACTAGAAACATCTCTTGCAAATTATGATGCAAAAAAAGTGAAGAATATCAAACTTGAAGATGATCTGAAGGCTACACAGGAAATCATTCAAGGATTTCAAAAAAATCTCACTATTTATAGGAAAAAAAGAAGAGAACTTTTTGAGAAGATGTAGAGTGATGATGATGAGAAAGAAACTCTTAATGATCTGGTTAACAAACTGAGACAAGAAAACAATACAATGAAGAATGAGATGCAAGATATGTCTATTAGATTTTATAAAGACATTGAAGATAGAAAGAAGATTGAATATGATTTGGCTAGAAGAATCAATGATGCTGTAAATGAAAAGATAAGACTTAGTCATGAGAATGATATGCTAAAGACAGATCTAATTCACTTAGAACATGATAAAACTGAACTCATGAGATAGAAATATTTCTTGGAAAATGAGTTGGCTACTGGAAATCAACATAAGGAGAAATTTAAGAAAATTTCAGACGAACTTGATGACATGCTAAAGAATCAAAAACCTAATGGAGATACTAATGGCCTTGACTTTGAAGTTGGTGAATGCTCTAGCACTGCAAACAAACATGATCACAACAAACTGGTAAGACAACCTAATGCTTATAAATTCAATGGAAAATGCTTTAATTGTAACAAGTACGGTCATAGAGATAATTAGTGTAGATCTAGAAACTATCAGAATAATAATGCACCCACCGGTCAGTGCTGTAAATGTGATAAAGTTGGTCATAATTCAAAAAATTGCAGAATGAATGTAAGATGTTATATTTGTGGAAGATTTGGAAACTTATCTAATCAATGTAGAACACATACCAACATAGGATATGGGAAAGCTATTCAGAAAAACATTGTGACTTGTTATGCTTATAACAATATTGGACATATTGCAAAATTTTGTAGAAGTAAGACATCACCGACAAATAACAAAGGACCCAGCTTGAAAGGTAAAGAAAAGGTTGAAGAGGTAAAGCAAGAATTTTCAAAACAATGGATTAGAAAGTCTGACATGAATGTTAGTGAAGCTATTTCTTCACCAGTAGAATAGAGTATCACTCCACTAACAGGAGATCCTTCATCTAACTGACAAATAATCCTTTGGGGGTATGGCAACAAATTGAAAAACATGCTAGTTTACCCTCGGTTGATGGTGAGCAGTTGGATTACTTTTTTACCGGTAGATGAGTTAAGTTTTGACTTAACCGACAGGCGTTAAATGTGGCAGTTGAAAGAAATAAAATTATAAAGCAAGTGTTTTGGCTCTTTTTTCATTCACCGAGCATTCAAATCTCTAGAGAGCGCAAAAATCCTGAGTGAAGGCATCCTTAGCGAAAAGTGAAGCAATTCATCCAAGCAATCATCCTAAAGGAAGATTAAGGTATTTATAACTATGGCTTCTTCATCTACACCTAAATTTATTGCAAACCCTACTATGATTGAGGTTACCAAGTGCTCTAGACCTGTGTTCAAACTTATTCCCAAAATTGAGAAGAAGGATGATACCCTAGGAGCATTCTCGAAAATACCTAAGGGAGTAGTTTATGCAGAAGATCCTAGAATGTATATACATTGTCATATTGAGGAACTGGGAGCTGAACAAATAATGAACATGTATAGGACTGTAATTTGTGCTAAACATGGTACTGTTAAACTGGAACACAAGATTGTGGAAACCCTAGGTTTTGTGGACATTCTTAGTATCCCTGATTTTCCTAAAGATGTGATAAGGATAGCCTTGACCAGAGTACATGGTGAGTTCTTTTGGTTGGATTCCATCCATAAGATTACTAAAGAGATAGTTAGGGTAGTGACATGCTTACCTTCCACTGGTAGCAGGCCTGACAGAACAAAGAAAGTTTCAAATGACACTGTGATGACCCTAACCGGTGCAACATTTGATAAAAGATCCCTAAGAGTAAACGATGTGAAAGATATAAATGTTAGATTTGTTAGCATGATTCTTGGTTATAAGGCTACACATGCAAGTAGACTAAACTTATTCTCTAGCCTACATATTAAAAGTGAATATGATGTGGTGAATGACAATGCAAGAATTGATGTATGCGAGTGGCTTAAAGATAAACTGATAGACAACTTGAAGAAAATCAAAGGTGATAAGAAAGGAACTTTTAGATTTGGCAACCTGCTTGTGTGCTTAATGTTCTAATTTACTAAGGAAGTACCTATAAGGAAAGCAAGTGCAGAATTCACTTCCCTAATGTCAATTTTCAGAGGAGAAATAAACTAGTGTAGACAATATTTCCACATTTACTGAATATGGCATGAGTAAAAAACATACACAAAAACAAACACAGAGAAATAACACATAGAGCTAATGTGGGAAAACCCTTTCAAGAGAAAAACCCACCACCAGCAAATGATCGAATTTATTAATAATATGTTAAAACAATACAATAGAGTCTCATCTGCAGAGTTCCTTTGCTCTATTACACAGTCGTTCCAAACATACAAACAATTGGATCAAACTCTTCGCAGAACACACAATAGCTCTTAGGCTTCCATCACCATCTAGATTACAGTTGGCATCCAAATACCAATGGCGTGATGGTTCATTAGAGTAACTGCACCAACGGCTTGGAGTCTAACCATCTGCCCGCGTCAGTCTGCATTCATGAAAAATAGTTATCCCACATGCAGTAGACAATCAGGTCGGTTCGTATTCATTTACACCGACGGTCTCATGCTTGGTGTCTAAGAGTCAATCTTTTGGATCTCGATTCGACCTCACTCTTGTAGTCAGTCTCCGCTCCATCAGCTATCGGCACAACCTTCAAATGGTAAAGTCGATGGCCCGATGATACTCGATCACCTAAGGCGACTCCATCGGGTCACCAGTATAACTCTCCAAAAGATACCCCATTCTTCGATGGCTAGGAGTGGTCTCCATCAGGACATTAGAATAGGAACACAACTACTATGTCGATATCAAGAGCACAGACTCATCGGGTCATCGGACCAAAACCAAAACTACTATCCCGATCTGCATTTCCATCCTGACAAGATGATTTCATCAGGTCATTAGAACAAAAGAAAGAATACAATGCTGATGTGTGAAACACTCTGAGACCAGGTAGAGTGGGCTCATCAAGACATCGGCATGACTTTCAGAATGTCAACCCGATAGCCGATATATGACCCGAACGCCAAAAGGCAACTTCATCGAATCATCGGCACACCGCTGCACAAGTCATTCTGATAGCCGATATGCAACCTGAACACCAAAAGGTGACTTCATCGGATCATCGGCACACCGCTGCACAAGTCATTATGATAGCTGATATGCAACCCAAATGCCAAAAGGCGACTTCATCGAATCATCAACATATCACTCCACAAGTCATTCTGATAGCCGAAGTTAGCCCAGACTTCGTCAGGTCATCAGGATGACTTCAAACCTATTATTCCAATACCCAACATAAAAGAATACATCGGCAAGAATCATGCCAATAGAGCTCACAAAAGCCTTCATACTGTTTCATCAACAGGACTTAACCCGATCAGTATGGACTATTGTCAAGTGAATTAGAGGCACATATTCCAACAAAATCCCACTTAACAAGGAATTCACATGACCAAGATACCATTCCAAACGTTACTTACAGGCATGGGTACGAAGACCCATAGAATTTGAGCACCACCTGAACTTGTGTGTGCTCACTGGTTTCATCAAGGAATCTGCAACATTTTCCAGAGTGTCTACCTTGTTAAGATAAACTTTTCCATCTTCCACCATGTCACATACAAAATGATACTGAACATCAACATGCTTCGACCTGGCATGAAAAGTAGGATTCCTTGCCAAGCATATGGCACTCTAACTATCACTCCAGACTTCAATCTGGCCTGCATTAAAACCAATGTCAGAACTCAAACATCTAAGCCAGACTACTTCTTTGCAAGCATGTGTGGCTGCCATGTATTCTACCACTGTAGTGGACAAAGTGACTACAGCTTGTTGCTTGCTCATCCAACTAACTGCTCTACCATTCACGACAAAAACATACCCAGTGGTAGATCTCTTGTTGTCAATATCCTCTGCCCAATCAAAATCTATGTAACCACAAATGCTGAGAGTTCTTTTTGAATCCCTCAAATTACCATGATAACATAATGCAAAATCTGAAGTACCCTTCAGGTATCTAAACACTCTCTTTATAGCATCCCAGTGTGATCTCCCTGGATTCGACATAAACCTGCTAAGTACTCCCACTGGTTGGGCAATGTCTGGTCTTGTACAAACCATAGCATACATCAGATTGCCTATAGTACCTACATAAGGTACATTTTTCATGTCTTCAATCTCTTTTGGAGATTTCAGACTGTCCAACACAAACAACTTAGTTCCCTACAAGATGGGAACAACCTATGGTTTATAGTCAGACATATGAAACCTGTCAAGAACATTGGTTATGTATTTTCTCTATCTGAGCCAAAGTTTCCTCTTAGACCTATCTCTTTTGATCTCCATTCCTAGAATGTAATTTGATGGTCCTAAATCCTTCATTTCAAATTTCATACAAAGCTGAGATTTTAAATCTGAGATCATACTTTTTGTGTTTCCTATGAACAACATGTCATCTACATACAACATGTCATCTACATACAAAGCTATGATAAGAATCCTATCACCATCAGTTTTGTAGTAAACTCAATGATCATCTTTCAATCTCACAAATCCCAAGGACAAAAAAAATGTATCATACTTCTGATACCACATTCTAGGAGACTATTTCAGACCATACAAAGACTTCTTGAGTTTGCATACCAGATGTTCTTTACCTTTTTCCACAAAGAGCTCAGGCTGAGACATATAAATTTCTTCTTCAAGATCACCATGAAGAAATGTTGTCTTCACATCCATCTGCTCAATCTCCCAATCATATGCTACTGCAAGTGACAAGAGAAATCTAATAGATGTCAGCTTAGCTACAGGAGAAAAGATTTCCCCATAGTCAATACCTTTCTTTTACAAATACCCCTTTGCAACTAGTCTTGCCTTATACTTGTCAATGCTGCCATCTAGACCATACTTCTTTTTGAATACCCACTTACAACCTATAGGCTTTCTATCTTTAGGCAGTGGCACCAAATCCCAAGTTCCATTTTTATCCAATGATGACATTTCATCATTCATGGCTTCCAACCAGGAATCTGAATCAGGCATTTCAATTGCTTCTTTTATAGTCCTAGGCTCATCAGTATCTGCAAGTAACGAATAAGCACAATTAACATTCAACATAGAATGACTATACTTATTAAGTGTATACCTTTCAGGTTGCCGCCTCTCTCGAGTAGATCTTCTCAACTCTGGTGTTGAGGCTTCTTGAGGTTCACCAGGAGGCTCATTATCATGTTCTTCTTCAGAACTACTTGAACTACTTGAACTCTCCTCATCTTTAGGTATCTCTAGAGATTCTTCTTTGACTGGGGGTACTTCAACCTCAACTTCTCCTTTCTTTTCTATTTTATGATCCAATGACATAGGCTTCATCTCATGAAAAATCACACTTCTACTAAATAAAACCTTACTAGTCACTGGATTCCAAAGTTTGTATCCTTTCACACCAACTCCATAGCCAATGAAGATACATTTTACCGCTTTTTTATCCAACTTAGATCTATTCACATCAGGCACATGAGCATATGCCTCTGCACCAAAAACACGTAGGTGCCTTAAAGAAGGTTTCTTACCAGACCATGCTTCCATAGGTGTTTTGTCAACCAATGCTGAAGTAGCAGAATGATTTAATAGGTAGCATGTTGTAGCAACTGCTTCAGCCCAGAATGTTTGTTCCAGTCCAGCTCCACTCAACATGCTCCTTTCTTTCTCCATTAGAGACCGATTCAACCTTTTAGCGACTCCATTTTGTTGTGGAGTGTAAGGTACAATCTTATGTCTTTTAATTCCATGTTCAACATAGTACTTGTCGAAATCTGCACTACAAAATTCACCACCACTGTCTATTCTTAAACATTTAATCCTTCTCCCAGTCTGATTTTCAACAAGGTTCTTCAACTCCTTAAACTGACTGAACACTTTTGTTTTACTTTTAAGAAAGTACACAAATGCCCTTCTTGAATAATCGTCTACAAAGGATACATAGTATTTAGACTTAGCCAAAGAAGGTACATCCACTAGACCAAACACATCAAAGTGAACATAATCCAGAATAGCAGAAGACTTATGAGAACTAGAATAAAACTAAACTCGGTTATTCCATAAATGTAGTGTTCACAAAAATTGAACTCAAAACTACAATCATCAAGACCTTCAACTAGATTCTTATTCTTCAAGGCTTTTAAAGCTTTTTCACCTATGTGGCCTAACCTGTTATGCTAGAGCATTGTTTTCTCAGTAGGAAGTTTAGCTTCCAATGAGTTTGCATTATGCATCCTTACAGTTGTCTTATCAGACTTTTCAGAAGTTACATTACAACATATAGGTTCAACATTTAACTTATACAATGTACCAATGTGATCACCCTTTGCCAAAACAATGGAACCCCTAGTCATCTTGTAACCACCAGACACAAAAGTAACTTGAACTCCAACATCATTAAGTTGACCTACAGAGAGGAGGTTTCTTGCCAGACCTGGTATATGAAGAACTCCATTGATCCCCTTCACTCTACCATCTGGAAACTGAATTTTGATTTTGCCTCTCCCTACAATCTCCAATGTAGAATCACTAGCTAGATATACTTTTCCACCAGCATATAGTTCATACTTTGAGAACCATTCCTTGTGGGACGTCATATGGAAAGATGCGCCAGAATCTACTAACCAGGTGTCATCTGAAGTAGGCACTGCCAGGGCTGCTACAAAAGCATAAGCATCACTTTGAGAAGACTCCATGTCAGAATATATCTTCTTCTTCTCCTTCTTGCAGTCCTTTCAGATATGCCCTTTCTCCCCACAGTTCTAGCACTTCACCTTTGACTTCTTGCCTAGAGATTTAAAACTCTCTCGAGACTTGGACTTCTTTCCTTTCTTCTTGTCTTTGTCCTTCAATTTGCCTCGAACAGAGAGTGCATCCTTTGTCATCTTAAAAGACTTCTTTCTCATTTCTTCTGACAAAAGAGTATTAACCATAGTATCCATCTTGAACTGAGTCGTGGTACTACCAATAGCCATCACTAAGTGTTCCCAAGAGTTAGGAAATGAACACAACAACAACATGCAATGTTCTTCTTCCTGAATTGACACACCAACATAAGTTAACTATGCAAGAACCATGTTGAATGCATTCAAATGGTCTGCCAATGATGCCCCTACATCCATCTTCAGGGAGTACAATTTCTTCCTCAAGAAAAGTTTATTCACCAAGGATTTTCCCTGATAAATGTCACCCAACTTTTCCCAAAGAAGATGTGCATTCTTCTCCTAATGGACGTTTAACAAAACAAAATCAGCCAAACACGACCTGATTAGACCCCTTGCCTTCCAGTTGGCTAAATCCCAATCTTATTGCTTCATGCCTGAAGGCTTAGAAGTTGCAGTTACAGCACCCCAAAGATCTTTGTTGACCAGCAAGTCTTCCACCTTGAGTTTCCAAAGTTCAAAACTAGAACCATTAAACTTCTCCATGTCTATGCATCCTGAATACTTGCCATTTCAATCTGTAAAACAAGTAGACACTCTGCAAGACTCCCACTGAGATAGAACTGACACAAAAAACCAACCCAACCCAACAAGGATAACAAACCGGGACATTCTCTGATTCCACTTGTAAGGAAAGCAAGTACGGAATTTGCTTCCCTAATGTCAATTTTCAGAGGAGAAATAGACTAGTGTAGACAATATTTTCACATTTACTGAATATGGCATGAGTAAAAAACATACACAAAAACAAACACAGAGAAATAACACACAGAGTTAACATGGGAAAACCCTTTCAGGAGAAAAACCCACCACCAGAAAATGATCAACTTTATTAATAGTATGTTAAAACAATACAATAGAGTCTCATCTGCAGATTTCCTTTACTCTATTACACAGTCGTTCCAGACATACAAACAATTGGATCAAACTCTTCACAGAAAACACAACAGCTCTTAGGCTTCCATCACCATCTGGATTACAGTCGGCATCCAAATACCAATGGCTCGGAGTCTAACCATCTTCCTGCGTCGGTTTGCGTTCATGAAAAATAGTTATCCCACATGCAGTAGAGAACCGGGTCAGTTCGTATTCATTTACACTGACGGTCTAATGCTTAGTGTCCGAGAGTCAATCTTTTTGGATCTCGGTTTGACCTCACTCCCGCAGTTGGTCTCTGCTCCATCGGCTATCGGCACAAAATTCAAATGATAAAGCCGATGGCCCGATGATACCCGATCACCTAAGGTGACTCCATCAGGTCACCGGTATAACTCTCCAAAAGATACTCTGATCTCCGATGGCTAGGAGTGGTCTCCACCGGGACATCGGAATAGGAACACAACTACTATTTTGATATCAAGAGCACAGACTCATCAGCTCATTGGACCAAAACCAAAACTGCTATCCTGATCTGCATTTCCATCCCGACAAGATGATTTCATCAGGTCATTAGAACACAAAGACGAATACAATGCCAATGAGTGAAACACTCCGAGACCAGGTAGAGCGAGCTCATCGAGACATCGGCATGACTTTCAAAATGTCAACCCAATAGCTGATATGCAACCCGAATGCCAAAAGGCGACTTCATCGGATCATTAGCACACCACTGCACAAGTCATTCTGATAGCAGATATGCAACCCGAATGCCAAAAGGTGACTTCATTAGATCATCGGCACACCGCTGCACAAGTCATTCCGATAGCTGATATGCAACCTGAATGCCAAAAGGTGACTTCATCGGATCATCGACATATCACTCCACAAGTCATTCTAATAGCTGAAGTTACCCTGGACTTCGTCGGGTCATCGGGATGACTTCAAACCTATTATTCTGATACCCAACATAGAAGAATACATCGGCAAGAGTCATGCCGATAGAGCTCACAAAAGCCTTCATACTATTTCATCGACAGGACTTAACCCAATCAATATGGACTATTGTCAAGTGAATTAGAGGCACATATTCCAACAGTACCCGATATTGGTTGGAAAGACTTTGGTTTTGATATATCAGTAGGAAAACAACTGTCAGACATACTGAACAATATGGGAGATGACAGAGAGAAAAATATAAATGAATATATTCAAGATTTGAAAGCAAGAATGAAGACAATTATAAGGCTATCTCAAGCAATTGTTGATAAGTATCAAAAGGAGATATGCTTTATGATCAAGAAAGATGAAATCTGGATGGAGGCAGTTATCCCTAGAACTATTTGGGTTACAAAGATGGGATATGAGGCAGATTACAACATAGTTGAAACTTATGCAAAAGCCCTCTTAGAAGCCCTAAGGAACTGACAGAAAAAGTATTTGGCAATGCTGAAACAATTGAAAGTGGCATTGAATCTCATAAAAGAGTTAATAAAAATGAGCAGATAGTTAGGAGAGGTTCAAGGCAGGCTAAAGCAATAAAGGAAGATGTTTTGAATAAAACTGGTATTAAAGAGATTGAATTGGAAGGACTTCAACCGGAGACACATCTCTCACTGGTTGCTACTTCTTCTGACAGTGAGATACCGACTGAATTCAAAAGGGTAGAAAGAAAGAGAAAACCCTCACCGACACCCTCACCCACACCCAGAAAGACAAGACAAAAACAACAGGCAGTTAGGCCTCCGGCTAAAAAATTGATACCAAAGAAGAGGAAACAAAAATAGGTTATTCCTCCTTTTGACAAACTTTTGGAAGAGAGCAATGAAGATGGAAAACTAACAAACACCAGTAAACTATATAATACACTATCCAATGATGAAAAGGAGAGTATATAAAATAGTGTAATCTTACACTTAGATATTTATAAGAAATTTTTGATGGAGATTGTAGATGACATACCAAATGACTTGTACATAAGATTAGAAGCTAGAAGGGTAGCTATTGTTGAACTAGATAAGAAAATCAAAATAAAGAAACTACTTACAGTTCACCTAGTGAACTCCACTCAAGAGATTGATGAGCTAATCAACGAAGCTAACTAGACAGTATTCTCAACTAAACACCAACATGTAGAATTAATGGAAAGAAGAGTAAATGAAATATTAGAAGAGACTGCAGATAAGTGGGACATATTTTTTGTTGAGAAGGAAAAACAAGAAGACCTTAAGAGACCTAAGACTATCAAAATCTACCAAAAGGATAAGGGGAAAGGTAAGGTAGGTGGACCTCTAGGCCTAAAGATAATAGATAATTTACCCCCACCAACCTTTGATACTCCATCAATACAAACTGCTAACACACAACCAGCAACAAAGAGTATGGATACACCACATGAGGATACAAATCCTAACTTTGAGGTGTTATACACAATCAACATTGACACATAGGAAGTCAATATTGTGATAGATAAAGAAACAACTGACAAGAAGGATGTGGAAACAGAGCCACCGATAGAAGCTATTATAGTTGAAAACATTGGGGTAGAACAACAAACTAAAGCACCAAATGATCCTCTGGATACAAGAAAGGCAAATACCATAGGTACACACATTAATGTATCTACTGAGTCACTAGCAGTAGATAGTACTGAGGTAAACAAAGAGAAACTGGAAGAGGATGACATAGTGAAATCATCTGAAGCACAAACAAAGACACCATCAAGAGAGAACAAAGAGAAACCATCAGAGCAACAAGCTCTTGCTGAGGAAAACATTGAAAAATAGGTAGAGTAATAGGTTTCACAGGTACATACCCAAAAAGTACCACCGGCTACATCTGACAAGCCTAAGCCTCTGGTAGTGGAAAATCAAACACAAACAAATCCTCCAAAGAAAGAGGAAAGCAAAGCTATCACAACCACCGGCGGTTTACAGATTGTGAAAATAGTTGGACAGTCATCTATTATATCTATGACTGAATTCAGGCCAACCGATGTAACTAAGGTACTCTTAGATTCAATAAAGAAAATAACAAAGTGTAATGCACAGGCATATAAGACTATAGATGATACTTTACCAATTTTGAAGATGATAGCTCCAAAGTGTAACATAGAAAATAAAGATTCCTTGAGCCAAATAGACACATTGTCTAAATATATAACAGGCAACCTAATAACAATGGATCAGAGAAATAAAGACACCTTCAGAGAGAAAATGAATAAGGAGAAGGAAAAATTATTTGAGGAGACAGTAAATTATAATAAGGAACATATGGAAACCTAATTACCGGTATTAGGTAAAGCAATTTTGGACTTCAAGAAACCATATAGAGACGCATGTAAAACAGACATTTTGACAAAAGACATAGATAAAGATATCGACATAGCCCAGAAGGAAATAAATGATATTTCTCACAACTTGATAGGTTCATCAAACTCAATATCAGTAATTGAACAGGAAATTGCAGTTTTTGAAGAGAAAATAGAAAACCTTGAGAAAGACAAGGAAAGGATAGAGTTTAAGGCAAAAGAACTAAAATGCAGACTAAGTCCTAAACTGGATATCCTCATCTCTTTGAGAAAAGAGATTTCTGAGGCTCTTGTTCTAGGACTTAAGACAGCGGAAGAGCGAATGCACTCTCTCACCGGTACAATTTAGAGAACTGAAGCAGCACTGAAAGACAGTGAGAGATTTTACAACAGTCTAAATATTGCATTAACAGAAATTTATCGGATTGTAATAAATAGATTACAAGGATCTAGGCAAGAACCACACTCAGTTGACATTGAATGACAGCCTTTGTCATTGATGCCAAAGAGGGAGTAGTGGAGATGAGAAAAATGATCAGCAGAAGACATCATCAGCTCAGGGGGAGCACACTTTTTGGTAACACGGTTTTGACAGTTTTGGCAAATTCTTTTGGACAAATATTTTTGGACACTTTTTGGATTTTTCTCATACGTGTTGCCATCAATGCCAAAGGGGGAGATTATTGGCAAATGCACACTCCAATGAGAAATTGTAAGTGATTGAAGGTATTATCATTGATGGCAACCTTACAATCATATGATACTGGTAGGCACTGACACCGGCAGACTCTACACCAGCATACATTCACTGGCACCAAAAAGTTTGATTACCGGCACCCTGGCCGATAGGATTTTATTTATTGCAAAATGTAATTAATTGTAATACCTTTCTGAAAGCCGACAAGGCATATTGTAAGAAGGCTCATATATAAGTATCAGATCTTAGAGAACGTTTGTATGTAGGATATATAATGGATATTATGTGCAAATACTAAGGCAGAGTTTGGTATAAGGTTTTTGGAAGTTGTAGAGCTTAAACCGGTACTAGATCTAGCATAACAGATGCCCTTTTGTAGCAGTAAATGACATTGGATTTTCATAATTCACTTTTGTAAGTTAGTGAGACTTCTCTTTTGTATGTAAGCAGTGAGCTTTAGGCAGTTGGCCTTCCTACATGTGCAGGCCCCTATTGTAATAGTAATATTCTCTTATTGGCCAGTAAGCGAATAGTGTGGGTCACAAATCCCACCGAGGTTTTTCCCACACTGGGGTTCCTTGTTAAAAATACTATGTTATGGTGTGTCTTTCATGTTGTGGTTGTTTTTCTTATTTACTGCATTAATTTTGGTTTACGGGTACATAGTTTAGGAATAATTTTTATTTAATAAGTTAAGAAAATCAATTAACCAGTTAGATACTGATTCACCCCCCCTCCTCTTGGTACCTTTGGGAATCCTAACAACTTTATGAATGGCTTGTAATGCCATTTGGCTTATCCAATACTCCAAGCACCTTCATGAGACTCATGAATGAGGTGATGAAGGACTTCATAGGTAAATTTGCGGTGGTATACTTAGATGATATTCTCATTTTTAGTAAGAATAGGGCAGATCATATTAATCATTTGCAAAATGGGCTACAAAGATTGTATGAAGAGAAGCTAACCATGAACTTGGACAAGTGTGAAATTGTTAAGTAGGAGTTGGTTTACCTTGGGTTTGTGTTATCTCAAGGAAAACTCAAGATGGATCCTAGCAAGGTTGAAGCCATGGAAAATTGGCCTACTCCTAAGTCAACAACAGAAGTGAGAAGCTTTCATGGACTAGCTCAGTACTATAGGAAGTTCATTAGGCAATTCAGTGTTATATGTGCACCAATGTTGGACACCATTAGAGGTGGAATGAAGTTAAAGTTTCAGTGGAATGAACAAGCAAATAGAGGATTTGAAACCTTGAAAGAGAAGATATCTACTCAACCGGTGTTAGTGTTGCCTAGTTTTGAGAAGCTCTTCACAGTGGAATGTGATGCAAGCAATGTTGTAGTAGGTGTTATCCTAAGCCAAGATGAAAGACCAGTAGCTTTCCATAGTGATAAGTGATGCAAAGAGGAAATACTCCTCATATGACTTGGAATTATATGCTTTAGTATAGGCTTTGAGGAAGTGGAGACATTATCTCCTTCTTAAGGAATTTGTAGTCTATACAGACAATCAAGCTTTAAGCTTTCTAAATTCACAAGACAAACTTAGTCACAAACACATGAAGTGGGTGGAGTATATGCAAGCCTACACATTCACAATCAAACACAAAAAAGGTCAATTAAATTGGGTTGCTAATGCATTGAGCAGAAGACTCTTGACAGTCCAAGAAATTCAGTTAAGGAGCATAGGTGTTGATAGTTTTAGAGACCTATACCCAAATGATGAAGACTTATCAAATGCCTACAAGGTGTGTAAAGAGTATCAAAATCATTTTCATAGTGAGCATTCAGATTTTACCTTGCAAGATGGGTTATTGTTCAGAGGACAACTTTGTGTGCCTAGAGGGTCAATGAGAGAAAATCTCATACAAGAGAAGCATAATGGCAGCCTTAGTGGTCATTTTGGAGTCAACAAGACTCAAGAGTTGGTTTAGAGGTATTACTATTGACCTAGGATGAATCAAGATGTTGAAAAGTATGTGAAGACTTGTATTGTTTGTCAAAAGGCCAAGGGCACTTCTTCAAATGCCGATTTATACCAACCTCTTCCAATACCAAGTAGACCTTGGGAGTGCATTAGTATGGACTCTGTAGTAGGTTTACCAAGGATAAAGCAAGGATTTGATAACATTTATGTCATTGTGGTCAAATTCAGTAAGATGGCCCACTTTGTACCTTGCAAGACTACTCATGATGCATGTCATATAGCTCATTTGTTCTTCAAGGAAGTGATAAGGATACATGGTTTACCCATCAGCATTGTCTCAAATAGGGACTCAAATTTCATGAGTCATTTTTAGAAGACACTTTGGCAAAATCTTGGCACCAACCTCTCTTTTGGATCAGCCTACCATCCACAAACAGATGGGCAGACCAAAGTGGTAAATAGGAGCTTGGGAGACCTATTGAGGTGCCTTACAAAAGAGTATGGGTAGACATGGGATCAAGTGCTACCACAAGCTGAATATGCTTACATTGACACAACAAATAGAACCACCAGCAAGAGTCCTTTTGAGGTGGTCTATGGTCTTCACCCAAGGGGTGTATTGGAGCTAAGGGATTTAGGAAATGCAGCTACAAGGAGTGGATATGCAGAAGACTTTACTCAGTCAATGAAGGAGAAACATGAATCAGTGAAGCAAGCATTAATGGAGAACACAAGTAAGATCAAGCAAAAAGTTGATGAGAGAAGGAAGAACCTACAATTCCAAGTAGGAGATCTTGTCATGGTGCATCTAAACAAAGCAATGCTATAGCAAGGAGTACCTAATAAGTTACAAATGAGAAGGTTGGGTCCATGTGCCATTCTAGCCAAGTATGGAGAAAATGAATACAAGGTGGACCTACCTAGTGATATAGGATTGTCACCGGTTTTCAACATAGCAGAATTATTTGCTTACAAAGGACCAATTCAAGGTTCAGATTGCAGTCACTCAAAGGTATCAAATGATGTAAATAACCTTCAAATACTAGCAAGACCAAATCCAAAGGATGAAAAGGTATTGAGTTCAAGGATCACTAAGAAGACAAGACACCAAATCTATTGGGAGAACCTAATCAAGTGGAAGGGTATGAATGATCCTGAAGCTACATAGGTACTTGAGATAGAGTTTAAGAAGTTAGGCATTGATCAAAATCTAATCCCCAAAGAGGTGACTTAGGTTTCATTTGTTTGGGAGAATGGTGAAGGAGCACCTAGGACTTAGGCTTATAGTCCTTTCACAATTTTGGCTTGTACTGGACTTAGCCAGGTTAGGTTCCTAATAGGGACTTTAGGAGGGTCCAAGGAGTGTGTGTGATGTTTTTTTTGAGTCAAGTGTAGGCCTAATTGAGTTGGTTTTCTTCCTAGGTTTGCACTTTGTGAGTAGGTGATAGTTTGAGTAGTTGAAATGACTTTCTTGATGGTCAAAAGTGGCATAACTTGGTGTGAGAATTAGAGAGGTTTATAATAGTCTTAGGAATGCTTAAAAAGTCTTGTGTAATGACTTGCAATAGGTTGTTTAGGTTGGCAAAGCAAAAAGTGGAAAGTTGTAAAAGTTGTCATGACAACTTTTGTCCTAAACGAGCTTAGCGGTGGAATTAGGGATATCACAATGTCCTAGAATGCCTCCAAATGTGGGGAAGACTATTTAAACCTCCTCTTGCATGGTTATCAAGGTTGGAAGTTGGATTTTGTAAGATTAACAATCTGAAACTACTCATTTTCAGACTGTTATTATTGTTTTGGTCTTATTTTGCATAAAATGTGAATGATAATGGATTGAATCCATTGATCCAGTTATGGATTGAAGTTATTTGTTGTTTTAAAGTGTCATTTGTTTCATTTCATGCTTTGTAGATAAGCTATGTTAGTATTTTCATTGTTTTGTTTCCAATCAGCCAGTTTTGGCTTGTAAATAGCAATTTCATGTAAAATGGTTGCCCCATAAAATCCCTCCGTGCTACCATCACATCCTACTGGGAATTGGAAGGAAACCCATTTTGCGGTGTACATATGCAAGGAGGATTTTTGAAAGTGAATTTTTCCATGGTTACCACCTTGTTCTAGGCAAGTCTAGGAGCAACCCAGCTAGAGAAGACAGGGTGAAATTTGAGAGCATAGTGCAGAGGTGGACACAAAACCTTAGCCTACTCATTTGGAGAGATTCAAAAGGTCCATATAGAGTTTCCACTATGAGGAGAAGCCTTAAAAAGACCTTTAGATACCCATTCCTCAAATTTGAACAGTCACTGCCAGTTAAGAGGCCTAGAAACCCTTACAAACCCTCATTTTTGGGTTAGGGAAAGTTGGGAAACCAAAACCACCAAAATCTCTTGGGGATAGGTGAATTATTGAAAAAAAATAACTCTTTGCAAGGTCTTTTGGACCATTTTCCTCAAAACCCTTGAAAACCATATTTTGGAGGCCTAATAGGGGCTCATTCCTTGTAGCCCTATTTCTAGGCAAAATGGTGAAATCGGTAGGAAAGATAATGAATGGAAACCACAAATGGACCCTCATGCGCTGCTAAATGGACAAGGTTAGCAAATGACAAACAACACAAGATACTAGAAAATCATTAGTGTTAGTCAATCAAAAACTAATATAAACAGTCATATCAAAAGAGATACTAGAATCATGCTAATATATCTAACAAATGAAACAAAGATAATAAGGCATCTCCAAATGCCTCTTAGCATGCTCTTAGCTCCTTCTCCCTTGTTTCTCTCCTCTCCAAGTTCCAAAATAGTGTATCTCTCAACAACTTTTTGCACTATGGATGCTTATGGAGGATTGAGATTTGAGTATTTTGCTCTAAATGTAGAATGAAAGGCTAAAATACTAGATGTTATTGAAATGATTGATTTTAACCAAAATAACAAGATTTTAATTTGCTATGTTAAATGCTCTCTAAAATGCCTATAGGTTAAATGCATACAAGTTTTCAGGATCTGGATTATGAAGAAATGGGCTCTATTTATAGGGAAAAATGAAGCAATGGATGGTTGAGATTGAGCAATCTTAACAAGGGTCAAGATTGAATGATTTCAAATCCATGTGAGGGCTTTCAACCCAATCCCAGGATGACAAGTGTCAATGTGAGATAGGTTGAGAGGGGAGGGAATAAGCATTAAATGCTTGATATGACCTTGGGAGTTAAAGTCAAGGTTAGTTGAATGAATAAACTCTTTATTAAAAGAATAAAGCTTTTATATAGTGGATAAACTCTTGTGCAAATGTAAAAAGGATAAATATGGTCAAAACAATAAATGTTTGGGGAGACAATTTTGAAATAACCATAAATGGTTATGTAAGAGCCATAAATGGTCATGTAAGAGCCATTAGTGGTCTTGGAAGACTTTGGGGGTTAATTTGTTGAACACACAAAGCATTAAATATTTTTCAAAGACTTTTTGAAGTCTTTGAGAAGTGACTTCATTTTTCTTAGGAATGTGACAATAATTAGGGGATGGATTGGCTAATTAGGAAAGGGTTAGAAGAATCTAGAAGGGGATTTAGGAATGCAATTGGATTTGGTGGGTGAGGGAAAATAGAATTTTATTTAAAATAAAAATTCATTTATTTCAATAAATGTGTGCAAGTTGCATTTGTAGGAAAATGCAAGTGGGGGGGATAATGATTTAAATAAATATTTTTATTTAATTTATTTAAAAGAGGAATAGGGGGATTTAATTAAATAAATAGATTTTATTTATTTAATTGATTTGAATTTGGTTTAATGAATTAATTAAAATAAATTGAATAATTTATTTAATTAATAGAAGAATGTTTGGGAATAAATTAATTAAATATTAATTTAATTAACTGATGGCTGATGGATTTTTAATCAAATAAATAGCGAATATTTATTTAATTAAGCTGGACAGATTTGTGTGACTACATTTGCCCCTCTTTGAGACAGTGCGGTTTATCGCGTTGTTTCAAAGAAAGAAAAACTGGTGTGAAGAAATGCCCCATAAAATGTAAACTTAATGGGTGGTATGCCCCCTCAAGAGATGGGCTGAAATTTTTTGAAAAATCGAGCGATCTCTCGAAAAAGAATGAAAAGTGGCAGGGTGTTAGAAGAGAAGGACTTAGCCATACGGGTGAAAAATAGAAGAACATGGGGGTAAAATGGAGAAATGGGCGCCTCGGGAAGTTCATGGGGACCACAGTGGTGAGTGGGGGGAAGTTACGGTAATGGCGAAGGGTATAAATGGGGTGAAAGGAATGAAAACAGGATCATTTGTGACCGCGACCAGTGTGAAACCAGAGCTCTGAAAGTGACCTTTTGGAGGAGCGAGCAGCAGTAAACATGCCAATATTGATTACCGAGCATAGATTTGAGCGAGTCTGACTTTTCCAGTGGCTAGACGACTATGGACGAGCGGTACGCAAATTAGAATTTTGAATTTTTAAGCATTTTTTATAGGCTTTTTACCGAGTCCAAGTTGAGTCATAACAAGAGCGTTGAAACTATGGTTTTGGCACTTTTGCTCCACAAACTAGCACTATGGTGTCACAATGGTGCTATTGCCCCATTGTTTGAGTGCTTTTGTTTTGTTTTAGCGCTAGTGTGTGCAACTTTAGGCACTATTGATTAATAAGCGCTATTGAGGGCTTGTTTGAGCACTATTGATCTTGATTAGCGCTACTGTGTAGTTGTTTTAGTGCATTTGTAGTTTGAGTGCTATGGGATAGCTTATTGAGCACTTTTGTTAGGGTTGTAGCCCTATTGTTGAGAAACTAGCACTTTTGTTGGTAAAATAGCGCTTTTATTTTAGGATAAAGAGATGCCCTAGTTTGGATAAAGAAAATCTCTCGATGCCAATGATGGATGGATGGTGATGTGAAGTGGGAGTTGTTTTGAACCATAGTAGCCTGATGAGACTTAGGTCATTTGTTAGGATAAATGCCCGTTGAAGTCTAGGTGGCCATGATTGCTTACCTGTTGAGACATGAAGATACTTGATCAGAGTATCTGTTGATAGTCTATGTTGAAACTTAAGAAAGTTTGAAAATAAAACAACTGATGATGATTGATGAGTGTCCATGTGAAGGAGGAGCTAGGCGTGTTGCAGTTACGTGAGAGACATCCTATGACACAGGGGTTGTGGGATTGATTGACAGAGGTGGAGATTGATTGCATTGTCGCGACCAGATTGTATGAGGTGATGCACATGCCCATGATTCGTATGAATCATAGATTGATCATAGCATTAGCACAGCGAGATGTGCACCTTCCATCTAGCACAGGGGGAGATGATAGTGACCCTAGAGGATGTGTGGCGCATCCTACAGATTCCAATTCGGGGGGAGCTGGTCACATATGACAAATCCTAGGGGACCCTTGCAGTTCAGAGGATTTTTGATGAGGACGTGTTTATTGATGATAACTCGATTGCCTGGGAGGAGATAGCGATGTTATATGAGCCTCTTCCGGCAGTCTTATTAGGTATCGTGGGAGGACTTTTTTGTTCGGACAGGTGATCACATGGTTTAGTCGTGGGATGGGGGTAGCTGATCGAGATGATGATTACTGAGAGGACTTGATTTGTGTGGGGGTCATGCATGCTGGCGCACCTATACCAGGAGCTCCATGAGGTGGTTTACCGGGGGAGGGGTTCTTTAGCAGTGGGAGTGACACTGTTGCACATTTGGGCCTGGGAGCACCTACCAGTGAGTCTAAGATTTTGTGCAATAGATCAGTCGTATATGTTCATGTATAGCGGTATGATGAGTCAGCCCCACCTGGGGAAGTTAGAGTGGTGGCAGCGGGCATTGGACGATCTAGATGCAGTCATATGGTGACCATACCTAGAGTGTGAGCCATGGGATGATGATGTAGAGGCACTGCCCTACGTTTTTATGACCTGATTCCTCATTGGGAGGACCTCATACCATGTGGAGAGACAGGTGCCCGCGAGAGTGCTGAGATAGTTTGGACGGCAGCAGGGACTGCTTAGTGGATCGGGGGAGTATGCACGGCTGATTTGAGAGAGATATGCATGGGGGCCAGTGCTACCATATGATCAGGCACTGGTAGAGTTTTGGATGCTACAGGAAAGACCGTGGAATATACGACCAAGGATTGTGGATGCAAGAGTGTCAAATGAGTACACGTAGTACCAAGCAGCGCACTCGATCTTACGGATATCCGATCCAGTAGAGCCAATCCCAGATTTTGAGGATGAGAGGGGACAGAGATGGAGAAGGGCAGGAGGTCGAGGACCAAGGGTAGGTGGAGGAGGTGGAGGAGGAGGTGGTGGACGAGGAGGAGGTGGTGAGTTGGGGATGCGGGTTCAGCGGAGAGGGAGAGCTGGACTGCCTCTACGGATAGCACAGGGACCATTGATTTAGGGAGGAGTTCGGCTGGGTGGGAGGGGGATGGAGAGGGAGATCCTGATGGACAGAGGGGAGGGAGCTACTAGAGAGGGTGGTGCAGGTGAGGCAGCTATGGATACTGAGGAGGGAGCCACTGGAGATCTGTGAGATCATATGATAGCACATTTGCAGACCTAGATAGAGGATTTGGAGGTAGAGGTGGTGGCTAGGGATGTGTAGCTATGTGCATGGGAGTCAGAGCTGGCGGTGGTGCTGCAGGAGAGGGATAGTGCAGTGGAGAGATTGGTAGAGCTACAATAGAGAGTCCGGATTGGAGTAGGAGCACAGGGGCCTAAGAGGGAGGTGATGGGGGAGATGCGATGAGCACAGGAAGAGATAGAATACTGGTGGGGTTTATATGAGCAGGTGGTGCCAGTTAGTCAGTGAGCTCTTAGCTATTTTCAGATGCGGCAGGCCAGATCAGAGCGATCGCAGAAGGTGTAGAACAGTGGGGGTGTGATGGGTCCTTTGCAGAGGGAGAGATCAGGAGATGCAGGAGGGAGTGGTGGTTCGATGAGGCCTCCACGGAGAGATGGATCAGGTGGTACAGCCACCAGTGGGGGAGCAGGTGGTGATGGTGGTACAGCATCTGGCCAGAGTAGCATTTGAGAGAGCATTTTTGCATATATGTATTGTATCATTTTTTTATTTTTTGTATTGTATCTTGGATGGCTCTTGGTAGCCAATTATGTAGACTTCATTATACTCTGATATATGAGATGATATATATTAGGAGATCCCATATTTTGATGATATGTAGTTGATTATGTATGGATGTTTATGCAGGATGATGAGTTATTGCTTAGATGGATTTGTGTATATGTATGCATTTGATGAGATGTTTCTTTTATGCATGCGTTTTTATGATGATTTATGATGTGGGATACTGACATATGAATGCAGGTTTATATATGTATGATTTATTTGATTTTTGATGTAATGTTGTATGTATGTAATGACATGATGATGATGTATGCTTGTGATTATTTATGAACAGGATTTTTGGTGTTTCCTATTGCAATATAATGATGAGATGATTTATGTGATGATGTTAATGCAATGGTCGAATGAATGATGTTTATGTATGGATATGCCTCTAGATGTTTTTAGATGAATGTAATATGAATAAACAAAATGTGGAGTACACATGTTTATATGATAATGCCTAAATGAATGCATATGTAAAATGGATATATATAAAATGGTATGAACCAATGTTTTTGGAAACAAATGGATTTATGATTCTAAATGCTTAAATATTTTTTAAGTAAGAATGATAATGTGATGATACTATAACTTATGGTTTTAATAACTGCACCTTAATGCAATTTAAAAAAGAGGATAATGAATGCAATGTGAACAAATCCTAAAATGAGCATAATAAGATACTTTAATAAATGGATGAATGCACCTTTTAACTATAAATGAATGTATGCAATAATAAATGATAAAGGATGATGAAATGATGATGGATAAATGATAATAAATGAATGCACAATAAATGATTTTAAAACAATCAAAAGACAATTTGATCCCACGAATGAATCTAATTATTTATGATTGATGCAATGATGCAAATAATTAATGAAAACTAATGTCAAAAATGAACTATATGCAATGTTAAGTTAAAAAATGACATGAATGTACTTAATGCAAAATGCAACTAAATGTAATGATGATATGACCATGAGGAATGCAAGGTTTTTGAGACTTTGCATGATGCATTGATGATGTATCAAAGTACTCGATCGTGATTGTATCCAAGACCAGTTTTAATGGTCACTTTTGCATATAAAGCCTACATATGAATGAATGAATGGATGGGTGATATGCAACGGAATGCAAGATATAAACAGATGAGATGGAAATGACGATCCATAGTGCTCTATTTTCATCATTGAGCTTTAAAATGTTGGAAGAGAATACAAGCATCTTGACATAATGATTCAAGATGACCTGAGTATTCCTTACATGGATTTTATATAGCAAGTTAATACAAATGACTTGATGTAAGGGTCAAGTCGACCAGAGTATTGCTTGTGGAATAGACAAGGATTATCTCTATTCATGCATGACTTGGTTCGTCCTCCTTGATCTTAGGCTGATCATATCCTGAGACAAGTGCATACGGTACTAAGAGATAAAACCCTTATCCAGTTTGGAGGAGGTAGGAGGAACCAAAGGAAGGGAAATGTACCTGCGAACAAACAGTATATACATAAAGAATAATGAATAAGGATCATTGGTAATGGTTCATGCTCATATGGTCGAGGTATACGTTGTAGTCAGCAAGCCGTAATGATCTATGACTGTATTTTGCATAAGATCACATAGCTTGGTGAACTTCCCACTTAGACACCATTAGTACATGCCCCAGAACTTCATTGGAAATAATGCGCAAACAATACAAAACAATGCTGAAAGATCCCAATACAGATAAACGAATGATTGTACTCACAAATCAACCAAGTATTTGATAGCTTAACAAAAATTTTCTTGTCAAATAAAACATCACTTTTGTCTTTGTTTTGGTAAGGAAGGATGCATCCTTGTTTTGAAAGACAATTTCCGATTTTGTTGATGTTGATTGTGTGGTTTGATTGGTAAATGGTCATCGTGTGAGTATTATGTCAATGTTTGTTTTGTATCTATGTGGATGAGTATGTACAAGGTGTTGCCATGTTTTTGTTTGATTTTCGATGGTTTTTCATTGTTTTTTGGATTTTGTGGAACATTTTTTAATGTTTTTGGATTTTGTGAGTCGTCATTTTTTGAATGTTTTTGGATTTTGTGAGTCATCATTTTTGAATGTTTTTGGATTTTGTGAGACATTTTGGAATGTTTTTGGATTTCGTGAGATATTTTTGAATTTTTTTGGATTTTGTGAGACATTTTCAAATGTTTTTGCCAATGAATCACCAGTAATGTACTTCCATCATCTAGATTTTAAGGGTATTGGCCCCAAGTGTAGACATGACTATGATAGAGTGGGATGCAAGATGCATGAAGTACTATCTCTTTATTGCAGATTAAATAACAAGCCATGATTTGGATGGATGGATGTGTGTATGTATGAATGTGATCACAATGAGCCTAAAAGATACTCGAGCCATTGTCTTTACGAGTGGTGCCTGTTTGCCAGGTTTTCACCATCACACTTACCCAAGGTGCCACCGGAGTGGTTGTTCACCGTTTGGATGCATGATTTTTCTTTACTTTTTGAATGTTTTTGTATTTCTTCAGGACATTTTTCTGAATGTTTTTGGTATTTTCTGGTATGCAAGGGAGCTTGATGCTCTATATAGCTTAGGTATAAAACCGTTTGAGGTGCATGCTATTGATTGGATCTGTGAGCGGTTCTCCTTCTGATGTAGCCAACTGATATGCCCCGGACCCAAAGATAGTAGTGACAACATATGGGCCCAGCCAGTTTGATTCAAACTTGCCCTGATGTTCTTTGTTTGGTTGGTTGTGAGGATTCTCTCGTAGAACAAGATCACCTACCTCAAATGTACAAGATCTAACTCAATGATTGTAGCTTCTACTCATGCACTGCTGATAGGATTTGAGGTGATTGTATGTAGCTTGTCGCTTCTCATCAAGTAACTCTAAGTCCTGAAGATGGAATACTCTGTATGCTTCATCATCGATGAGATTGTGCAAGGAAACTTGTAATGATGTTATCTTGACCTCAATAGGCAAGATAGCTTCTGTACCACAGACCAATGAATAAGGAGTTGCACCTGTAGGGGTTCGAATGCTAGTTCGATATGCCCATAGTGCTAGATTCAGTTGAACATGCCAATCATGGCCGGCATCATTGACTGTCTTCTTTAGGATCCTCAATATGTTTTTATTTGATGCTTCGGCCTCACCATTGCCTTATGGGTAATAGGGAGTGGAAAAGCAGTGTTGGATATGAAATTTCTCACAAAGGTCACGGACATCCTAATTTTTGAAAGGAAGACTGTTATCTGTGATGATGGACATGGGCACACCATACCAGCAGATGATGTAGTTGAGGATGAATGAGGTGATCTGCTTGTTGGTGACTTGGGTAAGTGGAACAGCTTCGATCCACTTTGTGAAATATTCGGTGGTGGTAATAATGAATTTATGGTCATTAGATGAAGATGGACGAATCTTACCCACAAGGTCAAGACCCCATTGACAGAAAGGCCATGGTGTCGTGATTGGTTGTAGTTCTTGGGCTAGTGCATGTATCAGGTCACCATGAACTTGACATTTCTTGCATTTTCTGACAAAGTAGTAGGAATCTTTTTCCATAGATGGCCAATAGTATCCATTGCGCAGGAGTTTCTTGGCTAGTGATGGACCACTTGAGTGAGTCTGGCAAATTCCTTCATTGACTTCTTCAAAAGCCTTTGTTATCTCACCTTGTTCCAGACATCGAAGGAGAGTACCATCAAGACCGCGTCAGTATAGGGTTTCGGCAATAATGGTATATCGAGTAGTTTGGCGAATGAAGGTTTTACATTGGTTATTTGATTGGTTGAGAGCAAGGGTGTGATCATGGAGATAGGTGTAGAATTCACCGTACCATGGGGATTCAGAACTGACAAGGCAACATATCATTTTGAATTTGGGGATATCATAAGCGGGAATCCAAAGCTGTTCTACCAAGAACTCGCAGCATGTTGAATTTTGTTGAAGATCTAGTAGAGATGCGATGGTAGCCATAGCGTGAGCAACTCGATTCTGATGTCTTGGTATCTACTCAAAACTGATAGTAGTAAATGATGTCTTTAGATTGTCCAGCATTTGCTTATATGGCATGAGTTTATCATCCTTGGTCTGATATTCATCTGTTGCTTGTTGAATGACTAGTTGGGAGTCACCATATACTTGTAGTTCTTGTAATTTCCATTGTACGGCTAGCCTAAGTCCTGTGATCAAGGCCTCATATTCTTCTATGTTGTTTGTCCATGGAAATGTGAGCTTGTAAGACTTCGGGAAGATGTCACCCTGAGGTGTGATAAACAGAATGCCTACCCCCGAGCCATGCCTAGTGTATGAACCATCAAAGTATAGTTTCCATGGTTGTGTTGTTGTGATCATGAATATCTCTTCATCTGGAAAACTGGAAATGAGAGGATGATCACCTATGAGGGGTGCATCGGCCAACTGATCTGCAATAACTTGACCTTTGATAGCTTTGCGATCTACATACTCGATGTCAAATTCACTTAGAATCATCACCCATTTGGCCAAGCGACTTGTCAATGCTGCTTTGCTGAGTAAATACTTGAGTGGATCAATTTTTGCAATGAGTTGCACCTTGTGTGTTAACAGATAGTGCCTTAGTTTAGTCGCTGCTAAGATTACTACTAGGCAAGCTCGCTCAATAGGTGTATAATTGAGTTCATAGCCCACCAGTGTGCGAGAGATATAGTAGACAACACACTCTTTTCCTTCTGCATTATGTTGTGCCAGTAGTACACCCAATGCTATACTTGTTGCTGAGATATAGAGTAACAACAGTCTACTTGGATCTGGTGGCATCGGGCATCCCACTGAAAGTAGATGTTCTTGTGTAGCAGGTGTGTGAATGGGTGACACTTATCAGCCAATTGTGCAATGAATCTTTGGATGGATTGAAGCCGCCCTTGTAATGTCCTTAGCTGACTGATATTCTTTGGTGGTGGCATGTCCATGATTGCTTTTACCTTTGCTGGGTCGACCTCAATAACTTTTCTTGAGACAATGTATCCTAGAAGCTTCTCGGAAGTCACTCCAAAGACACATTTCTTTGGGTTGAGTCAAACATGATATTGTTCCAGTCTATCAAAGATTTTATCTAAGATGTGGAGATGCCCTTCTCTGGTGAGTGATTTTGCTAGTAAGTCATCAACATAATCTTCCATCATAATATGCATCATGTCATGGAAGATGGTGGTCATTGCTCTTTGATAGGTCACACCTACATTCTTGAGACCAAAAGGCATTACATTCCAACAATATGTGCCCCATGGATAGGTGAAAGCTATCTTATGTTGATCTTCTGGTGTGATCTTTATCTGATTGTATCCTGAAAAACCATCCATGAGTGAAAGCATGACATGTCCTACTATCAGATCCACTATGATGTTGATATTTGGAAGGGGGAAGTCATCCTTAGGACAGGCCTTATTCAGATCTCTGAAGTTAGTACAGATCTAGATGCCCCCTTTTGGTTTGCCGATAGGCACAATATTGGAGATCCATTCTGCATAATCAATTAGCCTAATGAAACCAACATCTAGGAGTTTCTTGAGTTCTATTTTGACTAGTACTGCAGTCTAAGGATGAATTTTGTGAAGCTTCTGCTTGACAGGTTTGGCTCCTTCTGCGATGGTGAGGTGATGCATGACTACATCAGGATCAAGCCTAGGCATGTCTGCATATGACCATGCAAAGTTGATTTGATGTTTCTGGAAGAACTCTATAAATTTAGGCTATTCCTCTGGAGTGAGAAGAGATGCCAGATGTATGAGATGAGGATTTTTAGGAGTCCCCACATTGCAATCTTTGGTTTCCTTGATTAGAATTGTTGATCATTCCTGTTGTGCATTAGCAGGGAGAATGTCAAACCCTTCATCCTCAGGCACCTCAAAGAGGTTTTCACCATTGGATACGCTCTTTCTTTTTACTTTTGTTGGATCAAATAGTGCCACAGTGTGGTTTTCACGGGAAGATCCATGTTTTATTGTTATATTTTTGCAGCTGAAAGGTTTGGCATCCACCCTGAAGTATGCTGCACTATTAAGTTCAATGGCGAATCCAGCTTTGTGATCCCCGCTTGGTAGGTTATCCCTTAATTCCAAAAAGTCAATGATAGCCTCATCATTTTGGAAGAAGTCATGACATGGGGGATTTGGTTGGTTCCATTCAATGAGTGCAAGGTGGATAATGGGCATTACTTCATCGATTAGGTTAAGTGCATTAGATGTATCAATGAGGGTTAAGATGTTATGGTGAAGGTCGTTAATGGTACTCTCCCTATCAGAATCAGGCATAGGATGAGACGTAGGGTCTATGGAAGATGTTTCCAGTTCAGGAACCCAAGTGGTCTTTATCTATGCTTCTCCATAAACAGGGATGTCTTTGCATGGTGGAGGTAGCGATGCGTCTTCCTCATCTGAAGTGTTAAGTTGTACAGAATCAAATTCCCACTCATGTGAGTCGGTCTCTAAGTCACTTTCCAGCATCCAATTACTATACCATACTGGGATGTCTTTTGAGTTAAATACTGCATGTGTGATTGGTTGATGTACCTTTGCAGTGATCGACACTACAAGAAGGTTGATGGGGATAAAAGAATCTGGTACGAGGAGTATTGATAGTGTTGACTCAATGGCTTTTGCTGGAACTATTGGTGTCATAGATGCTGCTGCGGGTTCTGATACAGTTGCTGCTGCTAATGGTGCTATTGATGGGACTACTGGTTCACTTGGTGGGATGAATGGTATTGGTGATGGTTGTGTTGGGGTTTTGAGCCTCAGTGGGGTAGTTGTGATGGTGCTCGAGGCTGCTTTGATAAGGAAAGGTGTCCTTTTTGTAGTAGGCTGACATAATGGTTTGCTGGGTTTTCCTTTGAATTTGAGTCTAGGAAATATCTCTTTTTCAAAGCCTAGGCCTATATTACCTTTGGGCTTTAATTCCAGTAGTAGGGGTTCATGTCATCCTTGTTTGAAACATCCCAAAGCACTCTAACCATCATACCCCATTCTTTGCATAATGAGAAGACCTTTGCCATACTGAGCCATAGGAAGTTTAACTTGCGGTATATTAGTGGTGATGGGATCTTTATAGATCTAGTCCGCCAAGTCCTCATCTTGGGTTTCTTCTTCTTGACTCTTTCCAAGGATGAAAGGTGTCAAAGCACATGCAGCTGTGATTAGTGGTTGCTGGAGTAACTGTTGTGGTTTACCATGTGTTCGAGGAGAAGTGAGCATTTGTCCCACACAAAAGAGTTGACTCAAGTTGTATTCCCCAGGACCTTCCTCTGCTACTTTCATTTTAAGCTTTTCTTGCTTTGGTATAGTGGTGTTTGAACTGGAAAGAGAGGTGGACTTATATATGATGTGGAAGAAATAGATTCTCTATTATTAGGAATGGTAATCTCTAGTTGATGGCTGATATTATGGCAATACGCAAAGGGATTTGCATCGCCCAAGATTGTGATCTCTACACCGTTATGTGGGAACTTGATACATTGATGGTAGGTAGATGGAACGGCTTGCATGGCATGTATCCAAGGTCTCCCTAACAATAGATTGTATGGCAGAGGAAGGTCCAGAACCTGACAGATGATGTGCTTTACCATGGGGCCCACTCAGATTGGTAGTACCATAGCTCCTTTGGATGAACTCTCTGCATCGTCATAGGCTTTGATTGTGATCTTTTTGCGAGGATCCACTAACTCTACCACATATCCCAATGCTATGACCGACTATAGTGTACAAATATTCAAGCCTGCTCCATTATCGATCAAGACTCGCTTGATCCTATGCTGGCTAATAAATCCTTCGATGTGGAGTGAGGCATTATGAGGTTGCTGGAAGGAAGAGTTGTCACTTTCAGAAAAAGTGAGACAAGGTGATGACTTTAGATTTCCAACCATGGCTTGAAATTGGGGTGCATTTAGATTTGTAGGGACTGATGCCTCTTGGAGTGCTTGATCCAAGATAGTTTTATGAGATGGTGATAGGCGCAATAGCTCTAAAATGGATATAAGCATAGGCATTTTATCTAATTGTTCCACAAGATTGTATTGCTTTGGGATGGAGGTGGTGCCTTGTGGAGCTTCCTTTATGGTAACTCTGTCGTGACGTGTAACAACATTGCAATTTGAGGTGGGATTTTTGAAAGTTATAGTTGCAACTTGTTCACTGGCATCATACAGATGATTTACAGTGTAATTATACATAGCCTATGTATAATCAGTGGTATCAGTGCCTCACCTAGAAGTGGAAGGACACCTTTGATCTTGTGATGGAAGTGGATTTTTGAACATCAGATGATCATTATTCATTATTTTTGGGTCATGCCCTTCAATTTCAATTTCTCCTCGGTCAATAAGATCCTGAATAAGATCTTTCAATCGATAACAATTACTTGTCTTGTGTCCTCTTCCTTGATGGAAATCATAGTGTTCAGTATCTCTCCACCATGCTGGTTCGACCTGAGGCTCATAGTTTGATGTTTTTGGTAGAGTCACCAAATTTTGAGAAATGAGTTGTCGCAATACTGTTTCAATGGGTTCCCCTAAGGGAGTGTATGTGCATTTTTGTTTTTGTTGACGAGGTCTTGGTTCATCGTGAGATGTGATGCGACCTTGATTGGAAGGAACATTTGTGTTGTTCTGAGGTGGAGGATTTTGTCTTGCAAACCGAACCACAAGTTGTGCATTTTGTATAGTCCTAGCATCCACAACCCCATCATTGACGATATTCTTGTTTTTGTTCTAGAAGCTTGGTTTATCACAATTGAAGCGTGGGTGAGGACCATCCTTTGGTTCATTATATATTTTGATGAGTCCTTTCTTGATGAGTGCCCTTTCACATTTCAAACCCTTGGTGATAATATCATTAAAAGAGTCTGTGTCTTTGACATCTAGATGAAATTCCATTTCTTTGTTTAAGTTGGAAATGAATATTTCCACTAGTTCTCATTCAGGTAACTGAAGAGAATGTCTGCAAGACATTTGGCACCATCATTGTAGGAATACTGAGAATAGTTCATCTGGTTTTTGTTTGGTGTTGCATAGATCAGCCATAGTGATGTCGTGTTCAATGTTATGAGAGTAATGAGCGAGGAATTTCTAGATAAGTTCCTCAAATGTTCTAATGCCACCTGATAGTCGGCAACACCATGATGTGGTTGTTCCTCCCAAGCTTTGGGGAAAAAGGCGCATTAGGTAGGTGTCTTCGTATGCCACTTCAAGACAAGCATAATGAAATTCTCTGACATGATCGCGGGGTTCTCCCTTTCTTCTATATTTTTCAAATTTGGGTGTTTTGAATCCTCGTGGAAAGGGTGGCATATAAAGATTCCTATCAAAAGGATAGGGATAGATGTCATTGAGTGAGAATTGGTTAGTCTTGACACCACTATGAGGTTGTTGGGTTAGATCCTCGATTTGTTGCCACAACATCTCCATTTCATTTGGAGGAGGAGGTGGTGGGTTACCTCGAGGAATGTTATATCTGATGGGATCTATACCTCTTTCCTCTTCATGGCGACTTTGTCTTTCTGATGCTTGTCTTAATTGGGCAAGATCAAAGTCAGAGGGGAGTTTTGCTCCTTCTTGAGCAAGCTTTAAAAAGTGAGCATCTGCATTGCTCCTAAGTATTTTGTCAAAAAGTCTATTAAACAGAGGGTTATGCTAGGCCCTTTCTATTGTTGTAGGAGTAGGAGCACTTGGCTTTTCATCATTCGCATTTCCTCCAAGTGCTTCTTGAAATTCATTGAGATTTTCCTCTTCTTCTTCTTCCATTTCTATTTCTCATTGCCTTGACCGTGATCGGGTTTGAGCCATTTTTCTTATGAGTCTTTGTTGAAGTTATGTGAAGATGATGATGAGTTGTTGATGAAATGAGAGATTGATGGTTAGTGAATTGTGTTGCATGTAGATCTCTAGCACTTTTTAAGGTAGATGTAACCAAAATTCCTTCTTTGAATTGCTTTCTTGTTTGATAAGTTTTGATGTGGTAAGGTGTAGAGAAATCTAAGATGTGTTACAGATTGAACTACCTAGTAATGAGAGGATTCACTCATGAACTAGTTTTAACCTGCGTAGATGTGTCTCTTAGGATGAGCTTATCCTAGATGTAGAAACAATCTAAAAAGTGATGTGATGTGTTTGATTCAAGCAATTATCTAAAAAGGGATCTTGGGACAAGAACCTCTTAATGTTTTGAGAGTTTGGAATGAATTGATGATGAAGTGATGATGGATGAGTAAGATGATGGATGAAAAATGTTTTCAACTTCAATAAAAACTTTGTGTTACAAATGGGACAAACTCTACCTCTTCCCTTTTGGGTGTTGGTGGTATTTCTCGAGCTATGTTGTATGTGATACAAACATTTGTGAAAAAGTTGGTATTAATCTTACCTCCTTGGTTTTTGTGATAACTCAGAGCTCGATATTGCATAAAAACTCTGCAGTTCAATGATTCTGAATCAAATTCGTTTGTTTTGCCTTGAAGGTAGAGATGCATGTGATGCAGAAAGACTCTATGTGAGACAAAGATTTGTCTATTTATATAGAAGAATTTCCTCTTTTTGATCAAAGCCTTTGAGCTTAATGGTCTTCTTTTAAAGTTGATATTCTGATGACGCTTCTTCTTTCGCAAGATGTGAAGAATGGTCATAAAGTTTTGATACTTTTGTTGTTTGCACTTTATTTTTGATGTGTTTGGATGTTTTGAACGATGTTTGGTTGGATGAATACTTGGTTTTTGGAAGTGATCTTCTTTTGATGTTTCTTTGACAAGAAAACAAAGCAAGCACAAAAACACAAGAATGTAGCCTCAAAGGCACAAATGAGTATGGGTCTAGATCAACCCAATCCTTGGATTTGTATATGACCCTTCCTTTAGATGTATTTTAAGGTGTATTTCCAAAGCCTGAAGTCGGCTCAATTTGCACTTGGTCTTGACTAAAATGAACACACTTCAAACACTTTTTATCCCTAAGGTAAAATGGCCAGTTGTGATAAATTTAGCCCACATCTTGATATTTCTTCAACTTTGGTACTACATACCTTATGAATCCCACCTTGGTAGGTAAGGATGTGATATACTAAGTCTTGCACGAGCATAACAAATAGATGATCCCTATGATGGGGGAGTCACCACTTTTATCAAGCCACAAGTGACTTTTCAAAAAGCTATGTTTCTACTCAAGGAAATATGTATGGTGAGTATCTTGGGAGCAAAACCATCTATGCTCTTGCACTAAATTATATCGCAAATATCCTCAATCAATAAAACAGGTGGACTACTACTTAAAGGTGTTTAGTCATGTTCGATGTTTTTGGATATAAGTTCATTCTGTAGTGACTCACTTAAGAGCCTTGTAACTAGTGGTGGGGCCCATTTGTCCTTTCGGCCAGTTACACTATAGGAATAGCTATACCCAAGGATACAGCTTTCGCTCTCACCTGATTTCTATAGTGGCTCGAAGGATTTACCGCGCGAGGTCATTCCGAAGAGTGATGTGTCTCTTGGCAGGCCTCTCTTAAAAAGATTAAATTTTGAGTGTTACTAACACTTTTCTCTTGCACCTAGGACCACGAAAGCCAAGGGAGATGATAGTTTGTGTTAGAGGTAGGACCACTTGACCGACTTTTTGCACAAGTGTGCCAAGTACGAAAAACACTTGTTATTTTTAAGCTGCCATTGCAATGTGATCTAACTATTTGGAGATGTTGCTCGAACAGTCATGGTGTTCTTTTTAACTTCAATGGCAATATGTTTAAGTAACTAGGAAAATGAAATCCTAGTCAACTTAATAAAAAGCGCGTTTGCTTGAAGTAAATCGCTTGCAAGAATTGAAACAAGTGGATTGTAAGTTTTAATTGCACCAAAATTTGAAGTGTGGCTTGTAAATTCTTTTGATGTAAGAAAAATAGAATTGTTGATTTTAATCCCCAAATGAAGTGTGTTTCCTAACTTGCAAGAAAATAAATGTTTGTTTTGTTCAATTTTAATGCACCAAAGACAAGTGACCCTAACTATAAAGCAAGGAAATTTTCTTTGTTCAAGTTTTAAAGCACCAAAAAAAAAGAAAGTTTGTGATTTTTAATGGTGAGTTTTAAACCTGCACAAACAACAACTGGTTAGTAAAATCCATGTTTGGGGGGGGCTTCCACAAGCCTAAAAACTTTCACTTTTTTGGTTACAAGGCCCTTTGTACAATGTTCTGTTACAATAGTGTTAGTCTATGTTTGAACAGAGGCGCTATTTAACACAAACGCACTAAAAGAAAGGGAAAGACAGAGAAGGCAAAAGCATTGAAACAGGGTGAATAGTGCCGAAACAATGTCAAAAGTGCCAAAACAGTGTCAAAAGTGCTAAACTTGATACAATAGTGCTATTGTAAGAACAATAGTGCTAGAAAAACAAGTATCAATAGTGTTGGAAAGAGTTCAATAGCGCCAAAGCGCAACCTGTGTGACATTTTCAACATTCAAACATGTTATTGGTTAAAAAAAAATAATCTTTTTGGTGCTTGGATTCACGTCGGGTTCACCAAATGATGCACTACTAAATGGACAAGGTTAGCAAATGAAAAACAACACAAGACACCAAAAAATCATTAGTGTTAGTCAATCAAAAACTAATCTAAATAGGCATATCAAAAGAGATACTAAAATCATGCTAATATATCTAACAAATGAAACAAAGATAATAAGGCATCTCCAAATGCCTCTTAACATGCTCCTAGCTCCTTCTCCCTTGTTCCTCTCCTCTCCAAGTTCCAAAATAGTGTAGCTCTCAGCAACTTTTTGCACTATGGATGCTTATGGAGGATTGAGATTTGAGTATTTTGCTCTAAATGTAGAATGAAAAGCTAAAATACTAGATGCTATTAAAATGATTGATTTTAACCAAAATAACAAGATTTTAGTTTGCTATGCTAAATGCTCTCTAAAATGCCTATAGGTTAAATGCATACAAGTTTCCAAGATTTGGATTATGAAGAAATGGGCTCTATTTATAGGGAAAAATGAAGCAATGGATGGTTGAGATTGAGCAATCTCAACAAGGGTCGGGATTGAATGATATCAAATCCATGTGAGGGCTTTCAACCCAATCCCAGGATGACAAGTGTCAATGTGAGATAGGTTGAGAGGGGGAGGGAATAAGCATTAAATGCTTGATATGACCCTGGGAGTTAAAGTCAAGGTTAGTTGAATGAATAAACTCTTTATTCAAAGAATAAAGCTTTTATCCAATGGATAAACTCTTGTGCAAATGTAAAAAGGATAAATATGGTCAAAACAATAAATGTTTGGGGAGACAAGTTTGAAATAACCATAAATGGTTATGTAAGAGCCATAAATGGTCATGTAAGAGCCACTAGTGGTCTTGGAAGACTTTGGGGGTTAATTTCTTGAACACACAAAGCATTAAATGTTTTTCAAAGACTTTTTCAAGTCTTTGAGAAGTGACTTCATTTTTCTTAGGAATGTGACAATAATTAGGGGATGGATTGGGCTAATTAGGAAGGGGTTAGAAGAATCTAGAAGGGGATTTAGGAATGCAATTGGATTTGGTGGGTGAGGGAAAATAGGATTTTATTTAAAATAAAAATTCATTTATTTCAATAAATGTGTGCAAGTTGCATTTGTAGGAAAATGCAAGTGGGGGGGATAATGATTTAAATAAATCTTTTCATTTAATTTATTTAAAAGAGGAATAGGGGGATTTAATTAAATAAATAGATTTTATTTATTTAATTGATTTGAATTTGGTTTAGTGAATTAATTAAAATAAATTGAATAATTTATTTAATTAATAGAAGAATGTTTGGGAATAAATTAATTAAATATTAATTTAATTGACTGATGGCTAATGGATTTTTAATCAAATAAATAGCGAATATTTATTTTATTAAGGTGGACAGATTTATGTGACTACAGACCCAAATGGAATTCATTCCATGTTAAAAGCTATCTCCACACCTCTGCAATGACTCACAACAGTATGGGGGTGAATTTGACAAGTTGTCGTCAAGATAGCACAATTGAGCATATGGAAGTCACTTGGTAATGGTTGGGTTCCTAGTTAAACACTTGTTGCAAACACCTTGTGATTGGAAAATAAAAAGCCCTAGAAGAGATTAAGAAGGACTTGGAGGTCTTGGAGAATAGATAGACATGGAGAGGTTGGTGAAATTGAGCAACACCAACTAGGTGAAGTGTGAGCAAGCTAGCTAGACCCCATCACAGTGCCTATCGGTACATGATGTTTGTGATGTCGGTGCATGTGTAGAAACCTATTGATGGTTGGTTTCTAGTTGGTTGTCATCAATGACAACATCAACTATTCTCATTACAGTGTAGAATTTTAACAAAGAACAGAGTGAAAACTAACTAAATTGATGATCCATATGCAACATAAGAAATTCTACAGATCATGTTACATGATAATGATGCAAACTATGTTTGTTTGATCTGTGATGAGTTATGCTCTGGCTGACCTTATGGAGGTTGATGTTGAATATATAGATTATGCAATTTAGCAAAGTTATAGAGAATGTGTGTGAAGTGTTGGTACCCAAAAATGGGTTTACACTAACTCAAAGGCAGATACTAAGTTGTTTTCCCCTAAAAATATCTATGGAAAACCACTTCAATTGTTTAATATTCTTCAGACTTGGACCAACAATGACAAGGATGCGAGATCCTTCTGCGCTTTAGGCTTTGTAAAACTAGGGAGGGTGATCCCCATGCTTATTTGTGATTTTACGCCACACTCACAAATCATGTAGAAAACAAAGTAGATACTCTCATATAAAGACTCAACAATAAGAGAAATGTTCAAGAATGGAAAACTCCTCAGTGATCCTCAACCCACTTGGAGCATGAGATGACTAATACACATGACAACATTCATATAAAGTGAAAATATTCTGATATTCAACAAGCTATACCAAACCAGTGGTGATTCCGAATAGTAAATAAATACCCAGGCCTTCACTTAACCATGATCAGTGCCTTATTTCATTTGGTACATGAATTCATACTACATTAGACTATACTTTTGACAAAATTTATCTAACAACATATAACCTGACATAGTATTACCTTGCAATATTATCTTATTTGTAATCTCCAGCCAAAACTACTTATCAAAATCCCTGTAAAGACCCCTATCACTCTGCAAATTTTATTCAAGCATTTAATTGACCTCTCAAACCAAAGCATGCACAAAAAATTACATACACCACAACAGTGCAGTGAATGATAAAATCCTTGATAATATGCATTTCAAAACATGATAGAACAATACACTGGAGAGAAGTGGGTTTGAATCATATATTTATTTATTAATTTTTTTGTTTCTGTAAGAATACAATCCATACATAACTCCTTCAAGAACCTCCAAAAATCATAGACACAAGACTCTTTCCATTTTTCTCTATAAAATGACCTTTTACAATCCTTTTGTTTCACCTAAACTTTGCTATTCGGAAATAGAAATTCAGAATACTTAAGCAACCAAAATTCCAAACCACGTCTCATAGCCCTAAATTCCATTTTATAAAAAGAAACAAGGGAGCAAACAAGCTTTAGGCCACAAGAGACACCTGTCATCTTAGAATGACTATACATAACCACATTTCATTATACAAAACAATCATCCTCGAACTTGCTTATACTGGATCAAAATATGTAGTCGCCTTCTTCAAAACTCATGATGAAAATTACCCCCATCTTGTCTTACGGGTTCCAAAATATCTACCTCTAGAAAAAAAAAATAGTTATGCAAATTGTTTACAACTTTCTATTCATCATTCAATACATGCTACTCCACACACTATAATAGTCATCGGATGGCCAATTGAAATTCATTACTTCATTAGCTTTTGCCCTATATGGAAGATACTTAACGGCTTCTTGGTTTGCCTCTCTTTCAAAAGTTTCAAAAAATAATCCTGTAGCAATTATTTTATCCATACTATCCTCCAGCATATCCATATTTATCCCATCACTAATCATTTCTTTCTAGGTCTTGATGACTCTCTCTGCCTCTTCCTTCCAAAACTAAAAAGGGTTAACTACCCCTTCTCTATCTTCAATATCTAGCAAAAGAGTTGCTCTATTTCACTAAAACTCTTCATCAATTCCCTTACCTTTCTTTCTATATTTTCTGGCAAAATTTGGGCTTCCTGCATTGATTTCACCAACAAATATGTTGGTTGGAGTGCATGTGGTCTCTCAAAATTAAATTTAGAGGCCATAGACATCATTCTAAACTCATTTCCCCTTTGTAACCACTTTGTAAACAGGGGAATTGCCACTTCTTTATCATCATTAAAATTTTGAATAGCATCAAAAATTAAATAATATAAGGCACGTATGTTGTTTAACCCGCTTTTAGTTTTCTCATTCAAATGAGTTAGCACCTAGCTAACTATATCCTTATGTTGCTTGCCTGATTGTTGTTATGATTCTTTCAATTTACTTTCTAATTCAACAATCTTCTCTAAAATCTCAGACTCATTTGGTTTAGTTGATCTTGTAGTATCAGGCTCATCATCATCATCATATGGGACTAATACCATGCCAGGGATATTAGTACTTGTATTTAATTAAGCTACTTCTCCTTCTAAGACCATAGGTGGTGACCTGGACATTGATGGCTTCGACTATCCTGTAAGTGTAGAATAAGAAACCTTTATTTGTCCTTGCTCAAGGACTTGCACTCTCATTTGCGACTCCACACACCTTTTCTAAGATGCATTATAATCATTAAAAATCTTTTCAAACTTCTTCATTGGTTCAGCCTTCTCTAAAGCTTCCATTTTTGCACTCTCATGTGCCAGCTTGGCAACATCAATATTTATCTTTGTAGCCTCTACACTTGATGTGTTGGCTGATCTCTTTATAATTAAGCTTCCCCTCAAGTTGGGGTTTAAATAACTGATGTTAGGCTTCCTAGGTCCTTCCTCTAGTGCCCATATGGCCAAGTTTGCATAATCATCTGCAAAGTCTGATACTCTCAATGCTAACCCTGCTTCTTCTTCATTTGATTTCCTAATTGCATAAAATACCACTACATCTGCTATATCCCATTCTGGCAATGCCAAGACTCCAGCCTAACTTACAATTTTCCTGCCCTCATCAACAGTGTTTTCCTTGAACTCTTCCTTTATTTCATTCTTTTATTCCTCTTGGATTTCTTGATCTCGTCTATCTACCCTTTGGGCCTTCCTCTCAGTAATCCTTCCTTTGTATTCCTCAACCTTTGTCTTCCATACTAACTGCAAAAAGGTTGGGCTTCTTACAAAAGCATCATCCTCAAAGAAATTATCAGATACCTCATTTCTTGCATCTTTGAAAGCTTTACCCTAGATATATAAGGGAGTAAGATCCAACTCCAAATTAGGAGGCAATACACGAATACCAATCTGCATTTCTGCACTTGTTGCAACAAACCTGTCTTCCTCCATTTGTTCCTCATCTTGCCTTACTAGTGAAAAAGATATAGCTAATGGTGAAGGACTTCTATCAAAATCTTCAAGATCAATGATCCTGACTCCTTGAAGAGGCTTAGTTTGTATCTTTGGTAAAGGCTCTGAACTCATCATCTTCTTACCCTTTCTCCTTATCAATCTGCCACTATCATTACTACTATCTTCTTCCTCACTTGCTTCTTCTCTAACTCTTTTGTGAGAAGATTCCTAAATAGGCCTCCTTGCTATCACACCACTTACTCTCTAGGATACAGGAAGTTGTGAGCTTAATTGTTGCCATCCATGAACTTCTTCAAGTCTAGCTAGCCTCTCCCTTAAGACATTCGTCACTTCATCAAAAAAATTCATAACAAATTCAATCTTGGCATGGAATGGGCAAAAATCCTTTAATGGATCATATTTTGGATCCATCTTCTAAATAGAAGCCCATAATTCTCTAATTATTTTCCACTTCACTTTTCTCCATTCTTGAATCATGGGGTCAAATTCATTTCTTATTAATGTTAGGCCCAATACGGAAAGCTAATGTACTAAGAGGGGAGGGGTGAATTAGTACTTCAAAACTTTTCTCCAATAATATCTTTACTATTATGCATAAACCACAAACTGTTGTAACATAACATAAAGCTGAAACAAATAAATAACAATCATACATGATTCACTCCATAACACATATATTTTGGTTATGCAGAAACTCTTGGTTAGAGAGAAAAACTGTGGTGGGGATGGCACCCACAACTTCACTACTACAATATGATGAATACTAAGAGTGGGGGGGTGAATTAGTATGCCAAAAATTACTGCGCTAAAGCACTTACATAGTCTAAAGGTAAACTGGTAAAGCAGTCTAACAATCAGACCAGTTACCACACATGCAAACCAAAATGCGAATAAAGCATTCACCCACAAAAGTAATACAACCATAAAAAAAGATATTTGATGTGGAAACCCAATTGGGAAAAACCACGGTGAGATGGAACTCACAAGTCACTATCTGCGGAATAGAAACCAAACCAGTTAAGGTCAGACCAATTAAGGTCAAACCGGTTAAGGTCTTACAATGTTCTTCACCAAAACAGATCTTGTTAGGAATCTCAATCTCTGTTAGGAGATAAGTCCGATTAAATACTACCTTGTTAGAGGATTTTAGATTCACATGTGTGAACCACCTTGTTAGAGGATTTTACAAAGGCTTTGAGGCCTACCCGGTTAAGGGCTATAGACTTGTCAAAGACGTGAGTAATCAACAAGTGTTTGATCTATCTAATAGCATAAACTACATGGTTAGATCTAGTATTGCTCACAGCTAATGCATTCCAGCATTACTTCAGTCTTCTCTCTCTCTCTCACACAGTTACAACTTGATCTTCTTAGATAAGATCATTCTCAACTTCCACCTTAAACCCTAGCTTGACATTAACCCTTTCAACAATAACTTAAAACCCTAGACATGATGTCCTTTTAAAGGAATCTGATTTCATGTCAGTCCAATAGGATCACATTACAATTTCCTAGGTTCAATGAACCTAGACATACTCAGTAACATGACACAAAGAGCATTGTCAATGTGTCAGCACCGTCAAACAATCAGTGGATTGGTAACTCATCCCAAAATGCCGGTTGGTAACTCTTCATAGAGTATTACCGGTTCATACAAAATTCCGGTTGCCAGTTTGACAAAAATGAAGATTGGTAAGAATGTGTTGTGCCGCTTTGCTCCCTCATACTACTTGTGATCTATGAACTGCTTGGGGTCGACATGCAGCTTTAGACCGGGAAACACATTCTGCAAAATCACCACTAGTCTAAAGAATAGTATATAACATACCGGTTGGAACAAATATCAGTTGAGAATGAGCTCATACATATAAAGGGGATCTCAATACATGTGTCCATCAATGACAATCACAACATAAACAACAAAAATGCCAACAATCTCCCCCTTTGGCATTGAAGGCAACACTTAGGAAAATAAAATTTTGACATCTAAGTGTTTTACAACAAAAACTTGCCATTAACAAAATTGCTCCCCCTAAGCATATACATTATCCCTTAATCAACACAATGTATAGTAATTTTGCATACAGAGCATAATCATCAAAGCATATAGCATATATCATAGCACATATCGAAATTTCAAAATAGATACTTCTCCCCCTATGTCAGAAGATCAAAATATTAAAACCAAAAACCAGATATACTTCTCCCCCTTTTCCAACAATGACAAAGTACCACTAAAAAACCCTGTTTCCATATATATATATAAAATTTAAGACAATAATGAATAATACTTGTCAAAAAATGATTTATAGTCCTACAAAAATTGTTTCATGGATAGGGACCAGGACTCGAGTAGGGAGGTTGCCACTTCCTTCTTTGTCAGCATCTAGGATACCTATTCCTCCATGGCATCTATTGTGCTAAGTTCCTGTGTGACTATCAGGGCATCCAGGTTCAGATAACACTTCTAAAGAATTTGCAGTCATGGAAGTAATACCAGTTGTAGCTCCTACAAATCCCTAGACCATGTGCTGATCTCTTGCTCCATCTTGGCTAACTGGATCTGGAACCAATGAACGATTTGCCCATATGCTACAAAGGAATCATAAGGAGTCTTGAATGTGCCCAAGTAGGACTGTAAGTCCATTTGAAGCTATTGCTTCTTGGCTAGCACATCATCACAGAACAGATGAGGTCGACAAATTTTGCTGAGTAGCAAGTTTCCCTCATCCAAGGCATTCCTTATGTCCTTTTGATCTTTCAGTAGTTTAGTCCTAAGCTCATTCAACTTCTTCACTAGAGAAACAATAAGAGCCTTTTGGTGCTCTTTCTTTACATTGGCCTCTACTTCTTCTTCTAGACTCTACACCTAATCATCCACTACAGTAAATAGAAGTTTGAGTTGTGCTAGTGATGATTCAGTGTCAGGAAGATTGGTACTGGGGATTAAACTGGTAAGTGTGTCTACAACTGCTTGAATAATATCTTGTTCCCTTTTCCTATGAATGCCTTCAAGGCGCTCTTGGGCAACCTTGATGCTCTACATAAGCTCAGACTCACTTGCAGATTGGAGGTCAATAGGACTCGAGATAGCAGCCGGTTTGGCTTGGCTACCGGTTTCCTTAGGAGTCTCCATCTGTGTGCTCTTCATCGCTTTGATTGTCTTGTCCTCTTCTTCCATCTTTTTCCTCTCCTTCTCTTCCTTCTCTTTCTCTTCTCTCTTTTTCTTCTCTTCCTCTTCCATCTTCTTCTTGTCTTCTTCTTCTTTCTGCTTCTGCTATGCTTCTACCTTCTTCTTTGCTTCTTCTTCCTTCTTCTTTCGTGCTTCCTCTTCCTTCTTCTTTTGTTCTTCCTCTTCCTTCTTCTTCTTCTCTTCCACTTCCTTCTTCTTTTGTTCTTCCTCTTCCTTCTTTTTCTTCTCTTCTTCTTCCTTCTTCTTCTTCTCTTCTTCTTCCTTCTTTCTCTTTTCTTTCTTATCCTCTTCTTCTTTCTTTTTCCTATCATCTTCTTGCTTCTTATTTTCTTCATCTTTTCATTTCTCCTCTTCCTCCTTTCTCTTCTCTTCCTCTTTCTTCTATTTCTCATCTTCATCCCTCTTCTTTTTCTCTTCTTGTTCCTTTACCGCTTGCTGTGAGTCCTTAGCTTGTTCACCACCCTGATCGGCTTGTTGCCCCTGTCCAGTTTCCTCAGAAGGTATGTCCTAAGTGACATCTTCTACATCCAGGGCATCGACATCGATGGTGTCGATTGGTTCTTGCACTAGGTTACCTTCCTCATTAAAAACCTCATCCGGTTTGGAAATAACCGGTTCCTTTTCCGCTTGGAGGTTGGCCATTCATGCTTTGTGAGAGCTGATAGCATGAGCCATATGCTGATGTGTATCTTTTTCAACATCATCAACTCTCCCCTCCAACAACCAGAGTCTTCTTCTCCTTGTGAAGAAGAGACCTTTATTTTGATCCAGAGCATCAAATAATTCTGAATTTGAGAGTTCAGAGAAGTACTGTGCAAAGACTTTCTCCCTAATATCATGTTCCTTTTCAGTGGTAATGCACCATTTATTATCTAATGCTTTAAATAATGAGTCCGGTGTCTGAGATTTAATTTCTGATGGTGACCGGTCATTTTTACATAAATAAAGAATGATTTCCTGTAGTACTTCATCTTTTTCCTCACTATTAAATTCATCATAATAATCTATTAAATCATGAAGTAATTTTCTCCTAATATTTTTTACTGTTCTTTAACAATGTGTCAAAGGTTTGTATGAGGAGATGTCTATATTTACCGGTGCGGATGCTACCGGTTCATTCTTCTTCATCTTCTTTGTCTGTGTTGCCTTCTTTGGCTATTCATCAGACTCGGTTTCTTCGGAGTTCGGTTCATTTTCCTTAGTCTTCCTCTTTCTTTCAAAGACTTTTGTCAGTGTTACCTCTGGTTTCTTCTTTGCCGGTGACCACTTGGTCACTCTTGGAGTTATAGTGGTAGCTGGTGTTGATACTACAGGCACTGTCTTAGCTTTCTTAGTTGTCGGTTCTTTTCCCTTCTTCACCGATGGTTCTTCAATTGGTGCAATCCTCTCCAAGTAGGTTCCGGTCCTCTTAGCCTTTGGATCAAGAGGCGAGGCAATAAGGGTTGAGGCATACCCTTCCAGCATGTCAAACATAACTTCATAGCCCATAGGCTCCACTTCCTCCATTCTAGGCTCAACAACCTCCATTAAACATTTGTCCCCCTAAATAGTGAAACAGATGTCATCTTCTTATTTCTTCACTATGTCACCTGAGATTCTTACCCTCTGACTCATCTTTCTTCTGAACTCATCAAAATATTTGTTCAGTACCTCAGGGTAGTTGGTTCTAATGGCTTGTACACTTTCCTTTATATGCTTGGTTACCGGTTGGTCAAGGGACCACTGGACATCTCCTACACCCAGAAAGTAGCCTTGGAAATAAAAGAACAACCCTACCAGTAGTTGTCCAAACTTAAACCTCAGTGAGTTGTCCTATTTGATTGCCTTAAGATTTAACAAGAGTTGCCTCTACATACTGGTGCATAATTCAAAAGATGCATCCTCTTTTATCATTTGGTAAGCGGCATTTACCACTATAGTAGATACATAATTAATCCTGCTAGCTGAAAACGTTTTGTATCCTATCACCATGCAGGCATATTTCACCAGATCATCCTTGATAGGATTGACTATCATACCCTATGAATTACTTGTTGAACCAGTGAGCTTGGTCATTTCCATTTTGCTCACTTTTCTCAGGGCTGGCACTTTCCCTGTGTTGCAAAAACTGGTGACTTCATGAATTGCCTGAGGCATGATATCATGCGTCCTCTCCAGGTACATCTTGTCACCGTGGACTCTGCTCAAAATAATTCTGATATGATCCTCCATGAAATCTTCCAAAAAATATACTGCGTTGTGGAATTTCTTCTTCTCTATAAAAACTAAATTTCGGTTTGATCTTTTTGTCCTTGCCACAAAATAGACCTAACTGAGTGTGAATGGCTAAATACCCTAGGTCTTTTATTTTGCAATTAATATAATCAGAAATTCCTTCTTCGACTATGACTCCAGCCGGAACTTGTGACAAAGCATTGTATTTAGACTTCCTCTAAATAAAACTTTCTAACTCAATTGATGTACTCGAACTGGTATGTGATGCAGAAGCCATTGAAGAGTATTTCAAGAACATGAAAAATACCTTTCAGATGCAAATTTAGGGCTTCCTGATTTTGCTTCACTTCAATCTTCGTCAGATGCCAAATCACCGCTTTGTGTTCTCCACTACCGCTTGCAAATTGGATTTCAATCTCTTTCAAGGTTATCCAATTTCTTGAAATCCAAGCTCAAATCGCCTTTTCTTCGCTCTGCACTTGAAAAAATTTCTTCGCTTGAAAACAGATAGTGAGAAATGATTTGAAAAATGCATTTATACATGTCTCTCACCTATCGTCATTAATGCTCCTCTATTAGGGCGTAAACACTAATTTGCCTTTTTACAATTTTTGGTCTTCTGCCAAGCGACAGGTATCGCATACTGGTTAAGGTCTTTTATCGGTGTCAACCAGGTGTTCGAAAATATTTTGCCATTTGCTCCCCCTAAGCCTTTAAAGCTTAGTTTGTCGGTTCTGATATTTCCACACTAGGTGCTGAAATGGGTTCCTCTTCCGACATTATTGGTTTCTTCTTCCATGTTTTCTTCATGTCCCCTTGAAGTTTTTCAACATCTATTTCTCCTTCCTGAGTGATCGGTATAGCATCAGATATACTTTTTCTGCTTCTGCAGAATCTTGCAATGTGACCCGATTTGTTGCAGTGATAGCAAACAAGTCTAGGTGCTCTCCAAGGTCCCTTGTACATGTTTCCATTCTTCCTTTTTCATGTTACAGTAGTGTGACCATGACCATGACAGATCATACAAATTTCTCTCCATCTGGTTGCCGCTTGATGACCACCGCTTCTTGACTGATGATTGAAGACATTAAATCAATTGTGGTTCCGGTTCATAAAAGGTTCAGGACCAGTTTCTTGGGTCCTCTGAGGATATCTTGTAATGTTATCCATTACAGACCTGCATTTAAATTCTCTATGCCCAAACTTGTTGCATGCATAACAATGACCATTAAACTTATTGGATCTAGGTACATTGTTGATAAAATAAGGAAAATTATTGTAGGCTTTGCTCCTGCATACATTGGTAGTGTGTCCTTCTTTAAGACAGTTAAAGAAAACAAGTTTGAATTTTTTCTTACCTTTTCCTTTGAGTGTCGGTTGCTTCTTTGATGCTTCAACATTTGTTCTTAAGGATTCTCCTTCCTCATGTCTAGAAAAACCAAGACTATTGGTATTCTTTGCCAGTCTAGATGACTCAAGCTTTTTCTCTAGCTTGATAGTACTTTTGCCAAACTTAGCAAGTATTTCCTTTGACTCAAAGAGTTCTTTGGAAATAGCAGTGTTTGTCTCCATTAGACTTGCATTTTTAGAAATGGCAATGTTCAGTTCTCCTTGCATGTCTTCCTTTTCCATTCTGATCTCATGAAGGCGAGCAGTCAGTGCATTAATCTCTTGTTTCAACTTAGAGATCTCATGATCTCTATCCTTTATCCGATCTTCAGCTTTTCTCCAGTTCTCAAGCTCTTGACTAAACCAAATAGTCATTACTTCCAACTCCTTTCTCAGATTTGAGTTTGAATCATTCAACTTATTTACTTCAGCAATCATGGCTTCCATGTTAGCTTCATCTTCAGAACTACTTTCAGATAGTTCCATCAGCTTCTCTACATGTTCTCTCCTTTCTGCTTGATATGCCTTGTATTTGACCATAAGATCATCATAGGCTTGCTCAGACTTAGTGAGTCATTGAGTAAGTTCCCTCATGGTGCATTCCCCCATATCTCTTTCCAAGTGGTTAAACTTATAGAAAGGTAGGCTCTGATACCAACTGATGAATACTAAGAGGGGGGGGTGAATTAGTATGCCAAAAATTACTACACTAAAGCACTTACACAATCTAAAGGCAAACCGGTAAAGTAGTCTAACAGTTAGACTGGTTAACACACATGCAAACCAAAATGCAAATAAAACATTCACCCACAAAAGCAATACAACCATAACACAAGATCTTTGACGTGAAAACAAAATTAGGAAAAAACCACGGTGAGATGGAACTCACAAGTCACTATCTACAGAATAGAAACCAGACCGGTTAAGGTCTTACATTGTTCTTCACCAGAATAGATCCTATTAGGAATCTCAATCTCTGTTAGGAGATAAGTCTGATTAAAGACTACCTTGTTAGAGGATTTTAGATTCACATGTGTGAACCACCTTGTTAGAGGATTTTACAAAGGCTTTGAGGCCTACCCAGTTAAGGGCTACAAACTTGTCAAAGATGTGAGTAATCAACAAGTGTTTGATCTATCTAATATCACAAACTACTTGGTTAGATCCAGTATTGCTCACAGCTAATGCATTCCAGGATTACTTCAGTCTTCTCTCTCTCTCTCTCTCTCTCTCACAGTTACAACTTGATCTTCTCAGATAAGATCATTCTCAACTTCCACCTTAAACCCTAGCTCGACATTAACCCTTTCAGCAACAACTTAAAACCCTAGACATGATGTCCTTTTAAAGGAATCTGATTTCATGTCGATCCAATAGGATTACATTACAATTTCCTAGGTTCAATGAATCTAGACATACTCAGTAACACGACACAAAAAGTATTGTCAATGTGTCGGCATCGTCAAGCAATTGGTGGATTGGTAACTCATCACAAAATGCTGGTTGGTAACTCTTCACAAAGTATTACTGGTTCATACAAAATACTAGTTGTTGGTTTGACAAAAATGAACACTGGTAAGAATGTGTTGTGCCACTTTTCTCCCTTGTACCGCTTGTGATCTATGAACTGCTTGGGGTCGACATGCCGCTTAAGACCGGGAAACACATTCTGCAAAATCACCACTAGTCTAAAGACTAGTATACAACATACCGGTTGGAACAAATACCAGTTGAGCATGAGCTCATACATATAAAGGGGATCTCGATACAAGTGTGTGTCCATCAATGACAATCACAACATAAACAACAAAAATGCCAACACAATAATAAAGAGTTCTCGGTTAGAGCTACATGTTTAGCTATTTCTGATAGCTTACCCTTTTAGGAGTATCAAGATCTTTAGATCTACCTTGCTCAAGGATTTTACAACACTTATTCTAAATGTTGCATCTGGTTAAAGGCTTTACAATTTATAGACTTTTTTAGAGTCTTTTACCCTGTTAAAGGTTTCTCTTACAACTTCAAAATATTACAATAAAATCATTAAATATATCTGCGACTTTACATCTGAAATGTTATAGCAGATTCTATGTGCTCAAAATGAGATTACCTTGCTTATAGCATACCTCGGTAACCCATAAAGTAACTTGGCAAACCCTTCTATTTACTCTGTTCTTTGATTGTTCTCTAAAATCCTTCTTGGTGACATTTGTGTCTCTGTAACAATCATAACACTCAGTGCTTTCTTATGTATCACACATGTCTTGCTTCATACACCTCTATATCTCTTCTTGTCACTTCTTATCTAATCTCAATACATGTTGTATAAATAGATCTCTTATGTCAGTGATCTGGTTCATTGCATCGATCTTACAAACATGATTTATCGAATGAATAACCATACAAAATATTTCATTGGTTAGATGACCTCAAAATCATACAAATCCTTAAGTACAATTTCCAATGTGATAACGGTTCTTTTGCTCCTCGATCTTGTAACACATTTCCACAAGTGTGTCTTTGTTCAATGAATCTGGTAAAACATTTCACTCGGTGTATCATTATTGCTTCTCGGTAGACATACGGTGTTACTCGGTAGACAGCTCGGTGTATACTAGACTCTGTGACTAGTTTCTTCTATAACCGACTGCTCTGTGCATACTGACTGAATGTTTTGGTAGTAGTAACTGACTAGAGTATATAGAATGACTTTGGATATAAAACTAATAGCAACTATAATAAGTAGTAACAATCTCCCCTTTTCACATTAGTTGAGATGTTTGACAAAACTACTTTCAAAGTCATAACTCAAAAATCTATATACTTACAAAATTTGACTAAACAGATAGTATATACATTAGTCAACAAAATGGTATGTTTTAGATATACTCCCCTTATCAATATACTGTACAAAACTCTAATTTTGCATGCTCGGTGATCAATGTTCTGTGATAACTGCTTGGTTCACTGGTCGGTGCTATCAAAAATTTTGTTTGGATACTCTATTCTGCTTGGTATACTCCCCCTATATACAACACTTCCTAATTGATACTTTGATGCTATACTCACTCCCCCTATTGTTCACCAAAAGTGATTACCCAAGAACACCTGCAATTGATCTATGAAGTAGCCAATTCAATCTATGAAGAACCTCAGGGCTTGGACAACATGACAAGGATGAATCCTTCTACTCTTCAGGCTTTGCAAAACCTAGGTGGGTGTACCTTTGATGCATTTAATCAGACCTATTACACACAAGATTGCATCAATCAAAAGCAGATGGATCTCAAAAGGTTCAAAAACTAGGAGGTTACTGCAGATGGGCTAGATCCACCCTTACAACTCAACATTTTTGAATCATGAGATGGAGGGACACTTCCACATAACATAAAATATAAAAAGATATTCTGATTTTGGATTTGTAAATGATGTTCTAACAAACTTTCAATGTTACAAAAGACCAGTGCCTTATCTAGGCCACAAAGTCATGCATAAAACTGGAAGAGAAATCTTAGATGCAAGTTTTTTTCAACATTAAATTTTCATGTATCAATGCCTTACATTAATACAATCCTCTGCTCTGTCACAAAACCATTCTTATATATATATATATATATATATATATATCCAATATGCATTCAAAATCATTAATGCTGGGTTTTAGGACTTAAATCCTTCCTTGAAGAATACCCAAAAGACAAACATTACACTCTTAAAGGAATCTAAAAGAGACAACTTAAATTATCCTTGATAATATGAAATTATATAAATTTGAGTACATTTTGGAGACAATTTCATGGAAACTCACACATGCCTTGCATATGTGTGAACCTGCAAACTGAAACAAAACCTATAGTAAAGACAACACTGAAATCATAGAAGAACACACTGTCATTTGTACAAATAAAAAGATGTCATCACTGGAACCTACAATTTCGGATTTCTCCCTTGGAGAAAATCTCTCCAAAACTGGAACCCCTACAATGAGAAGAAAATTGGAATAAGAAGGAGGGGGAAGAAAATCAAATCTGCAACTGAAATTGCCAAGTGTCTCCTCTCTAATTGAATTTCATTCCCATCAAAACTACTCCCAAAATATCTGATCTTTGTCAAAATTGACTACATAATTGGATTCTTCATGCTGAGAGATTTCCAGAAACATATAATACTTCATACTTTGGCCAAAAATACAACCCTGGGCAAATTAATCCTTCAAATGTGCACAATCATTTAAATTTTTGAATTATTCATATAGTTGAAACTATATAATTAAACTGATTTTAATTTTGATTTTTGCCTCCCTTTTGGCCCTGATGCTTTTCCATGTGGCAACCTCTGAATGGTCGATGGGGTTGACTGGATGCCACTTGGGATGACACCTCATCACCACCATGTCATCCGCTTTGTCACTGCCACTTGGCTGCCACGTGTACACCACCTCAGCACCACATCATCACCACCTATGCGCCACCTCTGCGACACATCATCACCACTATGATGGGACCTGCCTGCTAGAAACTGACTATACCTACCACGTCATCGCCACCTGGTCTTCACCATTTTGCATTTTGCCTTTCGCCATTTCACGGCCTCTAACATTCGTGTATCTTCAATCTCCGAAATCGCGTAGACCGTCAGATCAACCCGAACTTTCTCGACCTTTACCATGCTACATTTTCGCCAAACCATTTTGCCATTTCTTAGGGCTTAACTTGCATGCATCTTCGGCCTACAAATCAACGTGCTTCGTCGGATCATCTCGGACCTGCTCACCGGTTAAGCCGACCCTTCTTTGCAAAATTTGCCTGTTTGTCTCAGGAAGCATGCTTGCATGGGGTCCACCTGATCGCTGCTCAGTCACCTCCTCCAATCACCTTGGGATTTGTGCCCATGTGCTTGGGCCCACC